>NC_085136.1:8555954-9253175 GCF_035046485.1 Aedes albopictus | reverse complement strand
GAGCGGCCGTTATAACCCACCATACGAGAGGCGATGCGAGCCGGGGGGAGAAGTGTAAATGGTGCGATAAAATCACGTTCTCAGAGTCGCTAGCTTGGTTATGGTGGTAGAGCTCATTAAGTTTTTATAGCGTACTATGATTCAATTACACTACTAAACTATCTAATTGTTTTCTCAGGGTGATTTTCAAATTTAAACGTTCTTTTGTACACTGTAAGTACTCCCAACACGGTTGCTACTCGGGTTTGTGTGCTTGAGTTTATGCACCTCTACTCTACGTATCCCTTTGAAGCACAAAAAGCAGGCACGATGGAGCGACCCTTTATGGGGCGACCAAACTGCCTTGCACTACACCATCCATCCAGCTAGGAAGCCGGAGCAGCGCCTCATCCGGCTATTAATAAACGTCGGTCCACGAGCGCTCTTATTTTTCAGCAGCTGAAACTGCTACATCCTTATTCCTATATGTTTATGTAAATATAGCTTATGTTGCTATTATGGCGCTTTTGGGCCGCTTCATCTAGCTCCCGGTGAGCCAAAGCGAGCCGAGCGGAAAGACAAGTGCAAACAAAACAACAACCGGCTGCGCTGGCAGGCTGCTCTTCTCCGGGGCGGGAGGCTGCCCTTTTCCCGACTGCACATTTAGAGGGTGGCATAATCCGAGAACACCGCGTCGCCTCGCATCTCTTCCACTGTCCGCTGGCCGTTTTCCCACCATTCGGGAGCTTCGATAATTAAGCTCTCGAAAGGGTTCGTTTGCGGGTTGATTAATCCGTCCCATTTGTTCTGTCTTGATTTATTCCGTCCGTTCAACCACCTCCCGCCCCTCAACTTGTCATCAGAGGTTAGGATAGTTAGAATCGTTCTCACTCGCAGTAGGCCTCTGCTGTTCAACCGGAGTCATCCGCGCTCGTAGTAGGCCTTCGGGTATTATCCACCGTTATCTGAGAGCAGTCTTTGATCGATGCAAAAATAATGATCAAAGAGAACAAATAGACAAGCGAAAAGTAACATTTGCAGCTTACGCACAGCAAAAAAATCTTGTGATATCACATCATTTTCGCTGCACATCAGTCGCGTCGTAAAAGTGATGTACAAATTACATCTTTTCCACACAGCAAATTAGTCGCCGTAGCTTGAAAGTGAATCTAGCAGTCGCTAGAACCGGAACGATAGATGATTCATATAGGGTAGAAGCTTCAGTTTTGGCCAGTCCGGAGTTTTGGCCATAGTGCGGTATTGAGCCTGTTGCGATCTAAATCGGCGTAAATTTAGTTTTTACTAGTAGATCCTAATACAATATGATGATTACAGCTGTGAAAACCACATAATTTGATGAAAAACTGGAAGAAAAAAATATATTTCCTTAAAAAATCTGCTCCCATATATCTATTTTGGCCAGGGTGCTTCTAATTTGGCCACTCCCATAAGAAATACACGTGATTGGTCAAAATAGAAACCAAACTTAAGAATATGGCCAAAACTGCGGCAGAGCTTCTATTTTGGCCAGTGCCACTTTTAATACAAAAATCATGTATTGGCATGATTTCTGCATTTTTCCTTCAAAATATAGATTGAAACCTTTCTTTTGACGCATTGGTTGTTTTCATAGGATTATTGGTTATTTTTATAAAAATGATTTCCCTTAGACTGGCCAAAACCGGTGCCCGCACCCTATAAGTAAAATATTGGCATGGATTCGTACACTGGTCAGCTGATTGTGAGGCATATCCCTTGCCTCTCGGCTATTTCACCGAGTTAGAAGGAAGGTAATAAATATGATACTGCTTCTAAGTATCCGCTGGAATGGGTTTGTTGGTACTTTCCGGCGCCAACTAGGGCGTACATGGTGAGTGTGATAATTGTTGGAAAACTATGTATCCGAGTGTGATTACGTTCGAAAATGGATACATCGCCAGAAATTACGCGCCTGGAAATTACAAAATTATTTGCTGTGCGGAAGCTTATTATGGGAGGAGGTATTGCTGATTACTTTAAAACACCCATTTATATTCACTTTATTTGCGACAAATTCAAATACGACACCCCCCCCCCCCTGCCTGTATTTACGAAGAACTTATTCACAAGAAAAAGTTCTCTCATTTACGCACTAAATCCCAAATAACGTTTCTTTATTTTATGCTCCTGGAGCGTAAAGGTATACGGAAACAAGTAACTAACATGTGATACATATAATAGGAATTTCAAATTGTTTCCCAAATTGTACATCTCAAGGAGCAGTACCCCCAGTAGTGTTGCAAAATGTAGTGGTTCAAAATCTTGGGTGATGGGTCACGGACTTAAACTTCTCAAGAACTAAAAGTTCTAAGAGAGGGCCAGATTTTTTTTCCGAATTCTATATCTCAAGCAGCATGTACATTACATATATTACAATTACTATACATGTACACGTATTGTTCAGTGGTCACGGCCCATGCTAATTTCGCAAGAACCGAAGGTCCTAGAAGAAGGTGTGAATGTTTTTCAACAGTTTATGCTTACGAGTTACGACTCAATTTAATAATACTGTGCAACATTTTTGAGGTCATGATCTAAAAGTATGATATTGTTGTTATGTCTGTATTCCTCCAAATATACTTAATGTTTTTTTTTCAGAAGTTTTTTTTTCGCAAATTATTCATGAAATTCTTCTGGGAATTTCTCCAAGGATTTCTCCACAAATTCATCCAAACATTTCTTCAAAAGATTCTTTCATAAATTCCTCAAGGGTTGTCCTTCAGAAAACAGGAGATTTTCAGTTAAATTTTTCAGAAATTAATTCTCTCATTTTCTTCAGTGGTATTACTCAATTTATCTAGGGATTTTCTCGGCAATTTATTTGGAAATTCCTCTAGAAAACGTTCGAGATATTTTTCTAGGAAGTTCCTCCAGGGGTTACTCCAACACCCAAGTAACACCTGCAACTCAAATAGAAATGCATATCGTTGTAAAAAAGTTGTAATTTAGTCTGATCGTAACAATGAGTTTGTATTCAGTTATAATATTGTTTCAGATTGTTTCGAAAGCTTTGCATTTTGTCTCCACAAACAAAAACATGTGAAACAAATTTAACACTTATTAAAAACTTTGAAAATAAGTGAACTTAGTTACAACATGTTTGTAACTACGTTTAAAACCAAAACAAATGCCGCGAGGTATGCGTACAATATTAGGGGAAACTGGATGGACTTGGTTCCTGCTACAAATACAATCTCCACTGTTATTTTCGAACACGATCATGGTCATTATATTTGTAAGCACTAGTAAAAACGTTTGGGATAGTATTTTAAGAACCGTTTCAAATTATAAGCTAGCTCGTTACCAAAAATAACAAGCACAATAATTCTCCCCACGCCGTGGCAGGCAATTTCAGCACACATCCCCCTACCCCGTTCACACACCGCCAATAGTCTTTTTTACGAAACGACAACAGTGTTGATATTGATATTAACACTCACGGGCTTGGGCGCAACCTCCTGTCAAATTTTCATTCATGAAATGAGCGATCAGCTGATCCGAAACGTCTCGTAAAATGGCTCATACGGCACCAAATAAATACCTGCATTTATTTTGCTTCCCGCGGAGTAGGCCACCTCGCTCAAATGATCACCCCATCTGGATTGCTCCCTTTGGCTTTGATTCCTTTCCGTGGTGCGGGTTCCACGGTGAGCTGCTGGAAGGTTTTTTTTGCAACTTCTCATCGTAATAGGCCATTTTACCTCACGCAAATCTGACAGGAAAAGGCCTACTTTCCCACACTAAATTAACAGTGCTGTAATGGTTCATTACAGCACTGATTTGCGTTGCGTAATGAACCATTACAGCACTGTTTTCAGTTTTAATCAACTTATTGATGCTTTCTGGACGCAGGTTTGAAAAATTGTGATAACTGCACAGTATAACCTGCTATGATCAGACTTCCTTAATCATGGCTATGAACATCAGTGTGCAGTCTGATGAAAAAGTTTAGTTTAAAACTATCCTCAAGTGGTAATTTATGAAGGTGCAAAAAACGTTGTACGCAACTCGGTGCAGAACTCGATTTTTACAGCACTCGTCGTAATTATCCAACTCGGCAAGCCTCGTTGGATAAATGTACGACTCGTGCTGTAAAAATCTTCATTCTGCACCTTGTTGCGTAAACTACTATTATCCAACGGTGCTGATGCAGGTGGGAGGAGGACAAACGTTGCGCTGCCGACCAAACGCTGGCACTCCGTGTTCTCATAAATATTAGCCTACTTACTGGTTCGAAATTAGTCGTTGTCCTTATTGGCTCAAAACTTGTCTGTGGCATCTGGGTGGCCAAATATTGTCCTCGATGGGCTTTTCCTAGAACAGCGGCCACGAAAAACCAAAACAAACTTCGGCAGCTAACTGGGCGAGCTGACTGTTTTAACCGTTATGTGGCCGGCGAACTTTTTGCTTTTTTCTACACCGTGTATTTTAAATGGGTGCTGGGTACCCGGGTACCCTGGCGGCCACATAAGGGTTAAACAAGTTCACTTGAAACTAGTTTAGAGCTAAGCGTGAAGGTTTGACAGAAGCATTACACAGTGGGCGGAAACACTTTAAAAGTCGAATCAATTTTCATGGAATAAATTAAATTATTAAATTTTATCATTCTTTACAAAAGTTAGGTACATATATGTATACTCTGAACGAGTATAGAGTATAGAGTGGGCATTGCGGTACTAAAGATAGTGTTACACAAATGTGTGATTTTTCAGTATTTCAAAGCGGTTTTTCGTTATATTTCATAGGGAAGCGAAATCCACGCTTTATGAATCTATGCACCGTGTGCATATTGTAAACATCTCAACAATAATATTGTAGAACTATTCATTTTCATTGAACCATATTAGAGTTGATTCATTCTAATAATTCTAGGGTTAAGTTTGATCTTTAAATATAATTTGATAGTGCGTAGAGTATTTTAAAATCATCACATTTATTTTGAAAGTACAGATAAGACAGACTTGTATTTTGTGGAGAAAAGTATTGTTCCTTTCAGCTTGTAACTTTCATGCCGTTTTTGCCCTTTTTGAGTATACCCATGCTTAGGTTTCAATTAGTGAATAAAATTAGATTATTTAAAATATTTTAGATCAATTTTTGAATTTCAATTTTATCGGAAATTTCAATTGTTTGGCTGTGAAATAAAATTTTCATCAAAATAATTTTTTGGATATGTTTGTAGAAGGAAACTGCACAAATTTTTATTTTGAATTTCAATTATTTCGATATGAAGAGCTTGATTTAGCCCACTGTGTAGCAAAAGGCATACTCTTGGAGCAATATGGCGCAGATTTTCACGGCAAAATAAATCAGTTTTTTGCCTAAACATGACGACCTTCAAAGAGCGCATGAAAAATACAGAACCAGAATATAATTTAAGACGATAAATTTTGAGTCGCATGCAACTTCATGACCGATTTCCAAGCAAATTTTGAAAATTATAGCACCCATCAGCATACTTTTCTTGACCGAATTAAATATTTTATTGAGTATAGTGCTTGGCTTGGCAGCTGGTCAGATGTCGAATAAGTCACCGTGAAGTTGCTCGTTAAAAACATTTATAACTTGATTATGTTTTATATAGGCTCCACCTCTTGCGCTTTTTTCGTTGTAAAGCAGTCGTAATCCAGATGGCTAGTTCACACAGAATAACATCGATATTGGTTGTTAATAAATTTGTAAAACTGGATTACGATCACGTGTGTTGCTCAGGCAGTTTCTTTAGGTACTCCTCCAGGCATTGCATTAGACTTTCCAGACCTTCCTTGAGAAATTCTTTCAGATCTTTTCCAACGATTTCTGCAGAACATGCTTGAGAATCTGTTAAGCACTTTCTAGGAATTTGTAAAGATTTTTTTCCTATAAATACTTGCAAAAGATTCTCCATTTCTTCCAAGTATTTTTTTCCAAAATTCCTTAAAAATTTTCTCATATTTTTTTTTGTGATTCTAGGGTGCTTGCGGTTGCAAACAGCATCCGTCCGGGATTTTTTTTTATTTCTGCAGGATTTTTTTTCGGAACTTTCTCCAGATTCGTTTAGGGATTTCTGTGTACAAATCCTATCAGAAATTGCGTAAGATTTTTTTTTAGAATTCGTTAATGAATTCTTCCACAGATTCCTTCAGAATATCCATCAGGGATCGCTCAGAAGTTTATTGAAAGATTTATTTAAGAACTCCACCAATATTTTTCCCTGCGATTAGTGCGTACATTTATAATGAGATTCCTTTAGAAGTTGGATTCCATGGATTTTTCCAGGAATCTCTCAATTTCTTAAGCATTTTTTTTTCTTGTGATCACTTGTAGAGTTCTTCCAGAAGTTTCACTTGATTTTTTTTTCTGAGAATTAGGGGAACACCTTAAGGCGTTTCACTCGGTATTCTCCTACGTTCATTCCTAGGCAATTATTGTGGAATTGTTCCAGAGATAATTTCCGAAATTGGTTCAGGAATGTTTGTCCAACAATTCCTCCAGAAATTTTTCAAGAACTGTCTCTAGACGAATCCGAAAGTATCTCCAGGAGTTTTGAATGGGATTGAGGAAATCCTCCAGGATTTTTTTTTTCTGATTTCTTTGAAATTCTTAAAAACAATCTTCAGTAATTTTTGTGCAATTTCTGAAAGAACTTCTGAAAATGCCCTGGAGGAATATCTGAACAAGATCTGCAGGGGTTTCTAAAAACATCCCAAGAGATATATCTGATTGAACCTCAGGAGCAATCTAAAAAAATACTTGTAGGAGTTATTACAGGAATTACTGAAGCAATTTCTCACGAATTCTTGGAGAAGCCGTGGAAAGAATTTCTGAAGCAATCCCTGTAGAATTTTTAATGAAGAATTTCTGAAAGCTCAATGGAAGAACTTTTGCAGAAATAGAAATGGCAGCTATATTATCGCTCAATTAAAAATTAGAAATTGGCAATAAACTAGATCAAAATCGCCTAATACTTTGTATGGGTGAAGCAATAAAAATTTCGGTTTTTGTTGAATAACTGGCAATCCTATGGATATTTTTCAATAGTTTTTTGTGCAGATGATATAAAGAAGGAACATCTCTCTGTTATCAAAGACTTGCATAGTTTTTAGTATTATTTCTCTGAGATATTGGCTATTGCTAATTTTTGCCGCTTCAGTGCGCGTTAATATTTTAGTCAATAGAAATCCTATGCTGAAATTCCTGAGGAAATACCCAAATTTCTGAAGAATTCTTTGGAGATATCTCCTCAAATGAATTTCGGAAGGAATCCCAGCAGGAACTTCTGATAGAACTCCTGAAGGAATTTCTGGAGAAATCTTAAGCAGAATCCCTGTAGAAATCATGGGAAGTACTGCAGGAATCCCGGAAAATTTTTGAAGTAATCTCAGAAGGAATTGCTGAAGAACATCTTGGAAAATTACCTGGAGAAACTTTTCGGCATATCCTGGGTGGCATTCCTAGATTTTTTTTTGAGAAATTCCTAGAAAAAATATCAAGGAATTCATTTCAAAATTCCTGTATAGATATTCTGGTGTATATCTTGGTTGATTTTCTGAAAATACTCCTGGAGAAATCTGTAAACAGTCTTAAAATATAATCCTGGAAAACCTGGAGAAAGGCATAGATGAGCGTCTGCAAAGGTATCAAGATAGAAATGAAAACTCTTTAGACATTTTGAAAGGAATTTCCGTAGAAATCCCTAGAAAATATTTTTGAATTATTTTTTTCGAAGAATCCATGGTGGAATAATTGAAGTAATCCTTTGAGGAACTGTTGGATGATTTTTTGTAGAAATGCCTGGAGAAGTATCTAGAGGAACTCGTGAAGGAATCTCTGTTTGAATTCCTGCTGGAACCCCTGAAGAAATTTCTGCCTGAATCACTGAAAGTAATATTGCATGCATCTCTGGAAGAATTTCTTCTGGATTTTTGGATGAAACCCCGAAAAAAAAATCCTGGACACATTCGTGCGGGAATTTTCAATGGAATTAGCAGTTCCTGAACAAATCGCTACTAGACTTCAAGAAATACTTGAAAGAATTTTTGAAGGAATCATGGAAAATTTTCTGAAGGAACCACTGGAGGCAATAATGAAAAAATCTTTGAAATTGAAGGATTTTTTGTAATAATTTCTGAAATGGATTCGTTGAAGATTTTTTTCAATATTCCTTGGGTAAACTTCTGGAGGAACCTTCAATTCTCTTAAAAATTGCTGAAGACATTTCCGAAGGAATCCGTGGATGATTTCCTGACAGATCTCTCGTACAGATCCCTGAAAAGAATCAATGGATGAATTTTTAAGGAAGCCCGCGCATGCGTTCCTAAAAGAATTTTTGAGGAATTTCTGGAAGATCCTATAACGAAAATTCCGAAAAAAAAATCTAAAGAAAATTCTAAATTAAGCCATGGGAGATGTTCTTTAAAACTTTCATACGAAATCCGTGGGAGCCTTTCTTAAAGAAATTACTGAAGGTTTTCGAAAAAAATTTATGGTGCAATTTCGGAAGAAATGCAGGGCAGGGTAAAAAAACATCCATAAATGATTTCTGGGGTAATCTTTAGAAAACTTTGGAGTTAATTCTAAAAAAAACTTATAGTTTTCTAAAACAATCAATCTAAGAATTCCTGATCACAGAGGTTTCCGAAGATATTCCTGGAATAATTTGTTTAAAAAATACCCGGAAGATTTTCTGAAGAAATACCTTGAAGATTTCTTATAAATTTCTGAAGATATCCATGCATGGTTTTGAAATTGATCCTTCGAAAATTTTCAGCAGGAATCTTTCAAAGAATTTCAGAAGGAATCAAATCACACAGGATTTTTGAATGGTCTCATAGAATAATTTCTGCAGTAGTCTATGGAAGATTTTTTAAAATAACCTTCTGAACCATTTTTCCCAATAGTTCAAAAGAAGCGTGTTATTGTGTCATTAATGAAGCGCGCTAAATGGCTACTATACGCGGTGGAAAATATTCAAAACACACGACCGAGTACATGATCCAGCATTTCATGGGGACTTAGTTCCACACTTGCGAACTGAAATCGGAATGGCGTAGCAGCTGTCAAATAATCGCGAAAAAACGGGATCTCCAAGGTAACGGGACGAGTAAGGCAAAATACGACCGTATGTGGCAGAGCCTACTCCGATGGCATTTTGGAGAACAGTCGAGTTCTTGTCGAACCATCGTCTTTGACCTGAGCAGTGCTACGACCACAAATAATGCAAACAAAGTAATCCATGTGACAAAGTTTGGTTCCGTGGCCCCGCTTTCGGAATTTGTGCCACTCAAACCTCAGGTATTTCAATATTATATGAAAAGATGTATTTTTAAAATTGTTGAATGACAATAACACGCTCTATGTTTCTTACAAAGACAATCTGAATAGATTAAAGCTTTCCCATCATGACACAACTCAGATATAACAGCCTACGAAGCAATATTATTCATTGTTCCTTCCGCTTTACGATCCCTTACAACGGTCCCAAACCGTATTTTTTTTCTCCTGCTTCGCAAAGTTTGTTCAGCAATCCACCGGAATGTCTTGTTCCTAACCGCTGCTGCCGGCTCGTTCTAGACTGGTTCACAAGTAACAAAATCGCTGGAATTTTCAATTAATGCAAGCAAAAAAGCCCCTAAAAAGAAGCAAAAAAACTCAAACTGCCTGACCCCGCACAAACCGAGAATGTCACATCGCAGCAAGCTGGGAGTTTCACCAAAAGCAGCGGCAAACAGGCAAATGCTTGCTTTGACCCGACCCCCTCGGAAAAGGAATTTATTGTCATTTGTTTTTGTCCCACTGCTGATTCTGTTGGATGCCAGCGTGAAGAAGCCGATCCAAAGCACCGGAAACCGCTCGTTTGAACTGGTGAGAAACGAGAGAGACCACACCACCATAGCATAGAAACCGCACCGGATTCACCTGTGGTTTTGCACCGCCTGCTTGGTCCTTTTCTCGGCGAGTTCCGATCGTGGGGCTTACTGTGGTTGACGGACGGCGTTAAGAGTTTTTCGGGGTTTCCCATTTGGTCGTCGCATTCAGATCGCAGGAAGTATTTAAAGGTGCCTTAAAAAGGAGCTTAACTCTCAACCGCGCCAATCGTGTCAACAATCATCCTTGAACTGGAATCAACCGAGTGCCGCTGCCGCCGGTGAGCATATGTTTCACTCGAGCCAACTGCGGGCTATTATTGCCAGATAGGGGAACTGTGCCAATATTAAGCGTTCCAGTTTTTATTTTACTATCCATCAATCGCTAAGGTCTGGTAAATATAAAAAAAAATCGTTATTGCATTTTTTTTACTAAAAAGTGAAAAGAATATTACGTACAGATTATAATAAAGAATGATTTACTAATTGAATAGTATCAATAAATTTGCTTCGAAATAAAATTTAACATTTAAACTTATAATCAATACGATCACCACAATCATAGATATTAGATCTCTTAACCCAGCTTCCTATTTATAGGAGGACAGTATTTTTGAGGTGAATATATTGGGAATTAGATAATATTTCAGCATACTGTCTTCAGAGAAGTAGTTCCGAACATCCATAGTAAGTACATGATGAACAATAAATTTCAGAATTAGCTCGTTAGACGACGCAAACGTCGCATTACATATCCCAAGTAGCATTATTTTTAGTCAAAGAGACTAGAAAAGTTCTTAAAACCACCATTAAACCAAAATAAAGGTACAAGGTTTTATGACGGTTGTCAAAACCTTCACAAGACTAATTGGTCCTCAAAAAATAATAATTGGGATGGCCGCGGTTTATGTGTCCAATTTGAAATGGTAAATTTGATTTCCAGATAGAGTCTGGGGCCATTTGAGCAGGGGCACCTATTTTGGGCACTTGCTGCTGTAACTCAGTCAATTCTGAACCGATTGACTTGATTTTTGAGACACGATCAGATACACACAGTATCTGTCCATCTTCCAAAATTCATATCAATCGGTTTGAAATTGACTGAGTTATAGCAGCAAGTGCCCAAAATAGGCGCTCCTGCTCAAATGGTCCTAGACCCTACGTATTCGAACCCCCTCTTCAAATGATTTTGAGTTTATTTGTTTTCATATGATAATATCTCAGTCCAACATAAAGATTTAATTTTGGTGTTTTCTGCATATATGTTTATCTGGCCAAACTTTGTCCGATAATGTCATCATTAGTGAGGAATCTTTTGAACTTCCTCTTTTTTCCTTTGAATCCGCTGGTGTGAAAACAAAAATACTACTGTTAATATCTCAACTCTGCCAAGAGATATAAGGATGGCTTCCCTAACAAAACCGTATAAGTATAAGTATAAAAGCCATGTTTCGAAAAGATTATCTGTTAAGAATGACCGCGTTGGATCTATATCACGGACAACATTAAGGCCTCTTACAGGTGTTTTCTATGTAAAAATTTGACAATTTCTTCCGATAACTCCACTAACTTTTCTAGACAATCTTGTAAGGGTTCGTCCAAGAATTCCTCCCGGTGTTTCACTCAGGATTCTCCATGGGATCTCTTCACGTATTCCTTCATGTATCCTTCTGGCATTCCGTCAGGTAGATCTTCCCGAATTCCTCCATCGATTTGAATTCTTCGCGGAATTCCATCTTAGATTACTCCCAGGATTTCTTCTTTAATTCTCCTGGATTTCATCAAGGATTTCTTTCGGATTTCTTGAGTATTTCTCCCGGACTTCCTTCAGTAATTCCATGGAATTTCTTTAATGATTCCTCCCGGAAATTTTCCGATTTTCCATTAGGGATTTTCCCGGGAATTCTTCATTGATTCCTATCAGGATTCATTTCCACATTTCTCTCGGAATTCCTTGTAGCGTTTTTCACGTGCTTCCGTCAAAAATTCCCCGGGATTCCCGAATTAATTCCTTCAGGGATATTTTCCGGCGTTCCATCAGGGTTCTCTCCGGGGATTTCTTCATTGATTCCTCCCGGGAATATTTTTTACGGTTTATTTCTGAAACTGCGCAAGGGATTTCTTCCTGGGATTTCTACCGGGATTTGTAACGGGCATCCTCTAGGAACTCCTTCCAGAATTCCTCCATCGGTATCTCCCTTAATTTTGTCATTTATTTTCACGTGCTTTCTTATAGGGTTTCCTCCCAAGCTTCATGTAGGGATTCTATTCTTTAGAGATTTTTGAATATTCTTAGGAATATAACTGCCGGGATTTCTCCCGGGATTTCTTAAGACATTTCTCCTGAGTTTCCGTCAAGTACTCTTCCAGGGATTCCATCCGGGACTCTTCCCTGGATTTCTTCAGAAACTCCTTCCAGGGTTCCTACCAAGATTCCTCCCGGAATTTCTTACGAGATTTCTTCATGGGTTTCTCCAAGCATTGCTGCATTATCATTAATTATTTATTAATAATTCACGGATTTTCTGTAGGGGTATCGGTCAGGACCCTTTCAGAAATTTGTTCCGAGATTCTTTCAGGGAATCCTGAAATTTTTAAAATATTTTTTGCAGGAATCCTTTCAAGACTCCTTCATGGACAGTTCTCGGGATTCTTCCCATGTTTCTTCTTGGATTCCTTCCGGGATTCCTTTCGGGATTTGTCCAGGATGCCCGCAGTGACTCCTCTAGAAATTATTTCAGGGAATTCTATAGGATTTTTGCTGGTATTCCTGCTGAATTCTTCTATATAGTTCTCCTGGAGTTTCTACCGGGATTTCTCCCTGAATTCCTCCTAGGATTTCTCCCGGATTTTTTTTTCTGTTAATGGATTCCTCCCGAGAATATGCTACAAGGGCAGCCAAATGTTATGGATTTTGGAACAACTGGGAATCGGGCCCATACCTTCCCAGCATGGTCTTACTGAATGAATTATACCAAATTAGTCTGGGAGCGTAAAGTAAAAAAATCAAATAAATTTTGGTGATAAACTTTTCTGTGGTGAGCCGAAATGTAATCAGACAGTCTATAGTCTATTTGGATCAGATTGTAATCTTAATATTTTAAAAGATATTAGGGACCTTTATTGAAGATTTTTTTAGAACTACACCATAGACTTCCATTTTTTTTTTTGTGAAATTAGGGGGAGGCAGGTGGGTTCCAGTAGATCTGAGGGGCGTTTATAGAAGGTCTCAGGGGTTTCAGTGAAGCTCCAGAGGCGTTTCAAAGGCGATTTAGAGGGTACCAGGAGTTCTCAGCGGTGTTTCAAGGGGCTCCAGCAGACCTCAGGGTGGTTTTGGTCCCAGAGGGTCTCAGAGGAGAGTTGAGTTCAGAGGGTCTCATGCGCGTCCCAGTAGACTTTCTTAGATTTCAGTTGGTCTCAGGAGCATTTCAGAGCTTCCTTGGAGGTGTCCTTTTGCATCACGTTCGGAACAGCTCGCTGGCATAGTGTACATTTTGGGTCAAAAATGACCCTAATGCTAAAGGACGGTTAAGGGGGTCTAAGGGACTTTCCTGGGGTTTCAGAAGCGATAAGGGAACCTCAAAGTCGTTTCAGGTTGTTTAGAGTGTTCCAGGGGGGGGGGGGGTGTCCAGGGATCTAAGAAGCATTTTTAGAGGGTCTCATTGACATTTTAGGGGGTTTCTAAGTGTATCAGGAGTTCTTAAGGACTCTCTATGGGCATTTCAGTGGGTCTCAGAGGCGTTTAGGGTATCTAACATGCGTTTTAGAGAGTCCCCTTCCCTTGGAACACCTTTTGAAGGTTTTTAAAACACCTCTAAAACCCCTTGAAAACCCCTCTGAAATGCCCCTGAAATGTCTCGAAACGCCCCTGAAGTGTCCATAATCGCATTGAAATGTCCTTGAACTCCCCTCAATCAGTTTGAGAAACCGCCTGTAAAAGACTCCAGAAATCTCCGAAACACCTCTGAATCCCCTCTTGAAGCGTCCCTGAAATAGTATCGGAAGCCCCTAAAATTTGTTTATTTATTTATACGTCATCTTACTTTACTCCTAATGAGGATTTAGATTCAGTTACATTACTTGGATAAACAGCCGGTTTTATAAATATGGGATAATAGGCATAGAATTAAAAAGGGTACCCATACCCTAGGGAGTTTCGCCCTGCGATATTATCGTTTGGCATTTGTCCAAGAAAAACCCATGAATGCCATGGGAAAACGCCCAGCAGCCAGAAGGAATCGGGAAGTATTACCACCGGCAAATAAAATAACGCATTGCATTGTATCACTTCAGTGCGGCGGAATAAAAAGTTAGTTCGGTTGCAACAAATTGGCTAAATCGACACAATATATCTCGGCTCGGATGAACGAATCCGGTTGGCTGGCGCAGCAAATGCAAGCTGCACCCGATAACTGGGTTGCTTTGATTTCGATGGGAACGCTTGGTGTTTTTTTTTCGCATCGTTCATCACACCATCGCCTACTGCGGGCGAGACTGGTGCGGTACAGGCAGCGGCGCGGCGGTTCATCGGAGCCGCCGCAGTATTGTTTATTCAATCGAAGCATTTTTGCTCTTCGTTCTTGTGGAAAATGGAATGTTATTTATGCTGTAGCTTATTTCCGGAGAGATTTGAGCACGGTCGATGCGAGCTGTGGGGAAATGATTTATTGAAAAGGTTCAATTGCTCTGTTGATTGTTGGTCCCGGTTGGCGCTCCGAAAGAGCAACTTTATTAAAGTTCGCCATTGACCGACACAACGTGTGTGGTTGAAATTGGAACAGTTTAACAACTTTCGGAAATTGTTCAGCAAATTCCGCCGAAATTTCCGCAAAACTTTTTTTGTCTTTTCGGTACGTCTTGTACCTACCGGTAAAACATTATCTAGCCAAAAAACGACACCGTCTTTGGCTGTTCTCCTCGAAGACAAGACCAAAATTCGCTTCGAAGCAGGCAAACTTTGTTGGCCATTACTCTTTCATCACTTTACCCGCGTTGCAAATTTTAGCAATCCATTAATCCCACCGTTCACGTCCTCTCGGTACGCCTCGCCTGGTGCTTCAGCTGAGCTGTGTCTCTACGCTTCAGTGCCGATAAAATGATCCAACTTTAGAAGACGACAACGATAAGCGAAAGTAGCTGGTGCAGAAATATATAGTGCGCTAGCCGTAACGGAAGACAAGCCTGAGTTACAAAGTCCATTTCCGCGGTGTAGTCAATTTTGTATAGGTACTGATCGATATTTTTTAAGAGCAGAAATGTAGTGCACCGAACTGCGTTTCGTGCTTAAATATGATTAACCCATTGGCGTAGCTAGGATTTTTTTTCTGGAGGGGGCCCAGGGAGGCCTGACTTGTAATGACTTTTAAGCGGGATGGGTGCCCAATATGTGAATATGCAAATCGGGATTGCAGTTTTGAGGAATCAAAATGACTGTTTTAGATTTGTTCACAATTTCGTAAACTATATGAGTGTCAATAATTCCTGCAGGATTTTTTTCCATAGCTTGTTGCAGCGATTCCATCATGGATTCCTCAAGAGATTCCTTCATGAATTCACCCAGACATATCTTCGAGAATTTGTCCTGGGATACCATTAGTGGTTCCTCCTCTTTGAGGTTTCCTCCAGGAATTTGTCCAGAGATCCTTCAAGGTATTTCTTCAGAGATATCTACAGGGATTTCTCCATATATTCCTTCCAGAATTCCGCTAGAGACTGCCCCAAAAATTCCACCTGGAATAATTCGAATTATTTTTGCAGGATCTAATTTAAAAAAATCTTTCATAAAATTATACCAACGATTATTTAAAAATAATCCAGGAGTTGCTTAACACACTTGTACACAAAAATCTTTAGTGGGCCCATAGAAGTATACCTTCAATAATTCGTCCATAAATTATTACAGACACGGATTTCTTCAGATTTTTTTCCAAAGATTCCTACAAAAATGCTTCCAGAAATTTCTCCAAGAATTCCTGCAGGGAATCACCCGCGAATTCCTTCTATAATTCTTTCAGGAACAACTTCCGGGATTATTTTAAAAATGTCTGCAAGAACTCTTCTTGGGATTTCTTCAGATACTCCTCCAGGAATCAATTCAGGATTTCAAGATTTCCTCAGGAATTTCAGCAATTTATTCAGTACTGAGATTTCCTCAGAAACTCCTTCTGGAATTCCTCTAAAAATTTCTACAGAGATTCCTGCAGGAATTCCTCTAGAGATTCCTCTAGGGATTCCTCCTGAAATTCCACCAGGGATTCCTCCTGCAATTGTTCCAGTGAGTCTTTAAGGAAATTCTCCAGAAATCCCTCCAGGAGCCCCTCTAGAAATTTCTTAACGAATTTCTCAAGAGATTCCTTCAGATATTCCTACAGCATGTCTCCAGGCATTCCCCCAGGAATTCCTCCAAGGATTTATATAGGGATTCCTCCAGAATTATCCCAGGAATCCCTACAGGAATTCCTTCAGAAAAAAAAATATCGCAGTTCCTCCAGGAATTTCTCCAGAAAATCTTCCAGGGATTCCTTAAGAAACTCCCCCAGGAATTTCTCACAGAGTTAGTCCAGGAATTACTCTAAGAATTCCTCCAGGGATTCTTGCATAAATTCTTCCTGAAATTCCTCTAGAAATTTCTTCTGGGATTTCTTCAGGAATTATTCCAGGTATTTCTTTAGGATTTCATCCAAGTATTTCTCCGTGAACTCCTCCAGGAATTCCACCAAGAATTTCTCCAGGAATCACCCCAGGTAAATTCAGAAATTTCTTCAGAAAATTTTACCAGGAATTTCTCCTCCAGGGATTCCTCTACAGATTTCACCAGGAATTTTTTCATAGATCCTCCAAAATGTAACCGTTGGTTCCAAGGTAGTCTTGTGGCTCCACCACAATTATAAATTTTACCAATTTCCTTTCCTAGATTCCCCCTCAATACGCCCCTGGCAAATATTCCCCCATTAAACTTCGGGTCTGTGACACTCATGTTAGAAGCGGAGAGTGTATGAGTATTTCACACTCTCATAAGCAGCTGTCATGTTGCGAGTGTCACTGAGGTCGAGCGGTTAGAAGACCGGGGCAAAACATTACCTCGCCCTTTTAATACTCGCCGATAGATGGTGCGCAACACTTTGATGGAATAGGGTGTGACGCAAAAAGCAAAACATAAATGTTTAGCATAAAAACATGTTAAACTTTTGTACCGATTCCTATAAATATCCCAAGCTGCGAAGCGAAATTTCTCTTTTTGCTACGAATATTGGCACGTAGTAGTAGTGCGCGCGTGTTTAGTATATTAATTGAAATTGAGGTTAGTGTAAATAGTAAAAACCTCATGTTAGTGGAATAATTATTAAATAGTGTTTTTTCTCGTTTTGTTAGATGTTAGTAGTTTTAGCCATGCGTTACTAGTGGTTAAAATATTTGTTAGTACGTTAAAACCGAGTGTTAATACTACGAATACGTTGGGTTAGTGAATTAAAATGTTGATTGTTTTCTTAATCTAATGTTTGATAAAATTGTTATAGTTCCTTATTATAAAACAAACGAAACAAACGAAGAATATACGAAGAACAACACGTTTAAAATACCACAAGAAAAGGTAATTGAATTGTAAGAGTTGTGAAACTGAAGATTTGCTGTGATTATTTGTGAGGACTTCAAAGTTCTAATATCTGGTGGTTAGGTCCAGACATTGGGCCTTTTCTTTTTATTTTGTGGCCTTTCTCTGCCAGAAACACGGAATCACGAGCCATCTGGTTCCCTAGTGCGCGTCCGTTGTGTAATCCAGCCAGCAAAACCCGCCATTGCGACGACCAGTACCCACAATAGGCCGTCGACATCGACAACCCGCCATCTTGGTGAATAAGACAGGTCGGAGGATGCCTATGAGTCCGACGCCGGTCTACCGAACCCCGAAGCATAACCAGCCAAACGATGAGCGGACTGATCACCCGCTCGTCCATTCCCGACAAGCCAGTCAACCCTCTACCAGCAACAGCAGTTCTCCAACCATCCAACAGTCAGCCCTCCCGAGAAAACGCTCAAACCACAGTTACGACCCTGAAGATCCCTTACCCCTTAATCCCTGAGCAGCAGGTTACAAAAAATTGCCCCAGGAATACACCAGGAATTCTTCAGGGATTCTTCTGAGGATACTTCCAGAGATTCCTCCAGGAATTCCTCCGATTATTCCTCTAGTATTTCCTCTAGAAATTCCCCCAAGAATTCCTCATGGAATTGCTCCATAAATTGCTCTAGCAATTCCTGCTTGAATTCCTCGGGAAATTCATCCTGGAATTCCTCCAGATATTCAACTAGAAATTCCTCTAGGAATTTCTTCAGAAATTTTTCAAAGGATTCCTTCCAGAACTCCTTTAGAGATTTGTCCACGAATTAATTCAAGGATTCCTTCAGGAATTCTCCCAGGGATAGTTCCACGGAATTGCCCCAAGAATTCCTCTAGAGATTTCTCCAGGAATCTCTCCTAATATTCCGCCATGATTTTGTCCAGAAGTTACTCTAGGAATTCTTCCTGGGTTTCCAACAGAAATCTGTCCAGAAGTTGCTCCAGGCATTCCTCCTGAGGTTTCTCCAAAAATTGCTTAAGGGATTCCTCCAGGGTTTTTTCCAAGGGATTTTTCAAGAATTTCTCTAGAAATTTCTCTGAAGATTCCTCCAGGAACTCATCAAGATGTTTCTTCAGCATTACCCCAGGAATTTCTTTAAAAATTCCTCCAGGCATTCATCCTGGAGTTCCTCCTGGAATTTCTACAGAAATTACTACCGCAATTTCCTTCAGAAATTCCCCCAGAAATTCCTCCTGGATTCCTGGAATTACTCCAAGTGTTTCTCCAGGGATTCCTGCATGAACTCCCCCTGCGATTTGTCTAGGAATTCCTTCAAGGATTCCTTCAAGAATCCTACAGGAAATCCTCCAGGGATTCCTTCAGGAATTACCCCAGATATTTCTCTTGACATTATTCCAGATATTTCTCCAGGCATTTCTTGAGGAACTTCTCCAGAAATTCCACCAAGAATTCCTTCAGAAATCACCCCAGGTATTGCTTCAGGAATTCATCCAGGAATTTCTTCAGGAATTGGTCCAGGAATTCCTCTGCGATTTTATTTTTCAGAAATTCCTTTAGCAATTTATTCAGGAATTTCTGCGGGAAATCCTCCAAGGATTCCTTCAGAAATTATTTAAGGAATTTCTTCAGGAATTCCTCTAGTATTTTTTCCAGGGATTCCTCCGGAGATTCTTCCATGGTTTCCTCCAGGAATTATTACACAGATGTTTCTCCAATGATACCTCTAGGGTTTTCTCCAGGAATTCTTCCTAGGTTTCCGACAGCCTGTTCAAAGTGAAATACACTAGAGTGTTTTCACCCGGGTGAAAATCTCTTTGCGCGCTCCGTGTGGCTCTGCGGTGCGGTTTTTTGACAGTTCGAAATGACATTTACAATATTTCAACATCCTTCTGTCTGATAAGATGAAAAGATTTCTAATTTATGATGTGCTTGATGGTGTAAATCCAAAGAGCAGAATTTTCATGCGCTCAGTGCGGACAAGCCTGCCGACAGGAATTTGTCCAGAAGTTCCTCCAAGCATTTCTCCTGAGGATTCTCTAGAAATTGCTCCAGGGATTCATCCAGGAATTTTTCCAAGAGTTTCTCTAGAAATTTCTCTACGGTTTACTCCAGGAGTTCCTCAAGAGGTTTTTTCAGAATTAGCCCAGGAATTCCTTTAAAAATGCCTCCAGGAATTCCTTCAGGTATTGATTCAGGAATTTCCTCGGAAATTCCTACAGCAATTCCTCCAGGAATTTCCCCAAGAATTCCTCCAGGGATGTATCCAGGAATTCTTCCTGGGTTTCCGACAGGAATTTGGTCAGAAGTTCCGTCAGGCATTTCTTCTGAGGTTCCTCCAAAAAATTCTTCAGGGATTTTTCCAAGAATTCCAAAAGGGATTCTTCCCAGAATTTCTGTAGAAATACCTCTAAGGATTCCTTCTGGAATTTCCCAAAAGGGTTCTTCTGAAATTTCTCCAGAGAGTCCTCCTAGAATTCCTCTAGGGAGTCATCCAGGAATTCATCCAGGGATTCCTTCAAGATATCTTCCAGGGTTTGTTCCAGGAATTCATACAGGAATTTCTCCAGCGGATCCTCTAGGAATTTCTCCTGGAATTCTTCCAGGGATTCTTCCAGATATTTCTGCATGAATTCCTCCAGGAATTCCTTTGGGAATTTCTCCACGGATTAATCCAGGAATTCTTCCGGGGATTTTTATAGGAATTCATCCGGGAATTCCTCCAGGGATTGCTATAGGAATTCATCTAGGGATTGCTCCGGGAATTTTTCTAGAGGTCCCCCCCCAGAATTCATCAGGAATTCATCTAGGAATTTATTTAGGGGTTGTCCAAGGCATTCGTCCAGGAATTTCTCCACGGATGCCTCCAAGAAATCCTTCAATTATTCCTTCAGAAATTCATGCAGGAATTTCTCCAGGGGTTCCACCAGGGATTTGTCCAGAAGATTCTCCAGGATTTCCTCCAGAGATTCATCTAGAAATTGCTTCAGGGATTTCTACGGGACTTCTTTCTGAGATTTCTCAAAGAATTTATCTTGAGATTCTTCCAGGAATTCATCCAGAAATTCCTCAAAGAATCCATCCAGGATTTTTTCTGACAATTCTTACAGGGGTTCCTGATGCGGTTTCTTCAAAAATTTCAGTAACCCGTCAATCATCTTTTCTAGGGAATCACCCAAGATTTTTTTCCAGGATTTCCTGAAGAGTTTTTGAATTACTTCTAGGATTTCTAGAGGAATTGCTCCAGCAATTTGTATTGGTATTCTTTCAAAATTTATCTCCGAGAAATCTTTAAGGAGTTCATCCACAGATTTGTTCAGGAATCCATCCATGAATTTCGTATGCGCTACTGCTACACGAATTTTCACTAGAATTCAATTCAAACAAACGTCATGCTAAGAGTATAATACCTGGGATTTCATTACGAATTCTTCCTCCAGAAATTCCTTTAGGCATTTATTCAGGAACTTCTCCAGGGATTCTTTCTGAAATTCCTCAAGGGACTTCTCCAGGTGTTTCTCCACCGTGAATTCTTCCATGGGTATTTTGCAGGGTTCAGATAGTTTTTTTTAGGGATTGTTCCAAGAAATGCTTCAAGAATTCCTCCCCCGATTCCTTATGATTTTTTTACTGATAGTTCTGCAAAGATGCATCGACGAACTCCTCCAGAATTTTTTTTTCATAACTCCAGAGATTTTTTTTTATGAATTCCTCTATGGGTTTCACCAGACATTCCTCCGGGAATTTCTCCTGGGATATCTTTTGAGGTCCTTCAAGTGATTGTTCCAGTGCATTTTTCAAGGATTCCTTTAGAAATTTCTCCAGGGATTCCCAAAGTTATGTCAACAGAAATTCTTTTAGGTATTTCTACAAGTGTTCCTTCAGAGATTTTTTCAGGGATTTCTCCATATATTTCTTCAAGAATTATACAAGAGATTGATCCAATAATTCAATCTGGAATCATTTCAAGTATTTCAACAGGAATATCTTCCAGAAACCCTAACAAGAAATTTTACCGGAGATTAGCTTAAAATTAATCCAGGAGATCCTCAAAACATTTTACAAAATATTATTTTGGGAGTCCATCCAAAGATTTCAACAACAATTCATCTAAAAATTATTGCAGACATGGATTCCTTCAAATTGTTTTCCTACAGAAATTCTTCCAGTAATTTGTTAAGAAAGCTTTCCCGGAATTTCCCAAGGAATTCCTCATGGGATTGCTTTCTGGATTCCTCAAGATTTTCCTTCAAGAATTGCTCCAGGGATTCATCCGGGAATATCTTCTGTGTTCCTTTCAGGAACAACTCCAGGGATTATTTTAAAAATTTCTCCGAAAATTCCCCCAAGAATACTTTTAAGAATTCTTTGAGGAGTTCGCTTCTCTTGAAATTCTTTCAGGAACTTCTCCAGGAATTAATTCAAAACCTTCTCTAGGGACTGTCAAGGGAATCCCTGGAATTGCCTTCAGGATTCCTCCTGGGGTGTCTTCAGGAACTCCTGCAGGAATTCCTTCTGGAAATGCTACAGGGATTTCTTAAGGAGTTCCTCCACGAATTCTTTTTCGAGTTCCTTCAGGATTTCTTCAAGGATTCCACCAACAATTTCTTTCTGGGATTCCTCCACGAATTTCTCCAGGAATTATTCTAGGGATTCCTCTGGGAATTTCTGCAGGGGTTCCTCTAAACATTCAGAATTCAGGTTTCCTTCAGAAATGCCTCTAGAGATTCCTCCAAGAGTATTTCTACAGATTCTTCCGTTAATCCCTACAGTCATTCTATTAGGATATCCTGCAGGGATTCATCTAAAACATTTTGCAGGGCTTAACTCGGGAATGTGATTCTTTCTGAAACCACTAATTTTAAAAAATCCTCCAAAGATTCTCCCAGGAACTCTTCTTAGGATTCATCCAGGAATTCCTCCTTGTAATTTTAAAGGAACTCCGCCAGGAATTGATTCAGTACTTCCTTCAGGAACTGTTTAGAGATTCCCTCAGTAATTCCTTTTGAAATTGCTTCCGGGATTCCTTCTGAAGTTTCTTCAGTAACTCTTTTCTCCGGAATTTGTCCAAGAATTTCTTCAGGAATTTTTTCTGGTATTCCATTACAAATTCCTCAAGAGATTCATCCACGAATTTCTTCAGGAATTCCTCTAGGAATTTTTCCATGGATTCCTCTGGGAATTCTTCCAGGGATTTGTCTAAAAATTCCTCAAGGAATTCAACTAGAGACTCCTCCAGAAATTCCGCAAGAAATTCCTCTAGAGGTTTCTCCAGGACTTCCTCTGAAGATTCTTTCAGAAATTCCTACAGGCATTCCTCTAGGATACCCTCCAGGGATCCTTCCAAGAATTCCTACAAGATTCATCCAAGGTTTCCACAACGCATTCCTTCAGGACTTCTTCCAGACATTCCTCCAGAGATTCCTCCAGTAATTGCTTCCAGGATTCTTCCAAGAATTCCACTAGCAATTTCTGCAAAACTTTATCCAGGATTTTTTTAACGGATTCCTCCAAAAAAAAAAAAAATCCGGATACTCCTACAGAAATTCACTCAAAGATTTCTCCATGAATTACTTCAGGGAATCCTCCAAAAATTCCACTAGGAATTTTCCTAGACATTCTTCCAGGAAAATTTCCAGGCATTCCTCTTTGGATTCATGCACAGATTTCACTAGGAATTTCTTCAGGGATTCATCAAGGAATTTCACCGGGGAATTATCAAGGAATTCCATCTTAAAATATGTCAGCAATTCATCCAGGAATTTCTTCAGGAAATCCTTCAGGGATTCTTTCAGAAATTCTTCCACAAACTTCTCTAGGAATACCTTCTGGAATTTTTACAAGTATTCCTCCAAGAATTCTTCCAGATTTTCATCCAGGAATATCTCCAGGAGTTCCGCTCGAAATTCCTGGAACTTTTTCAGGGATTTTCCAGGGATTTCTTCACGAATTGTTTCAAGGATTCCTTCAGAAATTTCTTCGTGGATTTTTTCATGAATTCCTCCATAGATTTCTCTAGAAATTACTCCGGGAAATTATCAGGGGATTTTTTCAGAAATTTCTTCCAGAGCTCCTCTACAGATTACCCCAGAAATTCAAAAATTCCTCCAGATATTCCTCCAGGAATTTATCCAGATATTTCTCAAGGAACTCCTCCAGGAATTTCTCCAGAAATTACTGCAAGAATTTCTTCAGGAGTTCCTCCAGCAATTTCTCTAGGAATTGATCAAGGAATCGCTCCTGGACATCCTTCAGAAAAAATGTCAACAATTTCTCCAGGATTTTTTTTCCAGAAAATCTTCTAAGTATTTTTCCAGAAAATCTTCTGAGGGTTTTTTTTTTTCAGATATTCTTCCAAGACACTCTTCAGGAATACCCCCAGGAACTTTTCAGGGATTTCTCCAGGAATTTTTCCTGAGATTCCTTCATGAATTACTTCAGGGATTCCTTCACGAATTTCTCCAGGGATTCCGCCAGGAAATCTGTCGAAGATTCCTCCAGGAAATCCACCAGCAGTTTTTGTAAGGCTTCTTCTAGCAAATCCTTCACATAATTTCTGGAGGAATACCTTAAGGAATTTTTTAAGGATTCCTCCGTGTATTCCCCCAGGAATTTCTATTAAGATTCTTCCAGTGATTTTTTTATAAATGTCTTTAAGGATTCCCCCACGGATTCTTTAAGGCATTCCTTCGAGGATTTCTCCAGGAATTCCTCTATAAATTCCACTAGGAATTCCTCCAGAATTTTCTCAAGGGTATTTTTTTAGAAGTAGATACATAATTGAATAGAAATAGATATCTCCAAGAATTCCTCTAGAAATTCATCCAGTAATTCTTTCTAGAATTCCTGCAGTGATTCCTCCAGGAAATTCATTATTGATTCCTCCAGCAATTCCCACAGGAATACCTCTAGGAATTCTTTCAGGCATACCTGCAGTATTTTATAAGGGAATTTTTCCAGGAACTCCTCCAGGAATTCCTCCAGGAATTACCCCAGGATTTTTTTTCAGAAATTCCTCCAGGAATTGCTCCTGGACATCTTTAACAAAAAAAAATATGTCAGGAATTCCATTAGGCATTTATCCTGGCATTTCTCCTGAGATTTCATCATGGATTGCTTCAGGGATTCCTCCAGATATTTCTCCATGAACTTCCCAGGGATTTCTCCAGGAAATCCTTCAGCAGTTCCTCTAAGGATTCTTCCAGGTAATTCTCTGATAATTTCTTCAGAAACTCTTCCAGGAATACCTTCGGGAATTTTTCAGGGTTCCCTTCAGGTTTTCCTACGAAACAAAAATTCATTCTTCATCTAGTCCATTCCAGTTTAATGTGCCGTTTCTTCAATAACGTAAAGTAGGAAAAAAAAAACAGAAATTTACCTTCACAGTCTCGCGGATTTGGCGCGAATTTATTTCCAGAATCTCGCTGATTTGGCGCGGATTCGAGTTTTGCTCGCGCGGATTTAGGGCGGATTTTTTTCCACCCTTCTCGTAACAACCCTGATCCCCCAGCCTGAGAATAACGGCACAGCAAGCGGTCATACCTAGTCAGGTCGTTTGCAAAAGAAAACATAAATCGGCCAGTAGAAAAGGCCCGAAAGTCTAAAGTTTATAAAGAGCACGGCATAAATATCACAAGGCAGGCTAGTAACCGATGTAAACATAGATTTTGGATGTAAACATGTGACGTCATTCTAATCGTTCTTCACATGATCAAATTGATGGGGAGTACTAGATCGCCTCTGAACGATTTGAATTACGTCATCAAAAACTGTCAGATCTCCGGAAGGTATCACCTTCTAAATGTTGTACACCGTGATCAAGAGGAGGAATAAAGGTGAAGCTCTGATCGTCAAAGCAAGCGACGACACGTAGGTACGTGGAAATTCTGCGTACCATGCGGATGGAATCTGGACCTTAAGGGGTGGTACTCACCTGGTAAGTACTGTGGAAAAAGATAGGCCAAGAAACGGTCAAGAAACGATTTTCTGTCAAAATTTCTATGCTGCAGCCCAAGAAGGAATCTCCAGGGAATTCTCCATGGGATATCAACACGAGTTTTTAAGGGATTCCTCCAGAAGATAATTAGGGTCATCCTTCAGAAATTTCTTTCAAGCTTTTGGCAAACATTCAAGTGTTTGTACTGGAATTCCACCGCAATTCCCACATTGTTTCCCACAAGTTCAATCTGAAAGGTTTCCAAAAGATTCCTCTGAGATTCCAGCACCAAGATTTTTTTTTTAATTTATGTCTGAGATTTTTATAACCAGGAATCCAGAATTCCTCCCGGAATTCCTCTAGAAATTTCTCCTGGAATTCCTCCTGGGATTTCTGAAAAAATTCTTCCTGGAATTTCTCAAGGAATTCATCCTGAAATTTGCCGTGGGATTCCTCTAGGAGTTCCTGCAGAGTTTTAGCCTGGAATTCCTCCAAGAACTCTTACTGCGGTTTCTTCCTGAATTACTCCTGAAACTTTTCCTGGGATTCCTCCAGATATTCCTGCAGAGATTTCACCTAAAATTCCTCCGAAATTTCTACTGAGATTCCTTAGCGAATTTCAGAGATGCCTCAAAGAAATTCTTCCAGAAATTCCTCTAAAGATTTCGCCAGGATTTCATACAGGGATTCCAGAAATAACTCCAGGAATTTCTCCGGGGATTCCTCCAAGAATTCCTCCAAAAATCTCTCCAAGGATATCTCCAGGAATTCCTCCAGAATTTTTCCAGGGTTTCCTCATGGAATTCCTCCAGGGATTCCTCCAGGGATTCCTGCAAAAATTCCTCCAAAAATTGCTTCAGGGATTCCTCCAGAGATTCCTCTAAGGGTTCCTTTAGAAATTCCTCCAAGAATTCCTCCAAGGATTCCTTTAGAAATTCTTCCAAGAATTCCTCAAGATTCCTCCAGGAATTCCTCCAAAGATTCCTCCAGGGATTCCTCCAAGGACTTCTCCAGGAATTCCTCCAAGGATTTCTACAAAAATTCCTTCAACGATTTCTCCAGGGCTTCCACCAAGAATTTCTCCAAGGATTCCTCCAGGAATTTCTCCAGGGATTCCATCAGAAATTCCACCAGGTATACCGCCGGGGATTCCTCAGAGATTGCTTCAGGGATTCCTCCTGAGATTCCTCTAAGGATTTCTTTAGAAATTCCTCCAAGAATTCCTCCAAGGATTCCTTTAGAAATTCTTCCAAGAATTCCTCAAGATTCCTCCAGGAATTCCTCCAAGGATTCCTCCAGGGATTCCTCCAAGGATTTCTCCAGCAATTCCTTCAAGGAATTCTACAAAAAATCTTTCAGCGATTCCTCCAGGAATTCCACCAGGAATTTCTCCAAGGATTCCTCTAGGAATTTCTCTAGGGATTCCATCAGAAATTCCACCAGGAATACCGCCGGGGATTCCTCCAAGGATTCCTTTAAAAATTCCTCCAAGAATTCCTCAAAGGATTCCTCCAGGAATTCCTCTTAGGATTCCTCCAGGAATTCCTCCAAGGATTCTTCCAAGAATTTCTCCAGGGTTTCCTTCAGGGATATCTCCAAGGATTCTTACAGGAATTCCTCCAGGTATTCCTCCAGGTATTCCTCCAGGTATTCCTCCAGGTATTCCTCCAGGGATTTTTCTAGGGATTCCTCATAGGATTCCACCAGGGATTCCTCCAGGAATTCCTCCAGTGATTCCAGCTAGGATTCCTCCAAAAATTGCTTCAGGGATTCCTCCAGGGATTCCTCCAGGGATTCCTCCAGCAATTTCTCCAGGGATTCCTCCAAAAATTCCTCCAAGGATTTCTCCACCAAGTCTATCATTATGTCAATGTTTACTTTTTGCACCCAAATACTCACTCCTGGAAAGGAATCTATAGCCGGACTCAAACGAGTTTGAAGAAGGTCCTATCAAAAATATCCATACACAATCGCAGTAAGTCCAATGGATCATTGAAGCCGACTTTTCCGCTACTCATCGCATCAAAACAAAAGCGCCACCGTATACGGACGGTCACACAGTGACAGCAGTCGAGTTACGTCAAACACACAAGGCTACGGTGGCGCTATCTGTTCATTTCATAGCGGCCGTTTTAGTTATTTTAGTGATCCATTCTGATGGAAAAATGAAGGTGAAGGTGACTCAAAAGGGCACCAGCAGGTTTGGATCGTAGTTGGCCTATCAAAATCAGCGATTGTCTAAACTTTGATAGTGACAGAGCATGACTCTGTTTACAATATAAGAGTTCGTTAAATCTAATAGTGCAGTCCAGGATTCACCAAGAGATAGCTGTATGCGTGGAAACTAGACTAGAGTGTGGTCAACTTTTCCATTCCTATCTTTATGGGTCACTCGTGGTTCTATTGGGTTCTTTAGGGGTATCAGGATTATTTCATAATCGGATTCTCCGCCCAAAAATTAGTCAAAATCCAAAATTTCATAATTTTTGGAGTCCGGGAACTATTTTTAAATTTCATTTAAAGTTTATATGGGGATTTTTTTGTTCGGGTCGAACTGTCATTCTATCTACGAAAATTAAAACTGTTTTGTTAATGTATCCTTTAAAACAAAGGTATTGGCATATAATAAAATCACGTTATACTCAGAAAAATTAGCTCTTTCCATTAGGCTATACAAAATAGCATTATTTTGTTCACTAAACAACCCAATTGCTAGTAAGCTGTAAAATTGGCATTTTTTCTATGTACCTACGCTATTCCGGTGTTTTCCCAAGTGCTACTTCCACTTTTCAAGCACTTCACGTTTGCATCTTAGAATCTCAACAATATTTGAAAACATTACAAGTTAGCCAATCAGAATAAACAGACATTCTCGTGTTCGTATGTTTGATGATTATCTCTAAATACTTTTTAACAAACACTTTACGAAAGAAGAACATACTTCAAAGTCCCATTGCATTTGACAAAAGCTTACAACGTTCCTTGTGTACCAATCAGTTTATTTTCATTCAGTTTCCAACATTAAAAATCGCTCCCCTGCACACATTATGGAAGAAGGAAATCCGTTACCCTGGGGATTCATCGCCTGCTTCGATGTGAATTGGCTCGTTCAATCGTGGCGTGGCACGGCACGGTCCCTGGTAAAGAAACCGAGAACCGCACTGACTGAAATCGCGCTCGCCAAGAACAGTAGAGAACGCAAAGCGCGAAGAAGTGGTGGCGGTGGCAGCGAAATATATAGCGCTTCATTAATTAACGCGCTTTAAAACTCTCGGTTTTATCGATTACGTTGTTTTGCACAACCCGACACCACCTACACACACGGGGGCGTGTAAATTTTCTTATGTTGCTATGTAGGGTGGTTGGGGAGGAATTGGAACGGGAGGGAGCATAGCTCACACACGACTTAATGTTTCCATTCCCTTTGCTAATGTCGGCATTTTTCTTTCTTCGACATTTTACAGATTTTTCCTCCGGCAAAGAACGGTGCTGCTGCTGTCCGGATTATCGGTAACCATGACGAATGCTACAGTAGTGACTTGAACCTACCATACCTACAGCAGGCTACTATGATTTCGACGTACGAGAAGGGAAAATCAAAACATACCTTTCGACTCCTCACCTACTTGGTGTCTCGTTGCGAGTGAAAACGGAGCATCGCAGCTCTGCTGGAATGATGGTGCGAGGGTCGATCAGGGCGAGGCGTGCTAATTGAACTGGATATTATTACATTGCGGTCGAAGAGAGCGGCTGTCCGAAAAAAGTGGCCAAGTAGGCAAAACAAAAATAAACACTTGTCGAGTGAGGAAACACATTCTCGATCGTTTGTTTGGGGAAATGTGTCGAAGTGCGAAAAGTGCGTTCAAGTGCTCGTCGGGCGGAGTGTTGTGATGTGATTTGGAAAATTCAATAATAAAAAATCGTGAGCTTTTTCATAATACCAAAATATCAGTTAGGGAGTAAGCTAGAGAGTAAGTCTGCTGCAATTCGCGAAATCCTTCACACGTAAATAGCATATCAGTCGGTGGAAGGTACGGAAAAAGGGAAAGGAAACACATATTCACATAGTTATATGGAAAAAGAATCGCTTAGGGAGTCAAATCCGCGCCTCGATGAAGAGTGGTTTTATTACATATGATATTTTGCCACGTATATTTAGATTTTCCAATTTCTCAAAATCCATGTGAAAGCCAAGAGCAAAGCAAGCAGCAAACTAAACAGTATACAACTTGTTTGGAACTTTCTTCCGAGCTGAAATCTCCCGTTGAAAAACACGTACGTAGCGTCCGCAACACGATGATATACATGTTTTGTGAAGTATCTCGTCAGAAACGTTCGGATCGGAATAGAAAAAAGCTCAAAACCAATCATAAAGTCTGATTTGATTGATTGAATAGTAACGACTGCAGAACGTCAAGGGGGAAGCGACTGCGACTGCGAAAAGACTCGCTTCCATCGAAGGGAGTGAATACATGTGCTTCGTGTGTAGTAGGCGGTTGATCGAAAGGATCCAACAACAAAGTGTGCCAACCGTCATTCTCGCCCTGCTGCATCAGCGTAGGCGGTGGCGATGGTCCGGAAGTAAGCCAAAATTGCAGCAGAGTGGACGCCAACAACTGCTGCATGGCAAGCTATGATTGCTGCGTTTTTACACCAACCAGGGATACAAAATCAGCTGTTTTTCGACGTAAATAACGGGTGTGAATAATCCGCGCGAAGCAAGCCGGCCAGTGGGGTGGAGAAAATGGTGAAAGTGGAAATCCAATTAACGAATTTGTCCGCAGCAGCAGCAAGTGTAAGCCAAGTGCGAAAATCATTCGAAGCATGTCTGGACTTAAGCCGAGGCGTCCAATCAATTTCACGTTCTATTTCTACTTCTACTACCGCAAATACCGCTTCCACTTTGCCACAACCGCCGACGCCTACTGTTACAACTCCGTCTAGCCAAGCAGCATCAGTAGCAAGTAGTTAACCGAAATCAAATTCTAGATAGTGATTATTATAAATGCCCCCCTTCGACAGCACCTTGCTCTTCAGAATCAGAAAAAAAAGAGCAAGTAGAGTGAAGTAATATTTTGTCCACTTAAAGTAGTTTTGATACGCGATCAATATATTTTTTTTTCGAACAATAATAATTAAAAATTCAATCAATCAGTGTGTGTGAATCGAAGCAAGCGAAGAATATAACACCACAAAGCCGCCAGGATGACGATGTGGCAGAGCGGCGGGATGGGTCACGGTACCCAGAACAACCCGTGGATGAAGCTGATGGGCATCGTCGCCAAGGAGCGACGCCATGACATCACCCAGAGCCAGAGCGGATCCAACGACCGTGCGCTAAACATGTAAGTTTACCCCTCACTTTTTTTTTCACTTCGAACATTTTTACCCCATTTAGCACCGAAGAAACGAAGAAAAATCAGGAAAGAACATTAAATTAGCCTGACGCTACTGGGAGACCCCTGCCACCGCCCCCCTCGCCAGTAGCTATTTGCACAAGCATTTTCACAAACGGCCCTGGATGGCGACGACGACGACATCGCACCATCAGGAGCCTACTATGATGCAGCGGATTTTTTCCTTCTACGCCTGTACGCCTGTATGCCCGCTCGTACGGCTTTCTATTATTCCGCAGCCTGCTGCGGTGAATGAGATTTTATCACTTCTGCTGGTACGGCGAAGACGACTTGCCAGCAGCCATTCACAGCCAGCCAGCCAGCCAGCCAGCCAAAGCCAGAGGTGGTGCAGTTGGCCCAGCTGGTCTGACACTAAAGGGACGTTAAGCGGATGCTGGACCGGTGGCACTGCTGCTGCATTTACTATGGGCATTTGGGGGTGGTTGGGGACAAGCGGTAGCGTTATTTATAAGATTATAATTTGGAATGTAATTTTGTGTTATGGCGATAAGTGCAGTTATGAGGTGCCATTAGCAACTGCAGCAGGAGGATTTCTCTTCTTCTTCGCGACGCTGGGGATGAGATTGTGCACTGCAAAATCACCGAAATGGGCGTCAGATTTTGCGGAATCGTTCAACGATGGGCCGTATTTCATCAATGTCCTTTATTGACTGAGCTGCGTCGCTATCTGGCAATCACTTTAAATCATCATATTTCATTCGGTATTCTTCCACATTTTTTATAGGAAAAAATATGTAGGGATTCTGATTCATCTGTTCCGCAGAGTGCTGCCAATTTCATAAACATCTTTTCGCTTCATGAGGAACGGCATTGCCATTAATCACATGGGTTTCAAGATCTACAAATTCTATAGCAACTTCAAAAACATCCCCAACTATACCTATATTAACACCACTAGGCCTACCTCTGTTTCTACCCGCAATCATGTACATACTTTGGATTGGTCGAGTTAATCGTCAAGGCTTTAATCGCTGCCTCTCTCTCTTCAGAGGAACATAAACTTGCTCACCTGGCCAAACTACGACCGATGGCGATGTGATTAACATCATTTGCAAAACCAAGGAGCATGTGCAACCGTAGGACGATAGTGCCAACCTCTACACGCCAGACCTCCTAATCACTCATTTGAGTGCAATGTTAAACAATAAATTCGAAAGAGCATGATCCTGTTTGAATCCATGCAAGGTCAACAACGAGGTAGATACTTCGTATGTGATATGAGCGCTTGATCTTGATCCAGCCAATGTTGCACGTATTAGCCTTATTAGTTTCACCGGAACACCGTGTTCTAACATTAACTGCGAAAGCTATTTCTTTCATTGAGTTGTGAGCTGCTATAAAACCAATTCATAGATGTTAAGTCTGCAAGTTATACTCTAGACATTTGCCTAGGATGATCCACAGTTTAAACATTTGATCCATCATTGATCAGTTCTCACCAAAACTTGTTACGTAGGATTCCTTAAAAGGTAGCATAAACAATCATTCTCACAAAAGCGTACTCTCTACTAGTAGCCATTCGGAAGCTACTTTTGTTAGTAGGAATGTATTTCATTCAATAGTGCAAGTTTTCTCTAAAAATTTCATTGGAACATTCCTCATATTAGACTCAAAAGCACTCCGGAAACATTCTGGAAGGAATTTCTTGATGAGTTCTGTCATAAATACACTTATAGTCGCTCAATATCATTTTATTACAAAAATCGATAATTTTTTTATGAAAAAAAAACACTGGAGCAAATATTGCACAAATGCCAGAGAGTGTAGAATTAGCTTTAGTTAAAATACACATATGGATGCGAATGAATTAATAAATTTAAAGCCTAAAAAAACACATATAAACAAAAACATAAAAATAAATACAGAAAAAAAATAAAAAAAGGACAAATGTCTCTTGAAATCCATACACGCATTGAATAAGTTTATTATAATGCCAAAATAGATGTAAGAAAAATAAAATAAGGCCGATGCAAATATTATTTTTCATGTCCGATACCACTCGTCGGGTACGAAGGGGGAGAGGGTCCAAAAATGAAAAAGAAACAAAAAAAATAAAACAAAAAACGATTGAAAAATTAAAATTATAACCAAAAAATATTTTTCAACTATTGAAAACTTATCGCTTGAAAAAAAAATTTCTATTGAAAATTTAGTCATTGGCTGCCATGTTTTTTTTCTCGGATTTCGGAATTTTTGAAGGGGAGGCGGGGCTGACATAAAATAAATTAATCCTTGGTTGATTGCTGTTGGAGAACTGTAAGATTCCTGGTGAAATTCCTCGAAAACATGTAATTTTGGCTGAATGGCGGAACAAAGACAAATTTAATTTGTTGGTGTTGTTTAATTCGAGCATTCATATTCATCCCATTTGAACGTTTAACTTTCATTCCTTTTCATTCGTTTAAAAAAAACCGTACAATAACATGTATTTTAGAAGAAAAATGTAAATTTTGAAAAAAAAAAATGTTTTCATGCTTAGTTTTGGGTTGAAAGTGAGAAATTTATTCTAAATTGTCAGGCCGTTACAAATATTTATTTCACTTTTTGTCCCGCCACTCTTTGCTGGTCAGGGGGGGGGGTGGTGTTAAAACTAATAAAGCATTTTATCTGAAAAATATTAAAAACTCCCTCCCCCTGGATATTCAATCTTGACGCGATGGGAGGGCTTAACCCATTAGCATTTTAGCGCCAGTTTATTCTCCACTGCTTGGACTTTGAGCTAGATATATCTGGTTTACGAGTTGATCGCAAGTGAAGGAATCGGCCGTAAGTGCTAATGGGAACCAAAGAAGTATCCGTAGTGCATTTATCACAAGTTATAATTCAGCTTGCATAGACCTAATCTTTGCATTCTTTAAATTTTCTCAAATTTAACAATAATTGTTGAATTTAACGTAACGCAAGAGTGGGTAGGGGAGGTCTCTGCGTTACACTCATCATTCATCACTTGAATTCGAAAGTACCGTAAACCGGGGTCAAATTGATCTTCGGGTCGAAATTGATCAGACGTTTTTCCGGTAGAATAAGCATATTTTTAATAGTTTCCTTTAAAGTATCGTGCTGTTGGAATCTGATACTTAATGCTATTTGTAAGGAAACTATTCAAAAATTGCTTTATCTATTTGAAAAAACGACTGATCAATTTCAACTCGGAGATCAATTTGACCCCGGTTTACGGTACACAGGACAGGGGACGCTAGGATAAGTTGACTTACAGCCTTACAGATTAGATAACGTTAACAATTAAATTTATTACCTTTAGAAAATTCTGGACCCTAATCAGTCAAAACTGCTGATTTTAGAAATGAGTTTATATTTGTATTTCTTCTTTTCATAGGTTTTGTAGGGATGAATATATAGAAGTTGACAAATAATCTTAATCATATTAATTTTTGACACAAAAATCAGCTGACTGAACTTTTTTGTTTTATATTCTAGACATAGGCGCCAACTTAGGGGGGGCAAGCATAAGTTTGCCCCCCCAATATTTGACGATTTTTTAATTTTCCCATACAAAATATCCGAGAAAACAGGCTTTGCCCCCCCAATAATTTGATCAAGTTGGCGCGTCTGATTCTAGACGTTATTATAACACTGACCAAAAAACAGGAATTTTGTTACATGTTTCTTTAGGACTTAGGACGGTTGACAATCTAAAGGCAGTGGCGTAGCAAGGGGGCCTCCAAATCAAGGAAGGTTTCTAACACAAGTTTGAATAAAGTTCTTTAAATAGTAAAAGTTTCCTATAAGTATAAGTTCAACACTTTGCAGAACTGCTGATAGTTATGTGGGGGCCCCTTCGTGATTGTGGTAGAGTCTCGATGAATATTCGTACACACTTCGCGCGCACCCGATTGTTCTCGTCTTGTCCACTTTGTTGCGCATTCCTTCAGTCTCTCTGCTACCATGCACGCGTGCAGTTCATAGTCCTCCGCAGCGCGTGTGATATTAATATTGATCTTATTAGGTCGTTACCACAGTGATTATCAAGAGTTTTTTGGAATGAGGCACATAATTATACAAAATTACAAGAAAAATGTGTTAGAAGTTAAAATTGGATTTTGCGAAATTCATTACCAATTTTTAAGTAACATTTATGAGCATTGTGGAAAAGTCCCTAATATCCTAATAACAGGACCAAATATAGTAGTTGACTTAGCTTAAGGTAGCAGCTAAAGTTCAGGGGCCGCATTTATGAAAAAAAAAATGATCAAAAAATGATGTCATGTCAAAACCGTATTAACAATAGTTTGTAGATTTTTTTTTGCTTTCGTATGAAAATTAAGTGCAATCAACGTATTCCAACGATTTCATCAAGTGTTTCTTTCGAATTATTCCTTGAAGGGTTTCTGCAAGAATTCCTTCGGGCAAGGTAAATACTTACCTTGCCTTCGGGAATATGTATTACGATTGAACTTGACTCGACAAGTACAAGACACTGAAGATGACCTTACAGTTGAGGTCGAAATACGTATCTGTCAAAGGATGCAAATTCTTAGTGGAATTCAAAGGAACAGTACTTAACGAGATTTTCTTTTTATTTACAGATATTCCCCTAACAAGTCCAGGTCAATCATCATTAGAATGATTTTCATGGATTGCTTCAGAAATTCTTCTAAGTATTGATTTTGGAATACTTGAATTAATTCCTTCAGGAACACCTCCAAGAATTTCTTTAAACATTTCCTTCAAATATTCCTTCATTGATTACTTTTTTATGAATTTCTCTAGCATTCCTTCAGTAATACCTCTTCAGATCCCTTCATAAAGTCCTTTAAGTATTATGTCATGAAGTCCTTTCACGAACCTTAAGGAATTTCTCCAAGGAATCTCTTAAAGACTTCTCCAAGAAGGAATCTTGCAGGAGTTCCTCATGGAAAATATCTATGATGAATTTCAGAGCATGCTTGATCTGGTATGGCTCTTGAATGGATCCTTGTGAGATTTTCTAAAGGAATTTCGGAGGAATTCCTGAAATAATCTTTGTAGAAATGCTTGCAGGAATTTTTGGAGGAATGTTTAAAGGAATCGAATCTTCTAGATAAACTGTAAGATGTATTTGGAAAGAATCATTGGGTATAAAGCAGTAGTAGAAGTACGTAAAGGATTCCTGAAGAAATTTATTGAAAGCAAAGGGATTTTCGGGAGAATCATGAAATGCTTATATTATTTTTCAAAGAAATCAATGGCATAAACCCCTAAGAATTCCTCTCAAATTCATTGATGCAATTTTAAAGAATTCTTATAGATTTTCGTGGAGAAATTTCTGCTGGAAGCCTTACGGAGGTTTCTTCAACACCCCTTGAGGGAATTTGTGCAGGAATCCTTTGGGGTTGGATGTGTTCACACTTGTTGGATTATCTGAAGGAAAACTTTGAGAAATCCCTGAAAAAATCTTTGTAACGTAGCTTGAAAAAAAAATCCTTGGAGAAAAAGACTAAGTCTTTACTGGAATTTCTTAAAGGATTCATGAATTGAAAAAATTGTCTAAGGAATATTTGGACGATTTCATAGAGAATTTATGAAGAAATCTTTGAAATGCTGGAACAATCCTTCGTAAGAAATCCTTGAAAGGGTTCAAGAAGAACCATTTGAGGCATTAAAAAAACCCTTGCAGAAATTTCTGAAAACAAATCTTTAAGGAATTCCTAAAGGATTCCTCTGGGAAATTTTCTCAAGGGATCATGTGGAGTAGCCCCATAGGAATCGTTTCTTGAAATCTAAAAAAAACTTCATCAAATTCTTGGGAATATATGCTACTGAAGAAATTGCTTAAGAAACAGTTGGAAGAGTTCCCGAAGCAATCGCTGTAGCAACTTTCGAAGCAAATCTTGGAGGAATTTGTAAAGAAGTCCATGAAGTGATTCCTAGATGATTCGTAATATATTTCTAAGAAAAAGTTCTTGGAGTTCATCAATTGGAACAAGTGCTTGATGAAATCGTTAGAAAAAATCGTGAAGAAAATCCGGATAAAAATGGTGTTATCGCTAAATAAATCTTTAATGGTATCAATAGATGGCAAACTTGGAAGAATACCTAAAACAATCATTAAAAGAAATCCAATAACATTTCTTGGACGAATTCCTGTGAGAATTCTTTAAAAAAAAAACTTTCATTTTTTATCAGAATTTTCATTCGGAAATTTCTTTTGAATCTTTTTCAGTAATTACTTTGGAAATCCGTGCAGGAATTCGTTAAGAAATATCTTTGAAAATTTATTTGGAAAGTCCTTCGGCAGATACTCTGAAAATTTTCTTCGGAAATTAGTTTGGGAATTCCTAAATATTTGTTTTTCTGAATTCATTCTTCATTATTTTTAAAGAAATTCTTTGGAAAATCATTTGAAAATTGTATCAGCTAATATGTTCGCAATTCCTTTGGTAGCAAGTTTCATTTAAAATTCCTACGGCAATTCTTTTGAGAAATTGTTAGGCAATTCCTTTGGAAACTTCTTTAATCAGTTCTCGGCAAGGCTTCAGCAATGGCTTTGCAAACTTCTTCAGATTTTTTTTTACGGAAATTTCTTCGGAAATTCCTTTTACAACTTCTCCTCGTTTTTTTCATATTACCTATGGCGGAGTTTTTTTTTGCAAAGCCTTTGGAAATCCTTCTTGCCATTTTTATTGGATTTGAACCTAAATTTCCTATAAGATTATTGTTGGGGTTTTTTGGACATTTTTAACTATTTCGGTAATTTCTTCGAAATTTGGTTCGGTAACTCATTCGGAAATTTCTAGAAAATAATATTCAGAATTGATTTATGTTTTTATTTTTGAAAATATCTACGACATTACTCTTGAAGTTTCACCGGCAGTCCCTTTGCTAATATACCTAACAATTCATTTTGTAATTCTTCCAATAGTTCCTTCCGAAATTCATTCTGCAGGTACTTTGAAAATTCCTTAGTCAATTCGTTTGTAAATTGAGTAGTTCCTCGGAAAATTCCTTTCGCAATTCCTCTGGAAATTTCATTTGCTAATTTCTTACGGAATTTCGTCTATTGTTACTTTGGATATTCTATGAGATACACTCTTGCGAACTGAAAAAAAAAAAACCAAAAATCTAAGGAAGTTCACAAATAGCAAAAATGTTTGAAGGCATACCAGTAGAACTTTTTGGGGGAATTTCTGTGAGAATGCTTGAAAAAAATTTTCCTTTTTTTATTTGAATCGGTTGAATCTAGGGAGAAATCGCAAATAAATTCCTCTGTAGAGCTCTTGGAGAAATTATTGAATAAATTAAGCAAGGAATGCTTCATCTGATTTATGAAACCTTCGCAGAGGTTCCTAACAAGATCTTTGAAGAAACTACGAAAGATTTGTTTGAAGAAATAATTAAGAAATCCATGGAAAAAAATCCCGTAGGAATTTGTCTGCGCCAACAGTTAATATTGTAATTATGTTACGGGTACCACGAATGATAACCCAAATTACGTAATCAATCGATGCCGTAATCGCTTTAATTTCGAATAAGATGAATTTGGGATTGTAAGATTACTAAGGCACGTTGACCCTACCAGGAATCCTCAGAGATTTTTTTAAACAAATTTTCGGATGAATTTCTGAAGAAATCATTAATAAACCCTGGAGAAATTTTTGACTGAGATGGCTTGATGGAAACTTAGAATGGTTTTTCAAAAGGTTTTCCGAAAAAAAATAAGGAGTCTTATCAAAAGTCCCAATAGAATTTTTTAGAAGAGTTCCTAGGTATGCTAGCAAAAATTCCTGAAGGGATCCTTTAGGAAACTCCTACAGTAGATGGATATTTCAGAATTCGTGGGAAGATATCCAGAAGGATTTATGGAAGAAAATCCTACAGAAGTTCCTCTAAGAATGTTCTTAGAAGAACTCCTGTAGGGATCCTTGGAGGATTTTTTTAAATTATTATCCAATGAATTTTTTGAAATTTTTCTGGAGGATTTCTAGGATAAATCTCTTAATGAAACTTTAGAGAAACTCCTTGAAGAATCCTTGCAGATTTTTTTCGAAAAAAAGCGTTGAAGTAATTCTTGAAGGAATTTCTAAAGGAGTCCTTGGAAGAAATGCTTAGCCAAGATGAGTAATGAATGCTTGAGGAAATGCCAAGATAAACTCGTGGATAAATCTATGGAGAAATGCATGACTTCCGTGGAAAAATCATAGGGATATTTAGAGGATCTCCTGAAAGAAATTATGGAGGAATGTTTGAAGAAATTCTAGAAGGACTTCTCTTTCGAATTCCGGAATTCCTATGTAATTTCTTGGAAAAGTATCTGGTTCCAAAAAAAATCATTGGAGAATTTTTGTAGAGATTTTTTTCTAGAATTTCTTAAGAATTCTTTGATCTCATAGATAAATCCTCAGAGATATTATTGTTAGAATCCTTGGTGGACTTCCTGAACAAATGTTTCGAGAAATACTCGATGAAGCCTTTGCAAGAATCTTTTGAAGTACTTTTGAAAACATCCTCGGGGACAACACTGTAAGAATTCCTGAAGGAGTGTTTAGAGAAATACTGAATGACACCCTTGCATTAACCACTTGAACAATTCTTGAAGAGAAATTTTTATTCAAGTAAAATTTTTTAATTGAAAACGGTAAAGCAATCTTTGAAGGAATTCCTAAAGGATTACTTGATGCAATTCCTAAAAAAACTTCAACATAATTTTATAATTCTTAGAAAACTTACGCTCATTGCATTTTTTCCAAGAATTATATTGCAGTTTTTTTCAGGACTTGCATCAAGTAACCCTTTAGGAATTCCTTCAAAGATTGCTTAGCCGTTTTTTTTTTTTCAATGCATTGATGGAATTCCGGGATATACTTATCCTTGCAGAAATCCCCGAAAAATGTCATGAATGAATACAGGAATAGTTATTTATGCAACAAGTTGCAAAATGATGATTTTTTCAGCACGAGTCATACATTTATCCAACGAGGCTTGCCGAGTTGGATAAATATGACGAGTGCTGAAAAAATCGAGTTTTGCAACGAGTTGCATACAAAGTTTTTTGTAATTAGGCTGATACAAATTTTATTTTCACTTTTTGTCTCCCCCCCCATCAAAAATTTTTGGCTGGATTTTGCATTTTGAGGGGGCAGATAAAAAAATATTTATCAAAATATCGGGTCTTGGCAAAAATTCTTTAACAAATCCGAGGAGTTTTTAATATTTTTCAAATTAAATACTTTATTATTTTTATCCCCCCCCTCGACCAACCAAAGAGTGGTAGGACAAAAAGTGAAATAAATATTTGTAACGGCCTTACGAGAAAACAGCTATTGAGTACAATCCTTACTTCCTACACGAACGCATACCGAGAAAACATGCTTACTGGCGACTAACGAGTCTGGAATAACAAAGAGGAGAAACGTCAAAATTGGAACAGCCGATTTGCTGTCATCCCCATAGTTCCAATCGAGCAGGAGACCTGTCAAAACGACCAGGATTCGCCACTTTGGTATACTCGAGACACTTTACTGGCGACCACGTGTATAAGCCAATGTTTCCAATCAAGTAGGCAATTGAGTAGGCCGTCGATACCGTCGGCATGACTGTCACAAATTTTCATGCTTTCGTCCAGTTCAGTCTGGTACTTTTCCTTTTCCTACAAAGAACAGTGCATCTAAAACACATATGACTCACGGGAAATTCCTAGACACGAAAGGGATATACTTCAGGCAGTTTTGATTTATTAGCAGTGAAAATGAGTGTTCAATAACCGTCGAATTGGCCGTTTGAGAAACAGTGCCGAAAAGTAGTACTTTTCGGCACACTTAAGAGTGCTGAAAAGTAGTACTTTTCGGCACACTTGTTCAAGTATGGAAAAGTAGGCCATTTCGCTACCTATTAGCCGATGGAAAAACAATCACTTTCGCAACGTAATTACAAAAATATATTTTACCGTTCCGTCAGTTAGTTGGTCACCACTGCCAGCATCACGCCAATGCTGAGTACAAAAGTCAAGATTTTTTTCAACGTTTTGTACAAAATACAACGGCGTGATCATTTGAGAGTTAGAAGGATAGATTTATTATTTTAAAATATGTACATCTGTAATTTTCATGGGAGGCCTACAAATTTGGGTCCGCACCGGGCCCCCAAATTCCTAGCTACGCCACTGTCTAAAGGGTTACGGTGGATGTAATAATACTTCAGTCTTGTATGATCACAAATATGCAGAAGACGACTAGACGAAATTAAGAACACAATTTGACACATTATAGACTATATTTCAACGTATAGGGTTTGACTGATTTTATTACAACATCGAATGGAAGCTCAAAAAATGTTACCTAACACTAATATGAGAGTTATTTGGGGATGATGCTGGTGCTGTCAATGACCAACATCGGTTATTGACACTATTGGTAATCAGCTTGTAATAATTTTCAGAATGTATTGTAAAAAACTTAGGTTATTATTTGATTTATTGTTTAGAGATGCTGTCAGAAAACTAGTTGCCCATATTGGCTAAAAACGCTAGCTCTGGCAGCTGTCTCCGAATAATTTTCAAAAACATCAAACCTGTAAACATTAGCTATGACAAATTTTTTGCTCTTCTTTGTAATATTTCTCAGGAATAGTACTTTGAAGGCGTTAACATGTACAGCTTTTTTTTCTCTTTGAATGTTGTCCAGTGATCTCGGATATTTTCGATTATTGAAATATTGTTCAATTATCATATCATTTTTAGAGCTTCCATTCGGTCAAAACACTAGTGCGATGAGAATAGTTAAAACACAGTAATTTTAAAAACTACTACGACCCAATACTAATTACTACACACTTTGCTCAAGTTGACGACATCGTCTAGTCCATCGTGAGTATTGGTACTAGTAGGGGGAAAGTTGGGAAAGGGTCCAGGCTTTGCTATCAGCTGTCATGCAGCTCCACCTGGTCACTCCACAAAAAAAAATATTAAAAACTCATCGGAGTTGTTAAAGAATTTTTAACAAAACCCGATATTTTGATAAATATTTTGCAACTGCTCCCTCAAAATGCAAAATATAGCCAAACATTTTTGAAGGGGGGTTCTTCTTCTTCTTCTTGTTGTAACGTCCTCATTGGGACAAAGCCTGCTTCTCAGCTTAGTGTTCTATGAGCACTTCCACAGTTATTAACTGAGAGCTTCCTCTGCCAATGACCATTTTGCATGCGTATATCGTGTGGCAGGCACGAAGATACTCTATGCCCAAGGAAGTCAAGGAAATTGAAGGGGGGTACAAAAAGTCAATCTTAAATTTGTACCCAACTATATGGAAGTAGAAAATTCAGATTTTTAGAGTTTTCTGAATGAAAACATAATTTAATTTCATGTTCTAAATGCGAGGAGCCGGGAGCAAAACGCCTTCACGCGATTTCATCATATTGTGGAGGTTTTTGTTAGATGCAAGCAAACTAGAACTAAAACTTAGCAGCTTAGACCCAAAAACGGCTGCTATTGTCGAAAGAAGAGCTTGAAAAACCCAGATTAATCCACCTAGTGGTGATAGTGCCTTTCTCGTCGAATATGTACTCATAAACTTTTCTTCGACGTTAGCCAAAATGTTCCTGAATCCTGAAAACACTTTACACTAGCAACAATTTTAACAAAGCCATCATCGATTTTCCAAACTTATTAATGATACATATTCCGATGTTATGTTCAACAACAAAACAGAGCAGAAAAAGATCAGACCTCTCAGTTGACTGCTTGACCACCTTAACCCTAGTCGTGTATTGGGGTCATTGTGACCCCATTCCATCCACTACGGCAGCGGGGTGAGCGTCAGCTAATGGTTGAAGAAGGTTAACTTTATTCACAATCACAGATCACTTCGTGATCTTCGCCAATGTTTATTTCAGCACACTTTAGGCTATATTTTATTATCATTGGTAACACGATTCATGTAAAATTTGACCTTCCTACGAGAAAAATGCAGAAAATGTAGATTTTCCATTCAAATTTCAATCGCAATGAGAAGAGTGAGGGCTTAACCAGCCGCACCCAAATTGTGAGCAGTAATTTTAGAAGCATAAGGAGATTGGAGATTGAAATACTGTATAAGGTTGATGCGATTAAATTATATTTTTATATAAAACGTTGATCCATCCTACTATAGGTACATTTACACCGCAGGAATCTGAAATGGTGTGATTTGAAGAGATCTCTTTGGTCACGATTTCGTTCTCTCGCATATATGAAGACTTTGATCATTTCTTCATTTATAATCTTACCCAACGTTTACATGCTATCAAAAAAGCCACAATTTGATTTATCGCTTTGACATTTATTTGGTTAACCTTTATAATTCCGCTATTTGATGTGCAGCTTGCATGGGTTTGATTAAATTTTACGTTTGACTACTTCCGGCGGGACACCTGGAACTGGTTCCGGTTGTCTCAAATATGGTCTTAGACTATGTTTTTGTCAACTGTTCATCACGTGACCTGAAAAGCCGGAAATTGATGTGATTTGAGTCTATTTTCTTGCTAACCGTTTGGCAAATTTTTGAAAATGCCACGATTTTATGTATCGCATGCATGGTTTTGGTTCACTTCTATCAAATTACACTCGCAACCGATTCCGAACTACTATGGCCTGAGACTATTTTCTTGTTGACCGTTCATCAGATTATCAAAAACGCCGCTATGGTTTAGTTCCTTTCTATATTTTACCACTTCCGACGCGTTACTCGTCTTGTCACCAGTTCTCGAACACTACCGGTTCTCCCAAATATGGTCTGAGATTATTTGTTGGTTAACCGTTTATCTTGTTACTGAATAAGTCATCGATATGTCGCATGTATTGGTTCTCTTTTACATTTGATCATTTCTGGCGGGACACCCGTAATCAGTTCCGTAACACACTGATAGGGCTTGCGTCTATTTTCTTGCAACTGTTCATCATGTTACCTAAAAAGCCGTGATTTGAGGTATCGCATGCATGCCCAAGTAACACAACATGTCTTATAGAAATTATTTCGACTCCAATATGACCAGTTACGAAGTTTTGGTGTGAAGCAATAAAACCGATTTGCAGACTGCTATACGACTGAAAAAGCGCAGAAGGTGGAGCCTGCGCAACATCTTTGTGATGTCATATTCATGTTCTATATGAATCTGAGCATACTTGATTATGTATCTTAGTATGTTTTCCATTATATATTTTCAACAAATTCTAGAAAACAGTGTCTTGGCAATCAAGATGTTTTATTACTGTAAATAATTAAGTTTCAAAATGTCAATAATAAAAATCGACAACTGCGAAAATCGACATGCATCAATAATTCTACCAAGCCACTTTAACGCCTAATTGCCTTATTGTGATCATAAATTTTGATGCCAATCATTTTTTACGGTGAAATAGACTATTGTACCCCGATAAAATTAATGCGCCTTATAAATCAGTATCTTTGAAGAATTTTGCATCAAAATAAATATATAGTGTTCATCTTATTTTAACACAAAAACTCAAATATGCTTTATTTTTCTCAAGAATTTTTCAAGTTTATACATACATATAACAAATTACACTAGTTTACAAAATAAAACGAAAGTCGTGAACTTCTGTCAACGAACAAAATTTTTGAAGCATTATTTAGCGCTGATTTCGAAACCGTGCTTCAAAAAAATTAAAGTAGAACAGTTTTTGAGTTTTAGCTCAATATCGCGTTTTACAACTTTTAAAAATATGGAATTTACTAAAATTCAAATACCTTGCGTTTTGTTCAACCAATTTTAAATCTTTTTCCATAAATTAAAAGCTGAATATAATACCATTCGATCATCTGAATGCAGGTTTTGCGTTAGATTGATAAAATTCAAGATATTGGCGAGTTTTGGGGAAGATCTCCTTAAATTTTAGCATAATTTCCAAAATTATATGAAGAAATGTATTTTTTTCAATAAGAAAAAAATAATTTAAAAATTCTTTCTCAACGTTTATTTGACATATCAAATGTAGGCGAGTTACAGTAAAAAATTCAGCTCAATCGGATCATTGATTACGGAGAATGAGATGTGTGAAGTGAGCGACTTTGCTTAAAAATAGAACAAAAATCGATTTCAAATCATCAACCTTGTATGGAAAGTCGAAAAAATTTCCGCTCTACTGTAATTTTTTTCCTTCGCGTTTTCGAACTCAGGGCATGATTCTGCACCAAAAACAATCATCAGCTTACCGAGTTCAAAAATGCTGTAAACTAGTGTTATTGAAACATAATAGAATATTTGATAAATATTTAATAATTTAGAAATTAAATTAAATGGCACTCTGTGACATGGCATGATACATGTTTTGGGATATGATTCAAAATTGGCTTGATATTGTTTTTGTGGATAATTTTGTTGTGGTTGTTGTTGGTTCTCATGTTTGGTTTGGTATTTGAACGGTTTGATATCTGTCACGATCTGGAAAGACAACAAATATCAAGTATCAAATAATTATCACAGTTTATACATTGAAGCGGCTCAAAGAGCATTATGCTCGGTAAAATCGGCCCTTATAGATAATCATAAATGTTGTGGTAACATATATTCCATTTTTTTATATAGGTATTCATAGCTAAGATTCTGTTAGGAGTATATTTTTTTTACGTAGGAAATAAAAATCGATTCTACATTTCTATGATCGGTAGTGTAGCATGTCCCTGTTCAAAAAAAATGAATGAGGTTTATGTTACACATGTTTTCTATCATACTGCAGAAAACCAAAATTCGACTAATTATAAACATACGAAACATACTATGTTTCGTCGAAACATGATTGAAAACAAGTCTTAAACAAGAAACTGCAAATGCTACTCTAATATGACATATAGAACATACTGAGCATGTATGGTAACAAATAAAGTGTACTTAAATAGAACATACCCAACATAATCGAAAACAACATGCAATGTTTGTTTGAGAAAACAAAATATATTCTTTAATAAGACTTCTAAATAGAAGATCACTGTGTATAAGTTTTAGGTATCATGAAAACGACTTATCCATGACATAATATGTTTCGAGAAACTTCATAACAACTGCTGTAGGACAAAGTAAATATTTTGCTATTTCGGATTATGTTTTCGGTGTTACTTGGGTGGGTTTGGTGTCACTTCCGGCCCGGAACCGGTTGCGAAACACTATCGATAGTCTCTTAAATAGTCTGAGCCCATTTTCTTGCTAAAGTTTATTAGGTTATCAAAAAGCCATGGGTTTGATTCAATTTCATATTTAGCCGCTTTCGGAGGGAACTAGTTTCGGCACTACTGACAGTCCATAATGTGGTCTTAGCCTACTTCCTCAATAACCGATCATCAAGTTGTCGAAAAAGCCGTGATTTGATTTGCCGTATGCAAGAGTTTTGTCAACTTTTAGATACGGCCACTTCCGGCGGAACACCCGGAACCGGTTCTGAAACACTACCGGTTCATATAAGGTCTGAGACTGTTTTCTTGCTAACTGCTCATCAGGTTATCAAAAATGCCGTAGTTTGCTGTGCCGCATGCATGGGTTTGGATCACTTTTATATATAACCACTTCCAGCGGGAAATCCGGAACCGGTTCCGATACACTGCCGGTTCAGATATGGTCTGACTCTTTTTTTACGCCAACCTTTCATTGGGTTATCAAAAAAAGTCGCGCTTTGATATATCGCATGCATGGATTTGGTTCACTTTTATATTTGGCCACTTCCTGCGGGACTCCCGGAACCGGTTCCGGAACACTACCGGTTCAGATATGGTCTGAGACTGTTTTCTTGCTGACTGTTCATCAGGTTATCCAAAATGCCGCAATTTGATGTGACGCATGCATCGATTTGGTTCACTTCTATATTTGGCCACTTCCGGCGGGACTCCCGGAACCTGTTCCGGAACACTACCGGTTCATATATGGTCTGAGACTGTTTTCTTGCTGATTGTTCATCAGGTTATTGAAAATGCCACAGTTTGATGTGTCGCATGTATGTGTTTGTTACATTTTTATGTATGGCCCCTTCCAAGGGTACTGGTCCGGAACACGTAAATGGCCATAACTCCGGAACGGCTGGACCGATCCGAACCATTTTCAATAGGAAACAATGGGACCAGATTCCGCGTCGAATGAACCATCGGTCATTAAAATCGGTTGAGGTTTACTGCCAAAAAATGATGTGAGTTTATTTGTACACACACATACACACACACACATACACACACACACACACACACACGCACACACACACACACACACACACACACACACACACACACACACACACACACACACACACACACACACACACACACACACACACACACACACACACACACACACACAGACATCACCTCAATTCGTCGAGCTGAGTTGATTGGTATATGTGACTTGACCCTCCAAGCCTTCTATCAAAAAGTCGTTTTGGAGTGAGCATATAGCCTTTCCAGTACACTTAGTGTACGAGAAAGGCAAAAATGTCATATTTTGGTATCCAACCCAAAAACTACTAAAAAGCTAGATTTTTTTTCAAATATCTCAGAAACCAGTAGAGATATCACAATTTTGAGCACAAATTTGGCCAAATTGGGTTCTAGAATCACCGATTTAGTCTAGAAAAATTAAGTTTGAAAATTAAATTTGAAATGTTTTTTGAAAGTTTGTCCTAGCAAAAATTTTTCTTTGAACCCTTTGCGCCACACCTAAATATAAACCGAAATCGCTCATTTTTGTACTGCTCACTTATTTCGACAAGTAGTTCACTATCCACTTGGAAAATCAATTATCGGAGAGATTTTTTGAAACTAGCCCCACCCTAGTGGGACACTCTTAACCGGTTCCGGAAAATTTACATGGTTCATTTTTACATTTGACCAATTCCGGCGGGACACCTGAAATCGGTTGTGCAAGGTCTCTAACGTAATCTGAGCTGATTTTCTTGATTGAAAACCGTTCATAAGCTTATCGAGAAAAACCGCGATTTGTTGAAGCGCATGCATGGAGTTCGATTCCCTTCTACATTTGACCACATCCGGAGGGACACCGGGAACCGATTCCGGGACACTACTAGTTTTCCCAAGCATGGTATTTTTTCTTGGTAACCGTTCATCAGGATACATTAAAACCCATTTGATGTGTCGCGAATATTTTTTTGGTTCTCTTTTACATTCGGCCACTTTCAGCGAGACACCTCAAACCGATTCCGGAACACTATCAGTAGTTTCTAATGTGGGCTTAGCTTCTTTTCTTGCTGATCGTACAAGTTATCGAAAAGGCCACGATTTGATGTGTCGCATGTATGAATTAAGCCCCTTCCGGCCACTTCAGATATGATCTGAGGCTATTTTCCTGCTTACCATTCCTCAGGTTATAGAAAAAGCGGCGATTTGATGTATCGCATGCACGGGTTTGATTCACTTTTATATTTGACCACTTCCGGCGGGACACCCGGAACCGGTTCCGGATACTACCTCATCAGATATGGTCTGAGACCATTTTCCTGTTTACCATTCATCAGGTTATAGAAATAGTGGTGATTTGACGTGTCGCATGCATGGGATTGGTTCACTTTTATATTTGGCCACTTCCGGCGGGACACTTGGAACCGGTTCCGCATTACTACCGGTTCAGATATAGTCTGCGACTATTTTCCTATTTACCATTCATCAGGTTTTAGAAAAAGCTGCAATTTGATGTGTCGCATGCATGGATTTGGATCACTTTTATATTTCGACACTTCCGGCGGGATACCCGGAACCGGTTCCGGAACACTACCAGATCAGATATGGTCTGAGACTATTTTCCTATCTACCGTTTATCAAGTTATACAAAAAGCTGCAATTTGATGTGTCGCATGCATGGGTTTAGTTCACTTTTATATTTGGCCACTTCCGGCGGGACACCCGGAACCGGTTCCGGAACACTACCGGTTCAGATATAGTCTGCGACTATTTTCCTGCTTACTGTTCATCAGATAATCGAAAATGCCGTGGTTTGATGGGTCACATGCATGGGTTTGTTGCAATTTCATACCTGGCCCCTTCCTGGGGTACCGGTCCGGAACACCCAAATGGCCATAACTCCGGAACGGCTGGACCGATTCAAACCATTTTCAATAGGGAACAATGGGACAATATTCCGCGTCGATTGAAACCAAAAGCGTTGAAATCGGATGATATTTACTATTCAAAAGTGAGGTGACATTTTTGTACACATACACACATACACACGCACACACACACATACATACATACACACACACATACACACACAGACATCATCTCAACTCGTCGAGCTGAGTCGATTGGTATATAAGACTTGGCCTTCCGGGGGTTCTATCAAGATTTCATTTTTTGAGTGAACATATAGCCTTTCGGTACACCTTGGTGTACGAGAAAGGCAAAAGAGATGATTTTCCACATTTGGAAAAATTCCCTAATTTGCAGCGCACACAAATTAAGACATTGCGCGCTGGTTATATGGAATCAACCCATTAAACTACCACGCGCCTCCTACTCCTATATTTGCTGCTGGGCAGAGTTCGATGGAGCGATGGAGGTATTTCACAACAAGTCAAAGCGGGAAATGCCAGCGGGCGTTTTGCCTCACCCAAAAAGGCGTTTTGCCTCCTGCAGTTTTCCGGCACCTGTAAAGTAACACTTTTTTTAATTGTGAATTTAAATGGGAAATTTCGTGGGCACGCGGGCCAAAAGTTGAAGTCTCTTAGGTAAGGGAGTAAACTGCTTTCCAAGGCTGAATACGACCTTAAAATAAGCATCATTTGAGGTTTATGACCACATATGCTTAGTTGGGGCGTTATGCCCCTCATTCCCCTACTCCTTGTTCCATGAAGGGAAACAAATATTAAAAACAAACACTTCGTGGATCGACCTGGAATCAACCCGCCACCTTCAGCATGGTCTTGTTGAATACTCGCGCGTTCCACGTGTCGCCTACATGATTCAAAAGACAGCCATCATTAGATTCATACGTGCTCCCCTCAACGGTCGCTCAAAATACTCCTCAAGTGCTAATCCAAAACAAATACACCCCAAAACGTTTTGCATTCAAATTAACTGCCCACAAACCTCAGGCCAAATTTAAAATAACCGACTTACCTTTCTTTCACCCCCATCACCCGGACCCGGTGTCAAACGTATCCCATTCATCAGAACATTAACTCAAACTAGCATTATTTTGACATCACCTCAAATAAACATCAAAGTCGTTTGAACAAAAGAATATAACTTTTCCCCGTCCCCGTCCGTTCGTGGCACACGTTCCTTCTTCCCACCCAACCCCAACCGACATTAATTTTCTGAAAAATCAACTCCTCATTCGTTCGTGCGCCGTTCGTCCGCATAGTGCAGTTCCGCTCGAATTCAATTCAACTACGAGAGCCTGCGGCTTCGGCTATTGTCCGCCAGGTGTCCTGCCGGGTCGGTTTTTCGCAACCCTTTTTCGATATTTTCATAGTTTCGATTTCCACTCGATAGTCCGGCGAAATGCTCTCGAAGCTGGGGAAACTATCCGGAAAAAACATAGTACTCCAGCAGGAAAAGCTCGCTGGAAAATCCGATCTCAGCATGCTGCTGCTGTTGATGTTGGAGAGAATCAAAACGGAGAGAAGCTTTTCTTATTCCCGTCATGCAGCAAAGCATGCTTGTGGATGCGCGCTCTCTTCATCTTGGATGTTGTTGTCCGGTCGGGACCATTGGCGTCAATAGGGAAGGGCTCGCCAGTTATGACGATGATCCCCCAGAAAAATCTTCACTTTGATGTCATAAACTACTTTGTTTGTTCGACTTGTGATACAGTATTGGAAAGATAAAGTAAACATTTTCTAATTTCCATACAAATAGCATTTTTTTGGAGGTCTTTATCTTTTGGTGTCTATGAAAAGCAAAGCAAATATAACCGTACACATCGTAGTTGAAATATTTGAAGGTCGGTGCCGGCCACGTCCTTACGGTCATCGGAAAAGGGAAGGAATGTGGACTGGAGGATTCCAGTCAGGAATCCTGGAGGATTCCAGTCAAGAATCCTGGAGGATTCCAGTCAGGAATCCTGGAGGATTCCAGTTAGGAATCCTGGAGGATTCCAGTCAGGAATCCTGGAGGATTCCAGTCAGGAATCCTGGAGGATTCCAGTTAGGAATCCTGGAGGATTCCAGTCAGGAATTCTTGAGGATTCCAGTCAGGATTCCTGGAGGATTCCAGTCAGGAATCCTGGAGGATTCCAGTCAGGAATCCTGAAGGATTCCAGTCAGGAATCCTGAAGGATTCCAGTCAGGAATCCTGAAGGATTCCAGTCAGGAATCCTGGAGGATTCCAGTCAGCAATCCTGGAGGATTCCAGTCAGCAATCCTGGAGGATTCCAGTCAGCAATCCTGGAGGATTCCAGTCAGCAATCCTGGAGGATTCCAGTCAGCAATCCTGGAGGATTCCAGTCAGGAATCCTGGAGGATTCCAGTCAGGAATCCTGGAGGATTCCAGTCAGCAATCCTGGAGGACTCCAGTCAGCAATCCTGGAGGATTCCAGTCAGCAATCCTGGAGGATTCCAGTCAGCAATCCTGGAGGATTCCTGTCAGGACTCCTGGGGGATTCCAGTCAGGAATCCTGGAGGATTCCAGTCAGGAATCCTGGAGGATTCCAGTCAGGAATCCTGGAGGATTCCAGTCAGGAATCTTGGAGGCTTCCAGTACACAGGGAAAAATTTCTACTCAGTGGCTGAGTTGGTCTTACTCAGAAATCGAAAAATCCTTTGTTTTCTTACTCAGTTTCCGTCAAAAGTGGGACAACCCATTGCCAATGGGTTGTCCCACTTTTAGCCGAAACTGAGTAAGAAAACAAAGGATTTTTCGATTTATGAGTAAGGCCAACTCAGTCATTGAGTAGAAATTTTTCTCGGTGTAAGGAATCCTGGAGGATTCCAGTCAGGATTCCTGGAGGATTCCAGTCATGAATCCTGGAGGATTCCAGCCAGGAATCCTGGAGGATTCCAGCCAGGAATCCTGGAGGATTCCAGCCAGGAATCCTGGAGGATTCCAGCCAGGAATCCTGGAGGATTCCAGCCAGGAATCCTGGAGGATTCCAGCCAGGAATCCTGGAGGATTCCAGCCAGGAATGCCGGAGGATTCCAGTCAAAAATCCTTGAGGATTCCAGTTAGGAATCCTGGAGGATTCCAGTCAGGAATCCTGGAGGATTCCAGTCAGGAATCCTGGAGGATTCCAGTCAGGAATCCTGGAGGAATCCAGTCAGGAATCCTGGAGGATTCCAGTCAGGAATCCTGGAGGATTCCAGTCAGGAATCCTGGAGGATTCCAGTCAGGAATCCTGGAGGATTCCAGTCAGGAATCCTGGAGGATTCCAGTCAGGAATCCTGGAGGATTCCAGTCAGGAATCCTGAAGGATTCCACTCAGGAATCCTGGAGGATTCCAGTCAGGAATCCTGAAGGATTCCACTCAGGAATCCTGGAGGATTCCAGTCAAGAATCCTGGAGGATTCCAGTCAGGAATCCTGGAGGATTCCAGTCAGGAATCCTGGAGGATTCCAGTCAGGAATCCTGGAGGATTCCAGTCAGGAATCCTGGAGGATTCCAGTCAGGAATCCTGGAGGATTCCAGTCAGGAATCCTGGAGGATTCCAGTCAGGAATCCTGGAGGATTCCAGTCAGGAATCCTGGAGGATTCCAGTCAGGAATCCTGGAGGATTCCAGTCAGGAATCCTGGAGCGTTCCAGTAAAGAATCCTGGAGGATTCCAGATTGAAAATTCTGCTTTAACTCCTCTAGAAAGTTGTCATGCGTTGGTTTACAAATTCCTCCATAGATTCTTAAAGAAAGTCGTACAAGAATTCTTTCAGGAAGTAGTGATTTCAGCTATATTTTCAGGATTCATGGAGGATCCTTCAAAAATTTGTGCAAGGATTTCTTGGAGAAATCTGTTATGGAATCCTTTCAAAATTGCTTCATGGATTGATTCACAATTCAGACTCAAAATCTACAAAGATTTATTTCAGATACTTCTTCGGTGGTTTTGTTCAGAAATGCTTCTAACGATTCTTTGCAAATTTCTCCAGGGCTTCCTTTAGATATTTCCTAGAGAAATTTCTCCAAGAATTCTTCTTATGGTTCACCAGGATTACTTCTGAAATTTTTCTAGGGACTTATTTTTCTATGGATTCCTTCAGAAATTCTTTCATAGATTCTTCCATAAATTCTTCCTGTGACATCCAAAGAGATTCACTTCCAAAAAGGTTGTGAAGGTAATCTCAAATTCATTTCTGAAGGGAATTCGCTAGAATTTCTGAAGAGAATTTCAAAGCACTGCTGGAAGGACTTCCAAATAGTGTCTGAAGGGAATTTTAAAGAATTTTTGAAGAGAATTCTGAAGAATTCCTGTAGAAAATTCTAAGTAATTGCTGAAGGGACTTCCAAAGAGTACCTGAAATTTTTTAAGAAAATTCTGAAAGAAATTCCAAAGATTTTTAAAAGAGAAATCTGGAGAATCCTAGTAGGGAGTGTCAAAGAATTGCAGAAGGGAATTCTAAAGATATGCTGACGGGAGTTCCAAAGAATTTTTGATGGAAATTTCAAAGAATTCCTTATATGAATTCCGAAGAATTTCTGAAGGAAATTTCAAATGATTTCTGAAAGGCATTTCAAAGAATTCCTAAAGGGAATTCCAAAGAACTTCTAAAGATAATTCAAACAAAAATCTTTAAGGTTATTCCAAAGAATTCTTCAAGGGAATTCTGAAGGTTTTTTTTAAAGAAAATTTCAAAGAATAGACAAAGGTAATTCAAAAGAATTGCTGAAAGGAATTCTGAAGAATTGTCGAAGGGAATTCCAAAGGATTTCTGAAAGGAGTTCCAAAGAATTCTCTAAGGATATAACAAAAAATTCCTGATTTGAACTCCACGGATTTTTTTTAAGAAAATTCCAAAGAATTACAAAGAATTTCTTATGGAAATTCCCAAGAAATCCTGGAGAGAATTTAAAAGACCGGCTGAAGAGATTTCCAAAGAGTCTCTCAAGAGAATTAAAAAAAAATCTGTCGATAAAAGAGAGAAAAATTTGTTAAACGTGTTTTGATCTTCTCTAGAAAGGGATTAAGGAATCCCGTAGAATTCGTAGAAAAATTTCTGATAAGTGTTTTAATAACAAAAACTTAGGAAACTTCCAACAATTAATTTTAGAAGATTTTTCAAATGCCTTCTTGTTAAAATTTCTGGAATAATCTGTAGATAAATTATAATTGACTTTTTTAGGAAAAATGGTTTAAAATCGGTATTCTTTGAAAATCTTCTAGAAAATGCTTATGTTAATAAATAATGGAGAAGTTTCAGAGCTTTGAGAAGGCATGAAACACATTATCTTGAAGAAATCATCTAAATTCTAGGAAATCATTCTCAGAAATCGTAAAGGAATTTTTTGAAAAAAAAAAAAAAAATTAGCAACTTTCGGGTAAAGTATTCTTCAGGTATGATTTGAAGAAACTCAAAGAAATGCTGTGAGAAAATGTATTGCCAAGTACAAGAAAGACCCTCGACAAATATTTTAATAAATTCGTTGGTGAATACTTGTAAAAATTTCTAAAGAAATACATTTAGAAAGGTTAGGAAAACTTTTGAGGGATCTTAAACAATTTTTAAAAAGCCTGGAGAAAGTCTTACAATATTCTAATGGAAAACTAACAAAAGCTCAAGGACGCAGACCTAAACAAACTTTCGAAGTATTCAAAAAAAAAAAAAATAAAGAAAAAACAAGGAGGACTTCTTGAAAAAGTTCTGAAAATTTATGCCTCACAGAAAATTACAAAGAAGCGTGGCTTAGATTTCTGAATGATGGGGACATTGTTGAAGATATCCTCATCGGTAAAACTTATGTGGGCAATCCTTGGAGAAAGTCCTGGTAAGTTTTTTTGAATGTTAAAATTCTGTGAAGAATAATTATAAGAAATTCTTGGAATATCCCAAGCTAGTAAGAATTTGCCAATAAATCTCGAATAAATCTTTGAAAATTTGGGAAAGTATTCTCGGAATTTTTTGATAAATTTATGAAGAAATTTTGTGAATATTCTGGAGAAACCTTAATAAATGTCATAAGAAAATTTATTGATAAGAATTATTTTTTCAATAAAATATGAGGCAAACATTTGCCAAAATTTTCTAAAAAAATACGTAAAAATTCAGGAAACATTGTGAAGGAATTTTGGAAGCTTTCTTTCCGAGAGGATTCTGCGAAGAAAATATTTAAAAAAAATCAGGACAGCACTTTCTGTTTCTGTAGAATTTCTTGCAAAGCTGTTTTGGATTTTTTTAAATAGTTTCCCAAGAATTTCTTCGCAGAGTTGAATGAGCCTCAACAAACCTGCAAAAAATCACCCTAGTAATGTATTATAACCCAGACAGGAAGAAGCAGCAAACGCTGCTTCTGCAACACTATTGGTAGTCTCTTATGTAGTCTTTGCCGATTTTATTGCCAACCGTTCATCAGGTTATCAAAATGTCACGGTTTTATGTGTCCCATGTGTATCGACCCGCTTATTGCGGCCGTTACTGTAACTCAGCCCATCCGTCTGTCTCAGCAAGGTCGCTCGGGTCGCTCGGTTATTTCTCAACAACCGACGTTACTTTAACCTTGCCTAACTAAATATGCCCACTTGCATTTCTGTTTTGCAGAGTGTGGCCAAACCAAAAACATTGGGAGCGTGAAGGGGTCTTGTGTGGCCTGTTTTCGTCGCAGTGACTTTCGGCAGTGTCGCGACGTCGTCGTCGTCGTCGCTGGCGGTGTGTTGGGGTGCGCGTTTTGGTCTGTCCGCGGAGTCCGTTTGCCGGCCGTTCGTCGTCGCCCGTGTCGCTGGCGGTCGTCCGTCTGGTGGTGGTGTCCGGTGTGGTGCGTCGGCGCGCGATTTTAGGTTAAGAATTTAGTTAAGAGTATTAGAGTAGTTTTTGATAGTGAATAAAGTTTAGAAACGATTTCGACATTAGTGTTAGCAGTTAGATGTGAAAGAAATCCAGTGCCGTGACCGACGGTATACACATGCATGGGTTTGATTTATTTTATATTTGCCCCCGATTACGACGGGACACCCGGAAACGATTCCGAAACACTGCCGGTAGTTGTAAATGTGATGTGAGCCTGTGTTCAAACTAACTGTTCATCAGATTACCTAAAAAGGGTATGGTTCACTTTTACATTTGACCACTTCTGGTGGGACACCCGGAACTAGTTACACTACCGGCAGTGGACTGTGTCGGTTTTCTTATTATTCGTGCATCAGATTACTGACAAATAAGTGATTTGATGTACCGCTATCATGGGTTTGGTTTATTTTTACATTTGACCAATTCTGACGGGACACCCGGAACCGATTCCTGAACACAACCGGTTGTCCCAAATATGGTGTAAAACTATTCATTACCAACCACTATAAGATTATAAAAAGAGCCGCGATTGAATGTGTCGCATGCATGGGTTTGGTTCCCTTTTAAATTTGGCCACTTCCGGTGGGACACCCGGAACACTACTGGTTCAGATACAGTGTAAGATAATTCTCTTGCTTACCCTTTATCAGGTTATCGAAAACGTGGCGGTTTTATGTGTCGCATGCATGGGTCATGTTCACTTTTATATTTAATCACTTGAAGCGGGGTAGGAGGAACCGGTTCCGGAACACTAATGATTCAGATATGGTCTAAGGGCCGATTTCTTCACCTCGGCTTAACCGGCAAGCCAGGCTTACCCATATAGTTAAACCTGGTTTAACGTTTAAGCCAGGGTGAAGAAATCGCCCCTAAGACTATTTTCCTGTTTACCTTTCATCGGGTTATCGAAAAAGCGGCGATTTTATGTATGGGTTTGGCTCCCTCTTATATTTGGTCACTTCCGGTGGGACGCCCGGAACACTACCGGTTCAGATATAGTCTGGAACTATTTTCCTGCTTACCCTTCATCAGGTTATCGAAAAAGCAGCGGTTTTTGTGTCACATGGTTGGGTCATATTTGGTTACTTCAACCGGAACACCCGGAACCAGTTCCGGAAAACTACCGGTTCAGATATGGTCTGAGACTATTTTCCTGATTACCGTTCATCAAATAATCGATAATGTCATGGTTTGATGGGTCACATGCATGGGTTTGATGCATTTTAATATGCTGCCCCTTCCTGAGGTACAGAACACCTAAAGGGCCATAACTTCGGAACGGCTGGACCGATCTAAACCATTTTCAATAGGAAACAATGAGGCAAGACTTTGGTGCACGAGAAAGGCGAAAACGAGTATTCGAGGAAAAATTGCAATAAAACCAATCATTCGTGAGCTGGGCCCAGACCCACATCCTAGTTACGCCTACGGTCGGTGCTCTTCTTTAGATCGGACACAGAGTGGCAAATTGTCTGTTCGCTTCTTTGTATGGGGTATCCTACACTCATTACTCCTTCTCTACAAAGCGATGCGATGATGTCGGTGGCGGTTCCGATGTGAGAATAATGCTACTGTTTCGGTGTGTCATCTCGCCTTCACCTGACGGCGGCAACGGCAACGGCCGCATTCCATCCAACTCCGACACAAACCGGCAGCAGCGGCGGTCGGTGGTGACGTCATTGCGCAATGCGACATACAGCATGCGTTTTTTGCAGCTAGCTGAACTGAGGTCGTCGTCGCCGTCATCATCATCATCATCATTACCACCATCATCATTGCCGGGATCATATGTTTGGCAGTGGAAGTGTTATTCTCGCCTTCGGTTCGTTCGTTGGATCCGGTGGGGCTTGACTCTTGGAAATTGACAAGGATTGTTTCCTCCCTCCTGGGAGGGAGGTGGGGTGTCCAACAATTGGTAGCACCCCGGCTCCCCAGCGCAGCATGCCAGTTGGCGGGAGATTAAAAGAACACAGCACATAATTATGGCCATAGGATGCTATCAACTCGGTTGGACTTGGACGATGGTGATGGAGTTGGCGATGGCGACCGGTCATTAACGATGAGGCAGAGCGGATGGGGGTCCTATCGGAAATTACAATCAGAAGATCGCAGAGAGGTACAGTAGACTGACAAAGGAAAAATCGGTCTGATGTAGGTTGATGGGTTTTCGTGCTTGCTTTTGTAATAAAACAGGAATGATCTGAAGACTGGTCAAAAACAGCTTTCAATGTTATCGCTAGCACTGGAAACAGTTAAAAACGTAGTCCCATTTTGAACTGTCGTTTCATTGTTTTTTTTTTTATATATCTGTATTAACGAGATTTTTAGCCCTGGGCTAGTTCAGCTCGGGACCCACGCTTTACTTCCCTTCCGAAGGAAGAACTCACATTCTGTGAGTTTGTCGGGAGTGGGATTCGATCCCAGGTCCTCGGCGTGATAGTCAAGTGTTCTAACCATCCAATCAGATCCGCTTCACACTCGTTTCATTGTATTGAACCCATCGATAGGACGCATTGCAAAGCTAAAGAAATGTGCCAACTTCATAGTTATGAACAATATACACACGCACATGGCGTCTTGCAAACGGCAATCCATGAGCCAAATCGTACTTGTGCAGCTGTATCTGCGAGCGAATGCATCATCAGGTCCTCTCTCGTCCTCACAGAAATGCTGGTCAATCATTCTGATTCGACGTTATTCACTCAGTAACCAACTCTCCAAAACAGAAAATAAAACTCCTGGAATGAGAATACCCTTCTTTTTATAAAGGTGTCTAATCCTGTTTTCGTTCATACCTTACCTTATCTTGCCGGACAGACTAAGGCCTGAGTGACCTCTGCTGTACATAGGAATCGTCTCCATTCTACTCGGTCCATGGCTGTGTGTCTCCAGTTCCGCACTCTGTGAAGGGTCCGCAGATCGTCCTCCACTTGGTCGACCCACCTAGCTCTCTACGCATCAGGTCTTCTTGTACCCGTCGGATGACTCTCGAGAACCATTTTTGTCGGGTTACTATCCGACATCCTGATGATGTGACCCGCCCACCGTAGCCTCCCGATTTTCGTGGTATGGACGATGGTTCAGATCATGCAGCTGATGCAGCTCATCATGCGCCTTCTCCAAGTCTCGTCTTCCATCTGCACTCTGCCGTAGATGGTACGCAACACCTTCCGTTCGAAAACTCCAAGGGCGGGTTGGTCCTCTGCACGTAGGGTCCATGTTTCGTGCCGACCGGTTTCGTGGACGACCGGTCTAATCAGCGTTTTGTAGATGGTTAACTTCGTGTTACGGCGAACTTTATTCGATCGTAGAGTTCTGCGGAGTCCAAAGTAAGAACGACTTCCTGCCACAATGCGCCTCTGAATTTCTCTGCTGGTGTCGTTGTCGGCGGTCACCAGTGAGCCCAAGTACACGAATTCTTCAAGCGCCTCGATTTCATCATCGTCGATAAAAATTCGGGGTGGCGGGCGCGGTGATTTTCCCTGGAGCCCTTTGTCATCATGTACTTTGTCTTCGACACATAATGATTAATCCGATTCGCCTGGCTTCGTTCTTTAGTCGAATGTACGTTCCCGCCATCGTCTCAAATTCACGAGATATAATATCAGTATCATCAGCGAAACCAAGCAGCTGAACGGACTTCGTGAAAATCGTTCCACTCATGTTTATCTCCGCTCTCCTAATTACACCCTCCAAAGCAATGTTGAACAGCAAGCACGAAAGACTATCACCTTGCCGTAACCCTCTGCGAGATTCGAAGGGACTCGAGAGTGTCCCTGATACTCGAACTACGCACATCACTCGATCCATCGTCGCCTTGATCAACCGTATCAGTTTATCCGGGAATCCGTATTCGTGCATAATCTGCCATAGCTGTTCTCGATCGATTGTATCACACGCCGATTTAAAATCGATGAACAAGTGATGTGTGGACACGTTGTATTCGCGGCATTTCTGCAACACCTGGCGGATGGCGAACATCTGGTCCGTTGTAGCGCGTTCACCCATGAATCCAGCAGTGACGGTTTCTTACACTAATTTAAATTAAGTTCTTTGAATAGTGAAAGTTTCCTTTAACTACAAGTTCAATACTTCGCAGATTTGCTGAATGCAGGGGCACCTTCATGATTATTGGGAGTCTTTGGAATGGGACACAAGGATATCTAATTCAGTTGGTTTGGTTTAGAAGTTTGGTAATTTCTCTTGATACCTACAGGAGCCTGAATATTACAAGAAACCATGTGTAAGCAATCAAAATTCCATTTCACGCAATTCAATACCGAAATGTAAGTAAATTTCATGAGCACTATGAAAACATTCCTGATTTCCTCTAATCATGGACCAAACATAGCTGTTGACTTAGCTTAAAGTATTTAGCGGCAGGAATTCAGGGGCCCCATTTATGATAACATTTTTTTTTTTTTTGAGAAATATGAAATACATCAATTTACACCAAAATAATTATGTTCGAGGCCCTCACTTGAGCTCATGATTAGTGTTGGTAGCATAGATTTTTATTCAAAATTAAGAAAGTGTAGATTTGGCTTAAATAAAAATAAACAAAAAAAATCTGTACACATGTTACGTTTAAACCGTAATAACGATAGTTTGTCGATTGTTTTTACTTTCTCATAAAAAATAAGTATTATCAACGAATGCCAATGATTTTATCAAGTATTTCTTTCCAAGTGTTCGTTGAAGGATTTCTGCGAAAATTCAAAATTGTTTTCTGCGATTGCTTCAGAAAGTTTTCTAAGCATTCATTTAGGAATACTTACAATGATTGTTACAAATAATAAAAATAAAATAATCCATTGCCCGCGTTGGGTGCCAAACCCTATAAATGCTCTATTATATTTTCCCTTGCGAAAATAAATAGAACGCTACAAATGCACATTAAAATATAACATCACGAATTCACATTTACAACACAAAACATAAAAGTGGCAAGTTATCCTCAAAGGAATAACAATTTACGATCACAGGATGACGAGGTTTCATTTATTGATTTTTGTTAACAGTAACAGTAACAGTAACAGTTAACAGTTAACAGTTGTTTTGTTAACAGTATTTATTCTGTTTTCATAGCTTGGTTTCGTCTAGGAAAACTAATCCTAATTGGCCATCCCGAATCGGGTTTCAATGCGAGACGGCTACATTTTGATGTCCCTGCTAGGGAGCGGTTTGCCTGTCTTGCTGTCATTTGTCGCCAGAAATGACCTTAATGTATGCAACCACTCCGGTTGCTAGGGCTATATTTCTCCTGAGTAATAGAAGAACCCTATAAAAGCACATTAAAATTAGTAGAATATTCACAAGCTAAAATCGAACATGTAACAAAAAAATAAACTGGTAACATGATTCCTTCAGGAACTCTTGCAAGAATTTCTTCAAGAATTTCTTCAAGAATTTCTTCAAGAAATTTCTTCAAGCTTTTCTTTTGGAATACCACTACGGATTTCTTCAAAAAATTCTTCAAGGATTATGTCATGAAGTCCTTTAAGGAATCCTTCTGATGAACATCAACGAAGTTCCTTAAGAGTTCCTTTAGATATTTCTCCAAGAAGGAATCTTACAGGAGTTCTTAGTTGAATATATTTGATGAATTTCTTGAAATTTTGAATGCAAAGGGATTTATGCAGGAATTTATTATGAAATGCCTGAATTATTTCTCAATAAAAGCAATGGCCAGAATTTCAAACAATTGCTCTCAAATTCTTTCGTACAAATGAAAAAGCAACCTTGAAAAAACCTATAGATTTCCTTGGAAGAATTTCTGTAGGAGGACTTTATGGAAATTAATGTTGGACCCCCTGAGGAAATTAATGCAGAAATCCTTTGGGGATGAATGTGTTTTTGCCCTTGTAGGATTATCTGTAGGCAAACTTTGAGAAATCCCTTAAGGCATATTTGTAACCCACTGGAATTTGTTTAGGGATTCTCGAACGAACTGTGATAGAGGATTTGAAAAAATTGTCTAACCAATCTTTGGATGGTTTTCTACAGAAATTATTGGAGGAATTTCTGAAAAAAATCCTGCAGGTATAACTAAAGAAATGCTTGAACAAACTCCTTGCAATCCGTGAGAGGACTTTTAGATAACCCGCATTGCAAAAAGAACGCTTAAAGAAATTTCTAAAAAAAATCCTGAGGGAATTCCTAAAGGATTCTTCTTGGAAACTGCTGAAGGAATTATGTGGGGTAGCCCCAAAGGAATTTTTTAGAAACCTTAAAAAAAACTATTTATAGAATTCTTGGGCAAATTACTGAAGATAGACGTGCTTGGAGGCGTTTGGGAGAAGTTTCCAAGGGCATCTTTGAAGAAATTCCTTTAGAATTTTGAATAAAATTTTGGTAGAAATCCTGAAGCGGTCCCTGGAAAAATCCCGAAAGTAATCCTGGATAGAATTCTTGGGAAAATTAGTAAATAAATTAACAAGAAATACTTCATCTGATTGATAAGATCCTCGTAGAAGTTTCTAACAAAATCCTTCAAAAGTTTTTGAAAGAATCTTTGGATAATTTTCATTTTTTTTCAAGAGATATTTTGGAAGAAATACTTATGGAATCCTTGAATATCCTCTTCGAAATCTTAGCCTTTATCACAGGACGACTGAAGGAAGTGGAAAAACATTGAACAAAGTGCAAAAAAGTGCAAAATGATTGATAACAAAAACTATGAAATCGACCGGTGCCGTAATGGCTTCGTTTTTGAATAAGATGAATTGGGGATCGTTAGATTGCTAAGGGCATGGTGACCCTACCAGGAATTCACAGAGAATTTTCTTAAATGATTTTTTGGAAGAATTTCTGAAGGAATCATAACTGAATCGTGGAGATATTCTTGATGAAAACTTAGAAAAAAAAATTCAAAAGGTTTCTCGAACTAACTTATTAAAAATCGAAATTGAAATTTTAAGAAGAGTTCCTATAGGAATGCTCGTAAAAGTTTCTTAAGAAATACTTGGGGAAACTCCCAAAGTAGATGGATATTAAAGAATTTTTTGGTGGAAGTTGGAGAAGAACATGATTTCCGATGAAAAATCATGAATGGAATGTTTAGAGGATCTTCTTGAAGCAACAATGGAGGAATGTTTGAAGAAATTCTAGGAGAACTACTTTTCCTCTGGTGGAATTTCGATGACATTTCTTGGAAGAATATCTGGTTCCGAAGTAATAATTGGAGGTTTTTTTAGTAATACTTTCTGGATTTTTTTGGAATTCTTTGGATGATATTCTAGATCAGTGATTCCCAAAGTGAGCGAAATCGCCCCCTGGGGGGCGAAAACGATACCGAAGGGGGCGAAAATTTAAAAATTAGAAATTGGAGGGCGAAAAATTCAACAAGGGGGCGATTTTCCAAAAACCATTTCATTTAGAGTGATTTTGGGTATTTTTTGACAGTTCTGGTATGTCTGAAACTTGGTCGAATTCAGCTCGATTGGGAATGTTTTGGGATTCAACAGGTTTAATATGTCATCCCATGACGAATAGTTACCAAAAAAAAAATAGAGTCGAGTCAAGTACAAGACACTGAAGACGACCTTACAGTTGAGGTCGAAATACGTATCTGTCAAAGGATGCAAATTCTTAGTGGAATTAAAAGGAACAGTACTTAACGCGATTTTCTTTTATTTAAAAAAATCCCTTAAGGGGTTCTTATTATTTTCAGAAAGATTAATCTTAGAAACTAAACCTCAAATCAAGTGCAACAATTTCGGAGAATCGGATTAATGTGCTTTTTCTGAGTTATTAGCCATTAAGCGAAAGCTCTTCAGTTCTCTTCTAAAATAACAACTTTCTTTTTTTTTTGACACAGCAATATATTCTTTAGTTGTGAATAATTTGAAAAAGGCATGGTTGAATATTGTGAACCATCAAATAACATCTGATTTAAAATAATAAATCTACTTAATGCACATACTACTCGAATACAAGTTTTAATATTTATAAATGAGTAAGAACACATCTTACACTTTTTGTTATCTGGTATTTAAAAAAATGAAGTAATTGGGTTCTTTAGGGGTATCCGGATTATTTCATAATCGGATTCTCCGCCCAAAAATCAGTCGAAATCCAAAATTTCATAACTTTTGGAGTTCGCGAACTATTTTTAAAATGCATTTAAAGTTTGTATGGAATTTTTTTTTGTTCGGGTCGAACTGTCACTTTATCGATTGAACTGTCATTCTATCCACAAAAATTAAAACTGTTTTGTTAATCAAACCATCAAAACAAAGATATTGGAATCCAATAAAATCACGTTATACTCAGAAAAATGAGCAATATTTTATTCACTAAACAACCCAATTATACAAATGATATTTGATAGATGTTTCATATTATTTCTGATTCCTTGTGTCTTTCCTCCTTCTTTGAATTTACAAATATCTCGTTATTCGAAGTTGATATCCAAGATGACATTTTATGTCTACTTTGTTAGCAAAATTGCTAAAATTTACCACTGTACTTGAAAGGTTTTTGTTTTATTATTTGGCATAGTTATTACAGAATTATCTAATTTTCGGTAAAGTTTCAATCTTCGTCGAACTTTTGGAGTTTCTGTGAGCAAAACCAAAACGACTTACAAAGCTGAATCCTAAAACACTACTTTCAATCTTCCTTCTTCGATATTTGAAAACAGTTATATGTAGAAGTTATATTTTCTTAAAATTCTCAAAATAATAAGATTCTGAATTTTATTTATTCACCATTTTGTATTGTGAATTTTAAACTGTAGGTAGAATAAAAATGTAATACATTTTGTTGGTAAGTCAAAACATTTTCAAAAAATTCCAAAAAATACAGTGAAAATAAGAATGTTTTGTAATCTACAGTAATTTACAAAATAGACAGAGTTTGTAGATTTTAATGCGATTTCAAAATTTGGAATCCTATTTCAGAAAATGTAAACTTAGGGGGCGAAATATTTTTCAACAGCTTCAAGGGGGCGATTGCTCCGACAAGTTTGGGAACCATTGTTCTAGATGAACCTTCAGAGATATTTTTACAGAATCCTTGGTGGAGTTACTGAACAGATATTTTGAGAAATACTTGATGAAGCCTTAACAAGAATCTTTTAAAGTACTCTGAAGTACTTTTGAAAACATCCTCGGAGACAACGCTGTAAAAACTCCTGAAGGCGTGCTTGGAGAAATACTAAATGACACTTTTGTATTAATTTAAGGATTCCTAAAGACAAATAATCCTCCAAGAAAGATTTCCTAAAGAAACGATAAAGAAATCTTTGAACTTATACTTGATGGAACTCTTAAAATAAGGTTGAAGAATTTTTACTAATTATTCTTAGAAAAACAATTTCGCTCATTTATGGAACTCCAGGATGTATCCTTGCAGAAATCTCCGAAGAAATTCATAAAGGATTACAGAAAATAATTTTTAACCTTTCATCTGTCAGTTGACCAGAAATTCGTCCTGGGATTTCTTTTGCAATTTCTCCAGATTTTCCTTATTGGAATTTTCCCAGGAATTCTTTCCAAAATTCATTCAAAAACTTTGGAATACGGTAATCTCTGGAAGATTTTTTTTTTTCAAAAATTTCCCTAGCGATGCCTCCGAAATTTCACAAAGATTTATTTTAGAAAACGTTGCTTCAGCACCAAGCATTTCTTCAGGAATCATTCATGTGTTCCAAAAGAAATTCTTGAAAGAGCGTCTATAAATTTCTCGAAAAATTCATTTAGAAAATCCATAGATTCCGTTATAAATTCTTCTCAAGTTTCCTGGAGAATCCAACATAATTATCCAAATATTTCTTCATAAAATCCATCCATGGAATTACTCTATGGACTTTATTAGAAAACCCCCGACGGATATTTTTTTAGAAATCTTTTCATGGGTTGCACAAAAAAAAACCCTCTATGAATTTCTTCAAATAATCTTCCAACGGAAATTTATTCAAGAATTTCTCTAGAAAACCATTAATGTGTTTCCGGTTTCCTTAGAAATTTCTCCATTCATTCTTTATGAAATTTCTCAATGGCTTATTTCAGATATTTCTATAAGAAATAAAAAAATCTTCAGGAGCTCTTTTAAAAAGTTTTTCATAAATTCCGTCCGAAACTACACCAGGAATTACTTTGGAAATTTTTCTTGGTATTTCTTTACAAAATGCTCAAGCAATTTCTACAGACATTTGCCTCGGGTTTTTCAAAACATATTTCAGAAATTTTCCATTAATTTTCGGAATTTTTTTTCCACGGATGTCTCCAAAAAACTTTCTGAGGATTTTTAAAAGTTTTTTTTTTTCAAAAACTTTGCCAAACACTTCTTCAAAAATTCCATTCAAAATTGTCACAGAAATGTCCTGCAGAGATTGATGCAGAAAATTATGTATAAATTGCTCCAGAGATTGTTATTCTCAGCGATTCCAGCATGAGTTCGTTCAAAGATGCCTGCAGAAAATGAATATATTTAAAAAGAGATTCATTTTTCCAGAAAATTTTCCAGGGTTTTCTCTATGGGTTGGGTACCTTAAGTTATTTCATGGATTATTTTAGAAATTTTTTATGAAATTTCCGTAGTAATATTTGGAAACATCTCAAAAGCCATTTCTAGGGATCTTTACAGAAGTTTATCTGTGTGTTTCTACAGATTCACGGATTCTATTAGAAATGCGTCCAAAAATAAAAAAAAAAATCTCGTAATAAATCCTTTTCCAACAATTTTCCAATGATTTTCTCCAATTATTTCTCCAGGTATTTCTATAGAATTTCGTCCTGTAATTTTCCTGGCATTCCTTCAGATATACTTTTATGGTTTCTTCGGAGAATACTTCCAGAGTTGTCAACGGGATTTCGACTGACTTTTTTTTAGAACTATCTCCAGGGTGTTCTTTGGTATTTTAAAGTTTTTTCCCTGGAATTCTAGAACGGGGAAGAAAGATTTTTTTAAGGTACTCTGAAGGGATTTCTAAATATATTAATAGTGATCCATTAATATATGTATTCTGACGGAATTCCTGGATATAAAAATCCTGAAGGTAACTCTGGAACAGAACATTTTTTGGAGGAATGCATGGACAAAATTTCATGAAGCATTTTCTGAACTAATCTGTGGAGGAATCCCTGGAAGCATACCTGAAGGAACCTTGTAAGATACGTCTGGAGAAATTCGCAAGAGAATTTCATAAGAAACCTCTGGAGGATCTCTGGAAGTATTTTTAAGGAGAAATACCCGTAAGAAATTGTTTAGGAATCCGTGAAGACAAAGGTACTGGAGCAATTCTTAAGAAAAATTCTTGCAGAATTTTCGGAACGAATCCTGAAAAGAGCGTCTGGAGCTACCTCTGGATAAATTGTTAGAAGATTTTCTTCTATAATTTATGAAGGAATTAGTGGACAAAACCCCCCGCAGTAATTTTTGAAGTAATGTCTAAAGGAAAGCTTGCTTTCGAATGGAATAGAATTTTTGAAGGAGTGTTGGAATCGAATACTGAATACTGCAAGAACAGGAAAACCTTCAGCAGGTATTCTGATAAGAATTTCTTGAAAAATCCATGGAAAATGCCAAAGAAAACATTCTGGAGTCATTTCTGACGGAATTTCTAACAGAGTCTATGGAGAAATTCCTGAAGAGTCAATCACCGGGAAAATTTCTGAGTGAATCTCTGAAGAAAATCCTGGATAGTCATTTAAAAAATGCAACAATTTTTGTAGTAATAGGTACTTGGAGCAACTTTTGAAAACTTATCTTGAGTTTTTAGAGGAATTCCAGGGTAAATCTAAACAAAAAAAAAAATACTGGTGGAGATTCTGACAGCATACTAGGATGGATTCCCTGATAAACTTCTGAAGCAATACAAGAGGAATAATTGCACGAACTTCTGAAGTTATTCTGAAAGGAATTCCTTAGGGAATCCCAGGAGAAATTTCTGAATAAAATCTTGAAAGAATACTTGGAGGAACTTGTGGGGTTTCGGCTGATGACTCTCGATAGAAAATCTCCCGAGAAACCAATACACAGCAGCGTGTTCAACCTGGCAAGAGGCTCGCCGAAGAAAGAGGAAAAGCCATGGCCAGCTATGCCCTCGTCTACAATTGTCAATCGTTAGGGTTAGCCTAACCCCGAATGGCGAGTGCATGCATTATCAACTGTCTGTATACTCATTGAAGAGTAAGAGCCTAAACATACTGAGAGAAATGCTCGTTAGATAAGAGATATGACACAGAACTCTTTAAAAGATTTGCCAACTAGTTCCTAGAAGAATATTTTAAGAAATTTATTTAGAAAGTCCTAAGAAATACAAGGGATTCTTGGAAGAATCTTTTGAAGAAATACTTGCTGAATTCTGACAGGGCCTGGGCTAAGATTATATGAAAAAAAAAATGCGATCCGTTCGTCCAGTATCGATCCTTGAAATGCTCTAAAATTCAAAATGGTGCGAATGGAAAATGTGTTAGTGGAGTGGACCTTGACACGTGGGGCAGGGTCACGTTCCCTAAATCCTCTCCAGTTTGCCACTATACATGCTAATTTGATACTACTTATCGTTCTTCTAGAGCTAGAGGCAATATGGTGATTACCGTCTCCAATATTTTGCGATCCTCAAGCTTACACTCTGCCTGCAGTGGCCATCGTAATCCATCCAGTAACCATGCGTCTCCATGGCAACGTACGGGCAACGGGTTGCTGCCTCAAGAACAGAGAGCTGCTCTTTGCGTGCACGCGTTGAAGAAGTTGGCTTCAAATTTCAACGAAAAAATGTTGCCATCCGAGAAGGGGCACATTTATCTTAAATTTCAAGAAAATTAGTCCGACATTATAAATAATAACAAATGCGGTCGAGTGGGTCTAAAAATACGGATTAAGAAAGCGGTGGGAAGTACATCCTTCACTATAGTTGAATTTCTTCGTCTTCTTTTTCTACTCGCGTCGTGTCGTCCGTCGTCGAGCTTTCCGTGGTCTGTGCGCTATTTGCGCTGCTTTCTTCTGCCGTTGTTGTTGTTTGTGTGGACGCGGACATTTCGCGGATGGTTTGAAAAATAACACCCCTTGTGTTCTTCGGTCGGCCGATTCCGTCCGTCCGGTTCTCGGGTTCTCGGGGCGTCCCCACTCTCAAATCTTTCCTCAGCTTAGGAAAATATAAATCGGCTCTGAGATCAAGTCGCTTTGCGACACGCCACTCCACCGCCTGCTGTGATTTTCTCTAATTCCTTCAGCGCTTGTTTTACTTTTCCCGACGACTCGCTTACTAGACGGATGGTGTTTGAGATGGTGTTGTAGTCAATTTTTTGCCCGTCGCCATTAATTAAGCGGCGAGTCTAGTCGGCCAGCTTCTCCCACTCTCGCGCGCCGAGCGATCCACTGCACTGCAGCAGTGGTTCTGTCAGAAGGGTGCCACGGGATTGATTACACTGGTCTTCGAAATTGTTGGCTGTTTGCACAGATCAAAGCATTCCGCACCGTGGGTCATGTCTACAAGAAAAATCAGCACCATCAAAGCAACCGTTGTTATGATACAAGATCAAAACATCCTAATAATAGCGCACATTAATACCACAATAGAAATCAAGCCAAAGCCAACTCAAGCAAGGACATTAAAACATACGGTCGTAAAACCGTTTTTAGCTGTCGTATGTAAACTCGTGTAAAGACTTAGCGCGCGCGCGACCGGCAAACGAACGCCACTACCGCCACCGGCGGATGATCGAGTCAATCGCACTAAGGTGGTTTGGGTGGCCAAAATCGAACATTGACTTTCTTCGATTTGCTATTCGTCAGTTATGAGTAGACTACTTGGACCAGCAACTCTAGGGCTTGCAAAGCCATATACGAGATACAGATAGGATTGACAAGAAAACACATGTGGCCACGTCTTGTATGGAACCATCCCATAGTGGCCACTTTTGACTTATGTGTATAAATTTAAACATAACAGCCAATCGGTCGGCTGATCTTTGCGCAGTTTGCTTGGCTATCAAGACGTGTAGATGTTCTTGTCGGAAGAGAGTGGTGGCGGGTGAGTTCGAACGAGGTGACAAAACCATAGGACCTTTCTCTCTCTCGCACACAATTCGGTTGCCCATTAGAGCGCTGTTTAGCGACGTATTATTGTCGCAGCAGCGTCTGTCTGCAGCGACAGCCCGAGGAGAGATCATTGTTGGACAGCTCTTCGACATAGACTCTACAACTAAATCGCTCGTTGATCCTCTACTGTGTGCAAAAAAGTAAAAATAAACTTTCGAGTGGTTTTTGTTTTTATCGCTTTCTTGCGAGACTTGGACATTGGATACTACGGGAGAAGAGGGGACGCTTCATACAATTCGTTCCGCTAGGATGCGAGTTCGATTTTTTTTTTACTATTGTCGAATGGTTTGCCGGTCTTACACGATCAAGTTAGCATTGCTTCCTGCTACAGCTCAGCTACACATCAGAGAGTGGAGGGATTTTCTTTCTTTTTTGACTGACCCGAAGGAAAATATTATGACAGCTGGTGTCGAATGGCAACGCGCATCGGTTGCTGCGATTGGAAATATCGGCGAGTGTCGAATGGGGAATGTGACTTTAGGCGACGGAAAGTTCAGGAGCAGACATTTCAATATGTCAGACGCCGGCCGATCGTGAAATATGTGTTGTACACATACTGCCGGTTTGGATAAGAGCAAAACAGATGCGGGCTGACCTTTTGTTATGCTCGTCGGATGGTAGTGCTATTTTATGTGACGTTAACGATGACCTTGAGGTACTACCTTCAAAAAAAAAACTGTTTTTGTACACTCAATTGCAATTGATGGTCAAAGAGAATCGAATTACTTAGTATTAATACTTCCTTGAATGTCAAACCAAATGACCGTAAAAATGAGTAGTAGCTGTATAAAAACACACAAACTAAACGTAAACAATGTCTTCGACAAAGTTGTTGCAAATTTCTGGTATGGTCAGTCCTGAGACGGGATAATATTACTTGATCTATTTGGTTCGGTGCATCCTTCCTTGGATCCGTCTGTTCCCAAGTAACAATCAGCATGCCTTGAGGGTTTATTCATGTTTTATCCTGGTTTTATAAGAGCATGTTAAAAAGCTAGTTGTTCTAAATTAGTTTTATGTGGTAGTTTTTTACTTTGAACCTTTGGCGTTCCATAAAACTATCATATAACTTCTGCTATAAACATCTTCAGTTAAAGACTTGCAAGTAGACATGAATTGGTTTTATCACTTATTATATACCATTTCAATAAAACTTGCATTTGCGGTTGTTGTCGGAGAGATTTTTTTTGTAAACAAATAGGGTATCGCGCCACTTGGGCGGTGGCTTCTATATTCGTCTGTTTTCCACTATAACTCAGTCAATTTTGAACCAATTGACTTGAAATGTTGTACACATGTAAATACTATACCTATCTCACCACTTTCCAAAAGTTGTGTCAATTGGTTCAAATTTGACTGAGCTATAGTGGAAAACAGACGAATATAGAAGCCACCGCCCAAGTGGCGCGATTCCCTACACAAAACTGTGAGGCAATGCATAAAACCAACAAAAGATTTCGTGGCCGTAACATAAACCAAAAAAATGCTGTGATAAAACCGCTAGTTCTATCATGAGCTCAGTTATGACTACCTCGGGAGGGTTAGCCCTATTGGAGGAATCATCAGGAACACAGAGTTTTATCAAAAAAAATATGTCGCCTAGCCGGGATAATTTATGTAATTACAGAAAAATTATTACTCAATTTTATGATTTCACGTACAGCTTAAGATCAAATTAAACCATACAACACGATTCCATAGCCGCGGCCCGTGGCGTAGTTGGTCACACGTTCGCTTCATATGCGGATGGTCATGGGTTTGATTCCCAGCCCCGGCACTTGCAATTTTTCGTCAGTTGCTTTTCCCCTTAGAGCAACTGACACTGACCCTCTTCTGAGCCCCATGGCTCAAACGGACCCGGATACCTGGACATCGGCGAACTGCTACTCATAATGGACCCCCAATCGGACTGGAAAGGAACAACGGCCATCCATCATCATCCTTGTGCTCATCATTCTACTAGGTATAAAGTAGAAAAAGTGAAAGCAGCAGAAAGGCAACCAGTTCGATAAAGTAGAATAGAATCTAGGCGCTGTACAAAATGTAAGTGCAGCTGTCAATTGAAATTGCTCACGTAGTGCCCCAGAGGACAATAGAGCTGTAAATTAGATTAAGTGATTAAGAATAAAAAAAAAGATTCCGTCATTTTATTTTGTCAAAGTACATAATGTCTTTTAAACTCCTCTGCGTTAAAAAACCTTTTTTGCACCCAATTCCACCGAGTAAATTAAATGCATTTAACTTCCAAATTATGCATAGTTTGTGTGGCGCACTTAGTTTTTGTCATTATCGCAGTCACATTCACCACAAATTTTCCGTGGCATGTCTCCTGACATGTATTAAATAGGAAAACAAATCTGAATTCCATATCTGCATCTTTCCAATTGATGGCTGGATAAACCAGCAAGCATAATTTATTCTGACGATCGAACATTGAGAGTGAAAAATTATCAAAACAATTATTTGACAAGTCAGAAGATGGTTTTATTTAGAAGATTGATAAAACTATGATACAACCCGAAATCCTAAGCCGGTTTGCATACGAAGTCCTGTAGACCCTTATAAGACTGGGCCAGCTAGCCAGAACGTGGGCTTATTGAGGCATACAAGAACTCGAGAGCATTTTCAAGTCGGCATCAATGGTTTTATGTTTAGGATTTTTGAATCGCTAAAAAACTTTGATAAAATTAAAATTGTTACTTGGGTTCTTTCACCTTTCTTGCAAAGGTGGTCCGGTACCGACTCCAATTTTTTTTAGGGTTTTCCATGGCATTTCAGTGCGTTTCTGAAGATTTTCCAAGGGGGATTTTAAATTGATTAGGGGGATTTCAAGGGCATTTCATTAAGATTATGGAGGCTTCAGGGACGTGCCACTGCATTTGAGGATATTTCAAGCCTCTGACACTCACTCCCTGAAGCGCGCCTTAAACGGCCCTGAGACCTCAGGTACTCCTTCGAAACCCCCTTGGACCCCTGAGGTGCTCCTGGGATCCGTTAAGATCCCCCTTAAACTCACTGAGACCATTTGAAGCCCTATGAGGTCCTCTGAAAGTCCCTTTAGACATGCAGGAACCCTTCTGAAACACCCCTGGGAAATCATGATGTCCCTGGGACTTACTAAAACGCCTAAGACCACCTGAAACGCCCTGGAAACCACCAGGTACCCCCAGAACCCCTTTTGGAGCTCCTTATACGCCCCTCAGACACTCTCCCTGACACACCCCTGAGACCTCTTCAAGCACTTCAGAGACCCCCTGGAAACCCCCTGAAAGCCTCTGAAATTCCCTGAGGCCCCTTCCCTGAGCTCTACAGGGCCCAGCTGTGATGTAAACGTGAAGCGTAGAAGTAGTCCGTCGTCGTCTTTTCTCCGGGAGAAATATAAACAACACGTGGAACCTGCTCAACCAATGTACGAAACAACTCTTGGAACCCCTGAAACGCTCCTGAGACCTACAAGTACAGCTCTGAAACCCTCCGGGATCCGCCTAAACGCCCCTAAGACCATTCGGAACGCTCCTGAGACCCCTGAAGCGCCTCAGAGATCTTCTGTAATACCCCTGAACATTCCTGAGGCAAACATGCATTTTGAACCCTCATGTGCAGTAAGCAATGCTCATGCATCGGAGTTCAATTGAGACGTATTTTTTTCTTCTGGATTATTTATTTATAGGTGATATATTTAAGACTTTGTTTGAAACAAAGGAGGTGTTAAATTGAACACTGTTGTTCACTACCTTGCTATGAGACGTAGTACGACCTGACCTGGGTCAACTTAAGGAGAAACTTCAAAGAATACCAATATGGCTGCCACAATGGCCGACTTGGACCCCTACTCACGTTTTCAAGAGCACCAATCTTAAAAATTCATAAACAAATGCGGTCGCTTTGGAAAAGCTGCCTCTTTTTGCAAGTTAGCAAAGCCAGGATAATCAAGTGCGGCTTGGTTTGATGCTTCGTTCGTCAGATTTGTGCCTCTAAAGTTTGTATGCAAAATTACAATGGGATTTCTTGATGTTTCACCTTAAGATTTCTCCTTTTCCAACTCGCAGAATTCTAACTTCGACATTCTTACTATTTCGGACCACAGTTTTCCAAGGGAGTTGCGTAAACAATGTAACACAGCTGAAACTCTACAATAGAAATACACTAGAACTCCAATGGCGCTGTAGTCACTTTAATTAAAATAATATCTTTTATTGTAATCATTAATTGTTTTTAGGTGTCCAGATTGAAGAGCATCTTTTATTTTGGTAAACAAAATTTATTTGACACTTCTAGTACTGCTACTGACGCTGTAAGATCGTGGCAAACTAGATGTTAGTCACACGAACAGTAGCGACATTGGACTAATAACTCTACCCATATCAGTTAGGGTGCAATGTTTAAATACCCGCATATAATATATGGAATAATCCGTTTGCATTAAACCTGTAATCGACAACATGGATGACTTGTTCATTGAAACACTGTGAGATACGTACCTAATCTACTTTTATACAAAAGCACAAGTAAATTGGTGTGAATTTGATGGAGTTATAGCAATATGTGTCCAAAATAGGCCCCCGTCTAAATGGTCCAAGACCCTATGATCTAAAGTGGGGAAGTCAAACAAAATTGCATTGAGGCTTTGAGACAGCTCTTGATAGACTCCGGCGGGTGACTGATAGCTGCTAGGTTGCAAGCAAACGTTGCTATTACCAACACAGTCCACTGTGATCAACAACCACTAGGCTTTGAACTTGAACACGGATCATGAGAACAATGCTTTTGAAAAGAACATGAACGAACGGTACGTGTTTAAATGCATCCTGCCTTGAGGCCTCCTGAAACTCGGAGACGCCCCAGGGGCTCCCTGGAAGCTTCCAGACACCCCGTGAAGCGTCCCTGAGGCCTCTAGGTATTCCTGATACCCCCTCGGACCGCCTTGAAACTGCCCTGAGATTTTCAGGTACCCCTTGAAAACCCTTGAATCGACCCTGAGACCTCCTGACATGCCCGTGTATTTCTTATGAAACGTAATCTGTACGAAAGCCCAAAAATCTGTAAGACACAAAAAATATCTGGATATTCTGGATCTGGATATCAGGGTGAGAACCTCAAAAACTATTCTGAAAGCTTTTAGGACCCTTTAAAGCGTCCTTGAAGTGTCTATGAAATGCCCTGGAGCTTCCTGAAACTCCTTGAGACTTCCTGAGACGACGCTGAAACCCCCTTGAAACGTTCTTGAGGACTACTGGTACTCCCTGAAACGCCCCGGTAACCTTCCTGGTCACCGTATTCATAGTTACCGTCATTGTTACATGTTCTTATGCTTAATATGGGTCTGAATAACTCTCCCTCTTTTTATGCAGAGTATAACAAAGGTGCATAAAGTAACCTGCATAAATAGTGATTCCTGTATATCTCTCTAAATTTTTGAGCCTTCGTCTTTCCTTAAACTCTTCCGCAGCCTCATAAACCTTTCAGGATGCGCGCCTGTTCGATCCTTAAACTGCCGCGATCGCGCTGTATACGACGAGCGAGGTTTTTTTACAACGACGCGTGTTCTGAGGGGTTACAATTCCAAGCTCCCCCCCCCCCCCCCCCCAAAAACTCTAGGAGAGCCATGAAACTCATCAGAAAATCCCCCCATACATTGCCGTAGTTTGCCTTAAAGTCTATTGAAACCCACAGAAACCACCTTAAACCTCTAGAATCACATTGAAACGCCTTGAAACGCATTGAAACCCCTCAGAAAAACTACCTCTGAGACCCCCATAGTCTATCCTGAAACTCTGCTGAAACCCTCCGAAACCCTCTGAAGCCCTAAAGCCTCCTTAACTTCACTGAAACCTTTTGATAGGTCTTGAAACTCCTCTGAAATTTCTCTGAAACACCTGAAGGCTTTCCTTAATCCCTGATAAAGTTCGTTGAAACCTCATTGAACTCCCTGAAAATTCTTTAAATGTCTTGAGTTTAAGTCAATCCTTAAACTCTACTGATGCCCACTGGAACCACCTGAAATGCCTCTGAAGCCCTTTCAAATCCCCTAAGACTTGCTGAAACCCCTCAAAAACCACTAAAACACATTATAACAAGCTCCCAGGGATCCCCGGTATCTTCTTTTAAAAGTCTACCAAAGCCCCCAGAAGCCTCTGAACTTCGTTAAACCATCAAACTCTCCACCTCCCTTTAAATATCCGACTTTGACCTCTTGTACTCCTCTGAAATTGAATTTGAATACCTTTCCCTCGCTTTTAACATCCCCAAACTTACCTAAAAATTCCTCGAAACCCCGAAGCCCCCTATAATTTCTCTTGGATGTTCTTGAAATCTGCACGAAGCTTTTTTGAGCTGACTCTTCCGGAAATCTACTCAAACTCAAATTTCCGCTCTGAGCCACCCTTGAAACCTTAAGCCTTGCCCCGGCTTAAAAAAAAAATCTCCTGCACCGCCTGACTCTCTAAAGGTATTACCCAATCCCTCTTTATCTTTTTTTTGCTACTACCCCTTCCTCTTTGAATTCTTTCTTAATAATTTCTGGAACATCCCTAGAACACCTTTTCCCCTGAAACTATCTTCTGCTTCTCTAAAACTCTCCTGAAGCTATACATGGCCCAACCTTAAGTCATTGGAAAACCTTAAGTCATTGAAAACCTACTCATCTCCCCCATCTCCCCCTTGCATCGTTTTAAACACTCTTTGCCTCACCTTGAAAATCTCTTCAAATCCCGTCGAGATATCACCCTGTTGATTTCATAGGGTTTCAAGGAGTTATAGCAGGTACTATATAATCTATATGGGTGTTTCAAAGGGGGTACAGTGAACTATTTCAAGGGGTTTTATGGGGCTTCGGAGGGGTCTTTTATGGAGCTCCAGAGGCTTTCAAAATAATTTTCAAGGTCATTCCTCAAGGGCTTCCAGACGATTCAAAGCGATTCCGTGGGCTTGAGGGGTTTTCGGGACATTTTAGGAAACAAAATATTCAGAAGAGTTTACAGCTGGGTTTTTGAGGCGTTTCAAAACGGTACCGGAAGCTAGATGGGGTTTCATTGGTTGTGGGAGGACTCCTGAGGTTTTTAGGGGCATTTAGGAGAGCTTTGGTAGGTTTTAAGGCGTTGCAATGGCTGTTTTGGAGGGTTTCTGTGGATTTACGGGGGTTTAAGGGGAGTTTCAGCAAAGTTTCAGGTTGTTTTCAAAAGGGGTTTCAAGGAGAAGTCTTAGAACGTTTCAAGTGTTCAGGAGTTAAAGTTGATAAGGCGCCGTCCACAAACTACGTAACGATCTAGGGGGAGGGGGGAGTATGGCTGAGCGTTACGGCCCATACAAACATTTTTGGGTTTTCATACAAAAAAGCGTTACGAAGGGGGGAGAGGGGGTCGAAAAATGTCGTTTTTAGCGTTACGTAATAAATGGATGCTGCCTAAACAATGAATGTGTGAGGCAAAGTACGTATAAATCCTAATTTGTAATATTTACAGTGAGAGAGAGCATTACTTTTAATAAACTCACTACATGGCTGACCTTTCATTAGACAATATGAACATAGAGTTTTGAGGAATAAAAAAAAAACATTTGGAAATCCTCCGAATTTCGGTAGGAATCTGTAATATTTTCTTTGTTAAAATATGGAACAATTGCAGTAGAAATCCTCAAAGGAACACCTGAAAAAATCCTTGCATTATTTCCTGATGAACACCCTGAAGGGATTCCTTGAAGAAGTTCTTGAAGGAATGCTTTTAAAAATCTATGGACAATTTCCGAGAGCAATTGTAGACAATATTTCTAAAATAAATAAATGATAAATTCTTGGAGGAGTCTTTGAAGAAAACCTTGAATGATTTTTTAAAGGAAATCTTGAAAAAAAGAAGGCAATAAAGAAATTCTTACCGGAATTACTTATGCAGACATTTCAGAAGTTCCCAATGGAATCTTTGGATAAATTTCCGAAACAATCCTTGAAATGTTGAAAAAGTTCTGGAAGGAATCCTAAAAGATTAACTGATTGAATCACTGAAGAAATTTCTGTAAAATTTGTTTATAAAATTCAAAGTGAACTGTAAATGCGATCTCTAAAGCAGTCCATGGAGGAATTTTCTGAAAAATTCCTGAGCAGTTTTTTTTTTTGAGAAATTCCTCAAGTATTTCTTGCAAAAATACCACCAGAAGAAATTTTTGTAGAAATTTGTTTGAAGAATAATATAAGGAATGCTGGATTGAGTATTTGGTTTAATTCTTGATATGATTCGTGCAGGAATTCCTGAAGGAGTTTCAAAAGAAATCTTTGGGAAAATTTCTTTAGGAACCCTTGTAGGAATTCATGAAGAAATCCTTGAAGACGTTTCTGAAGAAATAAATGCAGGAATTACTGAATGATTTCTTGGAGCAATCCCTGCAGAAATCTCTGGAAAAATGAACGAATCCCTGAAGGAATACATGGAGCAATAGATAAAGTAATTTTTTAAAGAATTTCTGAAGGAATTTATGAAGGAATTATTGTAGTAATTCCTGAGGTGATTCTTGAAGGAGTTCCTGAAAAAGAAAAAAAAACATGCCGAACCAATCCTCTAAAGCCATCTTTGGAAAAACTCCTGGAAGAATACACGAGCATATTTTGAAATGATTTCTTGGAGGAGTTTCTGAAAGCTCCCGGGGGAGAGTTCCAGAAGGAATCATTGTAGATATTCCTAAATAAATTTTTGTTGTTTTTTTTTTACTGAATCCATTGAAAATCGTTGAAGAAATTCCTAAAAGAATAGCCCAAGGTTCTCTTAAAGGAATCCTTGGAGAAATTTCTGTTGGAAATTTTGGTGAAACATTTGGATGAATTTTCCGAGGAATATCTGAGGGAATCCTTCGAAGAATTCTCTTAAGGTTTTCTAGAGAAATTCCCCCAGGAATCGTGTGATGAATTCGTGATGGATTTCATGCCGGAATTTCTGTTAGAATCATTGAAGGAATTCCGGATTCAATCTTTGGAAGACTTCTTTTCCATAATTGGAGAAATAACCGAAGGTATCCTTGGAACTCTTAAAGAAATCAAAATTTCAAGCAAACTAAATTTTTGGAGAAAATTCTGCACAAATCTTTGAAAAAGTTTCAGTGGGATTAATTGAAAAAAAAAATCATGAAGGAATCCTTGGAGCAATTGGATTACGGAGCAATTTCAGGTCGGGGCCGTATCAGGGGGTTTCAAGAACTCCCTTAGATCAAAAGACATTTCAAAAGGCGTTTCAAAACATACTGTGATGAGGTTTCTGAAAATCCTCTGAAACTTCCTGAACAGGCTCCGAAATCCCCCTAAAAACCACATGAAGCCCATGTAACCCACCTGAGACCCATGTAACACACCTGAAACCACCAAAAACGCCTTCGTAACGCCGTTGAAACCTGATGAAAATGCTGAAATGCCCGCTATATCCCATTCGGACCTCGTGTAACGCACCTGAGACGCTCCGAGACCCCCAAAAACTCCTCCGTAACGCCTCTGAATCCAACCGAAAATGCTCTGAAACCTTCTAAAATGCTCCCAATATCCCCCTAAAGCCCCCTCGGACTCCATGTCACGCACCTGGGACCCACCGAACTCCCCAAAAAGCACTCCGTAACGCCTCTGAACCCCGCCATGAATGCTCTGAAACTTCCTGAAATACCTCCAAAATGTCCCTTAAACCCCCTCGGACCCCATGTAATGCATCTGAGCCCTTTCGAAACCCCCGTAAACGCCAACGTAACGCCTCTGAATCCCACCAAAAACGCTCTGAAACTTCCTGAAATGCCTCCATCCCCCTAAAGCCCCGTCGGACCTTATATAATGCACCTGAGACTTTCCGAAACCCCTAAGGGGCTGTTCATAAACCACGTGAACCAAAATTTGGCCATCTCAGACCCCCCCTCCCCCCCCTTCGTAGACTTCTGCCCATACAAAAATTTTGAAATTTGTATGGAGCGTAGACTTTCGCCAGACCCCCCCTCCCCCCAAAAACTCTAGCCACAAAATCATCAAGTTATTAATAGAATACGGTCGATAAATCAGCATATGATATGAAAAGTTTGGCTCAAAAAGAAAAGTGTTCTATCCTATAAGATCGAAAAAGCTAATAGGAAGAACACGCCGCGATATAGACATACCTCTATGAACGGAGTGCGAATTCCGAAAAAAGCTACCGATCGATAGAATTTGTGATGAAAACAGAACAATACATTAGGAAGTCGGGTGCCTGAAACTTTTGCCAGTCTTGGTAAGGTGGTATGAACTACCAACCAAGCCGATCTGTTTAAAAGCGCAGGTCGCACGGCAGAAGTTTCACGCATTCGATGTATTCGTTCAATACATGGCCTACTTGCCTAATTTCACCTTCTATAAAATTTTCACACTTGTTCGCTACCTAGCGAATTCTATCATATCTATCATTTCATTATCCACTTTGATCTCTACTCCCTTATACTTATGAGTAGAAAGAGACCGATATAGCCACAAAATCATCAAGTTATTAATAGAATACGGTCGATAAATCAGCATATGACAAAAACTCTACGTGGTTAATAAACGGCCCCTAATAACGCCTCTGAAACCAGAGTAAAATAATCTGAGACTTCCTGATATGCGTCCGGAACCCCCTGAGACCCACTCGGACACCATGTAACGCACGTCGAAAATCCGTCAGTTATAACTTTGCTATTGTTTTCTGATTGGGATTGCAATCAAATTTCCTTATCTCCCTTCTGAGCTATCCCTTAACCCTTCTTTGGCATTAGGGCCATTTTTGACCCAAACCGTACACTACGTCAGCGAGCTGCTGTCAACGTGATGCAAAAAGAAGGTTGAACATCGTTCAACAAAGGTTCGACTGTAAAACCCGTTGGCAATTGTGCACTTTCACCACCCAATTTAAGAGACCCGCATCGAAATTTACCCACCGTAAAACTGCAGGGAAAGGCCATCAAATCCCGGCCAGCCGCGCGCTCGCTACTCGTGTAGAAATTTGTCGTCCGCCAAAATAAAACAATCCTTTAGCGCCAGGCCAGAGAGACACCGTTATTTTTCATACCGCAGCCCTTCCGTCCACATCGCAGCAACCGATTCGGTCGTCGGTGACACTTTTCATCCAACGCCGCAGCCGCCACCGCCAACTTTGATGTTGATGTTATTTGTTCGACTTCGGATTTTGGTTGACTCCTCTCTTGACCAGTGCACGATGATCACTGTCCGTTCACCGTGAAGCGCTGTGGTCGCATCCCTTTTCGGATGGTTTGGTGACACCGTCGGTCAGTTAGCTTGTGGGTGTGTGTACATATTCAGCATCATCGTGGAGTGTCAACACACGGGGGGACCAGACCGGGAGATTATCTTTTGCGGTAGACCAGCGCGCACAGTTCTGCTGAGTGCGCGATCTCTTCGTCTCGCGCGGCCTGCTATGATGTGAGGAGAGTCGTTGGCTATCGGCGTCGATGTCGTCGTCGTCGTCGCCGTCGGTCGTAGTCGTTGACTCTGCTGATTCTGGTTCACGAGCAATCTCGTATATCTCTGTCTGAGGGTGGTGTCGTTCTTCTCGCCTTCCCGCAGTAGGAGGAACGCTCTAGAAGTACGGTCCGGGTGCTACGATCGAGAGGTATTGATCCGCGCGCGCGGTCGATGGTTTTTGGTCCGCGAGTGACGAATTCTTGTATAACTGCAATCTGGTGTGTGCTCCTCCAAACGGCACGAGAGTGGCAGTGGCAGTAGGCTGTGAAATTGATTTTTGCTGCGGCTGGCCAAAACGGAAGAAGCGCGCCGTCCGCGATCGAAGACGGAAAATTCGCAAGGGCAGTCGCGCCACTCTTGAGCCAGCGATTTGTCAATTTTTCACTTTTCCGCGCTGTCACGGAGACAGAGCGAGAGAGAGAGAGAGAGGGGGAGCGAGTGTGTGTGAAAAATCGAGCGACCAAGTAGCATTCGAGCAGAAAAAAAGTGTCGATCACCAAAAATATACGTGTGACGTCGTTGGACTGAAGGCGATTACGAGGACGACCATCAACGCGATTACGACGAAGACGACGACGTCGGTTCCGGAGCGGTGACGACGGGCGAGAGGGGGGAAGAGCGGGAGAACGAGCAAACGCGCGCGCGAGTGCCTGAAGTGGAAATGTAAGGAGCCGATCGATCCGTGTAAAGTTCAGAGGGAATATAGCAGCAATTATTACCGTTTGGTGATCCCCACAAAGTAGGCGCTTTGAAATCCAACACCCGATTTGTTTGCTGTTGACGGTACCGCCTGCTGCGACCGGGATCGGCCGACCCGAGCAGGTGGGAATCATTGAGAGGGAGGTGGCAGCCGAATTTTTCCTTGGTCAGTGGATCGTATTCGAGTCAAGATCAAGTGTGTGGTTTCGCAGCAATCGTAGTAGCCGTTGTTGTTGGCCGTTGTGGTCTGAGGCGGAGGAAGCGTGAAGAAGAAACGTTGAATGAAGAATAGGCAGATTACGACGACGATTCAGGGAGGTGGACACGTCTAAAGGAACATGGGGTTGATATGGGAGTGTTCGAATGACCCGCGCCAGGCGAGCGTAAAGGATTAGCGGGGGAAGGGGTAGCGTGTCGCTATACTGTCTCTAGGCCAGAAGTATGCGTTGAGTTTATTTTTACAGCCTAGACCAGGGATTTTCGGAAGTTTTGCTTCACGAAGCACTTATCTGTAGTTTTCACTACTACAAAACAATAATTTTACACATAAGAAATCTTTTAAAATCTTGGGTGGTTTTGAAGAAAGCCCTGTTTGAGCACTTAACGCTAATATAGTGCTTATTAACTGTTGGTATGCAACTAATCGCATAAGCATTATTATTGCAATTATAGGGTTTCTATCTAAGGAAGTGTTGATGAAGAGCTTGTTCGCCTTTGTATTGCTGACTTACCCCATGAAAGCACTTTTAGTGCTGTTTAATGGCTTATTTTAATACTTATGGCTACTTGGCTTGTTCGTAAGTTCATCAAACAGTAAATTGTCCAGTATTTGTAACTGTGGAATTTGCTCAGAGGATGATTATGTAAATTGTCGATTTGTATCGGCTCGATAAAAAAAAAAAGTTGCTGATGCGGGGTCGGGCACCGAACTCATGACCATCCGCTTACATATCATATCGTGATGGAGACCACGAGACCGCGCAACATCCTTGTGGCAAAACTTTGTGGTGCATTAAATGCACCATGGTGCACGATCTGAAAACCCCTGGCCTAGGTTATTTTACTTTTTTACGGCCGACGCACACACAATAGCCACGGTGTACTCAATGAGATTTATTTTCTGAAAAGCTAGTAACTTTTGTTTGCTGTAATCGATTGAACTGGCGAATTCTTTCTTCAACTTCACCAGGAAATCTTCCGTTTACACCTCGTAAAATTGTTTCTTCGTTTTTTCTTTGTATCGCTGGTTTAAGTACCGCTTAAGCGAACCCACGCCGAATTGCCCGATCGCCGGCGTTTTTTACTCCTGAACGAAAAAGTACGATCAATCGGTAATTCACGTAGTTGATCTTGATCGGCTACCGTCCTTCCCCCTTCCAAACGCGATCAATCTCTACTATTTCCTTTTGTCTGCAACGTGCAAATTGGGCTAAATTACAGGTCTCAGCAGGAATGAGGGCATCATCGACGCAAGAACAACATCGCCGGTTCAAGTACAAGCGCAGCTCGATGTAAACAAGCCATAATTTGAAGTTTGTTGTATCTGCCAGAAGTGACGTGTGCGCCCGTGTTCTTTCCTACACCCCCAATCAAAGTAGACAAAGCAGCAGCAGCAGCCATGGTAATGGTCTCGTTGTTGTCTGATGTGTGTAGTAGCGTCGCCGCATGCTGCTGTGGGTAATGGCAGAAGCTGAGATGGCGCCGATGATCGCAGCAACCGCTGCCATTGCAGTTGAACGCGCGGAGGATCCTCGGCCCAGTGGGTCGCCATTGTCCCGCCTACTGCGGCGGTGGGTGTGATAAGGCAGTCAGTGCATCAGTGCGACGGCTGAAAGTTTTTCCTCGAGTGTCGTTCACGTGTGAAAACAACGATTTCATCAGGAAAAAAAGTGAAAAATCGAAAATAAAAATCCCACACAATAGCAAGTGCGAAACGGTGCAAAAATAGTGTCGCCTCTGGGCGAGCAATAATAGCGGAAGAGAGCAAATCGGTGGAAAATAGCTCCCGTTTGTGTGTTGTAATTCCCGGCTTGGGCGGCTTTCGAAGTGATTCAAAGTGCCTCGGAAAAGGGAGAAAAACCAAAGAAGAAAGTGTCAGTTTTATTGTGCATTGTCGTCGTGTCGGTTTGTGTCCCCACCGGAGGATGATGCCCAGGGGGAGAAATTACACCCCCGATCATATCAAAGTAGAGTAGAGTAGTTGAAGTATACATAGAGAGGAAGAGCGACGAGCGAGAAGAATTTAATTGAAAACGTAAGCGGCTTGCACTCGATGGATTATCCAAATGGCTTACATTTCGACGCAACAGGGTGTTGTTTCGCAGGGATTAAGGTGAGACAAGAGGGGGTGCTTGTTGTCGTTTGTGTTTGGTGTGTTTGTTTGACTTGTTGAATTGACTAATCAGCTTACGGGTGATACTAACGATAGTGGTGGGGATTGTTCGTTTAATCCTGGTCTTCATTCTATTTTATAAAACAAATAAACAGTAGCTGTATCTATAATGCTCAGAATTTGGTAAACTGTTGCAGTTCCTCATTAAAAGGTCCATCGACAAAGCGATACAACCAGAAAATGTATGTATGAATGAATGTATCTAGAAGGCGTACAATACAAAACAGTTTTGTTAGTATTGCCAAGTATGTTTTCGTGTTACTAAGAATTAAGTCGATAATTTATTATACCTAACTGTCACGTCTGTTTTCGGTGACATTTTGGGGATAGAACTAGAAAAACTGGATGTGTTAGTGGAATGATCAATCACTTGAAAATCGAGGTGAATACTGTAATTTCAACTATGTGTTATAAACACCATAAAAAAACCAATATAAAAGCATCTTGGTTTTATGATAGTTCTCAATACCAATTGAAAGCAAAGCAAAAATCATCATATTGTTACTTGGAACATCTCACTGTAGTGTGTGATGTCCTCAGAGTGATAGGAAACATATTTGATGCTTTGCGATTGGTAGGTATGGCTATCACCCTTCCTTTCTAGCTGGGCTCAAATAACTGATTCGGTTCGGCAATTGAAAGCACTGGAGTTAACCCTCAAAGCCCCAGGACAAACTATTTATTTTTAACCGGCTGATACTCAGGAATTATGAAATATAAAAATAAACGGTTTTCACTATGATCGATGGGAAGAGTTGTACTTCATGCAAGGGTAATTGTCAAACCGGAAGTCCATGCTTGAACCCGTTTTTGCACCGGAAATAAGTGTTCCCTGGTTCAATGTTTCGGCGATTCGTCTATGAATCTCGCATTTTAAAATGATTCTGAACTCTTTAACAACTTGAAATGGTAGGCCAACGCACCAAGAACACAATGCTGAGGTTGTTTTCTAGCATGAGTAGCATGTGAAGCTTGGTCCCAGATGTGTACTTCCTGTAGGACTCGGGGTACACTGCTCCCTAAGATCCATAATCAGTTTGGACCTGAAAAGATTACTTTAGAAGTTTAGTGTCTATGAAGAATTTGTTCGGTATACCAGAGTCCTTCATTGAAAAGTATCACTCATGTGATTAATCCATCTAGAATCCAAACACGGGTCATACTTTAAGCCAACGAATAATTACAAGACCATTGCATACTTTTAGGCGTTTATCGGTTTCTGTCCTAATTTACAAAATTGACTCCACTTTGTACAAACACGTTTCGGTAAGAAATTAAAGGCCAGATTTGGATTCCAATTCAATAGATTTTCCGAGAATAAACAGCTATTTATTGAAAAAGTAGCCAATAGGCAGTTGTAGAACATAACGCCACAACATTGCATCAGGGAACACCTATTTCCGGTGCAAAATCAGGTTCAAGCATGGACTTCCGGTTTGACAACTACCCTTGCAAGAAGTACAACTCTTCCCATGGATCATAGTGAAAACCACTTATTTTTATATTTTATAGTTCCTGAGTATCAGCCGATTAAAAATAAAAAGTTTGTTCTGGGGTTTTGAGGGTTAACAACATAAATGACCACGCGTCTCCATCATACCGAATGATTCCGCCAATTGAGTTTTAACGAATTAATTATCCAACTCGCGAATAATCTCACAAGACAAAATAAATTTCCCTGAGTTTTCCAGGTTTTTCCAGGGAAAAATTGAAAGTTTATAATTCAAAGAATAGCTTAAACTTTATAAAATGTATGCATTTATCCTCAGAGATTAAGTAAATATTTTAAGAGAAAATGCTCACGATTTATTATCCAACAAATTACATGAAATCGCTGAATTATTCAAGGATTTTTATTGTGCAACTGCTTTGAAAATAAAACGAGAATCGGATAAGGATTTTTCAGAGTTCTTTTAGATTAATTGCAAGAAATTGCTCCAAGCACTCAAAAAAAAAAAAGAGAAAAAACCTGCAGAAGTCCAATAAGTATCCCACAATATTATAAAGGCTTCAAATTTTCTTCACAATTTTGAAAATGAATTTGCGAAATTTTTGCAGCAGTTGTTCTGGGGATTTCTTCCAGCGAGTTTTTCGACATAACTCTTGGATTTTCTCGCGGGATTCTGCCCGTAGTTCCGCCCGGGATTTCTTTTAGAGATTTTTAGAGTCCCTTCTTGAATTTTCCTACCTTCTTACTTCCAGAACTGATTTTTTTCAAGATGTCCCAGTTTTCTCAAATTTCTTACAAGGAATTTCGTAAGTTGTTCCAGGAGACATTCCGAAGAAAAGCTCCTAGAAAAATCCCTGCAAGATCTCTGGGAGCAACTACTAGGGCGAAAAATGTTTGCATTCAAGTTCAACATTGCATCAGAATCTCAAAGGCTCATGTCTCAAGAAGCAATCTTCTAATAATAGTGTAATTTTTATTTCGCTCTTGCTCACTTGTGATGAGTTAAAAATAACAAGATCCGGTGCTCTGGTTTAGTTGCTTGTGAGATTTGTGCGCCTTACATCGTAAGTAGATGAAAAAGTTGACCATGCAGAAACTCCGAGAGAAATCTTTGGTGAAACTTCAATGGAAAACCCGTAAGAACCTTAAGCAAATATCCCAGCTGAAACTCCAGTAGAAATATTGGGAGAAGCACTAGGAAAAAGCGGGAAACTCCTTAATTAATCCCAAGAATAACTCCCATAGTAACCGTGGGAGAAACCCCGGAAAGAAATCCCTAGAGGAGTACCAGAAGAAATTGCGAAAAAAAGCTACAGGAGAAATTCTGACAGAAACTCCACGACAACATCTGCGATGCTTGAAGAAACTCTTGTGGGAGATCTCAGGATAGATCCTGGTAGAAATCCCAAGAAAATGTCTGAGCAAAACGCAGGAGAAATCCTCAGAGGAACTCGAGCATCCATACCGGGAAACCTCTGAAAGAAATTCAGTGGGATCTGCGTAAAAAAACTAAAGTAAAAATCGGTCGCAATTCAGGTATCCTGGAAGTTTTACCACGAAGAATCCCGGAAAGAATTGTTCGAATCACGGAAAAGTGCTGGTAGGAATCTGGAAGAATCTCGGGTGCTCTAACGCTTCTGGCCGGAATTTAGTCCTTCTATGGTACTTTTGTGTTTGTCCTTTTTGAGTTGCTGGGCCAGGAGTTTCCATCGCACTCCTGGCTAGATCTAGGAGCCCTTTTCTTGTTCTTCTAGCACGGTTATTACTTATTCATTCAGCATTACTGTACTGAGCAGATTTAAAAGTAGTAAAGTTTGATACCTTCTATTCAAACGACCCAATGTTTTATTGTCTTTTCGGTAGCAACCCTGAGTGTTTAAGATATTCCCTGAATATTCGAGAATTTTCCCTGTTAAATGAAATTCTCCGAGAATTCCTGGTTTTCCAGGTTTTTTTCCAGGTAGTAGGTGTGGACTGCTATCCTAAGCAAAGTACATCCATTTTCATCATACAGAGGCGCTATTTAGCGCTATTTGATAGTTTCATATTGAATATACATAGCTAGATCCTGTGCGTATCTGATCGTGTCTCAAATCAATTCAATCGGTTCAAAATTGACTGAGTTATAGCAGCAAGTGCCCAAAATAGGTGCTCCTGCCGAAATGGTCCCAGACCCTACCTCCAGCATGCTTAAGCACAAGCAGATGGAGGTGATTATTGCGATACACAAACGTGAGAGTGTTTTCAGGAGCCTTACAGTCATTCCAAGGGCGTTTCAAGGCATTTGAAAGTTTCAGGGGGTTACAGAAACGTTCAGGGGGTTTTTGGAGCCTTTTAGGGGCTCTTCATGAACCACGTAGACCAAAATTTGGGCATCTAAGACCCCCCTCCACCTCGTAGACTTTTGTACATACAAAAAAAAAAATGAAATTTGTATTGAGCGTAGACTTTGGCCAGACACCCCCCGGATTCAGAACCACATAAAATTGATTATGATGATTTCAGTGGGATTAAGTATGTATCACGAGCGTTTCGTAGGTCAGGGTCGTTTCAGGGGGCTTAAAGAACACTGTTAGCACAGCTGCGTACCACCCTTCGACAGCGCAACCAGAGCGCAGCATGCGATCCACACAGGACGAGACAACCCCGGTTGATGGACGAACCGTGCGCTCAGCATATCTGTGAGTGAGTATGTTGGGTCAGAGAGAGTGGGAAGGTAAATAAAAACATAAGCAAGATAACTGTGAAGAGCAACAAAATGGGTTTGTAGAAAACAGAAAAGCTTAAGGAAGAAAGTTAGAGTTCAAGCTAGGGAAAAGTTGAAATTGGTTTTCTAGTTGAAGTTAGTGCGATTTTAGATCGTGAAAATAGTGAGAATAGTTGTCGATGTGCTGAATATTTTTGTGGTAGTTTTTTGTGATTTCTCGAGGTGAGAAAAACTAAGCAAATTCGTTTGTTATTTTATTTTCAAAAGTTCGATAATCCGCAGGATCCTATCGGACTGAAATTGCGCCAGAAGCCGCCATACCTGTAAAGGAAAATTAAAGAAAAACCATTAAGGCCGTTACAAATATTTATTTCGCATTTTGTCCCACCACCCTTCGGGGGGGGGGGATAAAAATAATAAAGCATTTAATCTGAAAAATATTAAAAACTCATCGGATTTATTAAAGAATTTTTAGTAAAACCCGAAATTTTGATAAATATTTTTCGTCTGCCCCCTCAAAATGCAAAATCCAGCCAAAAATTTTTGAAGGGGGGGGGGAGACAAAAAGTGAAAAATAAATTTGTATCAGCCTAAATGTAAGTAATTAGGAATAAGCTTGAAAAGAGGTTATTATTAACTAAATGTTTGTATTGTATTTCAATTTCGTTGAATAAAGTTTCAAGCTGTCACACTACAAACCAAGTGCTGCTGTGAAAATTAGGTTTGATTAGGGTGGTCCGATTTCGAACAAACACTCTTAAATCCAAGGGGATTCAGTGGCATTTCAAATGGATTGGCATTTGAAACGTAACGCGTCTGAAACCCGCTGAAAATCCTTCGAAACTTCCAGAAATGTCTCTGAAATCACCCTAAAAACCCTCGGACCCCATGAAACGCACCTGTCATGTCTCTTAGATCCGCTAAAAATCCTCTGAAGCTCCCCCTGAAATCTCAATGGGGTTCGGGGGTGGGGTTAAGAGGGGTGGTCTACCGACGAAACGACTGATAACGCCACTGAAACCCACCGAAAATCCTCTAAAACATCTAAAATGCCTCGGAAATTCTCATAAAACCCACGGATCCCATGTAAACCCTCCGAAACCCGCAAAAATGTCTGAATTGCGCCCTTGTGACCCCATGGAGCCCCTAAAACTCTTTGAAACCCCCAGAGACGCCATGGAGAGCCTCTCAAACGCCCCTAAGACCTTCCAGTGAACCTTGAAACGCCCCTGAGACCCGTGGTTCTCACTGAATCTTCCTGAAATAACCCTGGAACGCCTCTGAGACCCGCTGGAACTTCACTGGAACAGCTTGATGCCCCATGAAGCGCCCCTTGGAACCCCCTTCAGCTCCCTGGCTTTGTTCTAGTTTGGACGTTTTGCCAAGAAGCAGAAGAGATCCTTCCAAAATTGGTTCAATGTTCCTTCAGAAATTTCTTTTTTGGGAAGTTTTTTGGGATTGCAGTTCAGCAATTTCTCCTAGGATTTTAGCGAGATTTCTACAGAAGTTTCACTTGGATTTCTTTTGGGTTTTTTGTTATTTCTTCCTGAATTCAATCTGATATTTCGTCCCGGAATTACTGCCAGAATTTGTTCCGAAATGTGCCAGTTTACCTCAGAATTTCTTTCGAAGTTCTTCGTGAATTCCTCCAATATGTCTTTCCGAAGTTTCTGGTATGATTTCACCTGAATGATTTCATATGATTTCATATGAGTTAAGTTTCTCTGAGAATTTCTTACAACGAAGTTCATAGATTATCTCAGGAGCTATTCCGAAACAAAAAAAAAAACTCCTGAAAAATCCCAGTAAAATAATGAAAACACCTAGAGACCCGTTACAATTTTCGGTACAAATTTTGTGAAGAACTCTCAGGAGGATCATTGCAAGAAATCCTGGATAAAACCTTGGAAAACCTCTGAAAGAAATTGCAAAAAGAACTCCATGAGAAATATCAGCAAAAGTCCACACAGATACTGCCAAAATAACAAAAAATACACGTCATGTACGTTTCATTTTACTCATGTAAATTTCCAGCTATGACGGTTTATACGGTATTTCATTTGAATTTGTATTATATATCATGTAATCTTTGAGTTTTGCTGAATTACATGATATAGGGGAACTTACGTATTCTCAGCAATTCCATTTTCTTCGTCATGGGTTTTAAACTCAAAGTTGGCGTCACATCTTTCCAAATCCAGCTGAATTATACAGCCAAGTTTCGATCAATCTGACCAACAAACTACCTCCCCCTCCCCCTGACGAAGAGAAAAAACTGCCAATAATAGCCTTCGTCACCCTATCATGGATTGTACATGCTATTATGATATGTCATATTAACCAGGCCTGTGCACAGTGAAGGCGCCAAGGGAGGGGTTTTCCAGGGTAGGAGTTACAGAAGTTCACACGTTTCTTGTCATCTGTGCTGCAGAATTCCCAAAACATGAACTCGGGAGAATACCCCGAGAAAATCTTAAATGAAAAACCATGATAAATTCTGGAAAAAAAACTTTGAGAGACATACCTACTGGATCCGAATGGAATCTTCTAAGAAATGTCCTTGGACAAACTCCAAGAGAAATCTCGGTTGAAACTTCAGGAGATATTCCTACAAGAAGTTATGAAGAAATTACAAAAGAAACTTTGGAAGAAATCCCGCGAGGGACTGCCGGAGCGAGCAATACAAGGAAAACTTGGAGGATCTCTTGTAAAAATCCCAGGAATAACTCCTGTGCAAACTGAGAGAGAATCCCAAGTAAGATCTCCTGGCAAAATACGTTATAGAAGGAATCGTGGAAGGAATCACACAAAAATTTCTTTGAGTAATTCGCAGGAATAACTCCAGGAAAATTCACGAAGAGTTCTGGTAGCAATATCGAGAAAATCTCTTAAAAGAATTCTGCAGAATACCTGTGGAAAACTTCAGGAGGAATCAACCGTTATGAAGGAATTCTTGAAGATTCCAAGAGACAAATCCAGGAAAGAGTTGTTCGAGTTGTGGTAAAATACCGGTAGGAATTTGGAAGAATCTCCGGGAGAAATTGAAGATAAATGAGTAAGGAAAAAGCCACGTAAAATATGGAAAGAATGTTTTAAGAAGTTCTTGAAAGCATTCCAGAAAATATTTCCAAAATAGTTCTAGAAAGGAACTTTTATGGAATTTCTGCATGCGCATGGAAATTATGGCATCTTGTTGTTGTTGTACTGTACTGTTTCTTAAAATATCGTCCAGGTTAATTTTTAACGAATTTTTAACGATATGTAAAATCAGTCTTTCAGTGATATCCACACACCATCGCAGTCAGTACAGTTCTAATAAGAAGACGAAAGCGTTGGTAACTCAGAAGCGCACAAGCTGATTTTGATCACAATCGGCAATTCGTCTACTTTTGATGAGCAAATTGGCATGTTGAGGGATAAACAAAATTCTTCCAAGATTTTGTTCCAAAATTCCTCCCGATGTTCTTCCTGTGATTTATCCAGGAGTTTTTTCTGGGATTATTCAGGGAACTGTTTCTTTCAAAAGTTGCTCCATCCAGGATTTCTTCAGCCACTCGTTCAGGAATTTCTCCAGAGATTCCTTCCGAAGTTTTTTCAAGAATTCCATCAAAGATTCTTTCGGATGTTCCAGGATTTCTCAAGAAATCCGTTCTGAGTTTCCTTCAAGAATTTTCTCCGATATTCTTCTAAGATTTCGTTCTGAGATTCTTCCAGGTTTTTCTGTTTCCAAGATTTCCACCAGAATTTATTCTGGGATTCCCCCAAAAGTTCCTCCTGAGATTCCTTCAGAAGTTTTGGGATTCCTCCACGAGTTTCAGGATACCTCTAGGAATGCCTTCCGGTAAAGACACTCTTGAATAAGTCGCAAAAGGAACTTTTGGAGAAATCAGAAAAAAGGAAGGAGAACTCCTTGAGGAGTCCCAACAGGAATTCCTAGAGGAATATGAGAAGGAACTCATTTAGAAATTGTACATGGAAGTCCTGGTCAATCTTAGAAAAAAAAAATCGGCAGGAATCCCAGAAGGAACTCTGGGAGATGTCTTAAAACAAACATCTGGATGAATTCCAGAAAGAGCTTCTAAAGAAATCTCTAAAGGAGGAATCCTAGAAAAAAAAGACATCTTCGAAGGAACACGAGGTGTTCCAGAAGAACTCCAAGAGGAATCTAACAAGGTACTCCAGAAGGAATTATCAAATTGGGGAATTCTGAAAAACTTCCAGAGAATGGATTTTTTTCTTGAGGATTCAAAAATTCCTTCCGGGAGTTTCCCAAGAATTTGATCCAAAACATCTCCAGGAGTTTTTTCTGCAATTTCTCCTGAAATTCTTTGTAAGATTCATCCAAAAAATTCCCTTTGGGATCCTCCCAGATATTCCTTCAGTGATTTCTCCAGGAGTTCTTTCAAGCATTCCTCCGAGAATTTCTTCCTGGAGTACTTTAGGTGTTACTTCTGAGATTAGGCCCTGCTGGGGTTCCGTAAAGAATTCCTTCAGGAATTTCTCCTTTCGAGATTCTGAGGATCTGAACAAGTGGAGTTTTTATCGAGGGTTATTAACAGAGCTCTGGGATTCCTCGGGATTTTTTTCAAAGATCAATCAAGAGTTCCTTTTTAAGATTCATCCAGGAGTTTCTTCTAGAATTTCTCAGGGAGTTCCTACTGGGATTCTTTATTTTGAAGATTTCTTCTCCTGAGATTTCTCCAAGAGCTCTTCCCCAGATTCCATCAGGAGCTTTTCTTAAGATTCCAGAAGTTCTGTCTTAAATTCACCCAGAAGTTTCTACAGTGATTCAATAAGGAATTCCTTCTGAGATTGATCCAGGAGCTTCCTCTGAGATTCCCCCAGGAGTTCTTTTTGAGATTCCTTACTAGATTCTTCTAGGTGTATCTTTTGTGGTTCCTCTAGAAGTTCCTTTTAGATTTCTTTTGAATTCTTCAGGAAATCTGTCCGGGATTGCTCGAGGAACTTCTTCCGAGATTTCTCCAATAACTTCTGATGTTCAGAAGTTCAATATAGAACTCTACTATGAGTTTATTATGCAATTTTTGCAGGGTTTTCTTCGAAGAATTGCAGATTTGCGTGGTAATCTCAGCAGAATTCCGCTTACCGTAAACTGAATCGCAAATTTTATCATGCAAAAGTTCTAACTGCAAATTTATCCAGTTCCGAAATGATAGCCAGTATTCCCTTCGAAACGCCGCAGAATTACATTGAAGGCTCAGAATTTAGATTTACTAGAGAATCAAAGCACTTTTCCAAGCATATACTGTAGCGCACATTGATATTTTTTTTTCTCCATGGATATTCATTCCAATCTAGTTTTCCAAATGAGAATTGCACAATTACCACCTAGGAACTTCAAATTTGCTCTAAGATGCATATCTGTTTACATCGAGCCCTGATGAAGATTCCAACCACTGCATCGAAACGTTGACAATGATCTATAATAATCAACGCTTTTCTGTTTCACAAAATACATAAAGTGCATAGAGTATGTACAATCATTTTAGATGAGTGTCTTAAAATCGAATTAATTACTATGATAACTGAAAAGTATCTGTAGTTAGTCACGTATACAAACGTAGATAGTTACACGTACTGTTATAACTTTTTTATGAGAAAGAAGTGCGATTTTCATAAACCTAAAGATTTCCCCATATTATAAATATGCTCAGTTTGGTTTACGTTTATTTCAGCCCTTTTTCATACACTCCGGCAGCTTCAATAATGCTTAAATAACACATATTTCACGTTAATGGCCTTCCATAAAAATCCGCGTGTGGTTTCGCAAGTTTTTCCGCCTTCGCTTTCAAAATTACGCTTGTTTTCCACCGTTTTTTGGCTTTCTTCGTCGGTTGACAATCGAGTTTAATGGTCTGTTCTTTCTCTTCTTCGTCCCCCGCCCCCGACCTCATCTCACCGAAACGCAGATCGATAATACCCCAACAACAACAACAGCAATCAGATTCAAACAACGACAGGTAAATATCATCACCAAACAACAAACCAGCAACAACATCATCAACAGAGTATTATTAACAGCGGTGAACGAAAATGAAAATGAAAAAAACTCTGAACAAAGTATGTCGTGCGTTCGGGGAAGGTATCTCCAGCTGGTGCCATCGCATCGCGATGAACAACACCACGGAACATCATCGCATCGTAGCAAGCCGGCAGGCTAATGAGGATTGCGATAGGAGCAGCGCGTCGCACATGTGCTCGCGATTTTTTTCGTTGTTCCATTCCATTTTTTTTTGCTCGAGGGAAAAAGCTTTTGCTGAAAATTAAGTCACTTGCACGATTCTTTCGGCACTTGACTCAGCCAGCAGTGAGCGAGCGATGATGGGGCGTTGCTTGCTGTTGTTGCTGTTTTTGGTGAGTGGGAAGTAAATAGCAACCGAGTGCCGCAAAGACCGGCTCAGCGAACAATAATGGATGGCGCTAGGGGTACATTGTGTTCGAATGACGGAGAAAAACAGTAGGTACCTACCTAAGTCTGCTCTGAAAGGAATTCGTGCGTGGAATGTTCATTTCTTTGCAAGGGTAGGCGAAATAGCTGGGTTAATTCCTAGTAAAAAGTAACATTGCTCTGTTGTTTGGGTTGAGCGGGGTGAAGAAGAAAATTAATGAGTTTCCAGTTTGTGAGGTCTTCCTTTCTTCTTTCAAGTCTCGTCGATGGGAAAAAGTAGAGGTTTATATTTATATAGCTACAAAAGAACAATACGGAATTTATCTTCGAATTTTTTGCAGTATGAAGCGTCTCCATCGAAATTTTCTTCCAGTGAGGATGAATTACCTTTTATGGTGTTATTGTCATACAGGTGAAGGTTAATTAACATAACACCTGAGAGAAGGTGAATATTGACCTTATATGTAGCCAAAAGTTATCAAAAATAAACTTTGAAAAAGTTATAATAAACTAGTGAATAATCAATTCTACACTAGCTTAAAAAGACTATGGATAAATGAAAGTTGGTCATAGTAGGCTGGTACAAAATGTTACACTCAGGCCCTTTTAACATGTTATGCAAGATTAAGGATCATAATTTGCAGAAAATTAACTCTTTTCATTCATTAGTACAACATCTTCACATAAATATGACTGAATCGACAATTCTGCGCCACACTACTCGGATCACAGCTGTATTCTTCCAACTTCTGGGACCCCCTTTTTGGGAAACTCTTCAGTTACATCTCTAATTATTTCTCTGCTTCTTCAGAAATTCATCCCTCTGGACCTTTTCCAGAGTTTCGTTCAGGAACTCCTCCTGAAATATCTCCAAAGGTTTCCTCCTGAGTTTTTCGTATCGTTTTTTTTTTCTAGAGAAATTTCTGAAAAAACCCCTGAAATTTTTCCAAGAAAAATTTCAGAAGGAATTCCAGGAGAAATTCCTGAAGGAATTCCCAGTGAAATTCCTGGAGCAATTCCTGGAGGAATTACTGCAAGAATTCCGGGAAAAATTCCGGGAATAATTGTTGGAAATATTCCTGGACGGATTCCTAAAGGAATTCCTGGATTAATTCCTGAATGAATCCCTTGAAGAATTTTCAGAGGTATTTATGTAGGAATTCCTTGAGAAATTCCTGGAGAAATTACTAAAGGAATTCCTGGAATAATTACTAAAAAAATTCTGCAAATTCTGAAATGACTGAAAAAATTCCTAGAGGAATTTCTGGGAAAAAATCTAAAAAAATACTTAGAGAAATTCCAGAAGGAATTCCTAGTGAAATTCCAAAAAGAATTCCTAGAGAAATCCCAGAAAGAATTCCTAGAGCAATTCCTAGAAGAATTCCCAGATAAATTCCTGGAAGAATTCCTAGAGGAATTTCTGGATGAATTCCTAGAAAATCCTTCCAGGATTTCGAGGGAAACCCTTCCAGGATTTCGAGGGAAATCCTTCCAGGATTTCGAGGGAAATCCTTCCAGGATTTCGAGGGAAATCCTTCCAAGATTTCGAGGGAAATCCTTCCAGGATTTCGAGGGAAATCCTTCCAAGATTTCGAGGGAAATCCTTCCAGGAGTTCGAGGGAAATCCTTCCAGGATTTCGAGGGAAATCCTTCCAGGATTTCGAGGGAAATCCTTCCAGGATTTCGAGGGAAATCCTTCCAGGATTTCGAGGGAAATCCTTCCAGGATTTCGAGGGAAATCCTTCCAGGATTTCGAGGGAAATCCTTCCAGGATTTCGAGGGAAATCCTTCCAGGATTTCGAGGGAAATCCTTCCAGGATTTCGAGGGAAATCCTTCCAGGATTTCGAGGGAAATCCTTCCAGGATTTCGAGGGAAATCCTTCCAGGATTTCGAGGGAAATCCTTCCAGGATTTCGAGGGAAATCCTTCCAGGATTTCGAGGGAAATCCTTCCAGGATTTCGAGGGAAATCCTTCCAGGATTTCGAGGGAAATCCTTCCAGGATTTCGAGGGAAATCCTTCCAGGATTTCGAGGGAAATCCTTCCAGGATTTCGAGGGAAATCCTTCCAGGATTTCGAGGGAAATCCTTCCAGGATTTCGAGGGAAATCCTTCCAGGATTTCGAGGGAAATCCTTCCAGGATTTCGAGGGAAATCCTTCCAGGATTTCGAGGGAAATCCTTCCAGGATTTCGAGGGAAATCCTTCCAGGATTTCGAGGGAAATCCTTCCAGGATTTCGAGGGAAATCCTTCCAGGATTTCGAGGGAAATCCTTCCAGGATTTCGAGGGAAATCCTTCCAGGATTTCGAGGGAAATCCTTCCAGGATTTCGAGGGAAATCCTTCCAGGATTTCGAGGGAAATCCTTCCAGGATTTCGAGGGAAATCCTTCCAGGATTTCGAGGGAAATCCTTCCAGGGTTTCGAGGGAAATCCTTCCAGGATTTCGAGGGAAATCCTTCCAGGATTTCGAGGGAAATCCTTCCAGGATTTCGAGGGAAATCCTTCCAGGATTTCGAGGGAAATCCTTCCAGGATTTCGAGGGAAATCCTTCCAGGATTTCGAGGGAAATCCTTCCAGGATTTCGAGGGAAATCCTTCCAGGATTTCGAGGGAAATCCTTCCAGGATTTCGAGGGAAATCCTTCCAGGATTTCGAGGGAAATCCTTCCAGGATTTCGAGGGAAATCCTTCCAGGATTTCGAGGGAAATCCTTCCAGGATTTCGAGGGAAATCCTTCCAGGATTTCGAGGGAAATCCTTCCAGGATTTCGAGGGAAATCCTTCCAGGATTTCAAGGGAAATCCTTCCAGGATTTCAAGGGAAATCCTTCCAGGATTTCAAGGGAAATCCTTCCAGGATTTCAAGGGAAATCCTTCCAGGATTTCGAGGGAAATCCTTCCAGGATTTCGAGGGAAATCCTTCCAGGATTTCGAGGGAAATCCTTCCAGGATTTCGAGGGAAATCCTTCCAGGATTTCGAGGGAAATCCTTCCAGGATTTCGAGGGAAATCCTTCCAGGATTTCGAGGGAAATCCTTCCAGGATTTCGAGGGAAATCCTTCCAGGATTTCGAGGGAAATCCTTCCAGGATTTCGAGGGAAATCCTTCCAGGATTTCGAGGGAAATCCTTCCAGGATTTCGAGGGAAATCCTTCCAGGATTTCGAGGGAAATCCTTCCAGGATTTCGAGGGAAATCCTTCCAGGATTTCGAGGGAAATCCTTCCAGGATTTCGAGGGAAATCCTTCCAGGATTTCGAGGGAAATCCTTCCAGGATTTCGAGGGAAATCCTTCCAGGATTTCGAGGGAAATCCTTCCAGGATTTCGAGGGAAATCCTTCCAGGATTTCGAGGGAAATCCTTCCAGGATTTCGAGGGAAATCCTTCCAGGATTTCGAGGGAAATCCTTCCAGGATTTCGAGGGAAATCCTTCCAGGATTTCGAGGGAAATCCTTCCAGGATTTCGAGGGAAATCCTTCCAGGATTTCGAGGGAAATCCTTCCAGGATTTCGAGGGAAATCCTTCCAGGATTTCGAGGGAAATCCTTCCAGGATTTCGAGGGAAATCCTTCCAGGATTTCGAGGGAAATCCTTCCAGGATTTCGAGGGAAATCCTTCCAGGATTTCGAGGGAAATCCTTCCAGGATTTCGAGGGAAATCCTTCCAGGATTTCGAAGGAAATCCTTCCAGGATTTCGAGGGAAATCCTTCCAGGATTTCGAGGGAAATCCTTCCAGGATTTCGAGGGAAATCCTTCCAGGATTTCGAGGGAAATCCTTCCAGGATTTCGAGGGAAATCCTTCCAGGATTTCGAGGGAAATCCTTCCAGGATTTCGAGGGAAATCCTTCCAGGATTTCGAGGGAAATCCTTCCAGGATTTCGAGGGAAATCCTTCCAGGATTTCGAGGGAAATCCTTCCAGGATTTCGAGGGAAATCCTTCCAGGATTTCGAGGGAAATCCTTCCAGGATTTCGAGGGAAATCCTTCCAGGATTTCGAGGGAAATCCTTCCAGGATTTCGAGGGAAATCCTTCCAGGATTTCGAGGGAAATCCTTCCAGGATTTCGAGGGAAATCCTTCCAGGATTTCGAGGGAAATCCTTCCAGGATTTCGAGGGAAATCCTTCCAGGATTTCGAGGGAAATCCTTCCAGGATTTCGAGGGAAATCCTTCCAGGATTTCGAGGGAAATCCTTCCAGGATTTCGAGGGAAATCCTTCCAGGATTTCGAGGGAAATCCTTCCAGGATTTCGAGGGAAATCCTTCCAGGATTTCGAGGGAAATCCTTCCAGGATTTCGAGGGAAATCCTTCCAGGATTTCGAGGGAAATCCTTCCAGGATTTCGAGGGAAATCCTTCCAGGATTTCGAGGGAAATCCTTCCAGGATTTCGAGGGAAATCCTTCCAGGATTTCGAGGGAAATCCTTCCAGGATTTCGAGGGAAATCCTTCCAGGATTTCGAGGGAAATCCTTCCAGGATTTCGAGGGAAATCCTTCCAGGATTTCGAGGGAAATCCTTCCAGGATTTCGAGGGAAATCCTTCCAGGATTTCGAGGGAAATCCTTCCAGGATTTCGAGGGAAATCCTTCCAGGATTTCGAGGGAAATCCTTCCAGGATTTCGAGGGAAATCCTTCCAGGATTTCGAGGGAAATCCTTCCAGGATTTCGAGGGAAATCCTTCCAGGATTTCGAGGGAAATCCTTCCAGGATTTCGAGGGAAATCCTTCCAGGATTTCGAGGGAAATCCTTCCAGGATTTCGAGGGAAATCCTTCCAGGATTTCGAGGGAAATCCTTCCAGGATCTCGAGGGAAATCCTTCCAGGATTTCGAGGGAAATCCTTCCAGGATTTCGAGGGAAATCCTTCCAGGATTTCGAGGGAAATCCTTCCAGGATTTCGAGGGAAATCCTTCCAGGATTTCGAGGGAAATCCTTCCAGGATTTCGAGGGAAATCCTTCCAGGATTTCGAGGGAAATCCTTCCAGGATTTCGAGGGAAATCCTTCCAGGATTTCGAGGGAAATCCTTCCAGGATTTCGAGGGAAATCCTTCCAGGATTTCGAGGGAAATCCTTCCAGGATTTCGAGGGAAATCCTTCCAGGATTTCGAGGGAATCCTTCCAGGATTTCGAGGGAAATCCTTCCAGGATTTCGAGGGAAATCCTTCCAGGATTTCGAGGGAAATCCTTCCAGGATTTCGAGGGAAATCCTTCCAGGATTTCGAGGGAAATCCTTCCAGGATTTCGAGGGAAATCCTTCCAGGATTTCGAGGGAAATCCTTCCAGGATTTCGAGGGAAATCCTTCCAGGATTTCGAGGGAAATCCTTCCAGGATTTCGAGGGAAATCCTTCCAGGATTTCGAGGGAAATCCTTCCAGGATTTCGAGGGAAATCCTTCCGGGATTTCGAGGGAAATCCTTCCAGGATTTCGAGGGAAATCCTTCCAGGATTTCGAGGGAAATCCTTCCAGGATTTCGAGGGAAATCCTTCCAGGATTTCGAGGGAAATCCTTCCAGGATTTCGAGGGAAATCCTTCCAGGATTTCGAGGGAAATCCTTCCAGGATTTCGAGGGAAATCCTTCCAGGATTTCGAGGGAAATCCTTCCAGGATTTCGAGGGAAATCCTTCCAGGATTTCGAGGGAAATCCTTCCAGGATTTCGAGGGAAATCCTTCCAGGATTTCGAGGGAAATCCTTCCAGGATTTCGAGGGAAATGCTTCCAGGATTTCGAGGGAAATCCTTCCACGATTTCGAGGGAAATCCTTCCAGGATTTCGAGGGAAATCCTTCCACGATTTCGAGGGAAATCCTTCCAGGATTTCGAGGGAAATCCTTCCAGGATTTCGAGGGAAATCCTTCCAGGATTTCGAGGGAAATCCTTCCAGGATTTCGAGGGAAATCCTTCCAGGATTTCGAGGGAAATCCTTCCAGGATTTCGAGGGAAATCCTTCCAGGATTTCGAGGGAAATCCTTCCAGGATTTCGAGGGAAATCCTTCCAGGATTTCGAGGGAAATCCTTCCAGGATTTCGAGGGAAATCCTTCCAGGATTTCGAGGGAAATCCTTCCAGGATTTCGAGGGAAATCCTTCCAGGATTTCGAGGGAAATCCTTCCAGGATTTCGAGGGAAATCCTTCCAGGATTTCGAGGGAAATCCTTCCAGGATTTCGAGGGAAATCCTTCCAGGATTTCGAGGGAAATCCTTCCAGGATTTCGAGGGAAATCCTTCCAGGATTTCGAGGGAAATCCTTCCAGGATTTCGAGGGAAATCCTTCCAGGATTTCGAGGGAAATCCTTCCAGGATTTCGAGGGAAATCCTTCCAGGATTTCGAGGGAAATCCTTCCAGGATTTCGAGGGAAATCCTTCCAGGATTTCGAGGGAAATCCTTCCAGGATTTCGAGGGAAATCCTTCCAGGATTTCGAGGGAAATCCTTCCAGGATTTCGAGGGAAATCCTTCCAGGATTTCGAGGGAAATCCTTCCAGGATTTCGAGGGAAATCCTTCCAGGATTTCGAGGGAAATCCTTCCAGGATTTCGAGGGAAATCCTTCCAGGATTTCGAGGGAAATCCTTCCAGGATTTCGAGGGAAATCCTTCCAGGATTTCGAGGGAAATCCTTCCAGGATTTCGAGGGAAATCCTTCCAGGATTTCGAGGGAAATCCTTCCAGGATTTCGAGGGAAATCCTTCCAGGATTTCGAGGGAAATCCTTCCAGGATTTCGAGGGAAATCCTTCCAGGATTTCGAGGGAAATCCTTCCAGGATTTCGAGGGAAATCCTTCCAGGATTTCGAGGGAAATCCTTCCAGGATTTCGAGGGAAATCCTTCCAGGATTTCGAGGGAAATCCTTCCAGGATTTCGAGGGAAATCCTTCCAGGATTTCGAGGGAAATCCTTCCAGGATTTCGAGGGAAATCCTTCCAGGATTTCGAGGGAAATCCTTCCAGGATTTCGAGGGAAATCCTTCCAGGATTTCGAGGGAAATCCTTCCAGGATTTCGAGGGAAATCCTTCCAGGATTTTGAGGGAAATCCTTCCAGGATTTCGAGGGAAATCCTTCCAGGATTTCGAGGGAAATCCTTCCAGGATTTCGAGGGAAATCCTTCCAGGATTTCGAGGGAAATCCTTCCAGGATTTCGAGGGAAATCCTTCCAGGATTTCGAGGGAAATCCTTCCAGGATTTCGAGGGAAATCCTTCCAGGATTTCGAGGGAAATCCTTCCAGGATTTGGAGGGAAATCCTTCCAGGATTTGGAGGGAAATCCTTCCAGGATTTCGAGGGAAATCCTTCCAGGATTTCGAGGGAAATCCTTCCAGGATTTCGAGAGAAATTCTTCCAGGATTTCGAGGGAAATCCTTCCAGGATTTTCAGGGAAATCCTTTCAGGATTTTGAGGGAAACCTTTCAGGATTTCGAGGGATATCCTTTCAGGATTGTGATAACATTAATAATTATATCGCAATGGTAGGTTTCAAAGCTTAAATGAATAGCTTTTGTCTTCTTCAAGCTTCAACTTGATTGAGCAGGTCATGCGGAATCGACAGATATCTGTTTGGAATTCACATCGAGCTTCAGCTTATTTCTTCATGATATTGATAAACAAGTAATTTTCCCCTTTTATGTAATTCAAATGAATAAGCAAGATACCAACATCACCAATTAGTAGTTCGAGTTCAAAATAATACAATTACGAGACTCGGAAACGAAAATCAGGCTCCAATTCGAGAATACCGCTTTGACCGAGGACTTTTAGTTTGCGCACGCATAGCATTGAGGCATAGGCAAATGTTCACATCAATTAAATTCAAAAACGGACTTCTATCGTGCAATACTCCGGTTTGAAATTGAAACCATAAATCAAATCTGCAAGCATGACAGAACACTCTAGTCTCTGCCAGTCCCATTAGTTGTGCGAACGAGAGTTGTATGAAGCTGCTTTTGAACTGGTCTTTACTGGTATATTGCTGCAAGCAAGACGAATCATAAAATCCGCCCTCCTCATCACGCCTCTGGAATGTGTCTAGCAAACGGAGGAGCTTGCTCAACTCCTTTCGCGCCCGGTCGCCTCATCCTTGGAGTTTTCCAATATCGTTTTCGCTTCCGTCGCTGCTTCTTCTTCTTCAGCTGCGTGCCAGCCATAATAGCAAATCATGTTCCGACCGTCCGTCCGTCTGTTCATTCGTGTCGAAAAGCTATGCACCCCTTTGCATCTCCCCCAGTTACCCACCCCCTAGGAGGGAGGGGGCAGCTTCTTTCGTAGAAATTTATTCGATTTTTTTTCGGAACCGGAGAGCTTAGAGCGTGAACTCCAGCAGAGTGCAGCACGATTCACAAAACACTACCCACCCGGGTCCTTCGTGAGGTTATGTGAGGAGGGTGCTGGCTGCACACGGGCACCAAGGTGGTTGAGATGAAAAATCGATATATGTACACGACGTGGGTCGTAGGTTGGTAGGTAGCCCTCCTCGGTGCCACCGATGGTGGTGCGATCCAATTTTTCGCCAAACCGTTCTCGCTTAGCGTACAAACAAACAGACCACCCGTTTAAACTGGGAACCACACTACATTGACTGGTGGTGTGGTGCGGTTGCTGGTGTGTTACTTTTCTGTGTACACAACACATCGTGCAAACACGGTCAGTAGTGTGCCATGAGCTGGATTGACTCGATAAAAAAAGTTCACCCATCACAGAAGGCCAAGCGTGTGTCCTACAAGCAATAATTATAAAAATGGCAGTAATAACCACCATACAAGGAGACCGCCAGCCAGCCGCACCGCCAACTGTGATAATGTGTGGCGAAAGCATGGAAGAATGAACAGAGACTGACTGGTAATAAAACGCAACGGGGGGAAATACTCTTGGATCTGGGACGCTTGGATTTGGGGAAATTTTTCTCTATACCATTCGAGGTAAAACGAATACCTCATTAATGGAATGTCATGATAGTTAACATAAGAATTGAGGAAATTTTTCAAAGCTGGCGGTGGTCCGAATCTTTTAATTGTTCAAAAATCGAATATCAATGGGAAATTTTGATTTATTTATGCACTTTTTTATTTGTTTATGGAGCTTTTGTAGTTTATTGTTACGCCTACCCCTAATTCTTTATAGGCAATTTCTGATTTGAATTTTGCTTTGGAATGATCACTTTTTTATGAGTCGTTTATATTTCATCCGTGCAAAAATACCTCTGTTATATTGAGATTAATTCCAGGGGTTCCATCCGAAATTCCACAAAATAATATAAATTTTATATGGATTTTTTCAGAAAGTTGTCCTGAGATGTCTGCAGAAATTCTCATAGATATTTCTTTTGAAATTCTTCCTGGGATTTCTTCGAAAATTTCTTTGAGGATTCCCCTAGAAAGTGCTTTACTTGTTCTCTCGAAAATCTATCAGGAAGTAATTCGGAGTTTTTTTTTCCGAAAATTCCATTAAATGTTCTTTTAAAAGATTCTTAAAAGTTCACTTCAAAAGGTCTTGTACGACAGCTTCAGAAATTCCTCTATGAAATTCAGGAGGAATTCCTCCAGATTTTTCGAGAGGTTTTCTCAGAAATGTCTCGAAAGATTCTGCAAGAAAACATACACTGTTTTCTTTGAACATTTTACCCTCGATTTCTTGAGAAAATTTCTTTAGAAATTCTCCAATTGTTGCTCTAGATAGTCTTCCATGTAATCTTTAGGTAATTCTGCTGAAGATTCAGATTTTTTTAGAAATTTCTCCGGAAACTTCTCGAAGGGTTAATGAAAACCATTCACTGATTCCTTCAGAATTTTCTCCATTGATTTTTTGAGAAAATTCTTTAAGGATTTCTTCGGAAATTCCTGCAGTGATTGCTTTAGAAAGTCTTTCACGAAATTCTGCCAGGGATTCTTTATTCGATTTTTTGAAAATTTGTTATTCGATTTTTTGAAAATTTGTTAGAGAAAGTTTTTCAAGGGATTTTCATAAAATCATCCATGAATTGCTACAGAAATTCCCTCAGAGTTTCGTGAGTTTTCTCAGAAACTGCTCCTTGGATTTTTCAGAAGCCTTTCCCTAGAATCTTTCAGAAAATTCTTCCAGCGATATCTCTATATATATATATATATAAAAATGCAGTGGCATACGTGGGACCGCGCATAACTTACGAACGGATGGTCCGATTCAGGTCGTCTGAGTTTTTTTCTGTTAGTTTTCACCCAAGAAAGGTTTATGAGGCAAAAAACATGGAAAAATTGAGAGTTTTTGAAAATCGATCTTCCATACATTTTGTGACCGGGGACTTGGTCTTGGCTAGAAACTTGAAACGTCAAAAAACGCAATAGGCAAGACAAAGTTTGTCGGGTACATCTAGTTTAAGAAAAAAAAAAATCATAAATTCTGAATTCGTTCAGAAATTTTGCGAAAGACTTTTCAAGAGCAAATTTCACAATTTCCTTCAAAAATTCTTTCAGAGATTCCGTAACCCTTATGTAGCCGACAGAGTACCCGGGTACCCAGCGCCCATTTAAAAAGCACGGTGTAAAAAGAGCAAAAAGTTTGTCGGACACATAACAAGGTAGTCCTCAAAAGATTCCTTAAGATAATCTTTTAGGGATTAATAAAAAAAAATCGCCGATGTTTCTTTTAGAAATTCTTCCAGATCGTCTTCTATGGGCCCCTTCCAAAATTGCACTATGATTGAACTTTCATATATCTTAAGAAATTACTCCAGGAAATCAGTCATGAAATCTCCAAGGCTTGTTTCAAAAACTCTTCCAGGGAGTCTTTAAGAAATATCTCCAGGCATGTCTTTAAGTATTCCAGCAGAAATTCCACCACGAATTCGTTTAAGAAGTTTTTTTTATGGAATTCGCCTTGAAGTAAATAACTTTTCTAATTATTGTAATTGTAGGGCTCGTTCACCTCCTTATTTCAAAGATTGTTTCAAGAATGTCCTTACTTATTTAGAAATTTCTCCTGAAATATTTTCCAGGAATTTCTACAGTAGTTCCTTTACACCCGAACCTCCATTTAGGTAACGAGTCGGGACTGCCTAAATAGAATTTTTACCTAAATGGAATTCAGGGTTGCAAAGAAGTTGGAGGTGGGCAATTGGGGACCTTTTGGGGGGGGGGGGGTCAGAGGCGTTTTCAGGCGTATCAGGTTGTTTCAGGAGGTTTCAGAGGGGCTTCATATGCTTTCAGGTGAACTTCACGGGATTTTCAGAGGCGTTCCAAAGCATTTCAAGGCGTTTCAGAGGTATTTTGGAGGGCTTCAGAAGCTTTCATGTGCGTTTCACATGGATTTCATTTGTGTTTCAGAGGTGTTTCAAGGCGTTTCGGGAGGTTTCAGACCGGTTTTGTGATGCTTCAGAAACTCATGTAAGATTCACGGAGGTAACCTGGGGGTTTCAGAGGCGTTTCAAAGCGTTACAAAGTGTTTTAATGCGTTTCAGGGCGTTTCATGGCTTTCAGGAGGTTTCAGGAAGTTTCAAGAAATTTAAGAGGGCCTTCAGAGGGTACGCAGATGAATTTGACAAAGATTGAATAGGTTTAGAGGCGTTTCAAAGCGTTTCAAGGCGTTTCATGGCGTTTCAATTCGTTTCAGGGCGCTTCAGGAGGTTTAAGGGGGGCTTCAGAGGCTCACAGGTGAGTTTCACGGAAATTTCATTGAAGTTTCAGTGGCGTTTCAAAGTGTTTCAATGCGTTTCAGGGCATTTGAGAAGGTTTACGATAAATTAAGGGCGCCTAAAGGGCTCGCAGGTGAATCTCACCTTCATGGTTTCATTAGGGTTTCAATGGCGTTTCAAAGCGTTTTAAGATGTTCCAATGCGTTTCAGGAGGTTTCACAGGGATTTAAGGGGGCTTCAGAAGAACTCAGGTAAATTTCACGGAGGTTTTATAGGAATTTCAGAGCGTTTGAAAGCGTTTCAGGGCGTTTCAATGCGTTTCAGGATGTTTAGGGAGCCTTAAGGGGGCTTCAAAGGATCACAGGTTTCATGGGGGCTTCAGAGGCGTTTCAAAGCGTTTCAAGGCGTTTCTATGTGTTTCAGGGCGTTACAGGGCGGTTCAACGAGTTTCAGGAGATTTCACATGGACTTTAGGGGGCTTCAGAGGCACTCAGGTGATTTTCATGGAGGTTTGGTAGGGGTTTTAGAGGCGTATCAAAGCGTTTCAAGGCGTTTCAAGGGTTTTCAATGCGTTGTAGGAAGTCCCAGCCCAGCAGGTTTCATAGGGGTTTCGGAGTTGTTTCAAACCGATTCAAAGCGTTTCAAGGCGTTAAAAGGCGTTTCAAAGCATTTCAAGAGGGTTAAGGGAGCCTCAGAGGCCATGGGTTTCATGGAGGTTTTGGAGGCATTTTAAAGCGATTCAATGCATTTCAATGCGCTTAAATGTGTTTCAGGAGGTTTCAGATGGGGGTTCAGAGGCTCTCAGGTTAATTTCATGAAGATTTCATTGGGCTTCTAGAGGCGTTTCGAAACGTTTCAAGGCATCTCAATGGTCTTCAGAGTGGTTTCAGGGGAATATATATGTAAGCCCATTTAACTTTTCCTCTATTGCGTAAATCTCTAAGAGACACCCAAATACTTTAGTAGATCCGATGACCTATACTCAAGGAAATTCTTTGAGATCCTCAAACTGACAATAAGTGTAAAATTAGCCTAAGTTAAAATACACGTTAATAGAAACTTTACAAAATCAAACTGACAATGAACTCACCACTTGATAGCACATGGCTACGTGAGGCATGAACTTCATTCATAATGCTTCAATACATCACTGATTACAGTTGTAGATCAGATGGGCTTAACTCCAGGGAGTTCTCAGATGCTCCTATACAATCACAGAATCCACCTCTTAATAGAACATATATGTCTAGGGCTGTGTGAGTATAAGTCTCATTCTTAATGCTCTTAGATACAACTAGTAGTCCTCGTAGATTCGATGACCTATACTCAAGGGAGTTCTTGGAGAACCTCGAAGAATCATTGGTAGATCGGATGATCTATAGGCACGGAAGTTCTATGACATCCTCAAACTGACAACGAATTCACTACTTGACAACACATAGCAACATGAGGCTGTGTAAGCATAAATTTCATTCATAATGCTCCAATAGATCACTGAATACGCTTGTAGATCAAGTGGCCTAAACTCCAGGGAGTTCTCGGATACTCTTAAACTTTTAACACATAAACACTCCGTAAATGTTTCTTAACTCTTAATTCTGCTTTTTTCCCGTAAACCAACTTTATCTGTATTCTTGAGTACTCCAACTGCTCTGAACACAATCAAATTCCATTTAGGTAACGTTACCTAAATGGAGGGACCCAGATAGATTTTACCTAAATGGTTCTTACCTGAATGGAGGTTTCAGTGTACTAATTTATCGAAAGTTTTTTTAGAAATCTGCCCAGAAAATTACATAGGTGTTTCTCAACATATTCCGAAATAAATTTCATTCAGAAAAACGCCAATGAATTTCTCCTGTAATTGATAAGGAAAGTTAACCAGGTATTTCTTAAAGGATGTCTTCAGAAATCCTTTTAGAATGTTTTCTATGAACCCCATCGAAAGTTTGCCAAAAAAAATTATCCCAGTATTCTTTTTAAATTTTTAAGCAATTTCTCCTGGGATTCCTTCAGCATTTTCCAAGAGAATCCATTAGATATTCTTAATTGTTTTAATAATTATTGGAATACATCCAAGGACTTCTTCACGGATTTAGATGAAGATTTCTTTAAACATTCGTTTTTTTTTTGAAGAATTTCTTATACGAACTCCTTCTGAAATTTCTTCGGTAGGTACATTGGAAATATCTTCAAAGATATTTTAGCGGTTTCTGCAAGAAATTCATCAGAAACTTCATCAGAAATCTCAGAAAATCCTGCAGGAATTCTTCGAAAGATTCCTGAATAATTATTTTCAGTGATGATTTCTTCAACGATTCTAGAAGAAATTCATACATAGATTTCTTCGAACCTTTCCCCAGAAATGGAGTTTCTACATTAATTTCCAAATTATCTAGAAATATTTGCGAGGAAATTCCACAGGAACTCCTTTACGAATTTTTCTATTAGTATTCCTAAGAAATTTTACTAAATAGGTGTTTCTCTATATATTCTAACAGGGGGGTTCCTTCAGGAACACTGTTGAAAAAAAATCCTGGTTATAAAAGGATTGAATTCCCAATAAAAAACAAAAAAACTCTACTAGGAATTTAACCAAGAATTTTCCAATTAGTTTTTTCAGGTTTTTTTTAAGTGTTTTTCAGTAAATTTCTCCGGAGATTCTTTAAAGAGTTTCCCTGAAATCATTTTATATTTTTTTTTTAATTTTTGCAATGATTTCAAGAATACATCCAGGGATGTTTACACGTTGGTGTTTTTATTGGAATTCTTTTAGAATTATGTCCCTACAGACTTCATTAGTATTTCAGGGGCTCCTCAGTTTTTTTTTTATTTCGTTTTATTCGTAAATTTTAACTTAGGCTAATTCTTCACACGTCGATGGAAATAAAAAGGCCCAGAGGGGATCTTTTCAATAACTATGCTAGGGAGGGTAGTCCTGAAGGGACCCCCTTCGAGCCCAACCGCCTTTTGGTTTCCTACTAACTAGATTGAAGAACAATATTTTTCCGTGCAGCATGATTTGCCAGGCTTCTTCAAAAATTTTAAAAATGGATCTCTAAAAAAAATTCTAATCGATTTTTTAAGAAATTCCGTTTGTGCGGCTTCGTGGTCGTGCGGCTAGGGTCACCAAGCTCTTAGTTGCATCGTGCTGAGGAGCGCGGGTTCGATTCCCGCCGCAGCTGCCAGGAAAAGTTTTCGGCTGTGCCACTGGGCGTTGCATGCTAGTCCGTTGTCTAGTGTCGTGCTTCCTTAAAAGAGCGAAAAACTCACTGGAAGCATTGAACGTGTCCGTGTTTTTTTTTTTTTTTTTTTTTTTTTTTTTTTTTTTTTTTTTTTTTTTTTTTTTTTTTAAATCCTTTAAAATCTTGTAGCGATTTTTCTATGGATTTTACAGGAATTCCTAGAGAAATTCCCAAAGGGATTAATGCAGAAATTCCCACATATATTATTATTTATTTTTTCAGATATTCCTCCCGGGTTTTGTTTTCAGAAGTTTTTCCAAAAATTGCAAAAATATTGGGTTGTTTGTCAATCTAGCTAGCCAGGGGGCTAGTTAATCTCGGATATTACGAGGGCAATTATTGAAGCAATCCCTTGATGATTTTCTGAAGAACTTTCTGGAATAATTCCTGAAGAGATCTTCAGCAGTTCCTAGAAGAAATTTTTGAAGCTGTTCAGGTATCCCGGACCAAATCCCCATAGCTTAATTTCTGCATTAACCTTTAAAGGAATTACTTGAAAAATCCCTGGGAAGGAACTCTATGAGATACCTCTGGAGGAATTTAAAGAAGAATTTCGTGAGATGCTTCGGGAGGAATTCGTAAAGTAAATCAATAAAAAAGTTGCTGGAAAAAATTCTGCAGAATTTCCTGAAGAAATCTCTGGAGGAATTTCTGAGAAAATCAATTCATTTTCACGGTGTCCGGCCATTTGGCCGAACGCCGTTTGGCCGAATGCCGTTTGGCCGAACGCCATTTGGCCGAATGCCATCTGGCCGAATGGGTCATTTGGCCGAATGCCGTTTGGCCGAATCGCGATCAAAAGAATTCAGAAGAAGGTTTTGACATTCTAACTGCCAATATGATCATCAGAAATATTTCCTTCTTTTAAATATAGGCTATTCTTTCTAGTTTTGACATTCAGGAATTAGTTGGCGTTAAAACTGCCTATATTTTATCAAAGATTTTTCCTTCCTTGACTCACAGGCTGTTCTTTCAAATTATACTGAGGCTGGGAACATTGGTATGGTCACTTAAGTGCATCATTCATTTTTCGGCCAAATGGCATTCGGCCAAATGATCCTTTCGGCCAAATGGCATTCGGCCAAATGGCATTCGGCTAAATGGCGTTCGGCCAAATGACCCGGAACCCATTTTCACGTTGGGAACGGCTCGCTAACGCAGTATTCGGTTTGAGTCAAAAGGGTTCCTGACACACAAGGAGGTTAAAGAAAACACACTTGATGAATTTTGACAAGAAGGAGGAATAGTTGAAAGTAATCCCAGAGGAATTCTTGAAAAAAAAAACTCTACTGGAATAGCAGCCTAAATTGCAGACAAAAGTACTGCAAGAATTCTTAAAGAAATCCTTGAAAAATCTCTGGAGTTCCTTGGAGGATATTCTGAAGAAGTCCTTGTAAGAACTCCTGGAGGAATTTCTGAACTCTGCAAAAAGTCCAAAAAATCTTGAAGAATTACTTGAATCACCGAAAAAAAAAATCGAAAGACTTATTGGGAAGAAAAATTTTAGAAGAAAAAGAAGTTGCCAAAGGAACTCCCTGATCATTTCTCAAAATACTAGCAGCAGAAAAAAGAAATCAAGTAAAAAAACTGAATGAGTTTTCAAATGAAATGCAGAATGGTTTTAGAAGGAACTGAATCAATTTCCAAAAGAAGTATCGAAGCACTTTTCAACGGAATTGTTGGAAAAACAATCCATTGTTTGGGAAATTTCCATAAGAGTTTCCAAAGAGATTAATTTTACAAAAAAATCTCCTAAAAAAAGTCGAAAGCTTTTATTATTTTCTGAAGCCAGTGACCTTTAAAATTGTCCAGAATGCGAGATTTACGACGCTTAGACCAAACTCGAAGCTTATTACAACACTAAAGCAAAAAAGTAAGTAAATTTCGAAACAAATTGTTTTCTGGAAGGCAGTTTTCATTCGTCTCAACAACTTTACCAAAGACGGTATTATTATGCTAAGATAACTAGCGCCACATAATGGGCAGATTTCGAACTGATGAAAGCTCTTTCAGTCTTCAGAGCAACTTTGTCAAAGAGAGTATTTTTCGAAGTGGTTCGGAACACAAGATTCACGACGCTTAGATCAAACTGGAAGTTCATGCAGCACCAGTATTACTTAGCGAGCGAATTTCGAGCTAAATTTGTTTTTCAGATAAAAGCTTTCATCCTTCATTGCCTTTTTTGAAGACAGTACCCTTCTGAGCCTTGACCGAACTGATAGCTCATTACAGCACTAGGGCCATGAATGATTTATAATAATGTATAGTTTTCTTGTAGAAAGCAATTTAGTTCGAAATTCATTATAATGAATTTCCAACTAAATTGCTTTCTACATGAAAACTTTAATCCTTCTGAGTAACTTTGCTGAAGTGGTCCAGAGTGCGAGATATACGACGGTTCGACTATACTGGTAGCTACTCAGAACACTAGGATTGCAGGAGGCCTTGGAGACGCTTCAATGGGTCTGACGGGGTTCTTCTCTGCTGAATTTTGCCGAGCTGAAGGTTCCAACTTTTTTTCGCTGAACTTTCGGCAAAGTTTTTCTGAATTTTAGCAAAACGTTGCTGATGATCAGCAGATTTTACTGAACAAATCAGCAAACTTTGCTGAATTTCAACAATTATTTTGCTGAAACTTTCAGCTCGGCAAAATTCAGCAAAAAAAAATTGGGTGTAGGATCGACGGTCTCCAGGGATTTCCAGGGAGTTTCTAGGGGAGGACCAGGGGCGCTTCTAAGAGTCTTAGGGGATTCCCTGAAAATTCCAGAGGTTCTCAGTGGAGATTCAGGGGGTCACAGGGGTGTTTCAGGGCATTTCAGGAGGTACCAGGAGGTCTCAGGGGCGTTTCAAAGGGTACTTGTAGATTTTAGGGGCGTGTCGATCGGGTCTTATGGGGGTTTTAAAGGGTACAAGGAGGTCTCAGGAGCGCTTCAGGGGGTCTCAAAGGGGTTGCAGAGGGCATTTGGTACATTTAAGGGGGTTTCAGGGAGAGTTGCGGAAGATGTCAGTGGCGTCTAAAGGGAGTCCCAAGGAAGTATCGGGGGCTCAAGGGGTTTCAGGGGCAGAGTTGATTAGTCGTATCCGATAGACCAACCAGATACTTGATTTATGTACAGAAAAGTTGTTGAGGTTCTTCGTTACCAAGAGGTTGTTTTCACCTTAGATACGGGAGCAATGCGCCCACTGCGATTTTGAAGAGCTTGGAGACGATTAAGTGGGCGGCTCGCTGTCACATTTATATACACATGGGAAACGTGAAGCTCTACTCAGGGGCGTTTCATGGGGTGTCAGGAGGGTTCCGGGGTGTCTTAGGGATGCTTCAAAGAGTTTCAGGTGGTTCCAAGAAAGCTCCAGAGAGTCTCAGCGGGTTAAAACACCATGTAGGTCTCAGAGGCTTGTCATGGAGATGCCAGAGGGTTTTAAAGTGTACTATGAGGTCTCAGGTGTAGTTTAGAATTAGCAAACGTTAAAATATACAAAAAAAGGTCTCAGGTGCGTTTTAAGTGGTCCTAGGGGGATTTGAGGGGGCCTCAGAGATGCTTCAAAGGGTCTAAGGGATTTCCTGGGATGTTTCAGGGGGACTCAGGGGTGTTTCAGTGGATCTCAGGGGCATTTTATAGAGTTTCCAGAGCTACCAGGTGATCTCAGAGACGTTTCAAGGCGGTCCCAGAATGTTTCATGAGGTATTGTGAGGTCTCATGGGCGCTTCAAGGGGTTTCAGGGTTGCCTCAGGGGGGTGTCAAGAGCGTTTCAGGGGCATTTTTGGGAGTCTTAGGTGGGTTGCAGAGGGCATTGGGGGCGCTTCGAAAGGTCTCAGGGGGTTCCAGGGAAAATCCAAAGGGCCTCAGGATTGTTTCATGGACTTTCAGACCAGCAGAACCTGACACCCCGTGGGATTCTCTTGAATGCCTGAGAGATCTCTCCAGGCACCTTCTGAAACTCCTTGAATGCGCCTGAGACAACCCTGAGATCCCCTCAAACGCCCATGAAACCTCACGGTATCTGCTGAAATCCCCCAGGACCCATTTAAATCACCTCTGAGATCGCCTGGTACCCCTTTGAAATCCTCTGAAACAGGGATTTTCAGATCGTGCACCGCGGTGCACCGTGAAGCTTTGACAAGTGCATCGCGGCACTTAAAAAATTCTACCTTGACTTCACAATTTATTACTAATTTGATGAAGAATCAATCGAATGAAAAAGGGAGGTTCGCTAAATGGAATCTAGGGAAGACCCTTATAGGCGTTCACGAAGAATGAAGGACCAAAACTGTCGATAACGTCATTGAGTTTTCACTAAAATATGCCATGTACATCCATAGCACCAAACATCCTACAAGAATTGTATAATCAAGAACTTCGCTAAGAATCTCAAAAATCATCCAACTAGTAGTAAGACCGTAAGACCTGGAAAGGGGTCTATCAATGATCTCAAAACCAGTTTTCTAGGATTTCAGTTTGATTCTAATTGAAACGTGTCTGATTTCTACTAAAACGTGTTAAAGAAATCTTTAGATCTCATGAGTTTCCCATATAATCTAGAAGCAGTTTACTCAATACCTTATCAGAAATATGCCAAAGTTCTGAAAGTGAAGCTTTCAAGGGGTTTTTGACATATATTTCTCCAGAAATCCAGTATGGTCTTTCAAAAACCACATAAGTTATTATACAGGGATTAACGATGAACTTCGCTGAAGTTCTCGATGGAAATTTGTCAAAACCTTATCACTAGTGTGGCAAGAATTACACTATGAGTCTGCTCAGGATCTAACCCGAAAATTTACTGAAACATCCCCAACCAGAAAATATTCTAAGCTCCAACAAGAATCTGCAAGTCACTGTCATAACCACATATGAGAAAACTTATTTCAACCTTCCGTAACTCACGAAACCTATTTAACCGTTCCGCCAGCACCGCGCTAATGTTGAACACAAAAAGGGAGATTTTTACAACGTGTTGTACAAAATACAACAGTGCAATCGCTCGAGGGTTAAGGACGAGTGTTCACCTGAGAGTTGCTTTGAGAAAGCTATGTTAACAGTTTTTTAAACAAATTTGAAATTGCATGATTTGACAATAATGATCAGGTGCACCGCGTAGATATTTATTTCCAAAAAGTGCACCGCGATCCCAAAGGTCTGAAAACCCCTGCTCTGAAATACCCCTGAAGTCCTATTAAAGTGTTCCTGAGGCCCCCTAGAATCCCCTTAATTCCCTTTGAAACCCTATATCGTCCCTGAGACACCCTGAAACCCTCTGATACAACCCTGAGCCCACCTTAAATGCTCCTGTGACGACTCGTACCCCTGGAATCACCTAGAGACCCCTCTGAAACTCCCTGAAATACCCTGAGACCCTCTGGAACTCCCCTGAAAACTCCTGAGACCCCTTGAAATGCCCCATAAGCCATATGGAACCACCAGAGGCCTCCTGAATCGTCCCTGAAACCCATTGAGACGCCTTGAAACGCCCTCTGATTCCTTTGAAGGTTTCTGAGAACTCCTTGAAACACCCCTGATACCCCCTGATACCCACTCGGACCGCCCAAAACGCTCCTGGGATCTCCTGATACCCACTGAAACCTTCTGGGGTCTCCTTGAAATGCCCTGAGATCTCCGGTACCCTCTGAAATTTGCTAAAATGCCCCTTATACTTTTTGGAGCTACCTACTCTGAAACCCCCTGAGACTCCTTGAAGCGGCCTTGAGGCCACCTGAAACGCCTCTGAAACTCCATCGAACCTCCTTGAAGGCCTTTGAAAACCTCCTGAAACGCCCCTGAGGTCTGCTGGCACCCCCTGGAACGCATATCTGTTGAAGTAAATGATAGAGTTTTTGAAATTTCTAGAACTCATTTCCTTATGCAGTGCATACTCAGCAATTTTAGGGATTTTTGGCCTTTTTAGTCGGTAAAATCAGCGAAAACTATTTTACCTCTACATCCGATGGTTTCGGTTGCTTTATTCAACCGAAACCGTCGGATATAGGGGTGATACACAAATTATGTCACGCAAAAATCGACCTTTTTTAAACAACCAACCCCCCTCCCCCCCATGTCACACTTTTTGTATGGGACCTTAATTTTTTTTGTAAGCGTCGTCACGTTGTGCAAACGCCCCCCCCCCCTTCCCCCTAAGGGCGTTACATAATTTGTGTACCACCCCATAGAGGTAAAATGTAAAATAGTTTTCGCTGATTTTACCGACTGAAAAGGCCGAAAGTCCCTAAAATTATTAACCCTTATGTGGCCGACAGGGTACCCGGGTACCCAGCGCCCATTTAAAAAGCACGGTGTAGAAAAACGCAAAAAGTTTGTCGGACACATAACGGTTAAGGCTATACATTAAGGGGAAGTCATGGGGGGTTTCAGGAAGGATTTAAGGGGAATGAATGGTGGTTCTAGGAGGTTCTAGGGAATGAAAGGGTGTCAAGAGGGTCATACGAGAATTTCAGAGGTTCGTTGGGAGAGTTTTAGGAGGAGCAAGGAGAGTTTGATGATGGTTTTAGGAGGTTTCCGACGTGCCAAAATCGGCCATTGTGGCGGCCATTACAAGTCTGTCCTTAAAAGGATTCTGCATAAACGCAAGTTCGAGTACACCCCAAATATTCTATTATGTCATCCGTATTGCATGTACAATGACTCTCAATGAATGACCATGCGTCTCCATCTATGAACGCCTCCGGTTGGTTGCGGTGCAACTTGAGCAACATTTAAAATTCAATTTAATCAACTCAACTCTCCTATCCCCTGAGGCAGTGTCGTCGGTCCGCTTTCTTTCAAGTATCCTTCCCTCACAATGAAACCACTCACCATGTGTGCAATATACGTACATACTTCCACTTTAACGTTTCTTGAATGCCCGATCAAAAATGAATGCTTAGATAGCATGACTTATCCTAGACGAACTTGACAAAATGAATAAAGCCTGTATCCGCTATATGTTCACTCACAAAACGAATTTTCGATAGAAGGCTCAGAGGGTCAAGTCACATATACCAATCAACTCAGTTCGACGATACAATGATACATATTGCCCATTTTACTGGCATTTTACCAGGTTAGCTGGTATGTCTGAAACATACTGGAAAAACTTGTAATTAGAAGGCACGAAATGTTGCTAATTGGCAAATTGAGAGATGAAATTTGTGAAAAAAATCGCGTTCTGGTGGGATTCGAACCCACGACTCCGTATTCGCTAGACCGGCGCTTTAACCAACTAAGCCACAGAACAGGTAATGGTTCTGCGGAATAGAAAGCCAAACTGACTCCGAAGCCGCACCGTGAACACTCCTATTTCACAAACTCATCTCTCTTTTCGGCTTAGATGCCAATCCACAACACACTCCTGTTTGTGCCCACTACCTACAAGTGCGAGCGAGTTATTTATATGAAGCCGAGACTTACTCTCGCACTCCGCATACCTAGCCACCAGGCAGTTTGTTTTGCTGGTGTCTAATTAGTATGCGTCGAGAGCTCGGCACGGTCGGACGCTCGGACGACCGAACTGCGCCAAGTGACGCAAGCAAGGGTACAATGCATGGTACAATGATACATATTGCCCATTTTACTGGCATTTTACCAGGTTGTGGATTGGCATCTAAGCCGAAAAGAGAGATGAGTTTGTGAAATAGGAGTGTTCACGGTGCGGCTTCGGAGTCAGTTTGGCTTTCTATTCCGCAGAACCATTACCTGTTCTGTGGCTTAGTTGGTTAAAGCGCCGGTCTAGCGAATACGGAGTCGTGGGTTCGAATCCCACCAGAACGCGATTTTTTTCACAAATTTCATCTCTCAATTTGCCAATTAGCAACATTTCGTGCCTTCTAATTACAAGTTTTTCCAGTCAGTTCGACGAATTGAGATGATATCTGTATGTGTGTATGTATGTATGTCTGTGCGCAAAAAAACTTCACTCATTCTTAAGGCACTTACCATTGGCCAATTTTTCGGATTATAGCTCGAATCGAACCGGAATTTTACCGCATTGTTTACTATTCAATATGGTTCGGATCGGTCGAAGCGTTTCGGAGTTATGGTCATTTCAGTGATTCGGACCAGCACCGGTGGAACTGTCCGTATTTAAAACTGAACCAAGCCCCATCATGCGACACATCAAACGGCGGCGATTTGTGTAACCTTTAGTATGGTTGACGAGTTTTATGCGGAAGTGAACACTGGAGACCAGCGATTCCACGATGTCGGCCCAAAATCCATGATGGCAGTCTAATATTCAAGATAACGGCTCCAAATTCAAGGAAGCGGCTGTTCAATAGAGTTTTAGGCTCTAAAATGGGGCAATGTGGGTACATTTGGAATAAGGAAGATGTCCGGAGTCCAAAGATGGCAATCAGAATATACAAGGTGGCAATCTAAAATCCAAGATGGCCGCTTAAAATTCAAGATGGCGACTGTTTAATGGAGTTTTTGGATCTGAAACCATGCAATATGTGTATGTTTGACATGGGGAAGAAGTCTGGACTCCAAAAATGACAACCAGAATATCCAAGATGGCGGTCTGAAATCCAAGATGGCAGTTCAAAATTCAAAATGGCTTCTGCTTAATAGAGTTTTTAGAGTTTTAGGTTCTAAAACCATGCAATACGGGCATATCTGGTATTGGGAAGAAGTCTGTAGTTTAAAAATAACGATTAAAATATCCAAGATGGCGACCAAAATGTCCAAGATGGCGTCTCAAAATTCAATATGGCGGTATGAATTTCAAGATGGCGGCTGTTTAATGGAGGTTTAGGTTTTAAAACCGTACAATATGGGTATATTTGGTATGGAGAAGACAACCGGAGTTAAAAAATAGCGACCACAATATCCAAGATGGCATCGCAAAAATCAAAATGGCGGCTGTTTAATGTTGTTTTGGGCTCATAAACCATTCAATGTGGGTATATCTGGTATGGGGAAGAAGTCTGGAGTCCAAAAATGCCGACCAGAATTTCCAAGCGGCCGGACTTAAATCCAAAATAGCGGCGCAAAATGATTGCTGTTGTTTTTCAAGAGTTTAAGGCTCAAAATTCATTTTTGTGACACGTATGAAAGTGCGATATTCATTTTTGAAGGCACGAGAAAGGCGCCATCAACGCAAGGTGGATTAATAAGGGCTTTTCTGTCAATTCTCTTCTCTGTGTGGTCTATTTTAAAGGATTCTGCATAAACGCAAGTTCGAGTATACCCCAAATGCCCTATGGATTATGTCATCCGTATTGCATACAATGACTCTGAATGAATGACCATGCGTCTCCTTCAATGAATGCCTCCAGTTCCTCCAGTTGGTTGCGGTAGCATGAGCAACATTTAAAATTCAATTTAATCAACTCAACTCTCCTATTCCCTGAGGCAGTGTCGTCGGTCCGCTTTCTTTCAAGTATCATTCCCTCACAATGAAACCACTCACCATGTGAAATATACGTAACGTACATACTTCCACTTTAACGTTTCTTGAATGCCCGATCAAAAATGAATTCTTAGATGGCATGACATATCCGATGAGCTTCATAGTAAGGACTAAAATTCCTAGAAAAAATGAATATAAAGCAATGGAATCAAGTACCTAACAGGTTCATGATATATTTTGGTATCAAAAACAAAATATCGAGTGGTTCTCTTTTCTGTTCGGGTGGTAAGTCATCATCCCGCTTCAACGCTCCATCATCAACGACAATGTAATCTTCTATGGGAGCCTTACTTAAAAAATTCAACTCAAAATCCCTCGTCAAAGCTTGTCGGCTAGAGCTGAAGCTCATTTTAAAACACTGTGTAGATAGTAGACCGACCGACATGTCAATCCAATTTCCAGCAGCGATGTGGCAGCAGCAGCAGCAGCACCACCAACAGAAACATAAAGCTACCTAGTTGGTGTGCTAGTGGCAGTCACGCAAGTACTGCATACACGCCTTGCCTACTGTGATGAAGTTTGCTGAGCAAGAACCGGAGAGAAAATGAGCGAGAATCAACCTGATTCTACTGCGGCGCGGCGGTGGAGGCCTACTTTGTCCGTTGTTGGGTTGGAGGAAATCATGTTTACTGTGACCACAACACGGCTGCTACAGCAGCAGCAGTAGCAGCAATAACAAAAACAACAACGGTTCCAGGCTTGCTGCGGTGAAAACTCGGACGAACGGTAAACGAAGTGTGTGATTGAAGGCTAATAAAGGTGTATCCGTATCTTGCTGCTGTTGTTGGTGTTGTTGTTATAGGGAAATGCAACACGGAACCGCGCTGACATCATGATGTTGTCGGGAAGCATGATGATGATTGTGTGGTGATGATGCACTCTAGCAGGTGGAAGTCAGAGTTAAGGGTCAAAAATTGCTTTATTTGGGAGGAATGACACATTTCCGTACTGGAGGCTGATTTCACGGTTTGGCAGTTTTCGGTTTCTTGAGGCAATACAGCATTTCTGGTGGGTGCTCACTCCGGTGAAAGGATTTGGTTCTCTCTCTTTCTCTGCTGAGCGCGGGAGTTGGCGATTGTGGGTCCGTTGGGTGGTTGGGGCGGCTGAATTAAACATGTGTTTGTCGCCGGTGTGGCGCGGAACAAGTGGAGCCCAATCACAGACCGAACCCGCGACGCGACGACGGCTCTGTCAAGTGAGCAGAAATCTGAGCAGAGAGCGGATTCTTGTTCTGAGGGAGAATGCGATTTTTTTTGTTGTATTTTGAAGGTAGTACTGTGACGATGCGATGTCGAGAGTCCATGCGAATTCTCGAGGTGGTCGTTGAGATTGGCCTACTGTGATCCATGCGGACGAGCCTGCGAGTGCGGGTGAGTGAGGAGAGCGAGTGACTTGGTTGTGTAACAACTAGAGGGCCACGCTATTTCGGTTTCACTGGTGTGTGCGGTCTGTGTTTGGATCAAGAATCTAAAAACTAGAAGGCTTAGTTATAGAACGAAAAATAGTTGACGATTTTCACCTGCGCTATCCACACAACTGGGCTGTGGTTCCGCGGGGTCAGATTTGTGGCCAGTTTCAGTCGCCGTTGATTTGTAGGTAGTTGCTCGTAGCCGTCAAAAGGAAAATATGGGAAATTAGTTGTGCCTTTGAAGTCTTTCGTCTCTCTCGCTTGCTCCGCAGCACTCGGGTTAGTCGACACGCCACTACCGAGCTGGAGGCCGACTGCATGCGAAAAAGAGAAAGGTGATGCGTGCTATTGGGTGCTCTGGAAGACACAACTGGCCAAGCGAATCAACGAAAGACCTTTCGACATCGGCAACGATAGAAGTGCTACTTGTGGAGCTTATTTATATTTGCTGATAAAAATGCAATTTCATTGAAACGGTTGGACACGATCCAAACGATAGCTGCCACCGGAAGTGACAACGAGGAGCAGTTTAAAAGAGCCATTATCAAGAAGAAGGAGTAGCAGTGGCTGTGGAAGGTGCTATCAACAGTGTAAGAGAGATGAAGTGTGTATAAATTTCAAATCTTCGGTTGGATCCCATGTTTTGGAGGATGAGTCTCTGTGTTTGTCAGTTTGTGTAGATGTGCATATCCATATATCACTGTCTGTTTTCTAGTTGTTGTTGTCAAATGTATCGGAAGTGGAAGCACAGTTGAACGTTTGCTTGTTTTTGAACTCGTAGAATAGAACCCTTTTTACCTTAAATAAACACCAACGTTTTGTGATTTTGAAAGCAATATACATACTAGATTCATATATACATACGTCCAGTTTGAAAGTTTTCGTGAAATAAAAGCTCTAAAATGGGTGCGGCCAGTACCGGTGCGGAATCGTTGGAATGTTGTAACAATCAGGAGGAAGGATCCGTCCGTTACAACCAGAATCAAAATCATCAACTGAATCGAGCACAGCATCAACCAGCACAGCCACCAGCTCCGGTACCGCAAGCAGCTTCCGAAAACAATCCACCACTGCCATTGGTATTGATCTCAAGTGTGAACCACCAATCCCCACCCACCACCGTGCTGCAATCACCGGCGCCACTGCACCTCAACAATATCAACAACCAACAGCAACAAGCCCAACGCAACAACCACCTTCACTACACGCTCGACATTGAGAACAACAATCAAAGCAACCATCTGTATGTTAATCCCCAAGGAAACTTCAACTACGATTACTACCTGCAAACCTTCTTCGACGAGCATGAATACTACAACCACCTCAACAACAACAACAACAACAACGTTCACAACTATGCCGGAACCGTGTCGATCTACTCGGAAGCCGAAACCCCCATGACAGTGGCCGCCTCCAACCTGTCCGCGTCCTGTCAGTGCCTATTCCTCCGCTACTGCAAACACAAAAAACGCGCCTCGTCCTCGTGCTGTCAACGGCCTCAGTCAAAACTTGACGCCTCCAGCAAGCAGAAGAAATCCGCCCAATCCAAGGAGCCGGAGAAGAAACCCAAACCGTCCGGCGGCGGGGGTGGAGGCGGGGCCCCACGTGGCCGCGGGGCCGCAAGTCGCGGCATGGACACCAACGACGCTGACCCGCTGATGCGTCGCCCGCGGCGTCGGAAGGACAACAGCGAGCAGGATCTCGCCTCCAAACAACAACAACAACAACAACCTCAGCAGCAGGGCGCCACCACATTCGATCAGAAGCAACAGCAAGCGAAGTAAATATAAGTCCCATTCTTTACCACCGCCTCAGAACCCCTCCCTGCCTTTCACACATACTCACTCACACACGCTATAAAGCAACGCAACGGCCGGCTGCCATGCCCCGTTCACCCACAGTAAAAAACGGCCCTAATTTGCATAAAATCAATTCACGTTGTGCGATGTCTCGATGTTGCTGGCTGTCACCCGCTCTGTCACACGCATTCCGCAGTGTAAGCCTATGCTTCTCTTTCTCTGTGTGTCACGCGATGAGCGCGTATGTGCGCTGCACGCACGCACGAACGCACTCTCGTGCCTGACAACGCTTATGTGCCCTGTGCTCCATTCGCTTCCGATTTTTTTGTTTTTCCGAGCCTAGTCGTCGTCGTCCTCGCTATTGTCGTGGCATCCTAGTTGGCTTTGCGTTTTTTGTCTTCCCTCCTCCGACTGTCAAACGAACCGGCAAGCGTGGCGTGGCGGCGGCTGCCGGTGGCTGTTGCTGCTGCTGCTGCTGCTGCTGCTGATGGCGACGGAGGTCGGAGACGAGGATGAAGAAACTTTTCTTTGTTTGCTTCTCTGGCTGCAAATGTTTGGACTTGACCTTGGGCCGCAATGCGAAGGAGAATGCCATCCCATCGGAGAAGATTGACAGCCGTTTGCCGTTATTTGATGGTGGGTGGTGGAGAAAGAAGGTCCGCTTTTTGTGGAAACCCAGCGGGTTTCTTCTTTTTTCTTTTGGGTTTCCTTGGTATCTGGCATAAACTCGTTGGTGAAATCGATAGAGAAATGAGTTTTAAGAGATCTCGAGTTGAGAAGAGTTTATTTGGAGTTAAGTTGAGCAGAAAATGCTGTTGAAACTTTTTTTCACATCCCTCTTAAACATATTGGAAGAAAAAAGTCTGTACACAACGGTTAAAATTATCATCCAATTCGATAGGAATTAGGTTAAGTCGAAATACGTACTTGGTACATTGATCGATTTATAACATAAACGTAATGATTGAGTTTCATTAAAATCATTGAGAATGTACGACTCTAAACTAGTTGACAATGGAGAGTAAACATCAAACTTGAGCAGCTACGATTTTGATTCGATTTTCGTAGCAATTGTAGTGTTACATCTTGTTATCTGTGCTAAAAGTCCTGGAAAATGTTGCATTTCCTCATAGTAGGCTGCTTGATGCACTGTGATTTTATTGAACCGCATCCATGGGCAAGGATGGAAATCAAGTGATCATGATCATGCTTCAATTGTTCTGTGATACGAGCACGGTGTGAGGCGTCGGCATCATGCTACTGCAAGAACAAGGCTATCTTGGATTATTCGTATCCTGTATCATTTATCGCTTGAAGTGATTTTCTGCCATCCTTGTCCATGGGTTTTTCAGAACAGAACTTGCTGAAAAACGCCTGAAGGAATTCTGTGGCTATTTCCTGCAAAAAAAAAACTTTGACAGATATGGTGTGGTTTACTCTGGAAAAACTTTTTATAATAACATCCGGAGTAGTTGCTGGAGAAACGAATGGATGAATACATCGAAGGAGCTTATAAGGGTTTCCTGAGAAGTTTGCTTCAAACTAATAGAGAAACTATTTTCAGGTGCTTTTCTTGTAATGAAATCGAGCTTGTAGTCCAGAAATTCAGATATGAATTGTTTCGCGGTTTGTTTATTTATGTTATTATTAATCTTATTTTGCTTTGGGTTGTTTGCAGTTGAGCAATTATCTTCCCTGAATCGCTCAAGAAACCGTTTCTCTTCAATCTCAGTAAGCAGTTGCAAAGAAATGGCAATTTAAATGGTAGTCACTTCAAGGCTTCTTCGATCATACCTCCAAGTATTTTTTTTTCATCAATTCTTTATTCCATCAGTAATTTGGCCGAAGATTACTACAGAAAATCTTGAAGGGATATAACCTTCAAAATTTCTCCAGGGATGTCTTCAGATATATCTCTAGGGATTCCTCCAGTGTTTTATTCAAGAAATTCCACCAACGGTTTCTTCAAGAAATCTTCCAGCATTCCAGGTATTCAATACCGATGTTTTTTTTAAGAACTCCTCCAGAAATTTCTTCGGTTATTTCTCCTGGAATCCTATTGAAAATTCCCACAAGAATGTCTTCAGAACCCAAGCTATACACAAGCCATATAAAAGTACGGCAGCGCAGATTTTGGTTGTATAGTAGTTGATTTGACGTTGTTCTAGCGTTGTGTTAAAATAACGTCAAATAAACTTCAATACAACCAAAACTTGCTCTGCCGTAACTCTTATATGACATGCGTGTTACTTGGGAAGTTCATTCATGATTTATTTTTCAGTTATTCCATCAGCTTTTCCTCCAGAGATTCCTGCAGAAATTCATACAGAGACTCCTTCAGTGGTTCCTACAGGTATTCCTCCCTATATTTCCCCAGAAATTCCTCCAGGATTTCTTCCAAGTGTACTTTAAGGAATTTTTACTCGGATTCGTGACCAAATTTAAAAAAAAATCTTCCGATAAAACTCCTAGAAGCTTCTACAGAAATTCCTTTGGAAATTTCTCATAAGATTTTTCTAGAAATCTTTACTGAAGTTTAAGTTATTCTCTTGACATTCTTCCAGCGATTTTTTTTAATACTATCAGAAGTTTCTCCGATAATTGTTTCAGAATATCCTCAGTTAAATTTTCGAAATAATTATGAATAGTTTTATGTAATGATTCCTTCGAGCGGCATTCCAGGTATCCCTCCAAGATTTGCTTCAGCAACTCCTTCTTAAATTCCTTCAGTATTTTCATGGTACTCTTCCAGACATTGCTTTGGTTTTTTTAAGAATATCTCGAGGGATTTCAACAGGAAACAGGCAGAAGATTAATGTAAAAAAAAACCGCTGTGGGTTCCTTCTAAAACTTCTTCACCTAAATTTTTTTCAGGAAGATCTCTGGGACTCCTTCAGTAGTTTAAGGATTTCTTCATGAATGTCAGCAAGGGATTTCTTCAGATGATTTTTTTTTGAAAAATTCTTCTAGACTTTTCCAAAAGTTTTTCAGCGATTCTTCTCGATTTTTTTTTGGAAATTCTACAAGGGTTTTTCCAACAATCTTTAGGGAAATTTCGTCAGGATAATTGAAGAAATCTTTAGAAGAGAATATATTCTCTTGCAAAATGACTGAGAGGTATTAGTGGACAAAAATCCTTGAAGCAATTTTTGAAGTAATTCCTAGAACCTAGAGCAATTTTTGGGGGAATATTTAGCTGTAGTCTCTATAATAAAGAAATAAAAAAATAGATTCCGAAAATTAAAACAAAAATGAAAGAATTCTGGAGAATGCTCTGCAGTAATTCCAGAAAGAATTTCTTCAGACATTCTTGGAGAAATAAACAAATTCTAAAGTGTTTTCTGATAAAACCCTGAAAGAGCCTTTGAAGGGATTCCTGAAGGATCCCCGGAGCAAATTCTGAAGAGATCCCCGAAGGAAGGTTTCAATAAATCCCAAGAGAAGTTTACGATGAAACCCAAGGAGGAATATCTGAGGATCTTCCGGGAAACTCGCTGGGAGGAGCTTATAGAAGAATCTCTGAAGATTTTTCTAGAGGAATTTCTGAAGATATTCTTAAAAAAATCGGAATTTCAGAAGGAATCGGTAGAGGAATTTTGGGATGAATACCCGGAACAACCTCTGGAAAATTTCGTGTAAGAATCTCTTGAGGAATTGCTGAAAAAAGAACTGGAGGAGTCTTTGATGAAACATCTGAAGTAATAGCTAGTGGATCTCCTCTTCAATTTGTGTAAATTGATTTTTCAGGGAAAAGCTGGAAGAATATCTTGAATAATTTCTTGAGAAATTCGAAGATGAATTCCAGGATGAATCGCAAATTAAACTCTTGAAGGAAGTTCTCAAGGAATTCCTGAAGGTTTCTTTTAATCAATTCTTGCAGAACTCATAAAAAGAGTTTCTGCAATAATGCCAGGAAAATCGTGAAAATATTTCACCCAGGAGATTCAGAAGAAATTTCCAAGCTACTCCTTGCCCAAGCAACACGCATGCCATACAAGAGTTATGACAGCGCACGTTTTGGTTGTATAGAAGTTATTGTTACGTTATTCTAACACAGTGTTAGAAAAACATCAAATAGACTTCTATACAACCAAAACGTGCGCTGTCATAACTCTTGTATGACATGTGTGTTTCTTGGGCGGTTCTAGGTCCATAAACTTGCTGGTCCTTGGATAGACATTCTCCTTTATCGAAAATGAAAATTACAAAACTGTGTTTTGTTTGATGGATGGCAAAATTGTGATTCTCAAATTAAGGTAACATGCAAATGATTCTTAGGAAAAACAAAAATCATCCAAATAATGTCATAAGGCTTTACATTTAAGCCATTTCCTTATGGGAGAACCAGTATATTGAGAATTCTTAAGTAGCCACCTCTGATTTTACCATGACAGCATTGGTCTAGAATAGTTTTAGAGCAGAACACACGTACGACTTTGTACACTTCTATCCAGAGGAATCCTTAATTGGTTTCTTGGTAAACGTCCTCAATGGATCTGAATTCCTTAAAGTCATCAGTATACAATAAACAGTATAATGACAGTCAGAAAACAAAGGAAACGATGTAGTCAAAATTCAAACTGTTTGCTTAGACCACCGCCATCGTCAAAGATAAAGTCCTAATTTGAGTTCCTATATTTGTCACTCCATATTGATCTAGAAAACAATGGCGCAAAAAAGTTGAGTTAAATTCGTTGCCTATTTATAGGAAAGTTCAGAGGTAAATATCTCGAGAGTTACACAGTATTTCAGCACACTGCCTTCGGAGAAGTTGTTCACAACATCCGTACTCAGTACATTGCGAACAATTAACTTCGGGACTGGCTCACTAGGTGTCGCAAAAATGATTCCTTCCAGGGTTTTTCTTTTCACGGATTATTCCCAAGACTGCATAATGGATTTCTCCAAAACTCTTCCTTCCGAGATTCTCCCGGGAGTTCTCCACTGTTTTTTTTTTCGGATAACAATGAGGATTCATCCCAAGATTTATTCATAGATTCTTTGAAGAACTCTTCCTGGGATTCTTATGAGGATTTATATCAGAATGGAGCATCCCGTGATTCTTTCATTGATTTCACCTTGAAAGCCTTAAAAGTTCTTTCACGGATTGCTCCAGAGATTTCATCAGGATTCTTCCTGAGTTTTCCACAGGGGGTTCTTCAGGAATTCCTTCTTCCCGAGTTCTTCCTTCTTCAGAAATTTATTTTGAGTTACCTTCGAAGATTACTCCATCCTGTATTTCATCATTGACTTCTTCAGAGATTCTTTTTTGGACATCTTTTGCCTTTTTTTCCCGGGATACATTCATTGATATTTCCCGGGGTTTCTTTAGGGATTTTTCCTAATTTCCGTGAAGGGTTTTACTCTGGATGATTTTTTGTAGATTTTCAACAGCTATTTCTTTTATTGGTTCATTCTGGGATTTCTTTATGGATTTCTTCCGGAATTCCTCCCGGGATTCATGTCGGGACCACTTCCAGCGTTCTTTCACAGATTATGCCCGGTTGCTTCTGGCATTTTTTTAGGTGTTGCTCCCAAAATTAATTTTGAGATTCCTATGGAGATTCTTCCTGGATCTTTTCAGAGAGATTTCAGAAATTTCTAACGTGATCCCTTCATAGATGCTTCCCGTTTTTTTTGGGAGTTTAACTAAATTTTTCTTTGAAACTCCTCCCCAGATTTTTTTTTTAATTTCTTATTTTTCACCCCCAGAATTTGTTAATTATAAAATTAGGCATTGCTCCCGGGATTCCTTTAGATATTCTTCCTGAACATTCCTACTTCATTTGTTTTTAGATTTCTCCTGGGATTTCATCAAAAGGACTTTTTGCCAAAGGTTACTCCCAGATTTTTAAGGGAGTTGTGCCAGGATTCCTTCAGGAATATCTCCCGGGCTTCCTTCGGGAGTTTTTTCTAGAATTCCGAATCGTTTAGTCATCTCGGGATTTTTTCAATGATTCTTCTCAGGGGTTTTCAGGAACTTTACCTAAGATTCTCACAGAATTTTTTTTCAGTTATTCTTTATGGGAAACCTGAGATTCTTATAATGTTTTCCCCGGGAATTCCTTCGAGATTTCCTTCATTGATTCTTCACGGAATTCTTTCCCAGGTTTCTCCTGGGATTCCTTCAAAAAAATCCTTTGGATAGATGTGTTCCATTTTCAGGTGCTTTTATGGTGATTGTTTTCTTCACAATTTTGGATGTATTCCTGGAATTTTGCTATAAATTCTTCATATAAAACTTGTCTATTTTTCACTTCTTCAGGAATTCCTTCTTAATTTTTATAAGGTACACCAGGGCATGTTGTAAGGGGTGGCGAGTTAACATGATGTTATCGGCACAGTATCATAACGTCCGAGGCCATATCGTCCCAGGACTTTATGGCGCATTTTTCCAAACATGCAGATATGTCACGAAGTCTTAGGAAAGAAGGCACATAGGATATTGTGACGCATCCGAACTTTTGGACGTTATTTCGCAAAAAAAAAACGCGAAAATGACCGGGACAGTATGGCCTCGGACGTTGTGATCTGGCCCCGATGTTATCTAATCATAATATACAATACATATACCAATAACCATAACACGTAGTTCTCGAATCAAACGTTATTTTGGTAACGATAATTTTCAAAATTCTTCTAACATCTGTTTCAAAGCTGCGCGTTTCAACTTGCCTCGGCATACAGAGATTTTAGGGATATTTCTTCCAAAAAATATTTATTAATACCTTTATGAGATTTTTCTGCCCGATTGGGCTCATTAGCATATTACGTAACGCTTAAATGAGAAGGATGGACCCTCCTTGAATTTCTTTAGAAGCGTCTATTGAATTTCTCCTGAGACGCAACGCAAGTAACCAAAAGTTCCGTTTCCCATGCCAAAATACACTTTCAAGTTTCGCAAAGTTCAAATACAACTTTCTAGCTGCAATGAGCCTTGTTGGAACTTCACGCAGAAGTTCGACGAAGGCTCATTGTAAGCCTCTTTAACAGCTTGAAAGCTGCTTAAGATGTTATTCGGAACCATGCCGGAACTTCCAAGTTCCTAGAAGTCAGTTTGAGTTCAGTAGTTTGATGTTCCTATGAGAATGAATGATAAAAATATATGTGTCCTTCCGGATTCAAACCGGCAGCCGCTGCGTGAGAGCCCTATACTACACTACAAATACGATGAAGTGCCCGCCGGGTGGAATCTGACTTGTACCAATTGTCTTTCAGCAGCTAGGTTTGCACACTTGTACAGTAGTGAAGTTAATCCAGACGTGTATGTGAGTGATAGAATGCATTCCGGTTGAGATTTCAGACATTCACAATACCAGTAGAAACAGAAAAGTACATTTTTGTTGACTATCGTTTTGGGAAAGTTCCGTAAGAAGCTGCTTTGAAGTCCATCTGACTTTTTATGTTAACTTTCAAGTTCAGAAATGATTTAAATATGAAGTTGCTTAGAAGACTAAGGAGCAACTCCTAACAAACTGCTTAGTTCATAAAACACCCTCTTATCTCAATGTTTGATTACATGGGATTTTCATTAATTTCTGGAACAATAGAATGTCTATTGTCTAGATAGCATATTATTCTCAATACTCTTAAATACTAAAAATCTCTAAACATTGTGAAGTTTATCTAAAAGTCGTCCTTTATAGAAAGAATCCTTGATAAAAAAGTTGTATCCTTGACCTTGCAAAAAAAAAGTTGGCCTACAGGTTTTGCACCGCGGTTTTTCAACTTTATTGAACGATATTCCTGGGCTCCTGATGTCGATTTTGTTTTTTTGCATCAAAATGAAGATTAAGATTATAACTTATATTTTTCTAAAAGAACCTGAAACTTTGAAAACTGCTTCTAAAAAGTAGCAAATTTCTTGGCGTTCGGCCAAAATTTGTCACTTTTTGCTACAGTGATAGACATTCGTTTAGTCGAGGCTAAAAATTTTTCAAAAAAGTGTCAGGAAACTCATACAAAAGGTTTTATGATAAAACTTTTTTATCGTAGTGATAGTATATCTAGTATTGTTTTCTAAAAATGTGATACATCATACTTACGTATGCACTGAAACAAAAACGAGGATAAAAACCCTTCAAATGTAGTTTTTGCCTAGACATTCGTTTAGCCGAATTGAACATTTTTTAGAATTCCATAATAAAAAACTAACAAATTTCGAAAAATATCCAACAAAGTCATTTTGTATGGCGACCTGCATTATAGATCGACTTGTAAATCATGAATTAGATCGTTTTTGGAAGTGTTGCCATATCAATTTTGCATGCATCTCATATAAATATGTCATAATATTGTAAATGTTTCCAAATTCAGATTTGGTGTAGTTATTTTTATCGGAAGTGTTTCAAAAGAATGCAATGAAAGTTTTATGACCAAAGCAGGTTGAAAATTTACGAAAAATAATGTTTTTAATAGAAAAAAATAAAGCAAACCATCAAAAAATCACGTATTTAATTATTGTTTTGATGAAATATTATGGTTTAACTTGCATAAATCACAGCGTTTACTACTATTACGTCTTCTTATAGCTCTCAATATCTTCCAGACTGTATTCTGGCTGAAATAACATATATTGGACGGCTCATATTTCGAGAAATGGAACCGAAAGTATTAAAATTTCTAGCATGAACTACTTGTTTCATAATTTAGACATTCTTTTCAAATAAATCATGTTAAAAATGAATGTGGTTCACAACTGAGACTCATTTATAATATATTTCTTCATATTGAATGAAATAAGCCAATTGTTTGACCATATCTTGCATTTTTGTAAGAGCATCTGCTTTTAAATAAACAGGGTACAAAAATTCTGACACTTCTTGCAGTTCTTTCACTTAGCGGTCTTCTAACTCATTTAGTAATGCTAGTATCAAACAGGTATACTCCACAGGCATTAGGCCGCGTCTTTATTTCAATGCAGAACTATTTATTTTATCTTATATCAATCCAATTTTAAAGTTTAAACAACCAAAACCTAGTATGTATACTTAATTTTTTCATCACATTTTATGCAATAATTTGAACATTTATAACAATAATTCTGTGCCATATTTTCAAAACTGCTAATTTAGCTTACGTTTGAGTGTTTACATGAATCGTTTTTCTTAAATAAATTTGTTTATCGCCGCTTCTCCTTATCGGGACATTTTTTTGATAATATTCCTCTGAATTTCACAAATAAATAATTTTTTAAGGTCAATTATCTTGCCAACACGTCATAAACTAAATGCACACGTCATAATTAAACAAAATATACTCACGAAATTGCAAAAAAGCTATTGAAAACCAATTTTTCATTTACTTCGGCTAAACGAATGTCGAGGCAAAAAATGACATTTGAAGGGTTTTTACCCTCGTTTTTGTTTCAGTGTATATGTAAGTGTGATGTAACACATTTTTATAAAACAGTACTAAATATACTATCAATACGATAAAAAAGTTTTATAATAAAATATTTTGTGAGGGTTTCCTGACACTTTTTTTGGTTTCGGCTAAACGAATGTCTATCACTGTATGGTGTCCCGTTACGCTGTATTTCTTGATATCTTCCGAAGTACAAAGGTTCAATTCCCAATTAGAACACATAAAATGAATCTTATATTCAAATCTGATCGTTCGATATGCTTATTAGCATGTATTCAACGACATAACAATTTTCGGAAGCAAAACGTAACGCGTGGAACGTGTCAAATACGAATCCGAATGAAAAAGCATAGCATTAAACACTACTCATTGTTTCCCAGAAACTTTCACTGGTATTTCTTAAATTATGCACTCATTGGTGAAAAAAGCCGGGCCGAATTGTACCCTCAAAATATGTCCTGTTCAATCTTCTGCAACTTTGGTAAAACTAGGGTTTGGACCACAGCCATCGTCAAAGTTGTACTTATTTTAGTTCCTATATTTTTGTCACTCCGTAGTGACCTTGGAAACACCGCTGCTAAAAAATCCGAGTTTAATTCGTTCCCGTGTCCCGAATTTAATATGCCGCGAACGTCCAGCGTCCTATTTATTCCTGCAGTTCTTTTGAGCTGAACGGCTTGAAATTTACACGGATTCGTCTCAAGATTATTTTTCTGAAATTCCTTCAGGACTTTCTTCAGAATACTTTCAGCGATTCCTTCAAGTTTTTCTTTGGGATTTTTTTTTGGGATCTTTCCAAGGAATCCATCCAGGATTTCCTCATTGATTTCCTTCATAGATCCCTCGTAGAATTTATTCAGAGATTCCTTCCGTTTTTTTCATAATTGATTGCTCTCGGGATTTTACAGAGATTTCTTTCGAAATTTTTCCCGGGAATCCTTTAAAGACTCCCCCTGAGATTTCTTTCGGGATTCTTCCTAGTATTCCTTTACTAGTCTTTCACGGGCTTCCTACGATTCCCACCCTACGATTTTCTCCCGAGATTTTTTCATTGGTTCCTCCTGGGATTGCTTCAGGGACATTTTCCGTCAATCCATCAGGGATTCCACCCTTGTAGAGATCTCCTCCAGGATTCCTCCCAGAATTTTTCACGAATTATTCCCGAGACTGCATAAGGGATTCCTCCAGAACTCTTTCTTCGGGGATTCTCCCGGCAGTTTTTTATTGATTTCTTCCAGGATTACATTGCAGTTTCTTCTCAAAATTCAATCAGGAATTCTTTCAAGGATTCTTCCCGGGAAACCTTTGGGGATTTATACCAGAATTCCTTCAAAGATTTCCGCCGAGATTGCTTCATTGGTTCTTCCTCGGATTCCTTCTATAATTTCTCCCAGAATTAATTGAAAGTTCTTTCGCGGAATATTCCTTAGATTTCATGACGACTTTTTTTTCCAGATTTTGTATAGGATTTCCCCCCAAAAATGCTTCGTTGATACCTGCTGGGATATCATCATTTATTTTTTCGGGTATCCTTAAAAATGTCTTCCTAAATGTAGTATAGTTTCTATCAAGGGTACACCAGGAATTCCATCGAGAATTTGGACAAAGATTTCTTCAGGCAATATTTCGAGTATTTCTCCCAAAATTCATATAGAAACTCGTCCTGGACGTTTTCAGGTATTTAAAAGACGTGGACATGGACACCGTCTTCAGCCAGAGGCTGTACAGACTGAATGAAACTTAACACTAGACAAGGGACACACGGAGCATGCACCAATAATGGATACGGAGAAGAAACTATACTCACGAAAAGTTTCATAACCCGGAGCAAGAATCGAACCCTCATCCCATAACATGGTGCGATTAGAAGCTTGGTGACCCTAAACGCACGGCTAGCCCCTCAATGGCAATTGAGTAATGCGACATGCACTACACTAAGGATACGGGTAATGTCACAATAGATCTAAAAACTGGTCGCAGTGACAAACCCGAACAGGAAAAAAAAAAGGCTTTCGTCATTAATTTCGCACATGATTTCTCTGGGGTTTTCTCTAGGGCTTTCTTATGATATCTAACCTGAGCTATCGTCAAAGAATTATTCTTGGATTTCTTCATTGACTTTCCTATTGGACTATTCGGTATTTTTTTAGAGATTGTGCAAATTTTTTACCAAGGGTTCTTCCTGGAATTCTTTGTTGGTTTAGGGATTTCTTTCGGAATTTTTATGTTATTATTGTTGGAATTTTTGCATTGATTCCTCCTGGGATTCCTCCCAGTATTCCCTTCATGAAGGATTCTAGGATTCCTTTATGGATGTTTTACAGGATTCCCTCTGGGACCACTTCCGGAATTGTTTTACGGGTTATTCCAGGTTTCTTCTGACGTTTTTCAGGTATTCCTTCCAAAATTTTTTTAGATATTCCCGTGAAGATTCTCCTGGATCTTTTCAGGGATTTCAGATATTTCTAATGTGATTCCTTCATTGATGCTTCCCGGAATTTATTTAGGAGTTTATCCAAGTATTCCTTGAAAACTCCTCCGCTGAATCTGTTGATTATTCCATCAGGGATCCTGTTAGGGATTTCTCGCAGGATTCCTTTAAAGATTTTTCCAGGGGTTTCGGGATATTTTAGGATGCTCACGTTCTAGAGGGACTCGAAAGGGACTTCAGGGTGCTTCAGGGGTTTCAGGCGTTTTCATTAGTTTTAAGGGATTTCAATACCTTCGGGAGAGATTCAGTGAACATTTCAAGGCATTACAGTTTCAACCACTTGAGGCACCTCAGGAGGCCTCATGAAGCAATGAGTTTTCAGAGACGTTTCAGTGAAACTTAGGGTCTCAGAGAGTTCAAGGGGGTTTCGAAGGGGTTTTAAGGTGAAACGGGAGTGCATCCAGGTACATTTTTGGCTCGCGTTTTCGAGAGTCGTCATCCATACAATGAGCGAAGCTGAAAATTCTACTCAAATCTTACCACTGCCATCTCTGGATTAGCTCATATGTGTCTTTCAGGGATTCCAATGATTTCTGTGATGGTGGTTTCAGAGAGATTTCAGGTGGATTCAGGGGATTTTCATTATCAAAGCATTTCAAGGCATTTCAGAAGAGTTTCACGGAGTCTCATGAGAGATTTAGGGTCAAAGACCCGGATAAAAAATACAATAGAAAAACATTGGATACTAATGTAACAGAACCATTGAAAGCAATGTTCTCACAATGGAATTCAATGTTAAAATAACAATAGAAGAACAATTGATTCAAATGTTTCTAACAGTAGAATCAAATGTGAATGAGCATTTCACATTGAACTGTATAGGTGGTTAAGTATCGTAACAATACAAAAAAAAAAAGACTTTTTTCCATACAACTTTTTTCGCAAAACAGGAAATTCTAATGGTAATGAAATGTTGGTAATGCCGATACGTGGAATGGAATATACCGTAGATTTTTATGTATTTGGTTCGGTAAATATGCCAAGAACATTCTGTTTTGAACTGTGATTTTACATTGAATTCAATGGTATAGGAATGGTTTTCTACTGTGATACAGAGATTCTTATGTTTGTTGCGAATAGTTGCAAACAGTGAAATACACGGTAAACGTATTTTTCTGAATAGTGATGTTATTGCTGGTTCCACATTTGATTCAATGCTTTGGGAATTGCTTTCTATTGTGATACAGAACATACTGTGTTGCACTATTTTTACGTTAAATCCAATGGTTTGGAAATTGTTTTCCATTGTTAAACTGAAAATTCTAAATTTAACTTCTAAGTTTAACTTCACATAAAATATAAACTGCTTGAACAAATCCTGAATGAAACGAAACTGAACTATCATTATGCATTTGGACTAGAAGCTTGTATATTTTAAGCTACATGCCAAAAACACAGATCGATCGATTAATTATCAAATATTTGGATCACTCATGCTGTAAATCGAGTAATGTTTAACTGCATTGATGGTTGAAGCTTGACCTCCCATTCCCCACAGCCTGATAACTGGGTTTAGCAGACTAAGCATTATATGTGGCAACACTATAAGCGGCAGGATGGAACCGTGCCGAGCGCGCTATGTGTTATTAATTCACTAATGTAGTTGTATATTAGTGGGTGACGAGGTACAAAAGTATCATTACAGCGTGCTTAACCATTACCTTTTTTGCAATTAAAAACACCAGTTGAACTTAATCCTGGAACACACTACATACGTCTGCAATTATTGAAGTTTTTCATTCATCAAAAGATTCAAACAAGAATGTTGGAACACTTAAAGAGTGAAACTATATTAGAAGACCTTCCAGACTATAGCGCAAAAGATTACTTTTTCAGTGATTAGATTCAACTAAGTTTGATACAATTGAAACGAGTTGATTCAGTTACTAAGCTAGAAAATCTCTTAAAACGAAATTGTTATATGTTTTCTATGACATACGGCAATATTGGCCCTTCAAATTCAATATAAATGTTATAACTTATATCATGCTGACCAGTAAATCTAAAAATTATGGTAGAAAATAGAGTAATTAGTTTGTATTTAGAATGTTACTCATGGACAATACCAAAGGAAAAAAAACGTATCCCGAATAAATCAAACTTTCGCTAACGCAATTAAGCTATGGCGCTTTGCATAAACTAAGTATATACTCATTTTGGCCATCTCAGATCCCTCAACCCCCTCGTAGACTTTGTCCTTAGTCGAAGTTTGTACGGCCTGTAGACTTAGATCAGTCACCTGAAACTTTATGTAACATGTTTGAAATCCCGTTTAAAGCCCTTTAACGGATAACCAATAAAATTCTTGACAGCATTTTCATGAGGTCCACAAACACATTCTTCTACATATTTTCGGCATATCTCTTGGGTTTATATGCCAATTTATGAATGACATTCTTGAAGGTATACATTCCATGAAATTTTCTTCCAAAGTTCTTCCAGAAATTCCTCTAGAGGAACCTCATGAAATTTTACCAAGAATTCTTCTTGAACGTGAAGCTTAAGAAATTCCATCAAAGAACATTTCAGAAATTTCTCCGGGGACTCTTTCAAAAAACCATTTATGGAATCCAGACATTCTAACAGCGTTTTTTTTATTTTGAAGGTTAAAATTTCAGAGTTCTTTTTGAAATTTTTACAGGGATTTCTTTAAAAATAAATTTCTTCAGAAATATTTTACGGAATGCGTCAAGGACAGACTCTTTGAAATCCCAAGATGGCCGCCACAATGACCGACTTTTGCACCTGCTCAGGATTTTGAGAACACAAATCTCATTTATAACCAAACCAGCGCACCGGATTTTTTTTTCTTTTAAGCTTATCACAAATGAGCAAGAACAAAATACAAACTATACTATGTTGGGAGTTAACTTCTTGAGATTTGTGCATCTGAAGTTCTGATGTATTGTTGAGCTGGAATTTCCAGACGTTTGTCCTGATGTTCCTCGATAAATTTTCCAAAGAATGTTTATAAAGAACCTCCCAAAATGGCTCCATTGATTCCTTGGAAATTCCATAAATAAGGTCACGCAAAAAATGTTAATTTTCAGCCCCTAAAGCCACTAAGGCATACTTTTAATATGAGATCTCCTCTGAAATTTGTGTATGGGTTATCATATTTTTCTGAATCTCTTCCCTTCTCAAAGCGTAACGTATTTTATAGACGTTCCCCCTTCAGAAATAACTCCAGGAATTATATTCCGAAGTAATCCGAGGGTTCTTTTTGCTTCAAAAATTCTTTCAAGATTTTTTTAATTAATTTCTTTAAGGAATGTCTCCAGGAACTTCTACAGGAGCCGTCCATATACCACGTGGACAACTTAGAGGGGGGAGGGGGTTTGAGAAATGTCCATGCTTGTCCATGGGGGGGGGTAGGGGTCTGCCAAATGTCCACGTGGACAGCAATCATTTAAGAAATAAAAAGGATTCATCAACGAAAGGAATTTTGCTGTATTATTGACTTGATTTTCCTTTAAAACAGTTCCCTATTAGATTTTCTCAAAAACTTTACTTGTTTTAGTTGGCAACGGCTATTTCAAAAATGAAGTCACAGCTTTACATACCAATTTTTATTTACTGTAGCAAAATTTCTTGAAAAATTATCAGAATTACGAATTACCTACTAAAAATACTAAGCATAATTCTGGAGTTTCAAAAATGTAGATCTTAACAGTGTTTTTATTTAAGCTTTTGTTGATATTTTGAATGAATTCTTCGAAGCTTCATACCAATTTTAAAAAGTACTTCGAAGGTTTATAATATCTGTAGAAACTTTGGATTCGTGATATTCTATGAGACTCAACATATCTATACAAGAAAAAGATGGATAAATTATTAGTGAAATTAGTTGAGTTTCATTAAATATCATTAATTGACCACACGGATTGATATACCGAAGACTTTACTCTTAAGTCAAGTCTTTTAAATTCATGTCGAGATACTTTGCAAGTTTACAACAAAATGTTGTCTTGTAATTTCTTCTAAAACTTGAGATACTTTATGAGACGCTGCAGTGCACTGTACTGCCATTTTGGTGGCTGTGATTGCTTGACAATTTTTATGTGGTCATTTCAGTACTCAGTCTAGATTGATTTAACAATCGTTTTAACTTCTTCCCCGCGCCTAGCAATCTCATTAATGTAATAATATAGTTTCCAATATATGTTGAATTTCGTAACTTTTTCTACATATAAACATAGTCACACTAAAGACGGATTGAACCGTGCAAAAATCATGCTGATCGGTTCATCCGTTCGAGAGTTTTGTTGCCTCAAAGATACATCAAACAAACATATAGATAGAGTAAAGTCAAAATCATATCACTATGAGTGAGTTTTGGAATTATGGTCTTTCAAAATCATACTAATTCTTGTTTTTCTTGACAAATTCTTTAAAAAAAAAATAAAACTGTCATAGTGTTCTCAATATCGTAGAATAAAAGTCATTCAAAAATATGAGACAACCATGGATTAAACAAACATCAGGGACATAGAAACCTATGTTGACATGTTAACATCAATTGATAATTCTGTAATACGAAAGCTATGGAATATTTGTAATACAAAAAAATATGAACATGTTAAATGTAGAGCATGATTCTCTGAAGTAAAAAAAACTTAAAAAATAAAAATAAAAAAAGTTTTTTAATAGAAAAAAATTTTTTTCTCTGAAGTCCACGTGGACATTAGGGGAGGGGGGTAGGGGTCAGTGAAAAGTCCACGCTTGTCCACGGGGAGGGGGGAGGGGGTAAAAAACCACGATTTTTCTGTCCACGTGGTATATGGACGGCCCCACAGAAGATCTTCGATGATTTTTTTTAGTGATGTCAGCAGATATTATTCCATAGATTTCTGCTGAAATTTATACAGAGATTCCTTCATGAGTTCCTCCGGTATTTCCTTCATGTTCTTCACCAGGAATAAGACCTGGATTTCTTCCAAGGCTTCTTTTAGTAATTCTTACTCGGATTTTTTAAGAAAATAAGACATTTGTTCAATATTTATTCCACCAAGAGTTTCTGCTCTCCCTCAGAATATTTTTTACAGATTTTGTTTTTAACATCTCGTTCTAGAATTTCTTCAGTAAATCCCTAGAAAATTTCATATAATCCTCCAGGAATTCATTTGAGAATAGGGATTACTACAGGAATAAGATAGATATTTTAATGCAAAACTCCTTTAAAGATTCTTTCAGAAATTCCTACATAGATTCAATCTTTACTAAAGTCTTTTTCAGTAACCAAATAAAACCTTTTTCAATGGATTTTTTTTTTTAATTTCCATAGAACTTACAACGATTTATTTGGAAATTCTTCCTAAGCTTTTCACCACAAGACTTTTGAAAATGTTGTCAGGGGTTACCGAAGAAATCTAGAAGGAATTCTTCCTGCGGTTCCTTCAGAAATATTCCCTGGGATTCCTTTGGAGATTCCTCCAAGAATTCTTCCAGATATTCCTTCACAGATTTTCTCAGAAGTGATTTATGAAATTCCAAAAAAAAAAACCTTGATGTCATTTTTCAAGGGTAACCTGAAAGAACTTCTAAAGGAGTGTATGATAATTTTCTGGAGAGATTCCTGAACAAATTTAAGAAACAATCGTTGAAGGAGTTCCTGGAGGAATTTATTGAGATGGATTTGAAGCAATTTTAAAAAGAATTTTATTTCAGATTCATTACAGAATGTTTAAGGCTCAAGCATCCGTCATCGATATTTTGAAAATGAAAGGCAGTTTTTTCACTGTAAATCAAAACAATGGCCATAAAAAGATATTCACTGCATTCCATTCCTCAAGTGAAATGCAGTGAATACATTTTCGTGGCAAAAACTTTTGTTTTGAACGTAAAAACTGCCTTCAAATGACGATGATTTCAATGACAAATTGTTCAACGTTAAATGGCTATCACGGAACAAAAATCATCACTTGACTGTCAAGCAATAAACTTGCAACGTTCGGTAGTCATGACGTTTGAAAACGAATAGATGACTACATTTCACCTAAAATCTCATTATCTTGATTTCCACCAACAACACATTGGATTCCTCCTCCCATTCTAGCCCGTCAATAAACCAAAGCCTCAATCATCAGTTCATCTATCCGCAACGTTCTTCTCGCCTAATTCGCTAGACAGCTTGTTCATCGCAAGTCTTATAATGACTGTGACACCAAGCAGGCCGTGGCAGCGGCGCCTAACGCAGAATGCCACCATCTGCCAGCAACGCCTGCCACGTAATATGTTCACCTTATCAAGAACAAAACACTCGTCGCCGCCTACTAGGTACATGGCTTCTGGGCTCGGATGCTCAAACTAGCGTATCCACCAGCCACCCACAATCCCAAGACGACGACGCCTACTGTTCCAACACTGACTGGACTGGTGTCACTGGTGTCGAACCCATCATCCAGCACCAGCACCCATCTCGTGGCGTCACATGTCACTTGGGGTTTGTTGTCCTAGGCTGCTGCCACCATCCTGAATACTTAAACGAAAAAAAAGCAGAAACTCAGAAGAAGGAAAAAACTGTCTCGCTTCGGTGGGCAATTCCTCTGCAGCATCAGCCAGCCGTCAAACATCTTCTTCCCACCCACGAAGATGCGAAAGGACGGACGGACAACTCCTGAAAAGTTTCCCATTTCTCGCTGCTCGGCCCTAGGCTCAAAAGTAGAGACACTTTTTCCGTGTTTGCCTTTTGTTTCTGACGGAGACGCTGGCACTGCGCGCCGTTGGCTTTTGGGATTGAGTTATTACGGGTCGATTGCAAAGGGAACTAAAAGTCCGGTGGCTGGCATCCCATCCTTCAGAGCCGAAGGCAGGCACAAAGTTTGAGGGTCTGCTCTGCAGCAATGTGTGACCTTTTTGGAAGTGTTGGTTCGTGTCCGGATCCGGTCCGTTTCAATTTATTGCGAAGCCGAATAAAGGCATGATATGTAAAGTAGGAAATATTTTCTGTTTTCGGTATTTTGCTCCTCGAATCGTTGCATTGTTTTGAACCCTGCGTTGCACGTGGGCGAAAATCGGCCTACTTTGTCGGGTGATTTCTTTTTGAATCGACGAGTGCCGTTGTGTTCGAATTTTCAGAGGCACGATTAATTTGTTCCTATTTAAGGGATTTTTTTATGTTTTTATCAAATCATAATTTTACATTTTTATTAAAACCAGTCAGCGACTTTAAAATGCATATGCTTTCAACAACAAACACCGCGAGAAAATACGGAGTCCGCTCTGCACAAAGCAAGGAAACAAAAGATGGAATTCAATAATTCGCAGCTGACTGCGAAACGACCTCGTTTTTTTCGATGATGTACCCCCAGAGTTGCTTTTTATAGCTCACCTTGATTTTAGATTACCGTTTTACGGTCATCAAGTTGCACATTCAATGAATAAATCCATAACGGAATGGGCTCGGCTTCGGCTATAGCCGGGTCTCGTTCTCGGCCAACTAGAGGACGTGATCCATCAAAGTGAACCGGGAAGCGTGTAAATTGGCCTAGCTAGAGACAGGGAGAGATAAGCTCGGTGAAGGTGATGGATGAATCGATGATGGACTGACGATGGTTTTGGGCGATTTGTGGAGGAGTGCACAAATTGAAATACTGATTGATTGTTGCAGGTCATGAGGAGGTCAGCTGTAATTTGTTAATATTTTTCGCTTCTGAGTTGAGCTTTCCCGGAAGTTAAGAGCTTGAGAGGCGCTTACTCAGCCTATTGTTACTAGTTTAGAACAAAAGGTCGATAATACGATCACCACTCTGTTTATTTAACGTTCATCCAGCCAACATACATTTTCCCCTTTGGAAAAGCGCAAACATAATCTTTTTTTGCTTTTCAGCGGATTTTGATGACTTTGCAAAAAAACTCTTCTAGTTAAGAACTCCGGGGACACGGATCCACTGCCGAATAAAAAAAACAGTAGAAAAACTGAACGTTGTATTGTAACAGTACTATTTAGAACCATATTGTTGCATTAGACACCACTGTAAAAATAAAAATACAAAAACAATAAGATGTAATATAGACACCATACAGTGAATTGAAAATAAGAGTTTAACAAAATATTATACAGGTTGTTAAGTATCGTAACAATACAAAAAAATATTTTTCTACACATATATTTTTTTGCAAAACAATACATTTTATTGTAAATGAATTGTTCTAAATACTGATACGTGGGTTTTAATATACCGTACATTGTATGGTACATGTATAGTTTCAAACAATAAAATGTACCGTAAATATATTGTTGTTAATTGTAATTACACTAATGGCTATACATTTAATCAAACGGATATGGAAAGGTTATGTTGTATTGTTTTACATTACATAAACCATATAATGTTATATTATCTTGTCATGATCCTTCTGTCAATGGCATCTTAGGCTTTCTAGCCAAACTAACCTAAACTCGTCTAAGTCTGAGTAGTCTCTGATTGCATTAACAGTTGAAGCTTAGGCTACCATGTACCACCAGCCAGATTACCGGGTTTTGCAAACTAATGATTATTTGTGGCAACACTTTGAGCGGCATGATGGAACTATGCCGAGCACGCTAAGTGTTATTAGATCACTAATGTAGTTGCATGAAGTGGGTGACGAGGTACATAATTATTATTATCATTACACCGTGCTTAACCGTTTTTGCAATATTGAGCCTCCAGTTTGACTAAAGTTTGAAATACATAACAACTCATGAGAAAACTGTCAAGTTCTGAGTTGAGAAACTCCCCTAAATGCAAATACAAAAACAATAGTGTTGAACTCATCCATTGATTTACAGTAACAATCTGACCTGCGTCTTTCCGGGTTGACTTACATTCCTATTCCTCTCATCGGACTCTTTATACCTAGCCCGCCATATCTCTTGGATCTACAGTCCTGTAGGACTCCTGGTTTACCACTTATTTAAACTTTTTATTGACTTTAAATAGATGTTTCAATTTTTTCTTTTTTTCCTTTTTTCTTTTTTTTGCAACAAAAAAGTCACGAACATCAACAAAACAGAGCACGGAAAAAAATCTAAAACTGAATAAATAATTGAAAATGCATGGAAAAAAAATAATTTGGGAAAAGTGAATGGTTCAAACGTAAGAAAAACGGTATAGTATATTGTTACATAAAGATCGGATGTAAATGTGTAGTAGCTACAATGTGCAAGGCTTTTAGCGAACCATTCCATTACAATACACTTTATTGTAGCATATACACTGTATGGTGCAGGAATGGTTTTCACCAAATACCCTATGGTTAGTTTTTATCCGGGCATGGTTCCAGAGTAATTCAGGGTTGCCTTGGGATGCCAAAATTGTCCACATACTTTGCACAATGCATAACTCAAGATCCCGATGAGATATAAGAACAGTTTCTTTGGTAAATTTATTCAGCAGGCTAAGAGTTATCTGACGCCGGTGACCGTGGTTCGAGATTCGCCCGCTAGGTAGCACCAGTGTCAAAAACTGTCAAACATATATAACTCAGAATCCTGATGAAATAGAATGATGCCGTCTTTGGCAAAGTTGTTTAGCAAGCTAAGATTTAACTAACAATTGGCTCCCAGGGTAAAAAGTGCTAAAACGAATATCTTGAAACTCTAATGAACTAGTAGTGCGCAATTTCAGAAAAGTTGTACAGCAAACTAAGAACTATCTGGCAACAGCGATTTGGGTTCGAGATTCTTCCGCTAGGTGGTATCAGTGTGAACATTGTTTAAACCCCTATATCTAAGAATCCTGATGAGATAGAATGATGCTGAATTCGGCAACCTTGTTCAGCTAGCAAATATCTATCTGACAATAGCTACAGACTCAGGTTTGTGACTCATGTGATAGGGGGCGCTGTCAAGAAACTTCCAACCAGTATAGCTCAAAACTCTAATGAGCCAGAAGTGTTCAGCAGATAAAGAACTATCTGGCAACGGCAGGCTTTAGTTCACGATTCTTTCGCTAGCTGGCACCAGTGTTAAAAATATTCAAAACTCTGTAACTCGGAATTCGGATAAGATAGTACGATACCGTTTTCGCCAAAGTTGTTCAGCTAGCTAAGAACTATCTGACAGTTGAATACCTTTAGGAATCTTGTCAGGGTCTCCAGATTCTTCAAATCTCTCCATGGGTTTCTGCAGAGATTTCTTCAGTTACTCATCCAGACATTTTCCCGGATATCCTCTGGGGGTTCCTCCGAAGGTTTATTCAGGAATTTCTCCTTGAATTTCTGAAAGTTCGTCGGGGAGGAGTTTCACCAGAGATTCCTGCTAAAATTTCGCCAAGGATTTACCCAGGAGTTCTTCTAGAGATTTTTCCTGGCTATTTTTCCATAGATTTTTCTGGATATTTCGTCAAGGGTTTATCCTGATTTTCCTTCAGCGTTTACCGAGGAATTCTTCTGGGAATTCCTTCAGGAACTCCTCCAGAAGTTCCTCTAGGAGGTTCCTTTGGGAAGTCCTACGAAAATATCTCCAGAGTTTGCGCCGGAAATTTCTCCAAGGATTTACCCAGGATCTTTTTTATAGGTTTCTTCAGTTGTATTTTTTTCGGAAAGTTCGATGCAAAATTTATTTCTGTATCTAACAATTATTTTTTCTATTATTACTACACTACTATTCTTCTAGTAAATTATTCTAGGGTTGTGTCTATCTACAGTTCTCTGATGGCAAGGCATGACCTCAGTTAGGTCATCAAATATTCTCGGGAATAGTTATGAGAGGCCTTGAATCAGTATGAGCTTACGTAGCTCAGAAAAAAAGCATGTGCGTTGCAGTTCCTCTTCAGTTTATTGAACTCCTCAAGGACTGACTTCAACTAGGTCATCCCAGGTACTCAGAAGTCTTGTTTAGGAACGAATTTTATTCAGTTCGATGTTATGTTGCCCTGACTTCAGTCAGGTTGTCAAGATTTCTGGTATTCTCGTAGATTATACAAACATTGTCCCCATTTCCAAGTATTAGTACTAAAAAACAGCGATGAATACAATAAACCATATTCTATCGTAGGCGATCACTGTAAGTATGGACTCGAACAATCCATTGAGATATCCAGAACCGTTAAGACTGGTAAAAAGGCAACAGGTCTGAATGGATGGCTGTAGAACGCAGAGGTCAGTCAATAAGCGAACTGTATCTCGTGTTTCAAATATTTGAAAATAATCCACGTGAACTTCGATAATTCCGAAGTAATAAATATCCCGAGAGCTCAAAGACAGCATCTTCGAAGCAAAGCTTCAAACTTCAACAATTGATTGATTGATTTGTCTTTATTATAGAGACTTTCAGCCCTTGGCTGGTTCGTCTCTCCTTCAACAATGGCTTAGCAACTGAATATGTAAACTTCCATTGAAATACATAGTTTATGAGAGAGGCTCGGAAGTACAAATCGTACTCCTTTATTTACCCGATCTTTCCCAGTGAACCACCAACCTTACTCTGTGCATGAAAATGTTGATTCAAAATTTGGTGAACTTCGGTTGAGAAATATTTATTGGTGATTTTTCTCAATTTTTAATTTTCACCTGGGGTTAAATGGGTTAATGACAGAAACAAAACTTATTTATAGTTCGTTTTCACAATTACATAGCAATTTTGAATGGTTTGCAAACATAAATACGTGGTTTAGGTCTCCAGAGAGATTCCATTATTGATTTTTTAAAGAAGATGGCAACACTGCTGGAAAATTTAACACTCAAGATTCATTGCAACATGAAAATGAGTAAGTTGAACAGTGTTCAAGTGAGCACAAATTGTCATCCAGCATTTTCTATGGTGATTCATGATTTTGACCACTGGCAACACTGCTCGAGTGACATGAACCAAATATTGACGCAAATGTCGTTTTTTTTATCTAGAAAGCAATTGAGATGGTTCTGTATATGTGAAAGTAAACAATTGGGGTAGAGTTACTGCCGTTCCAGTCATAGTTGTCCCATGTTACTTATTGTCGATTTAACTTGTTGGCAGCATGTGCTCTAATTGTACATATACTCCCATGAAATATGAAAAAAATACGTAATGATTTTTTTTCGCGTGTCTGTCCCATTTCAACTAAAAGTTTAATTTGAAGGCTCAAGTGTCGTGAAGCATGACGAAGCCAAAGCAATATAACGTGAAATGACGTTAAAAATGTTAAGTAGAATTAGTTGTAGATATCATCGGAAGTAAAATTTAGAATATAAGTGACTTGGTGAAAATATTAGCAAATTTGTTGATGAGAATGTGAGTTCCTTTGTATTATTATTTTAATGTGCGATAGGGATGCTTGATTGCAATAGTGAGTAGGTAAATGATTAGCTTAGTAATCGCATAGTTATCGGCATATAAGGAAAACATTTGCAGCTTTTGATTAAACGAAATTTGAAATGTTATCTCGGGCGGTATTAAACTGACATAAAAGTTCCCCCTACAGTTCGTTTGGTTTTAAGCTTTATCGAAAAGTTTCGGTCCGTCGGTTTGGTGATATTTTTTGTGAGAAAGACGCCATCAGTTGGTAAGTGAGGGATGATTTCTACGTATACATTCACTCACTTGCTTTACGTAAGATTGTATCAAAATCCGACATTTCTTCAAATTGCATAACGAAAAACAAACATCGAGATAATGTCCAGTTTACTCCAGTTTAGTTGATATATAAGTAAGCAAATTGGTGAATGGCACAAATTTCCCAAATGGAGGAGAACGTGCCTCTGGAGCCGACCTACTGATACTTGAAGACGCTCTCTGACTACACAGCGCAACATTTTTTGTCTCAAGAGCAAACTTATGTGTCTCCGAAGGATTTTGAGCTGATGAATCCGAATCCGGGCTCAGATTTGCTCCAACACGTCACAATTTTGAGCTATACCTCAATTTATAGGGCAAAATATGCGATTTTGGGCTTTTTTACTGCAAGCCATTAAGCTTGAAAATATTTTTTTAAGCAATCAAAAGGTTAATTGGTCAATAAACATCTAAATTAACGACTCATGCAAAATATTTCGTTTTACCTAATCAAATTTGATAGATTTAAGCATTTTATGTTAGTATGAAAACTTGCATGCAACTTTTGGAAGATGACTTGTATGGGAAATATCGTACGTAACATAAATCGCTTAAAACTATCAAATTCGATTTGGTAAAACGAAATATTTTGCATGAGTCGTTAATTTAGGTGTTAATTGACCAATTAACCTTTTGATTGCTTAAAAAATATATTTCCTTGCTTAATGGCTTGCAGTCAAAAAAGCCCAAAATCGCATGTTTTGCCCTATAAATTGAGGTATAGCTCAAAATTGTGACGTGTTAGAGCAAATCTGAGCCCGGATTCGGATTCAGCGGCCCCTGTTTAAACTCGGATCCTCAGAGTCCATCAGCTCATTGCGTCTGACCTCCTCCCTGATTCTCCTTAACGTAACGGAACTACAGTTGGTTGCATTATCAACACTCTTGTTGACATAATCGCAAACCAAACTGCTTAAACTCGGATCGTCAGAGTCCATCAGCCCATTGCGTCTGACCTCCTCCCTGACTCTCCTTAACGTAACGGAACTAAACCGCAGCTGATTGCACATCAAAACTCTGTTTGACTATTTTGCAAGCGAACGCTGCATAAACGTAAGCAGAAACAAATTCCAAACATCAAACATAATTTGACAAAACTCAGAATCTGCAAAAAATATCGAACAGCTCTATGTAAACATCCAATGTAAACTGACAGCATAACATCTTGCATGCAAGTTCTACTACCAACTTCAACGAAACGTACTGTCAATGCGAGTGACGTTCGCGCTGTCATCGACGCGAGACGAAAAGGAACGGAAAAAAGAAATAAAAACAAAAACAATCGTCAGTATCGGTGGTGATCGTCGCGGTCGCGGAGTGCATCGAATAAAAACAACCAATTGAACGAATAAACCGGGGGAGTATTCGCTATTGTTGCATTTATTACCTTAGGAATTAATTGCTTTTTGTATTTATTTACAGGTATTCGTCGAGGGACTTCGTCGAGACCGAACGTTAATGGTAAAAAGGTAATGTAACGATGAAATTCCATAGTATTACAAGATGGCGAGTCTTCGTTTTTCGCAACGGTTTAGACAGTAAACATCGCTAATGGACTATGTTTCCATTCCCGACGCGATTAATTAATTGATTTTTATGATGGTTGTCGTCTGGGGAATTTTCCCAAGACCAACTCGTAAAAACAACCATTGATTTTCACGGAGCATCAATATTTACGAATATTCATGCTGGAAAACAACCAACATATAAACAAAACTAAAAAACAACAACTGTTCTCTATTACTAATTGATTTTAATTCTTTACAGGTTTTCCGACGACAATATCTAAACGGCGGCTCTTCGACGGCGAGGTGGACTGAATCCGGAATGGAACGCGAAAGAATTAAACGCACCCGGTTGGTTTATTGGAACGCCAGTGCTGTACCTGGTCCTAACGGATTTCAGATGATCCACTGGCCAGCGCGGGATTACCTATCTAACCGACTATGGACGTTATTCGGGTTTTCCATCCACACTGGATTAACGACGGTGTACCTGGAGTTTTACCACGACGGACATTGAACCTGCCAACCTTCGTCGCTACATCAACTAAATTTGGACGGTGTTGGAGAAACCGCACGACGACGACCTTTTCCGCGACGAAATAGAATTCAATGGGTGAGTAACTTCCAATTTTTGACTAATTCTGAATTTAAAACTAACATAGTTTAAGCAAAAATACTAAACTAAATTCGTAAGCCTTTTCGCTAACAAGAGAAAAAATAAGCGACAAAAATTTGGTTGATTAGCTTAAAAGCTGCCTCCAAACACGTCTTCAACACACGAGCAAGAACTACTTCAAAATTATCGAATTCATCGGTAATTTTGCTTAAAAAGAGAAAAACGTCAAAAACGTTTTTTCTATACATAGATTTCTATTTAGTCTTCAAAGAATCGTCTCAAATGTCTAAAATTCATTAAAAACTAAATTTTTCTTAAAAAAAAACTTCAAAAGGAAAATATAATAATGTAAAAATCAATTAAAAACATAAAATTCCATCATTAGTCATAAAAAAGTCATTTATATGCAATTTATGCTTAAAGTTGAACTTCGCGTTAAATTTGACTCAACTGAACGTAACTAAACCTAAAAAAACTGAAAAACAACTGAAAATTAACGAAATAAAGTCTGAAATACCAAAAAAAAACGAGACTTGTACGAAACTAAAAAAAAATACTAAATCCAATTCAATAAAATACAAAACCGTAATCAAAACTAAAAATCAATAAAAATCAAACCAGAAATTCAAAAATATCTTTAAAACTAAACAAATTCAATCTAATTTAAGCTAAAAAGAAAAAAAATAACAAAATCAAATTTAAATTACAAAAAACTCAAACAAATAATAAATTTTCCTCGAATCCAAATTATTTAAGAAGAAAATTTGTAGTTTTTAACGTTGGGCGCCAATGTAACCGTTCGCCGAATTAGCTCGAGGGTTTTATAAGCGCGGTGGCTTAAGCGCCACTCTCAAAGAGAGACCACCGGTCGTGTTGGAGTATGCCCGACTGTAATAGAGACTCGTTTCTCAGAGGATTTCGAACGGCTCGCGGAAAATCGGCAGAATTTCTTATAAACGAAAACCCAATCTCAAACTGCACCAAAAAGCTGCTAAAAACTTAGGGAAAACTGAAGTTAAAAACAATCAAACGGAAAAAAACATATATAATTACAGAAGGAGTGATTTTATTCAAGTCAGTCAAACGTAATATGGAAAAAAAACTAAAATTCAATTTCTTAAAATTCATTAACTTAAACACAAGCATTCATTCGGGTTGGACGTATTACAAAAATGTACGGAACGGAAATGTTACATGGCCATGAACAAAATAACGACGTACCTGCGCAGGTTTTTACTTGACGAACTCGAAGTAGACGGCAGTCCTCGGTGATGACGACAGTTTGTAGGCGACCATCGTTGTGTCCGGCGACGACTACTGGACCCGTGTGCATATGGCCGAAGAACGGTGCGGAGGGAGTGGCGGCTGGACGGAAGCTTCCGGTTTCACATAAACGAGAGCGTACGGCGGATGCCGTTTATTCCCGGGACGACCCTCATCAGACAATTGGGACGCAACAGAGCCCAACGACCCGGCTTCGCGTACTTAGATTCCTACTAGGCCGAGCGGGGAATGTTACGCCTCCTATTCTCTCGAATCGGATCTGGTTCACGGCGTGCAATTTGCGACACGCGACACGCGAACCGGCTCTCGTTCTCTGGTCCACGGAGAATAACGTATCGGACCTTACCTTCGGCAATTGGCGACCGACGGGAGAATTCGCTGATAGTCTAGCGATTACACTCGCGCCTCCGATTGGCTACCTACTCGAGGCGGGCCTTTGCTGGGCACACGGGCTCACGGACGGAAAATGGCGATTCGCTGCGCCAACGGATCTCCAATTCGGCGATTGCTTCGCCGAAGAAACGTACAAAACCAGCCGTACGAAAAAAGCGCAGCGCGCTGCAAGTCCAACACGAAATCACATTAAACATTACCATTCACACACAACAAATTGACTATAATTACCTTTTTTCGTAGTCACAGAAATAACTCACAAACTGAGCAGAATCGCGAAACAAGACGGACCTCAGTCCACTATTTTTAATAAAAAACAAAATACAAAAGACGTTTAACACAACTTGTAATAAACTCACTCACTAAAATTTACCTTAATAATCACAATTATACGGAACCAATTATCTCTATACTTTACAAAAAACTGAACGGAAAGTAAACTTCAAATACTTAATTCGCGCACTTCTGCTCTCCAGCCGATCTCGCAGCGAAATGGCAGAGTCGAAGTTGCGCTTCGTCCAAGAAACTATGCCGCTCTTCAAAAGACAAATCCAATTCAATTATTCAACTATTACCTAAAATTGCGCCAACAAATTTCAGATGGCCGCGAAGAATATTCCGCGCCATCAAAATATCTTATTAGCTACTTACTCATATACGCGTTACATAACTTAGTCAGGACACAAACCATACACGAACGATATTCTCAAATGTTCAAATTCAAAGTTGAAGAAATTCCAATTGGATTTCACTTGAAAAGATAAAAACGTCAAAGCTACAAATTAACTAAAATAATCATCAACAATAATAATAATAAAAACAATTTCAAATATTCAAATAATGTAACAACTTTATCTAACTGAATTCAAACTTTATTTTACTTAAATAGAATAAAAACGTCAAAACGTTACAATCCTTCGGAGACACCTAAGTTTGCTCTTAAGACAGACAAAAAGTTTATTTTTGTTACGCTGTGCTATCTATCGATCAGTAATTAGGAGGCGAAAAAAATATGAGTGAATATCTGAGTGAATGAATTAAAGATTAAGCAGCTTGATGAGTGAGTAGCTTTATGGGTAAGCGAATGCATGTTTTAAGATAGTGATAAAGTTGGTGAGTAAGAGGGGTTCAAAAAAATGGGTATGGTTGTTCACAGGTTTATGAGTGAAGGACATTTTGGTTGGACGTGTTAGTAAATTGGTGAGTAAGCTGCCCAAGTAACACACTTGTCCCAGAAGAGTCACGCCGGCGCTTGTTAGTGTTAAGTCACAATGACTTCTGCGCAAAAAAAAACTTGCTCCGCCGTGACTCTTCTGTGACAAGTGTGTTACTTGGGTGATGAATAAGTTAATCAGACATCAAGTGACTTGATGAGTTAGTGAGTAAATTTTATTGAGTGAGCTTGAGCGTGCATAAATTGATGAGTGTGTTGGTAAGTGAGGGAGTTCAAAAGAGAGTGAGTTGGCAAGTAAGTGACGTCGTAAGTGTGCGAGATTATCATTCACATATGAAAGTAGTCGGATTTAGGCATTCCTAACGAATTCAGTTTCTTTGCAATGAAAAAATATGTAGCACAATGTGGTAAAGTAGCTTAACCTACTGCTCAATCTCGATGGCTATCACAATGCTGTCTACCGAAAGTAAACTTTCCGAAAGATCTGAGGTTTGAAAGCTTTGATCCAAGTTGTGCTAGCTACTGCAATATTGGATTAGCCGGCATGGGAATCATTATCCAATAACGGTATCTCTCACCTATAAGTTTTATAAGTGAACCTTTTTACACACGTCATACTCATTAATTATCACATACGCTTACACACTCTTTCCCACTTATTCACTAGCTGATTCAGTCATTTACTCATACATTGACTTACTAACTCACTCACTTAGACCTATTCTGCGTGTCGTGTTAAGTAAGATGAGACGAATGAGGTGGCAAAAATTGACTTGCTCTTATTTGATTTGCATTAGTCGTCTCACTTCGCATGACTCGCAGAATAGAGCTGACTAACAAGGCTAACTCACTACATCACTAAGTCATTCATTAACTCACACATCCACTAACAGGATCACTCAATTAATAATTCACTAACTCAATAGCTTACTCACTGAATCATTCGCTCGTGGCCCGGCTCACTCACTTGACATATCACTCAACTGTAACGGTTCTTCGTCACTGGGTCAGAAAGTCATAACAGCTGATTCCACTTATGCGCCAAGTAAGTAGGCAAAGTCCACTTACATGTGGATCAGCAAGGTTTACCCCGGCGAGACTCCTCAAGGCGAGTCGTTAGCAGATCTTAGACAAATCCCGAACCAATCGCAAAGCAAATGCCGTTCAAAAAATATCACCCAACAACGAGGATCAACTTAGAGGGCAAAACGGTTCCAACTCACGAATCAATGAACGATCAAACTTTCTCATTCCTCTCATTATATTTAGGCCTATTCTGTAGTTAAAATTTACTTATTTTCTAAGCTCTAGAGCGTAATTTTCAAAACCAAAATCTACCTATAATCTCTCTTTGATGTTCTAGGGTAAGGCGATTGCGAATGTGTATATCTTAATCTATTAGATCTGACCTGGTTTTAGCAGCATGCTGGCGGTTCCTCAGTGGTTACTTTACAGTGGCACGGTGGGGGCGCCCCTGTCCAGGTTCACACGACGACGATAGTGGAGCTCAGTCACCCACCAACAGTGGATCTTCGGCGACGGTGAGCGGTGAGGGACAACGTCTCAAGGGTGGCACTCACTCTCAGCAAATACACGAGCAAGCACTTGGGTGGCTGCTCTACCACGTAGCCGATCGATACAGCGGCACAGCAAGGTGAGATCAGTAGAAACAGTGCTGATTATTGCGTCACTGTTCGGCGGCTGTCCGTTCGAAGCCGATTATATGCCCCGCCCACATGGAGGGGTTTCCTGGTAATTCCCTTCGAGGCCGAGGAGTTAGATGCGGAGTACTGGCGACCGACCAACTCCTAAAAGGCGTGGATGACCTTGGGCCCTAGGACACGCGAGGGTCGAATGCTGGCTCGACGACGAGGGCAGGCCTACAAGCCGCCGGGCTTCGGATTCGTCCCTAGGAATAACGATTGCGTTCCGTTATCCCCTGTGCCCTGCACAGACACCTTCACTTGAAGGATGAGGGTGTCCTTCAATGGAAAAAATACACATTCGCATTACAATTTGGATTACACATTCGCACATGATTAACAACACTAGTATTCACTCAAATTACCTGGTCCTCGAGGGAATTCTGCGCCTGCAGTACACTAGTACGCAGTTTTTTTTCAGTTTTTGATGCACTATTTGGCTACAATTGGATCGATTCAGTTATAAGGATTTTTTTAATTCAGTAACAGTTACTCACGAGCTCTATACAAAAACTTTTCCTAGGGCCTATCAATATGGCTAACAGTTTTATCCACAGTATCTATATTTCAACTGAAAATATTTGATTTTAATTAACTGAGTTTCAATAAAGTAGTTTTAAATCTCACTTTTGCTTCTATTTTTCATACACTTGGTTTTAGTTTTACTCTCGGTTTCACTTTAACTAATTTTCCAATTTTTGTTGGCGAACGTCCAACTATTTCAACGATCGAACTGAGAATACTTGATCGAACAAATCTCTATACAATTGTCACCCGACGCGAAGCCCCAGAGCTATTGTATTTTTTGATAAACAGCTCATCAGTTGGGCATCTAACTGATGAGCCTGATGATCATCATTCTTAAGTGATGAAATGAACATAACAACTTACCAAGCGAAAGATTTAAATTATTGGTTGCATCTCCCACCACTAGGGGCGCATATTAAAATTTAGAACTTATCGTTTAACCCTTGCTGGTCCCATGTGCAAACTTAGTTTTTTTTTAAATAGCGTAAAAAATGAAATCGTGTTATAAAATTCTGAACTGGTGTTTCTTGTAACCACGTTACATTTCCCCCTTACCCGACAAAAAAAAATGTATTTTAATATATATTTTTTTTTTAATAATTAAGTTTAGTTTTGAGCAGAACCAAAAGAAAACAGAATTATACTCTTACCTCATCGTAATCCAAATGCGACTTCATAGCTTATTGTTTTGAACTATACAATAAGCAGAAGTAAAATCTTCGCTAACAAGGAATTCACTATTACGTTGAACATATATACTATACACTATACTTGTTTTTTAATATATATTACATCTATAGATATTATTTACAGTAACACTTTTCGATTATTCACAGAACCAAAATCGTCTTTTTCTTTACGGATCACTCACATCACACTTGCTTCCTTTCCTATTCTTCTCGTTTTCAACAAATAATCCACCATCGTGAATCGAAGCAGATTACTATCCGCAACAAACAAAACCAAACGAATAAAGGAAATCTCAATCCCGTAGTCGAGTATCCACTCAACCATACAGCGTAGCGAAACGCGCCGAACTGGAACTCTTGGTTCCTTATTTCAGATAACCATCCGAAAAGATACTCAAAAACCAATCTGAATAACCATCCTTAAATTCCTCCTCATTCTATTCAAAACTACACTACCTAACAGTGATCCGGTATCACGTTCAACGACGGTACTCTCATCAAACTTACAGCTTCTCTCTCGTCACTCAACGTCTCTCAAGGTTCCCTTTTCCTATGCGTACTCTGTGCTGTCAGTCAGTCTGTCGAATCGTCGCGTATCGATATGGTTGCGGTTCGTCGCGGAATATTCGAAAGTGTGAAATATAGTGAAAAAGTATAGAAATAATTTACTTAGTTTACTTAGCTAAACTTGATGGACTATGGAGCGAACTTCGAGAGGTCATGGATATTTAACTAGTATCGAAATTATGTTAGGCTGATTTGGTTCTATTTCTTTTCAGTGAACTGGCGACCGCAGGTAGAAGAAAATGGATACGAAAAATGGTGCTGAGCTGTGCGGAGTATCGGAGGTCAATGACTCCGAGGAAGAATTTAGCAAATTTTGTTGGGGATGTAGCAAATTTTGTTGTGAATTTCGATTTGGTGGTGAAGAAATCTATGGTTGTGCTTGACGAAAAGTGAATTATAATCAAGGGCATAAAGTTAAAGAAGATACTACGGTCGCTGTGCCCTATTAAATAATATGAAGAAAAATAGTGTTATTGAGAAAGAAATCTACGGGTGAAAAAAAAATATCAGTAGAAAGTGAAGTGTGAGCTGATTCAAGAAAAAAATACTGCAATGTTGGATTAACTACGAATCAGATGTTGGGTGTGGTGATGCTTGCGAGCGATCTGTTGGCTTCCAAAACCAGCTTGGCCAGAGTTTTCGGTTCTCTGAGCGTGTGTATTCTGTACATAGCTATACGGCATTGCCGGATCTACCCGCGCTGGATCCCTACACATCTATCTTGGTCAACAACGGAGGAAACAGAACGACATCTCAACGTTGGACAAGTGAACCTCAAAGAGTGTTTTTACGAAATGTTGTTTATGTGCACCAAATGTGGATTACACCGTCATAGCTGGATCATCTGCCGGTTTATTTAGGCTGCAAGTCAGCTGACCTGAAGACCCCTAACCTGTTTCCTGCCATATCTTCGAGCTCGTAGCAGTGCATCCCGTGTTTGGCGATTATTCTTGCTGGTGAGTACGTTTCGGCTAACTTGGCGTTAAAATTATTTGCCTTATTCGACAGAAAAAAGTTTTTCTTCAGAACTATCTCTCCGATATTGAAGTTCGAAACCTTTGCTCTTGCCCTCAGATTATAGTACTTGCTGTACTTCTCGTAAGCCTTTTTTAGGTTTACTCGAACTTGTTCATGGATTTCCTGCATTTCCTTGCTCAATGCTTTGGGGTCCTGTTCGAAATCATCCGAGGTCTCTCGAATTTTAGCATATTCGACGCCGGAACCTACGTAATTTCTTCCGTAGTTCACAAAATATGGGGTGTAATCAGTAGACTCGTGTACCGCGGTCCTTATAGCCATTGCCACCATCTGTAGGTTGTCATCCCAAGCCTTTTGGTTGCCGCCCTTTAAGTACGACCTGATGGCGGACACAATAACACGATTTACCCGTTCGGTGGGGTTGTTGGCTGGGTGATAATTGGCATTTTTCCAGTGACTAACGTTATACCTCTTCAGCAGCGTTTCAAAGATCAATGACTTGAACTGAGGTCCATTATCCGAAATCAAGATCTCGGGCACCCCGAAAAGCAAAAAAACCATTGATTCTAAAAATTTTACCAGGGCTTCTGCTTTGGCTTCGCGCATGGGATGTATCAGAACAAATTTTGAGAAGTGATCCGTCACTACGAGAAGCGTAGTATTTCCCGATCTCGACCGAGGGAACGGTCCCATAAAGTCAACAGATACTATCTGCCAGGGCATCACAGCTAGCTTAGGACGACCGATGGGGGGAACTCTGGGACTGTTAGGATGTTTAGACTTCTTGCACGTCTCACATCCGTGGCAATAGCGTTTAACCTCTACATTCATGCCGGGCCAATAGTACCTTTCCTGGATACGACGGAGGGTTTTATAAAATCCGAAGTGGGCAATGCCATGTTCGGCTTCTAGTATTTGAATCCGTTCTGATTTGGTGGGAATTAATTTCCACTCATATCTTCGATCTTCCGATCGAGTCGAAGGAACAAATTTATATACTTTTCCCTGCAAAACCTTAAAATCTTTATACTGGTCAGATTTCATTGTGATATTCTTCTTCAATCGCTCCAAATCTAGGTCTATTGTGAGTACGTCCGGATCAGACTCTACTGATCTGGACAAGGCATCGGCCACGACATTTAGTTTCCCTTTCCGGTATTCCAATACGATATCGTGTTGTTGGAGCTTCAGGGCCCATCGTGCCAATCTCGCCGAGTTGCCTTCCACACTGATCTTATTCAGCCATTTGAGAGACTGCGCATCAGTTACTACCCTGAACTGTGTTCCCTCTACGAAATGCCGGAACCGTTCTATGGCTAGAATCACGGCTAAACACTCGCGTTCAGTCGCGGAATATTTCCTTTGAGTAGCGGAAAACTTACGCGAAAAGAAGGCAATTGGACGACGTATACTCTCTTGGTGTTGCACTAATACGGCTCCAGCAGCAACCGCTGATGCATCTGATTCGATCACGAATTGTAGATTGAAGTCGGGATTGGCGAGGACTGGTGGTGACGTCAGTATTCCTTTTATTGTTCCTAGAGCTTGTTCTGCTTCTTCTGTCCAGATTAGTTTATTCTTGTTCTTCCTTAGAAGGTCAGTAATTGGAGCCAGAATAGTAGAATAATTTGGGATAAATTGCTTGTAGAAGCCAATCATCCCCATTAATCTTCTCACATCCTTTATCGTTGCGGGCGAAGGGTAGTTTAAAATGGGTTGAAGTTTTGTGCTGTCGATTGACAGTCCGTTCTCGGATAAAATGTAGCCCAGATAAGATATTCGCTTTTGGCAAAATCTGGATTTTTCGATGCTTATCGATAAATTCGCTGCTCGAAGACGTTCCGCAATTGTTCGTAACAACCTAAAATGTTCGCCGATAGTTCTGGAGGTCACCACAATGTCGTCTAGGTATACGAACACTTGAGGCTCAAGGTCGTATCCTAGAACTCGGTTCATTAGTTTGGTTTGTGTTACGGGAGCCCCTGTCAAACCAAACGGCATGACTTTAAAGCGGTACAACGACTTTCCGGTTCGAAATGAAGTGAAATCCCGACTCTCTGGAGCTAGAGGGATCTGCCAGTAAGCTTTCGAGAGGTCGATGATTGAAAAATACCTGGCTTTTTCAATTCGACCTAGTATCACCTGCATATCCGGAAACGGATAAGCCTCCTTCTTAGTAACTTCATTGACCCGACGGCAATCGAGGCACAGTCTCCACTCACCCGATGACTTCTTTACTGGGAGGAGGGGGTTACACCAGTCCGAAGTCGATTCCTCGATAACGTCCAACTCCTTCATTCTCTGGATTTCTTTCTCCATTTCTTTTTCAATGGCCGGGGACCATCGATATCTGGGTGGCCGCTTAGGTTTTTCTCCTTCTAAAAGCTCTATTCGGTGTTGCAAAACGGTTGTCCGTCCTAGTTTCCCATCTCCTTTTAGTATTTCCACAATTTCTAGAAGTTCCCTCCGTTCTTCGGGATTTAGTTCGTGTTCGGTCACAATCTCTGAAGATCTCAGAGCTTCCGGTACTTCGATCGAAGGCAAATCTAAACTTACGTCCTCCATTTCAACAGGCTTAATTCTTTCCAAGGATTGCTCTAGGATCAGGTTAATTTCCAGGCCTTCATCGAAATATTGTTCGACACAATTCAAATTTGTTGAATGGGTGCCTATATAGTTCGTTTCCAACCTGGTTAGATTTCCGTTCTCTTCGAAAGCAGGTGTAATTTTGAAGATTTTCCAAAAATCATTCCCAAGAATTAACTTTTTGGCAAGATTCGGGACATACAATGTCGGTACGACCTTTGTAGTCCCTCGGAATGAGTATGGAATGTAAATAAGGCTGGCACACTCATGTGCGGTCCCGTCCGCTGTTCTTATTTGCAAGTCGGTTGGCTCTTTTCGTAATTGATGTTTCTCTAACAGCTCCGGATCGCTGATAATGCTCACAGCGGCTCCGGAATCTAGAAGTCCTTTCACATTGGTACCCAGAATGTTTACCGAAATGTGTGGGCATCGGTTCTCCTTAATTTGAATAGTCAGAACAGGCGGAAATTTTTGATAGATGGCCGGAATGGGAGTCGAAGCCGAGTTTTTGGAAGGGTTGCTCCCTAATTCCCTTCCGCAGCTTCGTTTTTTTGACTCACTTGTGTACCCCGGTGATTGCTTGGGCAATTCATAGCAACCACCTCAGGTTGACCGCAAATGTGGCAAAACAACCTTTTGGATTTACAACAATCCCTCCAATAATGCCCGAATTGTCTGCAATTCCAACATAATATAGGGGTTTCTGGGTTGATAGCTGTTTCTCTAGGCGCTTCCCTTTTCTCTGCGCATCCTTTTTGTTCTCGGAGTTTTCTTTGAGCGATCGCATTAACTTCTGGGTCTTCTTGGCCAGATTCGTCGTCCCAGTATTCTTCATCCATGCAATGTACAGGATATTGACGAGGTCGTTGGGCATACGAACGGTAGACCGACTTATCCAATTCGTAGCAGAGGTTGCATAACGTCTCCATATCGATGCTTTCGATGTCGATAAAGGCTAGGTGGGGTCGATACCAATCGCGCATATTATCAACCAGAATACCTATCTTCGTTCTCGCGGACATGGGTTTTGACAATTGCTGGCACAGACGCTCAATTTCTCCCATAAAAGTAACGAATGTTTCGTTAGACATCTGTTTCCGCTCGCGGATTTCTCGTTCGATGACTTTGTCCTTGTTTGGAACTTCGAACCGCAAACGCAGATAGTACTTCAACGTCTGCCAAGTGGTAAACTTATGGCTGAACGTATAATACCAGATCTCCGCTGGAGATTCCGGGCGAAACAAAAAGTTTGCCTTACTTAATAGTTCTCCTTCCGAAACTTGATTGTTTCGTGCCAAAACATCAACTCTCTTCAAAAATTCTTCTACCGACATTCCCTTCGATTCTCCGCTAAACCTTATTGGCCATTTGTTAATGGGCACTCGGTTTGGGTTGTTTCTGTCGCAATACGGTTGTTCCATCGAACGCACAGGAATATGCATATCGTTCCGACGGTTATCAGCTACCGGCGGGGGTCGCTGTTCTAATCGATGATTTATCTGAATTGGCGTTGAAGTTCTGTTTTCAACTCGATGGTGTTCAACTCCCGGATGCTGGGTCGGCTGATGAAATTCCGTTCCGAGTTGTGGTTGTCTATATCCTGGATAATCATAGTTTGCCGTGGCATACCGTTCTTGATTAGTGGCTCTCTCTCTCGCTGTGTTTTCAACGAGTGGCGACTCGGCTCTTCTCTGTACTCCATGTGTTCCTTGAGCAATACGGCCCAACATACTCTCCAATAACGGACCGAGCACATCTTCCACAATTCGACTGACCTCGGCTCTCAAACCTGTAGTATCCCCAAGATTTGGTGTCGCAGGACTCTGTCGGCCGACTGGAGATTGGTCTGGGGGTGGACGATGGGACAGTAGCGGAGGTGGTGTTGGTAAAGAGCTTAGAGTTGGTAGCTGAGGTGTAGGTACTGATGGTGGCGGTACTAAGGGCGGTGGTAAGTTCGCAGGTGGAGGTGGTAAGGTAGTCATTAGCGCTGGAAGTAAGGTCGAAGTCGGTGGTAGTGTGTGCGTCCCTTGAAAAAGGTGATTAAACGATTCACTTGACCGAACCGATTGATTCGCGTGTGGATTGCTGGTCAGGTTTGACTTCAGAATAGAATCTGACATGAACCCGACTCTAGGGCGTCTCATTCCACTACTAGGGTCCCTTGGACCTCCTGCCATGTTCTCCCTCAAAATTGTCAACGAAGCCGCTCCATCTTCCTCAGACCTCGGGGGTGGAAATTCCAGCTCCGGGTTCCTTGGAATTGCTCCGGTGTTTCGGGGTGGTACTACTCGATCGTTGGAAGCAGTAGACGTAAGGGGAGTTCTATCGTCAGAATTACCAAACGTCTCAAAAAGGAATTCTATTTCATCAAGCAATTCCTGCTTTATTGCCGTTTGTCTGTCGTTAGTAGCATTTAGACGATTCACTCTCAAGCGGATGTGACGCAGCCGTGAAATCAACATTTGTTTTCCCCCTTGAACCTCTAACTCTTGTCTGATCATAACAAGTTTCACTTGTATGACCGAGAGCTCGTCCTCGATCGTCTTATTGGTCTTTATAGAACTCGAACCACGCAGCTCTTCTAATTGCACTTTCCTCAACTCTCCTCTTTGTTCTTCAAGTGGAGCATGAGTCATGTTGATGTTCCGGATTTCTAGTTCATATTGCACTTCATCCGGCAACAAATCGTTCGGATTGATGTACGATCCCGAACCAACTTGGTTAAGGGAGTAAGCCATCATGCAGTACTTTTAAAGATCAATCAGTTCAACTTAAAAAGTCAAAAATTCAACGAAATGTAATAGAAATTCAATTTTAGAGTTCAGTAAATATATAGAAAAAGTTTGGTAACCAAATTTCAGCCTAACAACTTCAAAATGCCTTAAGCTAAAGTAGGTATTGTAAAGGAAAAAATGCAAAGTTCAACTAAATGAAAAAAAAACAAAAGATACTAAATACTAAAGACTAAACCGATTTAAGCGAGGTTTTTTTTTTTTACCGACCGAATTCAACCTATTTCCTTGTTAAATTTCGCGTGAGTATTGATCCTTAGACTATGGTTCTTAGAATTATCAAAATTGGGAAGCAAATCAATATCATACAGTCGCACTTATAAGCCAATATCATAGATCGCATTTAATTTCAAAATTCGTCCCTAAATTGGTTCTTGCGCCCTAAATTCTCAACGCCCCACGTTGGGCGCCAAAATGTAACGGTTCTTCGTCACTGGGTCAGAAAGTCATAACAGCTGATTCCACTTATGCGCCAAGTAAGTAGGCAAAGTCCACTTACATGTGGATCAGCAAGGTTTACCCCGGCGAGACTCCTCAAGGCGAGTCGTTAGCAGATCTTAGACAAATCCCGAACCAATCGCAAAGCAAATGCCGTTCAAAAAATATCACCCAACAACGAGGATCAACTTAGAGGGCAAAACGGTTCCAACTCACGAATCAATGAACGATCAAACTTTCTCATTCCTCTCATTATATTTAGGCCTATTCTGTAGTTAAAATTTACTTATTTTCTAAGCTCTAGAGCGTAATTTTCAAAACCAAAATCTACCTATAATCTCTCTTTGATGTTCTAGGGTAAGGCGATTGCGAATGTGTATATCTTAATCTATTAGATCTGACCTGGTTTTAGCAGCATGCTGGCGGTTCCTCAGTGGTTACTTTACAGTGGCACGGTGGGGGCGCCCCTGTCCAGGTTCACACGACGACGATAGTGGAGCTCAGTCACCCACCAACAGTGGATCTTCGGCGACGGTGAGCGGTGAGGGACAACGTCTCAAGGGTGGCACTCACTCTCAGCAAATACACGAGCAAGCACTTGGGTGGCTGCTCTACCACGTAGCCGATCGATACAGCGGCACAGCAAGGTGAGATCAGTAGAAACAGTGCTGATTATTGCGTCACTGTTCGGCGGCTGTCCGTTCGAAGCCGATTATATGCCCCGCCCACATGGAGGGGTTTCCTGGTAATTCCCTTCGAGGCCGAGGAGTTAGATGCGGAGTACTGGCGACCGACCAACTCCTAAAAGGCGTGGATGACCTTGGGCCCTAGGACACGCGAGGGTCGAATGCTGGCTCGACGACGAGGGCAGGCCTACAAGCCGCCGGGCTTCGGATTCGTCCCTAGGAATAACGATTGCGTTCCGTTATCCCCTGTGCCCTGCACAGACACCTTCACTTGAAGGATGAGGGTGTCCTTCAATGGAAAAAATACACATTCGCATTACAATTTGGATTACACATTCGCACATGATTAACAACACTAGTATTCACTCAAATTACCTGGTCCTCGAGGGAATTCTGCGCCTGCAGTACACTAGTACGCAGTTTTTTTTCAGTTTTTGATGCACTATTTGGCTACAATTGGATCGATTCAGTTATAAGGATTTTTTTAATTCAGTAACAGTTACTCACGAGCTCTATACAAAAACTTTTCCTAGGGCCTATCAATATGGCTAACAGTTTTATCCACAGTATCTATATTTCAACTGAAAATATTTGATTTTAATTAACTGAGTTTCAATAAAGTAGTTTTAAATCTCACTTTTGCTTCTATTTTTCATACACTTGGTTTTAGTTTTACTCTCGGTTTCACTTTAACTAATTTTCCAATTTTTGTTGGCGAACGTCCAACTATTTCAACGATCGAACTGAGAATACTTGATCGAACAAATCTCTATACAATTGTCACCCGACGCGAAGCCCCAGAGCTATTGTATTTTTTGATAAACAGCTCATCAGTTGGGCATCTAACTGATGAGCCTGATGATCATCATTCTTAAGTGATGAAATGAACATAACAACTTACCAAGCGAAAGATTTAAATTATTGGTTGCATCTCCCACCACTAGGGGCGCATATTAAAATTTAGAACTTATCGTTTAACCCTTGCTGGTCCCATGTGCAAACTTAGTTTTTTTTTAAATAGCGTAAAAAATGAAATCGTGTTATAAAATTCTGAACTGGTGTTTCTTGTAACCACGTTACACAACAATCTCAATATCTATTTATTACATCATTAACTGACTAACAGGATTACTCACTCACTAAATCACGCACGTGCCAACTCACTCATTCATTCAATTATCAACTCACTACATCACTCATTACATCTCTCACTTACTCAATATTTCACTCACTTACTAGTTCATCAACTCACTCGTTTACTCACTCACTTGCTCACGCACTCATTAACTTGTCAACTCACTTTATCACTCACTATTTCACTGAACCACTCACGAACTCACTATATCTCTCACTTACTCATGAACTTACTAACAGGCTCACTCTTTCATCATCACACTCACTTGCTCACTAATTCACATGCTAACTCACTCACTTATCACTAACTTATTATTTCTAAAACTCCCTATTTCACAAACCAATTCTTTTACTTATTTGCTCATCAATTGATTATCGAACTCGTTTTATCTAGCTTACTTAATCACTCACTTACTAGTTTATAAACCTCATTTGCCAACTGACTTACTCCCTCACTCATTCAGTCAGTAACTCAAAAAATTTCTTATTTAAAAACTCGCTCATTAACTCACTTACCGACTAACTCAGTAGTTCACTCACTAATGCACTTACTTTCACGGAACAGATTTCACATACTCATGAATCCTCCAACTCACTCCAACTTAGCAATCATTTACTCACTAATTCACAACTCTCTTCCAAGCACACTCAAATTCACAAAAACAGCTCTCTGCCATAAGCTCCATTGCTTGCTTAATCTGGCTTAACAGACTCACTCACGAATTCACTCAATCTTGGAGCATCTCACATTCACCCACTCAGCAATTCACTGGTCACTTAGTTTTTATTTTTACGATTTTTTTAGAATGTGTTAAAGTATGATACCATCCTTATGTTATCTATCGGCTCCGTTTTGCCACAAGACATTCGAGCTTTTCTTTATTTTATTTCTATAAAGCATGATTGCCCCCGAAAAGCTTATTTAAGAATATCCAACATTTGTTCGAGAACAAGCTCTATCAAAAAATCAACTTTTTAGGGTTTTCGGATTACAAATGTGATAATTACATATGTTTCCATTAATTTTTGTTGGCATGCTTGTTTGGAGAACTTGTAGCAAACAAGTATATCTTTATATTTGTGCCGGAAGAACTATTTTTGGCAAGTTTCAGTGTAGTTAGGTTTATAGAAATCAAAAAATAGTCGAAAAAACACAAAATTGATTTAATGCACCTTATAATTTCATTGAACTTGGCTGAAGTTTTAACCAGTTACTTCTTTTTGGGTGCCAATCAAAAGGACTAGAGAATCAGCGAACATTTTTAAAAATCGAAAATGCCCAATATACATGGCACGTCACCCACAGTGTTGTAGTCCAACTTGGTACTATGTTGATAGAATGGAGTCTTAGTCAAAAGAGAGATAGAATTGTGAAAAAAAAAATGAGTATTCATGGTGTGGGATCGGAGATCGTCTTGGAAATTTCACGGTTAGTTAGTTAGTTTAGTGGGTTGAAGCGCTGATCAACGAAAACGGAGTTGTGGGTTCAAATCCCATCCAGACTTGTTTTTTTTTAAGTTTTCTCTTAATTTGTCATGTATTCCTTACTTTGTAACTATTTATTACAAGTTTATGAGTAAGAATTCCAGGATTCTTTCAATAAATCTCATTAAGGTTCAAGATTTCTCCAGATATTCTCCCTAGGATTAAGGGATCGTATTATGGGATTTCCTCAGGAAATCCTCTTGAAGTTCCTGTAAGATTCCTTCACAAGTTCCTCTAGCTTTTTTTGTTGGAATTTCTTCTTTTTTCCAGAAATTCCTCTTGAAATTCCCCTAAAAATTCCTATTTATTTTGCGATTTCTTCACGAATTACTCTAGAAAAAGCTGCGAAGATGTACCCATATTTTTTTAATGACTGAGGGGATTTTTCCAACGGTTTCTACAGGGATTCTTGCGAAATTCTTCCAGGATTACTTGCTGGAATTGCCCCAGAAATTTCTTCTGTGATTTCCCCAGCGATTTTCCCAAGAGATCTTTCAAACATTACTCTTGGGATTAATTCAAAAAATTCCTCCTGAAATTGCTATACAAGTTTTCCAAGGTTTCCATCTGGAAATCTTCTTGGGATTATTTCAAAGATATTTGCAAGCATTTCCCTAGGAATTCGTAATTTACGCTGTCCTGCACTTGAGGTGCGTTATATATATCATTGTTGAACATTCGAATTGAAATGCACTTTAACATTAAATAAAAAGAAAATCGCGTTAAGTACTGTTCCTTTGAATTCCACTAAGAATTTGCATCCTTTGACAGATACGTATTTCGACCTCAACTGTAAGGTCGTCTTCAGTGTCTTGTACTTGACTCGACTACAAGTAGTACAAGACACTGAAGACGACCTTACAGTTGAGGTCGAAATACGTATCTGTCAAAGGATGCAAATTCTTAGTGGAATTCAAAGGAACAGTACTTAACGCGATTTTCTTTTTATTTACAGATATTCCCCTAACCAGCCCAGGTTAATCATCATCACTTTAACATTGTTGATATTGAATCTGACATATCGGGCTTTTATTGAATCTGTGTGACCAGTGTTGCCAGCTACTACAAGAAATCTGTGTTATAAAAGGACGCCAAAAATGACACTTGACATCTACATAATCTGCACCGAACATTTGAATTCCATATTCTACATATTTCAAAACCACATACATCGATGTTTGTGATACATATTATACAGTGTTGCCAGCTGCATAGATAATTTCAAAGAACCGAATATCAGAAAGACAAGTACTGAAGGTAAATCTAGATGGCTTACCGATAGTTACTCAATCGACAATGGAAGAGCTTATGACTACCCAATTTTTAGTTTCAGAGGAACCACTGTTTCAGCTTTCAGGAAAAATGTGTTCTATACAACATGAAATAGCATTCGACGTCCATTTCAGTTATGCTGAAGATTCCTAGTCACTACCTTTGCCCTTGTTGATTGAAATGGACTTTATTCTTCATTTTTGACGTTAGAAAGTGGACGCAAACTGATTCGGCGTAAAAAAACGGACGTAAAATGAGGTCAGGATGTAACTTTTCAATAACACTAAATGTTGCATACAACTAACTTGATGTAATATCGTGTTACAATTGTAATTACAGTGACAAAAACTGGTGTCTTTTTCCTGACTTTAAGCTTCCACCTCCGGAGCAGTTTGCAAAAACCCGGTGTTCATTAACGTTGTTAACTCAAAGAAAAAAAAAACTTCCCGGTAATTACGGACAAACGTAATTCAGCAAATTAGTCGCATCGGAAGCAGCACTTGCTACGGATTGCCACCTCCGCCCTCAACCATTAGGATTATGCCCCATTTGTGTGCTCCCCGAGTGAAAACTTCACTCCCCACTATAGAGCAGTTCCAGCCTGGACTGGTTGTAATCACCTGGCAATTAGGCGATCTGCATTTAGTGGTGTCCAGCAGCATGGCGTCGTCGCAAACCACACTCTCCCATACCACCACCATCACCATCAGCGTATTTTTCACAAACACAAACTCACATGCAAACAAACCTTTTCGAGAGAGCGGAACGGCGCCTCGATGCAATTAACCTTCCCTTTCCCTCCTCATTACACTGCTTTTTTTTCCTCAGGAGCTTAGGTTGCTCCCACCAAACTGATGTGCTTTTTCTGCCACTTGCCAGTTTTCCCTCCATTCTATTCTGTTTCCGTTTTTCCGGCTTACACCCCCTTTTTGGTGTTCCATTCTTCCCGCGAACAGGTTTCACCACTCGCTACTGTCGCTGCTGCTGCTACCTCCTAGCCTACTACTGTGTGCTGCTGCTGAACGCGCGAGCGTTACAAATTGCCATCAGCTTCCTTCGCCTACTATGTTACCACCAACCAGCAACTGAAAAAAAAAACACGCAAGAAAAATTGCATCCGTTTGCTACTGCTACATACTACTGTCTGTCTGTGCTTTGTGTTGTGCACTTATCACCAATAAAATGCAAACAAAAAGAGATGATGATGAAGGCAATGAAGGTCCTTGACAACGATGCTTATTTTATTTTGAACGCTGATTTTGAAGATGTCGCTTTCCTTGTGGGGTTGGGTTGGGTAGTACCCAATGGGTACGCTTCGGAACCTACTAATGAAATAGCACGCTACCACAGCTTAACATGCCCGATGGCACCAATTTCAGCTATTGCGTCTGCCTATTGCAGTGTTTTTTCAGATTTTTTTTAGTGTATTATCATTTTCGTAGCACAGTTTCGCTTGTTTTATTTGAATGAGCATTTGAAATCGACTAATTATAAACCGGGATTCCTTCGAAGATTCATTCATTGATTCCTTCTGGGATTCTTCCTTGCCATCTCCGTAGGGAAGGTTTTCCTCCAGGATTCCTCCACGAATTCCTTTTACCAAGAACCCTTATCAATTACTGCAGCGATTCCATCGGGGATTCCTTCAGGGATTCTTCCCGGGATTCTAATACTGGATTCTAACGAGATTCTTGCAGCGATTCCTTCAAAAGGATTTCTCCGGAGCTCCTTCACGGATTGCTTCTGGAATTCCTTCAAGAATTTCTCTTCCAGGATTCTAGTCGAAATCCTTCCAAGATTCAAGTCAGAATCCTTCCAGGATTCTAGTCAGAATCCTTCCAGGATTCTAGTCAGAATCCTTCCAGGATTCTAGTCAGAATCCTTCCAGGATTCTAGTCAGAATCCTTCCAGGATTCTAGTCAGAATCCTTCCAGGATTCTAGTCAGAATCCTTCCAGGATTCTAGTCAGAATCCTTCCAGGATTCTAGTCAGAATCCTTCCAGGATTCTAGTCAGAATCCTTCCAGGATTCTAGTCAGAATCCTTCCAGGATTCTAGTCAGAATCCTTCCAGGATTCTAGTCAGAATCCTTCCAGGATTCTAGTCAGAATCCTTCCAGGATTCTAGTCAGAATCCTTCCAGGATTCTAGTCAGAATCCTTCCAGGATTCTAGTCAGAATCCTTCCAGGATTCTAGTCAGAATCCTTCCAGGATTCTAGTCAGAATCCTTCCAGGATTCTAGTCAGAATCCTTCCAGGATTCTAGTCAGAATCCTTCCAGGATTCTAGTCAGAATCCTTCCAGGATTCTAGTCAGAATCCTTCCAGGATTCTAGTCAGAATCCTTCCAGGATTCTAGTCAGAATCCTTCCAGGATTCTAGTCAGAATCCTTCCAGGATTCTAGTCAGAATCCTTCCAGGATTCTAGTCAGAACCCTTCCAGGATTCTAGTCAGAATCCTTCCAGGATTCTAGTCAGAATCCTTCCAGGATTCTAGTCAGAATCCTTCCAGGATTCTAGTCAGAATCCTTCCAGGATTCTAGTCAGAATCCTTCCAGGATTCTAGTCAGAATCCTTCCAGGATTCTAGTCAGAATCCTTCCAGGATTCTAGTCAGAATCCTTCCAGGATTCTAGTCAGAATCCTTCCAGGATTCTAGTCAGAATCCTTCCAGGATTCTAGTCAGAATCCTTCCAGGATTCTAGTCAGAATCCTTCCAGGATTCTAGTCAGAATCCTTCCAGGATTCTAGTCAGAATCCTTCCAGGATTCTAGTCAGAATCCTTCCAGGATTCTAGTCAGAATCCTTCCAGGATTCTAGGCAGAATCCTTCCAGGATTCTAGTCAGAATCCTTCCAGGATTCTAGTCAGAACCCTTCCAGGATTCTAGTCAGAATCCTTCCAGGATTCGCGTCAGAATCCTTCCAGGATTCGCGTCAAAATCCTTCCAGGATTCGCGTCAGAATCCTTCCAGGATTCGCGTCAGAATCCTTCCAGGATTCGCGTCAGAATCCTTCCAGGATTCGCGTCAGAATCCTTCCAGGATTCGCGTCAGAATCCTTCCAGGATTCGCGTCAGAATCCTTCCAGGATTCGCGTCAGAATCCTTCCAGGATTCGCGTCAGAATCCTTCCAGGATTCGCGTCAAAATCCTTCCAGGATTCGCGTCAGAATCCCTCCAGGATTCGCGTCAGAATCCTTCCAGGATTCGCGTCTGAATACTTCCAGGATTCGCGTCAGAATCCTTCAAGGATTCGCGTCAGAATCCTTCAAGGATTCGCGTCAGAATCCTTCCAGGATTCTAGGCAGAATCCTTCCAGGATTCTAGGCAGAATCCTTCCAGGATTCTAGGCAGAATCCTTCCAGGATTCTAGGCAGAATCCTTCCAGGATTCTAGGCAGAATCCTTCCAGGATTCTAGGCAGAATCCTTCCAGGATTCTAGGCAGAATCCTTCCAGGATTCTAGGCAGAATCCTTCCAGGATTCTAGGCAGAATCCTTCCAGGATTCTAGTCAGAACCCTTCCAGGATTCTAGTCAGAATCCTTCCAGGATTCGCGTCAGAATCCTTCAAGGATTCGCGTCAGAATCCTTCAAGGATTCGCGTCAGAATCCTTCCAGGATTCTAGGCAGAATCCTTCCAGGATTCTAGGCAGAATCCTTCCAGGATTCTAGGCAGAATCCTTCCAGGATTCTAGGCAGAATCCTTCCAGGATTCTAGGCAGAATCCTTCCAGGATTCTAGGCAGAATCCTTCCAGGATTCTAGGCAGAATCCTTCCAGGATTCTAGGCAGAATCCTTCCAGGATTCTAGGCAGAATCCTTCCAGGATTCTAGGCAGAATCCTTCCAGGATTCTAGGCAGAATCCTTCCAGGATTCTAGGCAGAATCCTTCCAGGATTCTAGGCAGAATCCTTCCAGGATTCTAGGCAGAATCCTTCCAGGATTCTAGGCAGAATCCTTCCAGGATTCTAGGCAGAATCCTTCCAGGATTCTAGGCAGAATCCTTCCAGGATTCGCGTCAGAATCCTTCCAGGATTCGCGTCAGAATCCTTCCAGGATTCGCGTCAGAATCCTTCCAGGATTCGCGTCAGAATCCTTCCAGGATTCGCGTCAGAATCCTTCCAGGATTCGCGTCAGAATCCTTCCAGGATTCGCGTCAGAATCCTTCCAGGATTCGCGTCAGAATCCTTCCAGGATTCGCGTCAGAATCCTTCCAGGATTCGCGTCAGAATCCTTCCAGGATTCGCGTCAGAATCCTTCCAGGATTCGCGTCAGAATCCTTCCAGGATTCGCGTCAGAATCCTTCCAGGATTCGCGTCAGAATCCTTCCAGGATTCGCGTCAGAATCCTTCCAGGATTCGCGTCAGAATCCTTCCAGGATTCTCGTCCGAATCCTTCCAGGATTCTCGTCCGAATCCTTCCAGGATTCTCGTCCGAATCCTTCCAGGATTCTCGTCCGAATCCTTCCAGGATTCTCGTCCGAATCCTTCCAGGATTCTCGTCCGAATCCTTCCAGGATTCTCGTCCGAATCCTTCCAGGATTCTCGTCAGAATCCTTCCAGGGTTCTCGTCCGAATCCTTCCAGGGTTCTCGTCAGAATCCTTTCAGGATTCTCGTAAGAATCTTTTAAGGTTTCTCGTCAGAATCCTTCCAGGGTTCTCGTTAGAATCCTTCCAGGATTTTCGTCCGATTCCTTCCAGGATTTTCGTCCGATTCCTTCGAGGATTCTCGTCCAAATACTTCCAGGATTCTCGTCAGAACTCATCCGGGATTCTAGTCAGAATCTTCCCAGGATTCTAGTCAAAATCCTTCAAGGATTCTTTCCAGAATTTTTTTTTTCATATGTATGAGTGTTAAGCTTTTTGAATTTTTCTTTCGCTGAGCTTTCTGTATAATTATGTTTTGCTCAAGTAAGCCAGTGTGATATCAAAAATTGTGAATAGATTCTTACTTACAGTATAGCTTGTTTTCCTACCAGCAGCGGTACGTGCACTTGTTGCTGGCTGTTATTGATTCACGCCCTAATCCTCGAATGATAATGCAAAAAATAAAAGTTTACCAAACAAATGATGCTTTTTGAAAGAAATCCAGAAAGTCAGTCTCATTACATCTATGTGTCTCCTTCTTTTTCTTCTCTTTATTGTTTTGTTTTGTTTCGTTCGATTTTTTTCTTCTTACAGGTGAGTACTGTGGAACACAATTAAACCGATCACATGTTTATACAGACACATTATCATGGGTTACTGTGATTGTGGTAGAAGTAGAATTGGATGTTATCGATGTTGTGCCCACAAGCGGATAGCTTGATTGAAAGAAACGGAATGGCGCTGGTATCTAAAGGTGCCCGAAGCTCATCGCAGCAATCAGGTAATGAGAATCGTTAGAATATTTTCCCACCCAGATCAACGCGCACTTCGATTGGGAGGTCGTAAAATTACCCAGAAGTTCACGCGCTCGTAAACGTTTTCGGATGATGAGACTATTTTCCCGACAAATCAACATCGATTAGCAGCGCAAGACAGTAAAACGAAGAGTCATCGCCTTCATTCGACGAAAAAAAAAACGAATCTCGTCCGGATGTCAGTCATGGTTTTCATTATCATATTTCATCATCACTTCACTTCTGTTCCTCCCTCGCCCGCGCTTCGCTTGATTCATTTCACATTTCCACGAAAGTGCTTCGCGGATTAAGTTCGCCCCATCCAAATGGGGAGTTATAAAGCTCGAAATCTATCGAATCATCTTGCTTCCGGATGGAAGTGGAAAATGGTCTTGAAAGCGAATAACCAATGAATGCTTCGCCGGTACCAAATCGGAGCTAAGAGAAGCGACTTAGTTGGTTCGCTTGAAGCAACAAATAGAATCTTTTGGTGTCTGATCTGATTGGGATCAGAAGGGATTAATTGTTTAAAATGAACAAAAAGAAAAATGTTGGGAAAAGCAACCCAGCAGAAATTTCTCATCGCAGTAGGTCTACTTGAAACCGACAATGGCCATAGCCTGCTTTGTTCTAACTCATGAGGAAAAGCTTTCAACTATTCAAATCACTGCACTGCTCAGTGCTCATGTTGGTGAAAGCGGCAGCCACAGCTTGCTACGATTGGTGTGCCTTTTCGCGTCCGCCATGAAGAAGATGGCACAATACGACGACGACGCCGACTATGATGATGGTAGGTGACCCTGGGAAGGTTATTGTCGGGGGCGACTTTTCGCCGAGCAGTTGGCGTTGTCCTCATCGCTGTCTGTGACTTGAATTGTTCTCGCGACATATGTTTGTTGACAGCGAGAACGGGGGGATTGTGGTTTTGTGTTACGTTACGTTGCTGCGTTGTTATGTGCGGTCTCTAGCATATTCGTTTGGTTGATTTCCATTTGTTTCCGCTTTCTCGGGGGCCACTTGGGATGATCTCAGGGGGAGGACTGAGTCTCGGTGCTGAAACAGAAGAGCTTTCTTATGAATTGCAAATGATGGTCTTGTGTTTTGCGAAATTGAAACAAATTCGTTGAAAATTTAGTGTAGATGGTATAAATCAGAGTTTGTGTGAATGCTGAATGCCTGAATGCTTTAACTCAATCTACTGTAAAACAATGTTTAAAACATTTTCGCCTCCAAAGGGATTATAAGAAACAATTTTGCCGCAATAGACAAGGTAAAATAAAAGCTAATTGTACTACAATAGATTGGAAAATCTTCTTTCAACATATTAATTGAAGTACTCATTAAAATTGGTTTAAAAATAAACCGCACAACTTGTAACAGCCTTTTGTTCCACCGTAAATTGCAACCACGTGAACGCCATCCTCACGCAACGCTCTCACTCAACTTACCATCAACTCACTCACCGCCGGGATCGACTCACTTGACACTGAAGAACGCCTGCCATGCCACCAACGACCACGCGGTGGCGCTGGCGCTGCTCGTCATAGTCGTCATCATCGCTTGACTGATATTACATTTCCCCACGGCCGGCATGGCCTGCTGCTGCTGCTACTGCTACGTCGTTCGACGACATGCAGTAGCGAGCGGCAGAAGCGCCCCCGAGTGTCGTTAAAGAGGCTCTCCTCTTCGGCCGAGGAGTGTGTGCTTTTAACACACACACAAGTGCCACCCACTTTTCCCATGATGATGCCTTAGTGGCAGTGGCATGGCGGGTGGGCGGTTGACTACGATGAGGTAAACCACTTCACCCTGGCAGTACACTCCAGTAGCAGTGCAGTAAAACCGTGCGGTGCGCGATGCGTCGCGACGATGGGGCACTGTGGGCCAGAAATTTGAATTTCGTGACAAATTTGAGTGACTTTGTTTTTTTTTTCCTTTTCAACTTCAATGACAAATTTCTTAGGGCTGTCCATGAACTACGTAGACTATGGGGGAATAAAGGAGTCTGAAAGATCTATACAAATTCTCGAAATTTTGTGAGGACGAAAATCTACGAGAGACCTCGAAAAATTAACCTACGTAGTAGGCACGGTGTACAATATTTGGAAGGTGATTCATTCCAAAAGGTTCTGTCACATGCGCCCGAAAACTTTTTGCTCGAATTGTAAACGCCTGAATGACAAACACCCGAGAAGACCATTCGTCCAAATAGACCATTCGCCCATATTAATTTCGTCATTTGACTAATTATCCAGTAGAATCAAACCATAATGCAGTTTCCAGCTATGCTCATGTATATGATGTGGTGTCCGGCCATTTGGCCGAACAACGTTTGGCCGAGTGGGTCGTTTAGCCGAATTATGATCTGAAGAATTCAGAAAAAGTTTTTGACACTGTAACTGCCAATAGGATCATTAGAAATATTTACTGGGAACAGGAATTTATTTTAATGATCCTAAACAGGTTCCATCTGGAAATCATCCAAGATGTCCTTCTAGGATTTCTCCAGAAATTTCTTCGGAGATTTCTTACCCCTTAAAATGGCAGGAGGATCATAGATATTGGAGAACAATAACTGCAAACGTAGATTGCATGGTGATTGCGGTAGATTCTGTAGACCTTGAAAGTCCTGAACTACAGAACACTTTGCATACCATACAATGTCGTACAACCTCAGATAGATACTCTCGTAACATTTCGGAGTGTCATGGATAACAATGACCGATAATCACCAACGTAGATGGCATGGTGATTGCGGTAGATTTTGTAGACCTTGAAAGTCCTGAACTTTAGGACATTTTGCAATCCTTGAAATGTTCCGAAACCGTAGAAAGCACTTCTCGGTCAACTACAAAGCAATTCGGAACATAACGGTCAAATGCCGCATAGTTATATTGAATTGGAGCTGCGGTAGATCCTGTTGACTATGTCAGTCATAACTCCAGGATAGTTTGGATGTCCTAGAATATCCAAACAAACCGAATATAGCTGCCTGCTTATGTCTAGCGGCTCTAAGAGTATTCTGCATAATTGTCCAATGAATTGATTGCATTGTTTACATTTAGGAGCTTATAGAACATATGACTTAATTTACATAACGTATTGGAGGCCTTGGGATGATCTAGGTTTATTGGACTTGATCACCATTGTAAATCGGACATCTTGAGATCTCCGTAACCTATTTTTCAATGACAAAAATCATGTATTTGAATAATTTCACGGAACATTTCCGAAAAATTCGAAAAAAAAAACACTTATTTCGACACCCCACCAAAAGGGGGGTGGGTGCAGGGGGATGTCCGTCAATACATCTTATAGTACAACTATTCCCCTTGATGTGTACAAAGTTTCAGCTTAAAAGCTTGAAAAACCACAGAGATCTCAATTTATGAAAAAAAGTTGGACCGTCCTGCCATTTCAAGGGTTAAGTGAGAGTCTTTCCATTATTCATTTTGGAATGTATCAATGAGTTCCTTCTGAGATCCTTCCAAGAATTTCATCAGATATTTCTTCTGGAAATCAACCAGTAGTTTTTTTCCTGGATTGCTTCAGGAAATTGTTTCCGGGATTTTTTCAGAAACTTCCTCCACAACTTCTGTAGTGATTATTTCCGGAATTTCTTCAAGACTCCTCCAGAAATTTCATGAGAAATTCCTCCTGGAGTTCCTTCTAAGATTTTTTTCTGGAATTTCATTAGGAATTCTGAGATAAATCTAGGAAATCTTTCTAGGAATCTCACAAAAAACTTTTCTGGTATTCCTTCAAGCACTTTTCCCGGGATTTCTTTAAAACTTCCCTCGGGCTTCTTCTCTTGCGATTGCTTTTGAGACTTTATTCCAGGAATCCTCCGAAAATTTCTTCCGAGATTCCTACGGGAGCTATTTCCGGGATTTCTCCAAGAACCTTCTCCAGAATTCATATAGAAACTTCTTCCAGAACACATTGGGAGCTTTTTTTCGGAAACTTCCTTCGGGATTCTTCAGAAACTACTTTAAGGGTTTATTCACACGAACTTCTTCCTAGATTCCTCTGGGAACTCTTTCCGGGATTACCTTGGAAACTACTTCCGGTAATCATCTAAAACATTACCCTGGTATTTTCCCAAGAACTTCTTGTGGGATTCCTCTGAGATTCCTTCGGAAACTTCTTCTGGATTCTTCTAGGAGCTCTTTCCGGAATTCTCACAGAAACTGCTTCTGAAACTCCATCCAGAATTCATCGATGAACCATTTTCAGGATTCCTTCAGGAGTTTCCACTTGATTCTCTCCAGATCTCTAGATCTTTCTGGAATTCCCCTTGTTAGTCCTGGGATGACAATCATCCAAGCGTTTATTACGGGATTCCTACAATTTTGTGTGACATTCTTTATGGAATTACTCAGGGAGTTCCTTATGAATTTCCTTAAGTTGAAAAATTCCTTCAACAATTTCTTAAGAAATTCTCCATTAGCTTTTTAAGATATTTCCTCTGGATTTCCTCCAGGGTTTCATCCAATAGTTTTTTTTTCAGGGATGTCATTTTTCTAGGAATTCCTCAGGGAAATCCCAGAAAAACCTTCTGAAGACGTTCCAAAAGAAACAATTAGAAGAATCTCGGAAGAAATTCCAGCAGGAATCTTGAATAAAATTCCGGGAGGTATCTCGATAACAATTCCTGAAGGGATCTAGAAGCTCATGGAGAAATCCTGGAAGGAATTTCAGAAAGAATCCCAGAAAGGATCTCAGAAGGAATCCTGGAAGTAGCCCAGAGGGAATTTCAGAGGCATCCTCAAGAAAAATCTTTGATGAAGCTACCTGAAGAATTACAAAAGATACACCTAGAGGAATCCTGGAATAAATTTCTGCAGACACCACTGGAGAAATACTAGAAAAAATAACTGGAGTTATCTCAGTAGGAATTTCTGAAGGAATCCTGGGAAAAAAATTCCTGATGAATCCTCAGAACGAATTACCAGAAATTTGTCGGAAGAAATTTTTGGAAAAATTAAGATACTCTTGGAGAAATCTTATAACCGTGGAAAAAAAAAACCTGGGGAAATCCATGAAAGAACTCCTGTAGCAAAGTCACCAGCAAGTCATAAACCATCACATAAGTATGAAACATATTTTGCACAATCCACTCATAAAGCTGACGAAAGTTCAAATCCTAATCAATAAAGCCAAGAAACAACAAAAACTTGCATCCAAATTTTGCATAGCAAACGAGACGTGCTGTGCCCAGTATGGACATATCTGTTACCCCTCTTATATCCGACTCTGCCTTCAAACGAGTAGAGTTTGAGCATTTTTGTATTTGTTTTCTGTCCTGGCAATCGCAACTTTTATATTTTGGACTGATATTTAGGACTATTCCGTATATCTCAAAATAATTGATGGTGTTTTTTAAGCGTATTCTAATCATTTAAAAAGTGATGTTTTGGTCACCTTTCCGATGTCATTGCTTCTTTAGTTTTGAGTCGCAGCTCTTACTTATTTTAAATTGTTCCTCAATCATTCTATTTTCTCGTTGCCGTGCAGTTAGGGTCACCAAGCTTCTAAAACTTTTCGTGAAAATAGTTTCATCTTCGTATCCATTGGTGGTTTTCCATGAAAAAAATTAAATAAAAATATTTTAACAATAAAATAAAATCTTTTTTTCGTCTTAAAAATCGGTTTTCTTAAAAGGCCCCCAGGAAAAATATGAAATTGTAGGGATGCTCAAAAATAAAAATTAGAAAATCAAAATCCTAAATTCAGAAAATCGCGAATTTAAAAGATTGAAAGATATGTGGCCGACAGGTTACCCGGGTTGCCAGCGTTCATTTAAAAAGCACGGTTAAGAAAAAGCAAAAATAACGGTTAAGATAACGAAAAATGATACTTAGATAACAATTAAAAGAAAAAAAGTGTATTGAAGGGCTAATGTCACACGAAGTTGTAAAATGTAGTCTTCTAAGCCTGATTAAGGCCAAAGTAGCTGGATAAATACATTTTCTTGTAACTTTTGGTGTAGTCAATTTGGTTAAACTTTGTGTGAAGCAGTTTGTGCATGCACTTCGAAATTGATGTTCATAGAGAGAAGCAACTCAACAACGAGTACTCGAAGATAAACTCGTACTCAATTTGAACGACCACACTTGAGTCCGCACTCCTTAGCGATGAACTAGGCTTATTGGAGCTCAAATAACAATAACTAAAAGATACTGTCGAGATATTCAGGATTATCCAAACTGTTCCGCAATTTAGATCACATTATCTGCAGCCGTAACAGCAACTGTGCTGATATTTTGAGCTACCTAAGTATACATAAGGCACTATTATACGCCTAACTGTGCTATTCTAGTGCTGACGCGCTCTATATTGGTCGATTATTGCCCCTATAAGCCCAATATGATGAAATATAGTGCTATTGATTACTTGGGCTTACAACATTAAGGACATCAGGACTATTTCTCAGGGAAGCTCAAGAGACGTTATAAAATATTAACAGGAGTCTCGGCAGATCCAGGAACTCCATGAAACTGTTCTTGAGTTTCAGCCCAATCACCGAACAAAAGTGACTCCCAGATCTCACATCCTACCTTAATGTCTTATGTTCATTCTATTTTGAAAAGACACTGAATGTTTACGTTCATTTTGTTAACATGCATGCTTACTCCTGAATAATATATAAAAAAAAACAAATAACGCTTACTTAGTAGCTTCATTTCAGAAAGGATGAAAATGGAAGCACCTAGTTTAAGATGGGTTTCTGTATTCCGTAAAATTTAAATGACTACTGTTACGAATGTAGACCAGAAGTTATGCTCTTCAGAGTAGTTTGGTTGATCTGTAATATCCCAATACAATTTTGGAATGATTCGTACGATTCCAAGGGGATCATAGTTATAGGTATAGGTATAGGTAGATGAATATGTTTGTTTCGTCCAGCAGTTGACTAGGTACCACGTTGTGTTTATTCCCCCGGAGGAATCGAGGAAGAACGAACTACTTTCGGCTACGCTTACTTTACGTTTTATTGCGTACCACAGAGAGGCAGTGCTCCTGCTCTGTGGTGGTACTTTGACTTACAACTAAAGTTACATTGATCACGCTGTCGCTTTTATAGGCGACAGCGATAGTACGGACAATATACAAATCAAATCAAGTGAATAGAAGAATAGCAGCCGTGCGCTGCTCTGCTGCATATAGGGAGCCCGACGCATGATCAGGCTGCTGCGGTGTCAAAGCGGTGGCTCTTCAATGGGCTGCTTCTGCACACGCTCTGCATGCTAGAAGCAGCCAACGACGACGCCGGCGACCGTGCGAGATCCAACAATGTTACATCAGCAAAAATCACCAATGTAACAGATGTAGATGTCCAGAACTGAACTCTCGAACAGTTTGCACGATGCTGAATATACTGAAAGTAACAATTTATATCAGTCTTCAAAACAGGTCCTTGTACTTAAACTATATTGGATTATTATTAATATTAATATTTGTTAAAGACACTTTACCACTTATATGGCATTCGTGTCTGACTATATTGGAGGTTTTAAAATAACAAATTAAAAATTCTCGTGGTGACCAATATTCAACTGGCTCGATGATGATCACGGTTAAGGTTCGGTGGTCCATCGATAAGTCGAGAGTGATTTTCCATAATAGAGGAGCAGGTTTTTAATGATTTTTTTTTCGAAGACAGAGTCCACATCGGATGATTCTATGCAGCCATTTTTCATTTGGATTATATGTAACCCCTTAAACCTTAATGGGTTAATCGTTTTTGTCCTTCAATTTATCAGGCAGATTGCCTTCTATTCGCAGCATTTGCTTACATAGTTTAAAGTGTTCCAGGAGAGTTGGAGGAGGGTGTCAGAAGAGTTTCAAGGCGTGTCAAGGGATTACATTGTTATTCCGAGTGGTATGTTCGGTTTCCGAGATTATCAGGGAGATTCAGGGATTTTGAGTTGACCTACAGAAGAGAGGATGTTAGAGAAGTTTTGCGGAAATTCCGTTGGTTTCATAAAGGTTTAAAAGGTTTTCAGGGTTTCATGAGGATTCGGTAACCTTCAGGTTAACACTCCAGAAATTTAGGTAGACTCAAGAAATTTCAGTAGAGTTTCAAGGCATTTCAGGAAGTTGCATGGAGCCCCAGGGTTTTCACGGGGATTCGGGACTTTCGAGCGGGTTTCAGAGGGGAAACCCATTTAAGTTTCAGTGTGTTCCAGTGGGTTACGTGTAGTTTCTGGGGTTTTCTGGGGGCTTTGGAAGCGTTCCAGAGATGTCAAGGCGGTTATAGAGAAGTTTCGAAGCATTTCAAAAAGCTTTAGCGGGTTTCCGAAGGTTTCAGGGGATTTCAGAAGAGCTTCAATGAAATTTCAATGAAATTTCAAAGAGTCTACGGGAGCTTTGGGTGTTTTCGGGGATTTCATGGGGCTTCAAAGGGATTTAGTAGAAGTTCTCGAGTGGCTTAAAAGAGGTTTCCGCGTGGATTGAAAAAGGTTTCATAACATTTTAGGGTGTTTTTTTTGTAGTTTCAAGGGCTTCAGCAGATATTGGGGCAACTGAGGAGATCTAAAGAAGGGCTGTGCATAAACCACGTGATCATTTTTCCTCCAATACCACCCCCCTTCACTGCGTGGTTCTTCTTCTTTATGGCTCTACGTCCCCACTGGGACTTGGCCTGCCTCGCTTCGACTTAGTGTTCTTTGAGAACTTCCACAGTTATTAATTGAAGGGGTTTCTTTGCCTGCCATTGCATGTATTTGTATATTGTGAGGCAAGTATAGTGATACACTATGCCCAGGGAGTCGAAAAAATTTTCCCGACCGGAACGGGAATCGAACCATAGCCTAGGCTAACTGGAGACCCTGCGTGGTCTTTGCAACATTAAAAAAAATATGTATGGACCATGGTCTTTGCCCTAGCCAACCGTCGACCCGCACCCCACTTGCTTTATGGACGGCCCCAGACGAGTAGAGCGTTTCGTGGAGGGTTATTTAATGCGGGGTTTATAGGCGTTTCAAGACATTTCGGAGCGTTTAGGGAATTCAGATCGTCTCATGGGAGTTCCAGGAGTAAATGATAAAACATATACAGTTTGTATGAGCCTATATAAGTGTAAACCTTAATCGAAATACAGCGAGAGATCACTAGGTACGCTTATTCGATTCGATTATCCATAATCAAGAGAATTAAACGAGGCCATAATCAGTCATTCCATTCACTACTTGACTGTACCGGTTTATAGTACCCCCTCAGCAGGTTTGGTAGGGTTTATCGGTGTCCGGCCATTTGGCCGAATGCCGTTTGGCCGAATGTCGTTTGGCCGAACGCCATTTGGCCGAATGCCATTTGGCCGAATGGGTCGTTTGGCCGAATGCCGTTTGGCCGAATTGTGATCAAAAGAATTCAGAGAAAGTATTCGATATTCTAACTACCAAATGATAATCAGAAATTTTTCCTTCTTTTAATCATAGGCTATTCTTTCTAGTTTTAACATTCAAAGATTTGTTGGCGTTAAAACTGTCAATATTTTATCGAAAATTCTTCCTTCTTTGAATCATAGGCTATTCTTTGGAGTTATTCTGATGCGAGGAACATTGGCATGGTCACTTAAGTACATCATTCATTTTTCGGCCAAACGGCATTCGGCCAAGTGGCATTCGGCCAAATGACCCTTTCGGCCAAATGGCGTTCGTCCAAACGGCATTCGGCCAAATGGCGTTCGGCCAAATGTCCCGGAACCGGGTTTATCGTGGTCTACTAGAGTAATGTTCTTTGTGTTTTTCTATTTTATGTTTGTTGGTCACCCGAAAAGGACGTAACCATCAGTAGCAGCTGCCTGTAATGGTAGGAGATGGTGGTAGCAAAATTAAGGCCAATAGAATCTTGGAGATCCTCGATTGATCGAAGAGGTAGAAACGTATTTTTTCCCAAATGATCGACACCAGTGAAGACCTGTGTTAAGCGTGTCAAGTCCTGTAGACACAAAGTGGCTGTTGTGTGTGTAGGATTCTAAGGACACAGGCAAAAGCTAAATCCAGATGATTCGAGAAATTATGTAATACCTGGACCTCACCCCATCCTCACATAGAGCCCCGAGGTTTTGTTGTGGCTTTACCACGTTAAGTAAGGTGAACCGTAACCCCTAAACGGATCCGCCGAGAAGCCATCCGGCGTAGACTTGGGCAGGTGAAGTTCTGCCAGTCCGCTACACCCGGTCAAAGATGCAAAGGAGGTTCATTAGCCAGGATAGGCGTACCGACCCTAGAGATTGAGTCTACCCACTGGGAAGGGTCACCTATTGTGACCTTCTTCTTAAACCAAAAGTTGATGCGGAGTGATCTTTTGAAGTTACATGACCAAGCATAGCTGTATTACCATATACTTTATCGGTATACGCTGGCTATGCGGCCATCCTTAGGCACATCAACCTGTGGGTATTCTCCAGTCGCACCATAATCAAGACTCAAGAGGAAAGGATTGTTCTGTACGTACAACCAAAACGTGCACTGCCGTCACTCGTCGGTGACATGTGTGCTGCTTAGGTAGTATCCGGCAAAGGCTATCCGGGACTCCTAGGGTATATGGCGCTCTCGATGGTGGTAAAGCGGACACTTTTGAACGCATGGAGAACGCGTGACAAGCTGATACCCTTTTACCTATTTTTGAGTACTATATCTGCTCTGCTCTTATTTAGATCTCTGACCTGATACTTAGCATCCATCGCACCGTTGATGGCCCATTCTGGAAGCCAAACTGGTTATCTGAGAACCTCATACAGTCATCTGACCCCTAGGCATAGACCGGTAGCCTCAACAATGAACCGCACTAACAGTTACCCGGCGATGTCCAGTAGATAGACTGGCTTGTACTTTGTATCTTTCAATCTTCTTTCTCTCTTTCTCTTCTCTACACATACAACTCATGTAGATGTATTCATAAGTTCATAGCCAACGCTTGAACAGAAACGGTTGAAAAGGCGTTTCTTTTACTTCTAATTTCATCACAGCACAGTGTCAATCTATCATATAAGGGGCTGTCCATAAACCACGTGGTCATTATTTTGGGACCTTTCAAACCACCCCCACCCACCCCCCCCCCCCCCGCGTGGTCATTTGTCCATACAAAAATTTTTATTTGTCCATACAAAATGGTCATTGGCCGAACCCCCCCTATGGACCACGTGGTTTATGGACAGCCCCTAACGCCTGCAAGCTATGCAACCAAGTGAACTGTGCCGCTTACCAGTAATCTTCACACAATCTATCACTCAACGCTTGGCATCCATGTACTAATGCGTGAACCCTGTGCCTAAAATAAACATTTCCCATCAACACTCCGACATCCGTATGACCTTGTGCAGGCGCAAGGGACTCAACGGCCTGTTGGCAGCAAGCGATTACAATTGATTGACCAGCAATCTGGCGCAGCAGGCATCATTCTCGCTTTAAACTAGAAGCACTGACGAACCGATCTGACAGTGGTGTTACAAAAGTGTCCCCCCTAAATTGAACGGTCAACCAGCGAAGCGAGTGAACGTTTCTGCCAAATCAACGCAGACGCGAACCTTCTTCTATATGAACACACGGGGGATTGGGATCAAGTTATCAAATCAATGCGAACCGTTATAGAGGTGGGGGTAGTGTTCGGCTTTTTTACCATGGCGTCGAGGACAAAAAAGTGAATTTGTCTATTCTAGCTGTCACGACGGTTTGTCGGTGCTAGAAGACCACCAACACTCACTCACTGTGTAGATGCCTGAGAGTTCCAAGCGGCTATCTCATTGGTTCCTAGTGTGAGTGTAGCTGATCTGGCGTCACTGGAGTAGCAACTGTGGGAGGTCAAGCAAGCTCAAGTAGAACCGATCTTCGTTTTTTCCCCTTTCGGAAAGTTCGCATATGTCCAGTAAACTCTGCATAGCCATTGTTAACATGTCAGGATCAGCCTCAATGGCCACCATAATGACTACTCTCGAAGTGCCATCAGGACCTGGTGTCTTTTTCACCATGTGTGAATTCATTCGTGTGATGAGTTCCTTTTTTGTCACCGGGGAACCATAGGGAACGGCAGCAAACGGTCATGTGTCGTGGTGTGGGGTAACGTTTCCACGATCTTCAGCAGCATCTCGCTGGAGCGATTCGCGGTGTTGTTATGCCCTTCGAGAGTTCGTCGATGCGCTTCCGCTTACGTGTCTTATTCTCCTTGTCCAGTGCTAGTTTAGCTGCTCTGTCAGCCTCATTTCGCTTCGTTCTACATTATTTGGTACAAGTTCCTTGCATCTTTCTCCTAGCTCTTCTAGGCATCGTCATGGCACGACAGGTGGTCCATCAAGAACTCTCCACAAATCCCGGCTTTTCAAAGTGCGAGGTCAACCACCCGCGTTGACTATCGATGATCCTCGGCTGTCTTCCCATGTATTCAATCCTGTATCGAATCGCTAGATGGTCACTACAATCTCAGTTAGGGTTCAGACCCGGATTCCATAAGGTCACATAAATGATGGACTCTCTGAACCGTTACCACTGCAGACATTTTTCGCCTACATTCACAACATCCATGTTCGTTCACCTTAGACGTATATTTGAGCAGAGTATCTTGTGTAGTACGTACATGCAGTTGCTCCATTCGACCGCTGTTGAAGTCTCCAGTCTCCACCGATGGCCACAGCGCTCAATCCTACAAATGCACAAAATCAGGTATTTTGATGCTTAGTTGCACTCCCTCTGAATGTAGTCATCAGTAACTACAGAACCCTCTTCTCCGCAGTTTACTTCTTCTTGGCAAAAGCCATCGACTTGCGAAGATTTAGTTAGTAGATCTAGCAAGTAGATCTAACACGTCCAGGTTCATCATCATCGAGTAGATCTTGTTTAACCCTTTGGAGCCGGAGGGATCATATATGACCCCAACATAGAAACGGCTGTATGAATTCACCCATTCGATAAAACAGTATACTGTCTTCGGCAAAGTTGTTGCAAATTGAGTCCACTATTAGAGAAAAATTGGGATATTTGTATTTGGGACTTCATTGATAACCTAGAACATCCTGAACACCATTAAATTTGAAAAAAAAAAAACAAAATAATTGAATACCAATTGTTCTAAAAGCTCAACGTGGATGTTGGTTTCGTTTATATGTATCCATTTAGCCTTCATCAAAAATATATCAATAGGTGTTTTATATTCTGGGATGTTCCAGGTGTTCCAAACTGTTCTGTAGTAAAGTCCTTCAAATCTACAAGAATAATTTTATGTATTTACGTCACAACTAATAGCATTGCATAAGATACTGGGATCCGTGAAGCTCTTGACATTTTCAATGTCATTCATAGACGCTATAGGGATATTCCAGGTCAGCCAAACTACCTTGGAGTTCAGGACTTCAGGTCTACACTCGTAACAGTATCCATATCTGTTAAACTGAGAAACGCTACATAATCAATCGCAGTTACTGCAGCAATCTGAAGTCTAAGAGTTTATTATAAACCTTTGGGACATCTAGGGTCGTCCAAACTGTTCTATAATAAAGTCCTTCAAATCTACAAGAATAATTTTATGTGTTTTCGCCATATATATAATAGTATTGTATAATCTACTGGGTTCCGCGAAGCTCTTGAAATCTCAAATGTCATTAAGAAACACTACAGGGATATTGCTGGTCAGCCAAACTACCTTGGAATTCAGGACTTCTGGTCTACACTCGTAACAGTATCCATATCTGTTATACTGAGAAACGCTACATAATCATCCGCAGTTACTGTTCTATAATGAAGTCCTGCAAATTTACAAGAATAACTTTCAGGGTTTTCAAGACTTTAGGATCTAAACTCATGATCAGTTTGGATGACCTAGGATGTCCAGGAAAAATATTCCGCATAATATTTATACTACTGAATACCAAAACTACAGAAAAACGTATAAAAAACTTCAGAAGAACGCTTGTAAAAATTCCGGCTTCAAAGGGTTGAGGGTACTTGCTGAAGTTGTTCCGCTCGCTGGTAAACACGATCAGCTCAACGAGTTATTCTGTGACTACCGTGAGCTATACACCACTCGAGTGCACTCATTTGCGTTTTCGGAGCCGGTGCTCCGGTAATCCGCTACTTCAGCTTCAACCCTCACCGCTTGTGGTGACGATCACGCTAGGCAAACGGGTTAATCGTTGCTCCCACTCTTTTGTGTGAGCTTTTGAGTCCTCCATAAAGCCACCAACTCTCTCTGCCGATGATCGTATTCAAGTACGGAGGTCACGCGAGGGTTGGCGAAGCCCTTCATGGAAACTGAGCCCAGAGTGTGGGTTTATGTGCACTCTTAAAAAATTAGGGATTTACACGAGACGTAAACCATCAACGGACGTGAACATTTCATGACTGAATGGCAAATTTGACTCATTTTTGCATCCATCATGTAAGTTCGAGTTGGTTGCACAAGATGTCAACAAACCTATCTGACCAGATAGGTAGAAACAGTTTTACATTTATCGTTTGTCTCACAACTCGGTGATACAGCCAAGAGGTATAGTACGTGCCTCTCAATCAGCGGACTCGAGTTCGATTCCAGTTCATTATTTTACTTACATATGTTTTATCTCTCGCTTCGGCTCTAGCGATTGCTAGCTCGACTTTGTTTGTGATGGAAGACGTAAATTTGTGTCAAACGGGCCGCTCCGGTTTATGTGCATCCAAGTGAATTTAAATTTACATGATTTTTTCTAAGAGTGTGGAGGCTGATCAGGCCACACTGCTCAGCCCACGCCACGCCTAGGCTCTCTCCGCTTGAGCTACCTTTGGTATCAGGAGCTCGTTCAGCTTCTAATGGGAAGCGTCAATAGCACTTTTATCACAAGACCGCACATAGTCCTTGTCTTGATTTCATTAGTTTCGATCGTCAATACAGCAAGCTTCTGCTCCTTTGAAGAGGCAGTCGGCAAGGTGAGAAACAATTCAATCAAAACGAGCGTCGCGATTTAGGATTGAGATAGAGGTCGGTAGTGTTTCAGAGATTATCACATTTTCGTCGTGCAACTCGAACTTCTGACCCACTGTGCTCGAGGAGGGGTAGGCTGACAGTCGTTTAAAATGATAACGACGACATGAACGATGAGTGGCACGACTTTTTGATCAACAAGGAAGAGGGGGAGGACAGTAGAAAACGGCGCACAGCAGAGCGCTCACAAAAGAATGCACGATCACCGTTAGTTGTCGTTTGAAGCTTCAGTGCTGTGTCGATGTCGCCGCTTTGGCTTTGGCGTGTTATCACGTACCCGCGCGAGCGAGCGCGTATCGATCCTCCCACCAACCAACCGATTTTTGGCTCGACTCCTCCACGCTTCTTGAAGCTGCTGCCAGCCATCTTAATATAGGAAATTCCTTCCTGTCGTGTACGCGAGATCCGCACAATCCACAAAATGGCTCAAGGACAATGGAGCAGCACTCTGCTGGCTCACAATGTACATAAGTTGACATGGCAGGCAGCGGGAGGCAGAAAGCAAGAAAAAACTCATTTAAATGATGACTATTAAAGCCATTTATCTTGCTTTTGGCGCAAAGTGGAAGGACATGGCGAGAAATGGGCTAGTTGTTGTTTTTTTTTATTCTTCTCTCCAGCCGGCGGCCAGCAGCCATGGAACCGGAATTTGTGCGTTGTCCTGTGACGAGAGTTGGTCCTTTCCGTTGTTGTTGGCCGCTGCCGCTGGCTGTCGTATTCGCTTCGCGCGGTCACGGTGAAATTTTCAAATGCCTTCGTTTTCTTCGACCGCGCGTTTATGCGGTCTGTTCGCTTCGCTCGCAGTCCGGACGTTTGAGGTCACGGCTTAGAGCAATCAAGGCATGTCATGAGTCGGGGCAAAATTGCGACAATTTTTACAATGCCTACTCTGGTTGTTTCTTCGCTTTCTTAGCTCAGCTGTATTCCATCCAATGTTGTTTGAGCGACAATTTAATGGTGACAATGGCGTGAAGAGGCAGCACTGCCTGCCGAACAAGAAAAGCACAGGTGGCAGCCGGCTGTCGAGAGGGATTTCGAGAGGGAAGACTGTTTCGCTTGCGATAGCTGAACAAGGGTAGTCGTTTTTCATTGGATTGGATTGAAATAAGTTGCTCACTGAGATTATAAATTAGGATTAAAGAAGTTTTGTCGGTGAAGGAATTTACTCGAAACTTTTGTTTACCTCTTCGTAAGGTTCCCAGGGCTTGGTTCAGGGTACTACTAGATTTAATGTGTTTGGTGAAGTAATTCCTAAAAAAAAGTGCTTAAAGCACGTTTTTTGGTCGATGTTAGTTGAATATCGTTCAGAGAGCTAAGGAGAATATGATCCCAAAGATAATTCCTTGATGTGCTGGATTGAAATTCTAATTTATAACGCAGGGATGAAAACACTCACTTGTACTCAGATACACTCACTTGCGTTTCTCTCAGCTCACAAGCCTTTAAACAAAAAACAGCGTATGGAGGACTTTTACCTTGCAGTTTTATCTTAAAGTTTGCCGAATAGAGTAAGGGTCGCAAACACATATTGAAGTCGTAAGAGAGCAAAGAAAGTGACTCTCCACACGATGAATGCAAATTATGCTCACGTCGTGGAGAGTCGCATTCATAGATTTGCCACGATTTTGGTAAACGTGTGCGACCATTACGTGTTTTTATTCTTCAATCACTTAATCTAATGTACAGCTCTTTTTGTCCACTAGGGCAGGGATTTTCAGACATTTGCGCTTGCGGTGCACTTTTTGGAAATAAATCGCTCCGCGGTGCACATGTTCAATATTGTTAAAAAAACATTTAAAATTCGTTGAAAAAAAGCTGTCGTATTTTTTCATAGCAATTCCAAGGTGCATACACTCGTCATTAGTGTTCCCCCCACCAATTATGACACTGTTTTACGTTTTTTCATCACTTATCGGAGCATAATGAAGTGACACAGTTATTTGACTTGGAATATTTCTTGCTCAGAATTTTCTGGAAACTTTCAGACAAGATCTTTATAAATGCTGAATGAAATCTTGAGCCGAATTAGTGGTGTTTTGTTTTTAAGAAGCCCGGTGAAGTCCTTCTATTTAAGACTACTGAAATATTTCTAGCAGTAGCGTCTCGTAATCTCACTTTTTACCTGTTCGACGACTTTAAAACTGGATTTTGCGGAGAATTCAGTATCAGAATCAAATTGCAAATGGACGGAAACGACAATTCTCCCAATTTTCTACAAATAACGAACTAATATGATGGCAACATTCAAGAATTAAAGTTCGTTGGACAGGTTTGAGGTTAGGAATCGCCACTAGAAATTTTTTGATGAACGTTTTTCCAAGACTTTTACAGAATTTCTGAAAAATTCCTAGCAAGACACTTGGCAACTTTAATTTAGAACTTCGGGATATATTGACAATGATTTTGATAAATTTCTTTCACGCACTCTTGTTTATTTGGAAGGAGTTGTGTCTTCACCTGATTTCGAGATCAGAGATAGATTCCTTCTCTGGTATTGAGCAAAGCCACAGATATATTAGTAAGATATCTTCTGAGATTTTTTAGCGCATTCATTGAAGATGCATTGCGAATGCCTTGTAGGGTAGGTAGGTGAACATCCATTACGAGCTCTTTGAAAAATATGGTATTTATTAGGAGAGTTTCGGCAGACTTGTTCCATGATTCTTCGCAAATATCTGAGACGGTTTATGCTGGATTCAAGGTTAACTCGCCAGCTGGAATAATGGAAATTTTACTCTCAATCCCCTGGAGCACCTTACAATAGTTCAGTTGTTCTAATTAATTCGAATTATTTTTCATGAAATAGGTAATGAATTTAGATTTGAACTTAAACATGCAAGACTTTTCTGAAGTGCTGCGGTGCACTTGTCATGGCTTTTTGGTGCACCAAGTGCACCGCGGTGCACGATCTGAAAACCGATGATATACAGGGTGTTAGGTACCTGAGTGCAAACTTTTTGAAGGATGATAGAGGACCATAAATGGTGAAACAAATTGTTCTACGCATATGGTCAAATCTCAACCGTTACGTAGTTAATGAACTTCCCATGTTTTTGACGATGATTGCCTTAACTGGATATAACTTTAAAATGGCCAAACTTATCGCAGTTTTTTGAAAGATTATTGAATTTTCTATCAAATGACATCTTTGAATCGATTTAACTAAACCAAATAACTAAGTTTTCTGGAGCAAATTGCTCAAAAGTAGTGTGTTTTAATTTGTTTTTATCAATTATCTTTAAAAAATGCGTAATAAATTAAAATTCTTTCTTTGGCAAAGTTGTGGCCCCTGTTTTACTCTACAATTCGTTCTTTGACATAAAACTTCTAACTCTTATCATTTTCTTGCAATTTTGATTTAAACATCGCATTTCAGATAATAAATTTGCAACTGTCAAGGTCAGCACTTTTTTGCGCATGGTGCCCCACATTCAAATCAAAATTGCAAGGAAACGATAAGAGCTAGTAGTTTGGTGTCAAAGAGCGAATTGTAGAGTAAAACAGGGGCCACAACATTGCCAAAGAAAGAATTTTACTTTATTACACATGTTTCAAAGAAAGTTGACAAAAACAAATCAAATCACACTAATTTGAACTCATTTGTTCTAGAAAACTTAGTTATTTAACTAAACCAATCGATTCAAAGATGCCATTTGATAGACAATTCAGTCATCTTTCGAATAAGGGTCAAAAAACTGCGATAAGTTCGACCATTTTCAAGTTATAGCCAGTTAAGGCAATAATAATCAAAAACATGGAAAGTTGAATAACTACGTAACGGTTGAGATTTGACCTTATGCGTAGAACAATTTTTGTCATCATTTATGGTCCTCCATCACCCGTTAAAAAGTTTGCACTCAGGAACCTAACACCCTGTTCATTTAATGCCAAGCGATATTCTTCTCGTCTGCTTCGCTCCCGGGGGATGCCCTTTTGTCAAGAGGCCCAAGAGAAATAGAGATAAAAACGATAGAGGTAATACCTGTTGAAACCGGGTTGCCAAAGCTTATTCAGTGAGAATTACCCTAGAGGAGTTAAATTACATAACCAAGAAGTGATTAGGAAAGGCCATAGTGAAAATTTAGTCAGAATCAGGCGATGATTTTTTTTTGTAGCGGAAAATGTTTTTCATTTTTGCAGAAACCATTTTTAAACAAAATTTCACAAAAAAATTATTTCTGCAAAAATGGAAAACATTTTCCACCTCAAAAAAATTCAGAAGATTTTTTGATCCATACTCTACATGTGTACGAAAACCGATTTTGAAAATATTGCTTCGTTATTTAATAAAAAATCAAAACCGAAAAAATGGGAAAATGCTTTCAGTTTCGCCTTAACTCCTCGTACATCAACAGGCATTTCAGCTGGACATTCCAGCCTTCGTAGTTGTCACTTCCGAGTCTCTGCACTTTTCCATTTCGTCGATGACCAGCAAATCCGCAAATCGCAACCGATAAAGAAAACTTTTCTTTGTGGCACTTCTAAATTGCCCATAACCTATTAGAAATGAAGTGGCCATAGATTGGATAGCAAAAAAGCACGTGTGTGTTCTATGAGCTACAACAGTAAAGTGAAGTTTTATTCCTCTGCACACCATGCGCGTTACCATGGTGATACGTTCAAATTCAAATTATGTCATGGCATGCTGCGCCTCACGTTGTCATCTCCTACAGCTTTGTGTTATAAGAACACTTCCACAGACATTAACTGAGAGCTTCCTCTGTCAATGACTATTTTGGGAATCTAAATAATTTGCATGGTCAGTGATCACTGACCAATGACCTTTGGTCATGTTGAAGCTGTGGGTATAGGGGCCCGATATTCTGGCTCTGTCCCTAATATCAAGGGCTCTATCTCGTCTTTCTCTTCAAAGACTTATTTTGCTCTTTTCTTTGAACAACCTCGATCCCCATTTATGCTTTCACCCTTTTTCAGGCCCTCTGAGATCTTTAGATTATTTTTGGTTAATCCGATTTTAAAAGTTTAACTTTTCACTGAGCAAAAAAAAAACGATAAAACGGCTTTTATTTATTGCAGCAAAAGTGTCGAAAAGTACTACTTTTCGGCATTTGTGCTAATAAGTAGCTCTTTTTCAAACTCACATTTTTCATACAGTCTCGTGTATGTAAACAATAGTAGGGTTAGTGCATGTGAAATGAGGTTGATTATCCGTGATACTTATTTGTATCTCGTTCTGCAAAAGTATGTAAATTAGAAATGATCCTATTCAAGAAGTGTTTGTATGCAAAAAAAAATTGTGAAAAATTTCTTGAAAAATGTTAATAGATGGAACCCGGAGTAATTTCTTGAGAGAATTCTCAAGGGGATTTCCAAGGGAAATTTCTAGATAAATGTTTGATAAAACCTCCGAATAAATGGAGTCAATCCTTTAGGAACCATTGGAGAAATACAAACAATAATTTCTAAAAAATAATATTTAAAAAAATAATGAATTTTCAAAAAAAAAAAACCTAGAGGAATTTTTTGAAAGAATCTCTGAATTTTTGAGAAAAAAAAAATCTTCTCGAATTTCTTTTCAAGAAACGTTTGGAGTTACACATGGAGACACCTGTGGATAAACTCACTGAAGAATTTCATGAGAATTTTGTAGAAGAATTTTTGGAGGAATCCAAAAGAAAACTCGTAGAGCAAACTCGCGCAATATTTCTGGAGAAATTCTTTCTGAAATCTTAGCAGAAATACAAGCATGAACTTATGTAGCAATCTTTGAAGAAATTTCTGGAAGAATACCGTGAGGAATTCTAACAGAAAGTGCTGAAGTTACTTCTGAGGAAATCCATACACAAATTGCAAGATGAATCTTTGTTGAAATTTCTGGAGAAACTCCTGAAAAAGTTGCAAGAAAAATTTAGGAAGGAATCTCTGGAGAAATTTTGAAGAAATGCATGGACAGAAGTGCATTCAAAAGAGATACCCAGAGAAATCTTTTAAAGGAATCTTACCCTAATCATTCTAGAAAATTTTACGTAAAACGTTTTTCTGTAAAAATTCCAGGAAATTTTTGATAAACTCGAAAGGAACTTGTGGCAGTTCCCAGCAAGTTGTCATAGAGACTTTTCTTTGAATTTTCGAAGAAGTATTGTTGAATCGTTTTATTCCAGCAAAAATGTCCCTTCCACGATAATTACTGAAAAATAAACGTGAAATAATAATGCTTGAAGGGCTTTTCTGGGAATGATTATTCTTAATAAGGCGCAACGGTGAAGTCATTTCCTTGAGAACATACCTTTTTAGGGAGTGCTAAAATTTGAAACCCTTGAGTAACCAGCTCTGATTTTACCATAACAGCATTGAAGAGAAGAGGTTCAAGCGGATTTAAGTGAAGTTCAAGTTCAGGGCAAAGAGGATATCAGAATTTTACGAAAGATTAAACGAGAATCAAAAAGAAAACTTGGAGGGATTTGTGGGGAAGATGTGAAAGGAAGCTTAACTGGAGGGTGGGGTGGGGGTGGTGGTAGGATGCTTCAAGGGAGGTTCAGAGCGAGTTTCGATGTAGGAGAAGCCAATAATGAGAATCAAAAGCTATGCCAAGGGGGCTTAAGGCAAAACTGGAAGCATTTTCTCATTTTTCCGATTTTTGATTTTTTTTTATTAAATAACGAAGCAATATTTTCAAAATCGGGTTTCGTGCACATGTAGAGTATGGATCAAGGTATCTTCTGAATTTTTTTGAGGTGGAAAATGTTTTCCATTTTTGCAGAAACCATTTTTTGGTGAAATTTTGCTCAAAAATGGATTTTGCAAAAACGAAAAATATATTCCACTACGAAAAAAAATCAGAAGATACCATGATCCATACTCTACATGTGCACGAAAACCGATTTTGAAAATATTGCTTCGTTATTTAATAAAAATTCAAAAACTAAAAAGTGTGGAAATGCTTCCTGTTTCGCCTTAAGGAAGAGAGGGTGGGTGAATAAGGCCTGTCAAATGGGGGTTTTTGAGGGTTCAAAAGAGAGAGAGAGAGAGAGAGCTCCAAAACAGCTTATGGGGCTAACGTTTGTATACGACTAACGTTTTTCGGAAATTCAGCCGTAACGATTTTTATAGTGAGGTGCTTCAAAAACGCCTTCTAAACTCCCTTTTAGATAACCTGAGCCCCGCTTCAACTCCCACTAATAACATCTTTTGATCCCCAAAGCCCTCTGAGTATTCATCTTGCCGTTCTAACATACAACTGAATCTTCCATTTATCACGCTCTTCAAAACAACTTCAGCTCCATTTAGTGCACAGCCTCTCTCCTCTTCAAGCTCCTTAAACTTCCTTTTGCAATTTCCAGGGCCCTTTTACCCTTCCTCACATACCTGCCCAAGAGCCCACTTTTGCTCTCGCCTAAACCCTTTGGGGACGGATGAGTCATATGTGGCCAGCCGAGAAAATCGACCATATCAAACGTATTCTAGACCAACGAGGTTGCATTCAGATAGGTGAAAATTCCGTCTCCAAAGGGTTAAAACAGAAACACTCTTTGGCTTCTCTTTATAACATCTTGATTCTTTTCTTAACTTCCTTTTTACTATTGTTTTGATTCTTCCTAAGACCTCTTTTTGACTCCTTACTACTCTCTTTTCCCCACTCATCCCAATTCTCTTCACTGATATCTCTTTCAACTACTTTTTCAAAACTTTCTGAGACTACCTCTTGTTCCCTCCCAAACATCTTGGGCTCCCTTTGAATTCTTCCAATTACTCACTTTTAAGACTTCTGTTTGATCATTAAACACCCCCTTTGAGTCTTTTTGCCTTTCTCGTACACTAAGTGTACTGGAAAGGCTATATGTTCACTCCAAAAATGACTTTTTGATAGAAGGCCCGGAGGGTCGAGTTATATATACCAATCGACTCAGCTCGACGAATTGAGGTGATGTCTGTGTGTATGTATGTGTGTATGTGTGTGTGTGTGTGTATGTGTGTATGTGTGTGGACAAAAAAACTCACATCACTTTTTGGCAGTAAATCACAACCGATTTTAATGACCGACGGTTCATTCGACGCGTAATCTGGTCCTATTGTTTCCTATTGAAAATGGTTCGGATCGGTCCAGTCGTTCCGGAGTTATGGCCCTTCAGGTGTTCCGGACCGGTACCCCTGGAAGGGGCCAGACACGAAAATGCAACAAACCCATGCATGCGACCCATCAAACCACGGCATTTTCGATTATCTGATAAACGGTAAGCAGAAAAATAGTCTAAAACCATATCTGAACCAGTAGTGTTCCGGAACCGGTTCCGGAAGTCCCACCGGAAGTGGCTAAATATAAAAGTGAACACAACCCATTCATGCGACAAATCAAACAGCGGCATTTTCGGTAACCTGATGAACGATTAGCAGGAAAATAGTATCAGACAAGCAGGAAAATAGTATCAGAACCGGTAGTGTTCCGGAACCGGTTCCGGATGTCCTGCCGGAAGTGGCCAAATATTACGGTGAATCAAACTCATACATGCGACATATCATACGGCGGCATTTTCGTTAACCTGATGAACGGTTAGCAGGAAAACAGTTTTAGACCATATCTAAACCGGTAGTGTTCCGGAACTGTTTCCGGATGTCCTGACGGAAGTGGCCAAATATAAAAGTGAGCCAAACCCATGCATACAAAACATCAGAGTGCGGCTTTTTTGATAACATAATGAAAGGTTAGCAAGAAACTAGTATTTGACCACAGCTGAACCGGTAATGTTCCGGAGCCGGTTCCGGATGTCCCACCGGAAGTGGCCAAGTATAAGAGTGAATCAAACTCATGCATGCGACACATCAAACGGCATCATTTTCGGTAACCTGATGAACGGTTAGCAAGAACATTGTCTCAGACCAAATTTGGGACAACAGGTCCTGCCCGGGAACCGATTTTGGGTGTCTCGTCTTAAATGGTCAAATATAAAATTGACCTGAACCTATGCACCTATGCATGCGACACACCAACTCGCGGTTTTTTCAATAACCTAATTAACAGTTTGTCAGCAAAAAGTATCAGACGCATATTTGGGAGAACCGGTAGTGTTGAAGAACAGGTAACAAGTGCCCCGCCGGAAAAAGTAAAATATAGAAGTGAACCAAAATCATGCATGGGGCCATCCATTAAGTACGTCAAAATCCTAGGGGGTTGGGGGAGGGGGTTTTTAAGTTTAGGAAAAACACGTACGAAGGGGTCCAAAATTCCAATACTCCCCATGCAACACATCAATTCGTGGCTATTTAGGCAGCCTGAGGAACAGTTGACAAGAAAATAGTAATAGACAATATCTGAGACAACCAGTAGTGTCATGGAATCGGTTCCAGGTGTCCACCGGAAGTGGTCAAACGTAAAATTGAACCAAACCCATGCGGCTCATCAAATAGTGGAATTATGAAAGTGAACAAAACTAATGTGAGCGATAAATCAAATCGTGGCTTTTTCGATAACCTGGTTAATGTTGGGTACCGCCAGTCGGGGTGACATTGGCTCAAAATACTAACATTTATTAAAGTGATTATCAAAAAGTGGATAGTATTTGGTAAATTTAACTTGCGTTGACCATCCGCTGTAGAAAAAGTCATATTTCGTTGATTTTCCATTAAGAGAATGAGATGTAAATATCATGGTTAAGCGTACTGTACAAAATCGTTTCTAGGTAGACGATAAGGAAATATTACAGTGACCCCACACCGAGACTTTCATTGTTTTTCGATTTCTTCGAACGAAGTCCGAACAAAATAACTGTTTTTCATACAATTTGACTATATACAAATCACCATGGTGCTAATGTTTTGGCAGCTCTTCGTACTCGTTTATGTTCATGTTCAAAAATGCAATATTTTTCCATCAGCAGTTACTCAGTATCGTAACAAGATACAAAATCAATATTTTCAAATTCTTTAATAGTTATTTATGCAACGAGTTGCAAAATGATGATTTTTACAGCACGAGTCGTACATTTATCCAACGAGGCTTGCCGAGTTGGATAAATATGACGAGTGCTGTAAAAATCGAGTTTTGCAACGAGATGCATACATCATTTTTTGCAATGAGAAAAAATAATAAATAATTGTAACAAGATCATTTACATCAGTTTCATCATGCTTCCTGGTGGTTGAATGGAATCACCCACGTGTTCCATCAAGCTAGGCGCAAAACTTAAATCAAACAAGCCGTGCTATAACCGTCACAGTTTTTCAAGCTCTTGACTTGAAAACACAGATTGCGGCCCAAACAATTACATTATGATTCATAATGCAACCCAAATGAGTTGCATTATGAATCATAATGCAACTGCTATTTATAGTGAGGAAAAATAGGCCATAGTGACGCTAAAACGACAAGTATAAAATGCAGTATTATAGTGCCAAATTGCAAAAAAGCTATTCAATGATCATGACAATAGAGATGAGTGCTCGATATACTGTAACCCATTAGATACATTTTCAAATATTGAGTTTCTGTCACCTTTTCCCAAAACTGGACCTCTGTGCGGTGTTAATATAAAGTAGGATAGATCAACTTATCAACACTGAATAAAGTTTTTCCGATCTCCTTTTGCGTCCAAAATTACTGTGCACAATTTGGGTGCGGCTGGTTGAGCCCTCGCTCTTCTCATTGCGATTTAATATTGAATGGAAAATTTCCCTTTTCTGCATATTTTTTTCATATGGTCAAATTTTACATGAATCGTATTAAGCGTATAAGTATTCTCAGGATCGGCAATCGTCGACGGAAAGATCATGAGTACATATTCGACGAGAAAGGCGCTACCACCACTAGGTGGATTAATCTGGGTTTTTTACTCCCTTTAAACACAGTACAAAGAGTAAAAAAACATTTGAAAGGCAAAGAGAAACTTCGAGCCACAAGAACCAACCCAAAAAGTCACATTTTGTGCCTCTTTTTAGTGGCTCTTGTTCGACAAATTTGATTGTACTGTCCACGGTTTAAAAAAAAAGACACTACACCGTCTTCAACCAGAGGTTGCACAGACTGAACAATTCACTAACATTAGGCAACGGACAACACGGAACACCCAGTGGACCAGTGGAGGATTTTTCGTTTGACGAAAAGTTTTCTCCCGCTGGAGCGGGAATCGAACCCTCACTCCGTGGCACTCACAATACGCCTAAACGACTGACGCCGCTAACCGCACGGTCACGAAGGTTTGATCGCACCGGTCGAATGATTTGACAACATTGTACACTAGACTGGGTCAACAAAGTCGATTTTTTGGAACAAAGCTTTTTCAATTCCTTTTAGCATCCAAAACAACTGTGCAGAATTTGGGAGCGATTGGTTGCGTCCCCGTATTCCGCTTTGCGATTGAAGTTTGTATGGAATTTAGTATGGGAAAACGTGCTTTTTTGCATTTTTCTCATAAATTGAAATTTTTCGTCTAAAACTATCTAACTAATGACGTTGAAGCATAGCCTAGGATATGCCGAAAAACTTTGCCGAAGACCGCAAAGTGATCCGACACTTGTGAAAAAAGTTATAACGCACAGATTGTCTGGTGGTGCTTATCATTTAACATGTAAAGGAATAACATCAATAACAAAATCTCAGTTTTTGGCCTAAGTTACCAAGCGAATAACTTTTTTCACAAGCGTCGGATCACTTTGCGGTCTTCGGCAAAGTTTTTCGGTATATCCTAGGCTACACTTTAACGTCATTAGTTAAACGGTATTAGACAAAAGAATTCAACTTATGAGTAAAATGCAAAAAAGTACGTTTTCCCATACTAACTTCCATACAAATTTCAATCACAATGCGGAATACGGGGACGCAACCAATCGCTCCCAAATTTTGCACAATTGTTTTGGACGCAAAAAGGAGTCAAAAAAGCTTTGTTCCGGGTTGATGCGGTCAAATTTAAAGTTTCTCCATACAACGTTGACCCACTCTATTGTACACATTAACACTAACAGCTCTACGTTCCCGGAGCTTGGCCTGTCTCTCTTCAACTTAGTGTTTTTTAAGCACTTCCACAGCTATTGATTGAAGAATTTTTCTTTGCATTGCATGAATTTTAAATAGTGAGGCAAATACAATGATACACTTATGCCCAGGGAAGTCGAGAAGAGTTCCCGACCGGAACGGAAATTGAACCTTACGTCTCCGAATCAGCGATCCAAAGCTTTATCCACAAAGCTGACTGGACCCACATTAACACTTGTGCGCTTGTTAAATATTGATTTAAAGTCTTGGCACTTGGAAGAATCCTGGAAATGATAGAATCGACTACTTATATATTTTTTCTTGCCATTATTAACGCTTGCAGTGAATCAGTGTTGCATTCCAAATATTGAAGCGGTATGGCCTACTTGCAACGTCATTTAATAATCAATGAAAACCATAGAACGGGGACATCTCGTACCAACCGTTCCGCATACGTGGTCTAAAAGTTAAGCAAAAACGTTGGGAGTGACGTTGCTAAGAAAATTATTGTCACTCCGTCTAGGCTCCTCTTCCTGAAATGGGACATAGGATTTTCCCATTATGCCCTGGCTCGGAAGCCTACGCTTAAGCTCCATTGCTCGCTGTCTGAAACGAAATAAAAATATAGTGATCTCTTCCCCAGTTTTACTAAAAAATCAAAATGTAAGTGAATAAACTGTAAAATGTTTACATGCCCAACATTCTCAACATTAAGACATGTCATAGAAATTAGAAAGATCTCATCAAATTATCAAACATCCGGTATTCCTTTTCTCTTCAGCAACTGGATTGACCAACCAATACCTGAAATTCCATTAATTTTTCTAGGTATGCGTTCCAGTTTTGGGTATCGAGAGCGTGGTGCATTGTATTAAATTTAAAAAAAATCTAGTTTAATACTGTTCCGAACTATTCCAACTATGTGCATCTAATACCAAATATGTATTTCGACCTTCACTGTAGAGTCGTTTTGAGTGTCTCGTACTAGACTCATCAATTTGTTTCTCTGACGAGTGTTCTATCCTCTCCTCTTCTTGGCGTAACGTCCTCACTGGGACAAAGCCTGCTTCGCAGCTTAGTGTTCTATGAGCACTTCCACAGTTTTTAACTGAGAGCTTCCTCTGCCAATGACCATTTTGCATGTGTATATCGTGTGGCAGGCACGAAAATACTCTATGCCCAAGGAAGTCAAGGAAATTTCCTTTACGAAAAGATCCTGGACCGACCGGGAATCGAACCCGTCACCCTCAGCATGGTCATGCTGAATACCCGTGCGTTTACCGCCTCGGCTATATGGGACGAGTGTTCTATCTTTGTCCCTAATTTCAATACCCAATTAGCTTACACCATCAAAGATCTCCTTTGCTCTTTTCTTAAAAATTATTGAATCCGATTTATGCTTCTATGCTTCTTTAGGCCCTCTGAGCATTTAGGGTACGAGTACCATAATTAATCTCACGCTCTCATGTTCATCTTATTAGAAAACAAACAATTACGGCACCGATTGATTCCGTTCTTTTTGGTTTCTTGCGTGCTCACAACAAAAAAATACAAAAATAAGAAACAAATCAAACAGCTCTTAAATCTCTTATTTAGTGTAGGATGAAAATTGGAACCACATGCTAAAGGAGGGAACCAATTCCTGAATACGTTGTGAAAACATCAAGTTTTCACTGAGCAAAAGAACGATAATATGGCCTATATTTTCATTAAAGCAAAAGTGCTGAAAAGTACTAGTTTTCGGCACTTGCGCTGACAAGTAGCACCTTGCGGTACATTTTTAATTCAATTTTGTGAGTAAACTGTATGTTAAATGATGTTGAGATTTTTGTATTCACACACAGTACGATTTTTGAAGAACTATTTGGTTTCTGTCAAAAGCTTGAGTATTTAAAATTGTATTTAAGGAAAATCCGAACATAAAAATACACATACAACGAAAAACATATTTTCACTTTTAATAGCAATCATGTCATACGTCATCAGAGCATCATACGTATTCAAAAAACTTGAATATAAGAAGCGAACAAACACAGCACACCTCAGCTCAACCTCAAAAATCAATTGCCCTTTGATCTCCTAACCAGAAATCAGCTGATATTTCGCTAGTAGGTACACTGCGGTGCTTTTCTGTTTATAGGTGAGCAGAGCACCACCAACCGTAGGTATAACATCGCACTCTCGCCGAATTCATCGTCGCCGCCGCAAGCACGAAAATGGAAATCCATTTCGTCCTGTTCGTTACTTTACAACACCAAACGAACGAAACATATTCTCACCAGCCAGCCACCAGCAGTAGCACGATGCAGTGATGATGATGACGGTGGTGGCGACGACAACGACGACTACGACAATGATCGTCGTCGTATCCCAACTCGTCTTCGTTTCCACGAACCATCCTTGTAGCTACTAGGTACCTAGCACTAGCGGGCCATCACAAAAATGATTCCATGTGAAAATGAGAGTGAGAGTAGGCGGCGGCGGCAGATGCTCTTTGTTCTGTTCGCGCGCGCGTCTCCCAAGAGCGAGCGGGAGCGTGAGTGAAAATGGAACACCACCCCCAAACCAACCATTGAACAGCATGCAGTTTGCTTGGATGCGATGCGATGGGTGGCGACAGCAGTAGCAGCAGTCACGGTGCTCCCCAGACCGTTAGTATATAAAAAATCCTTCCAATCAGTTCTGACCTGTCGATTTCTATAACTTTCCTGGCATGTCTTGTTATTGTTTTATCAGGTTTCATCCAACGATGTTTTGAAACATATTCCACATACACCTTAGTATTTGTGCACATGTTGTTGGTTTCCCAAGCTTTACGTTTTAAAGCAACGATAAATATTTTTTTTGTAATTACGTTGTGAAAAGTTGAACATTTCAGTTGGCTGAAGTATGCTGAAATGGCCTACTTTTCACACCTAATGCAAGTGTGCCGAAAAGTATTACTTTTCGGCACTCTTAAGAGTGCTGAAAAGTAGCTCTTTTCGGCACTTTTGCTCGTACGCACATTTTACTTACCACCATGCCTTCCGTAGATTCAGCCTCTGCTTCTACATCTACTGAGCAGCTTGAATCCGAATCAGGACGATTTCAATTCGGATTCGAACTACAAATCAAGTGTAGGTAGAGGCAGCTGCTGAATCTGCTTTTGCTTTTGCCCGCGCACAACTGTTTGACAACGGGAGCTCGATCGTTGGTGACGCCTACTACACCAGAGCCTACCTGATCACACGAAAAACTACGCCGACACGCATGAGCGCGCGCACGTGGTTCCTACTGATACATGTTTGTGTAGCTAGATGGGTGTTTTTCGTTATTACAAAAAACTTTGTATACAACTCGTTGCAAAACTCGATTTTTTCAGCACTCGTCGTATTTATCCAACTCGGCAAGCCTCGTTGGATAAATGTACGACTCGTGCTGAAAAAAATCATCATTTTGCAACTTGTTGCATAAATAACTAAATTGATTTGATTCTATGAGTATTTAACCTTACAATGAAATTATAATTTTCGGTTACTTTTTGAAATAGACATTTCCAAAATGTATTTAAGAATTGACGCATTTTTGGCTTTATTCAAAAAGCAGGGGAGTACAATGTGCAAAGTAGGTACCGTAAACTGGTATGTTTCCCTTACAAGTGCGACGCCGTTGAAATATTAACACGATATTTGTATAGTTAATCTAGTAGAAAGGTGCCTGATCAATTTCACCCCGGTTTACGGTAACGAAATGATAGTTTTGATTATAATCGCTTGCAGGTAGCACCCTTAACACCACAAGTGAAAAGTTGATATTTAGAAGGTAAAAATTGGACATGAAGGCCGAAATGCGTATATGTTGGGCAAAAGATTTACATAAATACCTACTATACGATATTCTGCAATACCGTGAAGAAAAATAACATCGATAGAGGAAAGAAAAACAAAAGTAGAGCTTGTAAACCTTTAAAGTACTCCAGAATAGTTTGGATCACCCAGATCAAAAGACAATCGTAAAAGAATTACGCCGATAAAGTGAAGTGAAACAAGAACAAAGGCAATAGGCATTGAAGATTCTGATTCCAGAATGGTTCGGATAGTCTATAGAATATCTCATAAATGTACCATAGCATTATGACTGAGCACTGAGGCTCCGGTTCTGTCATATTCGCCTAAATTCCAAATGCCTGAATGACAAACGCCCGAGAGTCATTCGCCCGGAAAGACCTTTTGCCCGAAAAGACCAATCGCCCGAAAACCATAATAATCTTTAAATCAATTCAGGCGTCGTCTACGCATATTGCTGAACGCTATTATCAACTTAAAGTGGCTGCAACCATTTTTGTCAGAGGTTTTTGCTTTCTTTGAACACAGTCTAATTTAAACGTATACTGATACAAGCACACTTAAAATAAAGTACCGTATTCAGCTGTTCTATTTTCGGTAAAAGTTCAGATTACCATTACAGATTACAAGCGTTCAGTAAACCCTACCGCATCATCGGCAATGTTTACCGAACGTTCAGTAAAAAATAATCGGCCTCGGTAAAACTGTGCTGAACTTCGGTAATACGAACTTTTACCGAAAATAGAACAGCCGAACGAGGGTCTCCAAAACCAGTGTGAGCATTTTCGGCAATACAGCTGTTGAAACTTTTATTGGAATTCTTTTGTTAATAGGCTTTTCTTTCTAGTTTCACCTTCAAGGATATTAAATTCAGTTTGATGTTGTTTTCTACCAGAAAATTGTACTTCTTTCAATCATGGGTTGTTCTATTAAGTTGTTCTGTTATGTGGAACCTTGGCGTTTTATATTTTTTCAACTTCTGGATGCCAAACATGGTTTCGAAAGAAGAGCTTGTTCAAATAAGAATGCTGAATTCTCGCGATTTTGGTGTTTTTTTTCTGCATCTGTAAGCTCACACGTTTCAATTTTTATCAATTAGTGTTCATTTGAACGAAACGTAGTTATTCCAAGAAGATCAGTCGTGAACACTATTAACTTAAAAGTGTTCACTACTCTGTGCTGAAGTTTAGTCTTTATCCTTATGATCAACAATGCTATAACAATAAATTTCCTATTATGTAATATTTTCACAAGCAATTAGGTCTTCTTTAAAACATACGCCGTTCTGTCAAATTAAGCTAATATGTTTATTTTTAGCGCTAGTCCAGCTAGTTCTTGTGATTGGTCGGATACTAAGTACACTTTCATCATGATTGACCCGAAAAAAAACTTGTTCTAAGAAATTGCATGGAATTGGCGGATGACTTTCAGATTTTTCCGGAATTTTTCATTGTGAATGTTCCAGCATTCCTTCATGCCGACTGATTTTGCCTTAAGTTTTCCACGGAGGATCTTTTTGCTTTCCCGGAATTTGTTCCATAGGTATAGTCCCTCGCAGGCTTTCTCCTAAAGTTTCTACTGCGTTGTTCTGCAGAAATTTTCATGTTTTTTCTTCAGAATTCATCCCGGGATTCCTACTAGAGCTTTTTCCGGGAGTTTTCGCAGATGTTGTCGCGGGAATTGTCCAACAGCTTCTGCCGGGACTCTCTCGAATCATTTTCAGCAAATCTTTCCGGAGTTTCTCAGGATTTCTTCCAGAGATTTCTCCCAGAATTTCCACATGAGATTTCTTAAGTTTTTCTCAGCCGTTTTCCAGGATGGAAAATGGGTTTTGATGGGATATCTGGAGGAACTCATCATGAAATATCTTCCGGATGTTTTCTCAGTATTGCTCCCACAGTCCCTCGCTGGATGTATCCCAGAGTTTCTCTTGTGCTTCAAGAAATTACCGTAAGCTTTCGGCTTTTAGAGTTTCTGCTGGAATATTTCTTAAATGTTCTCACTGTGTTTCACTTGAAGTTCCGCTTGATATTCCTCCCGGTGTTGGTTCCGGGATGTCTTTCAGAGTTTTTAAGAACTTATCCTGAAATTTCACGCCTGATTTCCACCGGAGATAGATTTATATAGGAGCTTTGTAAATATTTTTCATGAAGGTCATCCGGTTTTTTTTCCAGTTGGCATTTCCTCTCAATTGTATCCGATATTTCTAGCTATGGTCGTCTCTAGGCTTCTCTTCAAGATTTTTCCAAAACAACTCCCAGTGTTCTTTCCAGAATCCCTACCGAAAAATGTTCCGGGTATTGGGATTTGTCTTACGGTACTTCTGGAGTTCTTGCCTGGATTGCACAGAAGATTTTCTCGGGGATCGGGGCTAGACTACAAAATTTCTTGTAAGCAATTACCCATGAAACATTGGAAGAAATCTTGGTGGAATCTCAGCGAGGAGCTCCAAGAAGCACTATTGGACCAATAACGAGAAAAATTTCGGGAGAAATTTTGAAAAAAAAAATTCGGTCATATAAAAAAAAGTTGAGAAAAATATAGAGGGAATTCTGATAAAAACTATGGAAACCCTATGAGAGAAACTTTTAGAGAAACTGCGGGAGAATTCTGGTGGGAGACTCCAGGATAAACTGAAAAATTGTCAGGGAGAGATACTTACCCAGGAAAATTGTAATAAAGATTTTCCAAAAACCCATCGGAAGACATCACGGAAGGAACTTTGAGAGGATTAAAGTCAGGAAGAAGTACTTCTGAAATCATAGAAGGAGTTCCAGTAGAAATCCCAGGAACAACTCTCAGAAGCTCCCGGATGGAACTCTGAGAGGATATCCGGAAAACCACCTGTATGGAATTTTGGGAGCAACTAATGGAGAAATCTACCAATGTAACTTATTTTGCCAAAAATTGGAAACGTTTCTGTATTGGAAAATGATTGTTTTAGCCCAAACAAATTAGGGTCACAATAAAAAGTAAGTAACTCAAGACTAATCGGTCGCTAAAGGTTCTAAAATTCTCAATCTTGGGAAAAAGGGGGGGGGGGGGGGTGGGGTTTTGGGGTGTAACTCTTCACTCGTATGTATGTTATTGAGTAAAGAAAAGTAGGTTGCCTTGGGACCAAAAAAAGATTAATATGCTATTTTTCTCTAGTTTTTTTTTAAAGAGTGGTATTTATTAAAGATATTAAATAAGTGCGTAAAGCATGATTATCTGATTATTGAAATATTGCATAAAATTTCGAATGAAGTAATCAAAGATTGCCTTGGTGATTGCGACATTTATTCAGGTCAATTGGATTACGCTGCTTAGTGAATCCTCCTAATAACTTTGAAAAAAAAATGGCTTAACGGATTGGTTTAGTTGGTTTCAGGTGACTTCAGGGATTTCAGAATGTTTCAACAAGATCTAAGGGTTCAGGGAGAAATATCTTTCAGAGGGTTTCAGTAAGGTTTTAAGCGGTATTTAATGGCATTTCGGAAAGACCTGTGTCGAGTCGTCTCAGAGAGGGTTTAGGAGGTTCTCATGGGTGTTTAGAGGTCTCTGTAGTTTACAGAGGCCTCAGGGTGTTTAAAGATCATTTCAGAGAAAAAGTTTCATTTGGTTTTTGATGCATGTTGAGACGCATCGAGAATTTTCAGGTGCGTTGAAGGGGATGTTCGGGAGTTTAAGGAGTCCTAAGGAAGTTTCTATGAATTCAGGGGCGTTTCTAGGGATCCTAGAGAGGCTTTCAGAACGGGATGGATTTTCAAACGATTTTAAGAACGCTTCAGGGAACTTCAAGTGCCCCATGGGTAACAAGGTTGTCTAAGAGGGATTCAAGAAGATTTCAAAGCGTTTCGAAAGTACAAAGGAGTTTCAGGGTCGTTTGAGGAGATCTCAGGTGTGTCCCCGGAGCATGCTGAATACCTTTGAAATCGAGACACCATTTTAAAACGACCAAAAACGGAAATGGTATATTTTTCAAGATCTGTGGATCGTGTCCCATATATTCCAGCACATTTAGAAAGATCAAATCCTCCTACTCCCGTTAGTGGGGATAGATTGCGTAGGAAAAATGAAATGCAATCTACAGCTTTGTACGAAGGTATTAGTCTCTAAAGTTGTGTTATCCTATTGAAATTTTTTCACTTTAATAAACCTTGAATCTCTTGTAATGCTCCAAATAGGGCTTTAAATAAATTCAAATCTTTTTTGAAACTCACGGGGAGCACTGGAAGCTTGTGATTCTATCTGAAGATCCCTGGAACCACCTTAAATGTTCCTTCAACCCTCAAAATCCCCTTAAGTCCCTATGAAAGCTCATGAATCCATTCAAAGCCCTCTTAACTTCTTCAGGAGTCCCAATAAACGACCTCAAACCCATAGAATGCTGCCATTTCAGGCTTCTATGAATGTTGCGGGAGGTGTTTCTTGTGACTAAACCGACTCTTATAGCAAACACGACATTTACTGTTTCAGTTAGCTAAAAGCTAAACATAAAATTTATTAGTATAAATAAATACAATTACTTTATAATACACTAACAATTTCGGTGATCTATCACGGGAACACCTCCAGGCTATACTGAAAATTCCTATTCAGTTTTATTATTTTGCTCGTCAAGTGTATGGCACTGAACCCCAGTGGTTCTCAAGTATAACTGAGGTAGCCTTAAAATTTAAAGTAAGCAACTTTGCGTAACAATGAAACTTTTGGAAACACCCTTGGCCCCATCTCAAACCTTCAGGAGCAAAACCTGTTCTCCTAAACTAAGCTTCCTTTAGGTGGCTTAACTTATGCACAGTTTTTTTTTCTTATTTATGCGCTCCATTCCGTAGCATAGAAATAAATGCCTTTATATATGTAGATTACACCGTTCAACACTAAATTTTGTTATGGGATGAGAAAAAAAAAGAACAGGGGTTTGGGAAAGTGAAAGATTTTTCGAAAAATATTGGACCGGGCCTCCACAGTTTATGACCGTATTTAGTTTGTATGGAGAACTTGGGGTGTTTAATTGATATGCGCACTAGTACGTGCCTAAATCGACGGGTAAGAAACATATGTAGAACGCCGAAGATCTCTTTGCAAGCACTATTCGAAAAATTTGAGGAAAGCATAGAACCACCAGTCGTTCCTCTATTTAGCCGGCCATACTCAAAACAACGCGGAGCAAAGAAATCGCGTGACAGACGTGCAGCCACTCGTGCGCACAGCCTGCTACGGTCATCATTCGTCATATTAAATTCAAAACTAACCTTTACGAAAATGTTTCTTCAATTGGGCTGTTTAGTGAATAAATTATTGCTTTTTTCTATAGCCCAATTGAAAGAGCTCATTTTTCTGAGTATAAGGTGATTTTATTGCATTCCAATACCTTCGTTTTGATGGTAAAATTAACAAAGAAGTTTAAAATTTTCGAGGATAGAATGACAGCTCAATCGACAAAATGACAGTTCAACTCGAACATACAAACTTTAAATGCATTTTAAAAATAGTTCATGGACTCCAAAAATTATGAAATTTTGAAATGCGACTAATTTTTGGGCTGAGATTCCGATTATAAAATAATCGGGATACCCCTAAAGAACCCAATTCTGTTAGAAAAGGTGAAGTACACAAATGTTTCGTTTTTCTGCTTGGAATATAGGGTCTTCCATTCAGGAGGTCGTAGCAGGCTGTGCGCGCGAACGGATGTATTTTAAAAACTATCACGCGTTTCTCTGCTCCACGTTGTTTTGAACCCGTGTTTGAACCTGACCGTTCTGTTTCTACAAAATGGGGACCAAAAACAAGGTCCGGAAGCACTCACGCATCTTTGAAATTCTTACCCCAACACCGCCACAACAAGGAAGGTGTAGCTAATACATCACCTCAACTTCCAAGTGTAGTTTTGGCCGTGATGGATAACGAGCAAGTACTCAAAACATCCGTTTAAAATGATCCATTATTTCTTGTTGAAACTACCTAATCTCTGTTTGTTCAAAGAAACTATCAAAAATTTCGACAAATGTAAGTATTTGTATTATCAAGCAATGGAACAGTTCAGTTCAAACTAGAAATCAGTTTGACGCTATTGTAAACTGAAAAATCGATTGACTTGAAGTATAATTTAATTGTGTTTACAATTTATTTCTCTGCGTGTAGGATAATTCACGATTGTTGTGGGAGTTTGTTTGTTTTTACTTCAGGGTACTGGAAATTGTCTTCATTTTCGCGAGATTTCCGTATAATTTTTGGTTATATTGCTAATGAATTCCCAGGAGACGCAAATGGAAGTCAATAATTTCGTCTTCAGAATACTGAAAATCGTATTATTTTGTAAGTTTGTTTTAGTATATAGTTTTAGTGCCTGAACGTTGATCAAACGTATCCCTTGGACTTAACCCTTCCACTAACAAGACCCAAATTTCCGTGGATCCTAGGTCTGAGATGACATAGAAGTCCCTACAGACCATTCTTAGGTGTCCAACTAATCTTCCTTTCCCAACCCTTCATTTAAGTTAAAATACACATTAATAAAAACTAAAAAAAAAATCCCAACCCTCAGGTTTTGACTGTTGGAGGATTGCGTCAATTTTGTCTAAGAGTCAGTGATTGGCTCCAAAACTCCGTGCTATGGTAACGGACTGGAGGGAGGCAATTCTACACACTAAATCCTGAATTGCCTGTTCGGTAATTTTTTGACGAAATTAGAACAGCAGTACAATTTCAGTAGTTTCGGTTTCTGAGGCTCAGTACACCAACTGTCGAAAACGGGTGCAAAAGGTAACCCAACTAACATTTTCAGCGCTATAAGCTTCAGTCATTTGCTTACTGTTGTGTATCCATCGAGTAAAAGCAGTCAACGCTGAATAAAAGGAAAGCTAGTAAAATATAAATCATAAGCTAATACACGACTGCAAAACAAGCACCATACAGCTACCAAACTCGGTTTTCAAAAATCCATTGCTTGTCACTGGGTTTGCCTTTACTCCACTCTATTCTAACTCCGGGAGATTTCCCGGAAGATGTGAAAACTTCAACACATCGAATAGGAGTCCCCACTAACAAAACAGCTGCTACTATACAGTACGCTCTAAAGGCCGTTATGCGATTCCATTTCGGCTAGAAGCTGTAATAAAGAAACTGTTGGTTTACCAACACGGCTTGTCGGATATAAACATTATCGTCAAAACAAACTTTAAGCGGGATATAAAGCTACTACACAAATTCTTTACAGCTATCCATGTCTGTGCTGTGAAATTATTTGGGTTGCTTTTATTGCACTTTAATTCAATGCCGGAAGATTTGCCGGAAGATGTGCAAATCGAGTAAGAGTCCCAGCCGCTACAACAGCTGCTTTTATACAGTACGTTTTGTAATGTTGCCAAAACACAAAACAGCAGCGCTTCGTAGCCGTTTAAAGAACACTCTTTCAGCTAGAAGCTGTGAAGAAGAATCTGTTGGCGCAACCACACAGCTTGTTCAATGTAAAAATTATTGCGTTTGACGTTTCACAAGCTTTTGCAGCAAGATGAAGTTGGGTAAGGTTTCTTGTGGCACAATTATGAAACCTTGTCTGGAGTAAAACAAAACGGGCTATTTTCTATGTTATTTATATATAGCAGTGTGGCAGCGAGGGCATCGGGACCAGTGGATACGGAGATCGGGAGTTCGATTATAGCGGCAAGTACTTTAATAATTCAATTTAAAAGTGATAATTCCAGTTCCACATGTATTGCGTCACGGTATCCATAACCTAATTATATTTAATCGCTTAATTTGGGGATGCCGTAAAACTATTATTTAACAACTGCGAAAAGGCTGAAAAAGCGCCTTCTCAAGATGTTATTCAGTTAGTGTTTACATAGGAGCCGAGAAAAGAGCTATGATTAGGAGGCATAGAAGCTGATCGCACAGCATGTACAAGTGGATTAAGTTCGCCAGATTCATTGGTATAGGGTTTGCATAGAAGCTTCCGTCCATATGTACAACACAGTAACTCAGCATCAAATTTACCAAACACGGTATTCAAAATTAAGTGTGTAATAACAGTAATTTACGTCCATTAGGGCGTAAATAAATAATTGCTTCTACGATTACATTTTTAAATTTCACCCAGACATGTATCATAGTTATATAAAACAAATGGTGAGCACCGATTGAACGGAGATTTCTCTTCTACAACAACGGTCTAAGGACCACCGCGCGCAGCAGTAAGAAAATTTTCACGGCTAACGTGTTCTCTAGCGTTCGGTGCGATGCGGTTTTCTTCCCTCCCCCTTGCTATGGTTCGGGTGGGTCGGTGGGAGCTGCTTTCGGATTGATGCAAAACATGTGTTGTTTTGTGTCGTGCTCACGAGAGCAGACGAGTGCTCACGGTGCGGTGGTCGCTCTCCGGTTCGGTCGGTCGGTCGGTTGGAAGTTCTCCTGCTGGCGCGCGCTTTGCTTTGCTTCGCTATGGTCTGGTTTGGTTCCCGAGGCTGCCTGCCTGACTGACTGACTGACCCGTTGTAGGTAGTCGTTCTATGCGTGTGTGGACCGACCGGATTTTGGGACTCTCCTTCGGTGGCTCCTCGCAGGCAGAAACCTGGTAGGCAGCGATGGATTGTCCGTGGCTCTGTTAGGTTCGAACCGTTGATCATTTTAGTATACAACACGCGAGAAGCGGGTTTTTTGTGTTTCTGTCGTCGTCGTCGTCGGGTTCCGATTCGATATCCTTCGCGGCGTTAGGAGGAGGAGTGGTGTGCGGTCGGTGCGTGTTTGTGAGTAGAACGTGTGGGGGTGTTCGCCGTAGTTTGGGGTCCCCAATGAGTTTTTTGTACTCCAATGTCGAGATATTTCCCCCCGAGGACCCATTGCGTGTCGCTTTCGGACAGGACAAGGAACTCAACTAGATGGTCGGGATCGACCGTACGAGTCTCGCATCCTCCAGTAAAACAAATGTGTGAACCCCGGAGGACCCGCGTGGGGTCGTGGCTGTCATAACAGAGCGCCAATGTAGTCGCGCTGTCGTCGTCGTGACCGTAGTAGATGTCGCACATGGAGCAGCTGAAAGTGGAGTAGTATCACCAGCGGCAGAAGCAGCAGCAGTGTACATTTCGGTGAAAATTTCTCAACAGAAGCAATATTTCAAAAGGGGGGCTACAACATATTTCGGTGTTTGTGAACGTGAATGTGTGAAGCGGGTTGTATCGAACGGGGAGCACACTGGGGTTCCAACCAACAACGACGGCAGTGAGTGAGTGTGACCCTCGCGTTAGTGTATCATTCACCGATGGCCAACGGACGAATGGACGGCCTCCGCCGACGAGAGACGGCTCCACACAGCAACGAGAGAAAGAGCGGAGTGTGGTGTTTGGATTTCATGTGACTCGTTTTCGTAATGTTTCATTAGAGTTTTTAATTAAGAATTGATAGGAATACTGCTGTCGAACCAGTGCATCATCAACACGCGCAAGCAGGCGATGGAATAACGTCGATTGGTTCCCAGTTGTTTCGAAGAATAGTAGGCCGCGGTTATCCTATTGTTTCGTGCCTATCGCAGTTGGCCGTGCTTCGCGAACCGCTGGATACCACGGTGGTGGTGTGGATCGAATAAGCGAAAAAGCAATTACGCTAACAATAGACCTCACGGTTTACGACTCCCGGGTGTTGCTGCTCTACGCTTCGAAACACATGTCCGAGGATTCGTGCTCCTGACCGGATCGCAAAGTTCTCGAAACTGTGCAAAGCTCGGCGAAGCAGTCGTCGCAGTCTTGGTTCGTTCGTTTGTCCGTTCATTTTTTTTTCGGCTGTGTGTCAAGAAGCCCAAGTTATCTGCATTGCAACGTTATTTAATAGTTCCTTTATCTAGAAGAAAACCACCACCGATGATAACAACAAGAAGAAGAATACACAGAGTGGGGTGGAAAAATCGAGTGCGCCAGAGTGAGACGGAGTCCGAGGCCCGAGGACCCCGTGTGTGTGTGTCAGTGCGGGCAGAAGAACAAGAAGAGTTGCTACCGATGTGACTTTTTGTGACTCCCCGTTCTCGGTCGGAGGGTTTTGGGTGGTGGGGTATGTTGGGGCATCCTTTTCGGAGGCACGCTATGCCACCATCACCGACTGCCACACACCATCGTCGTCGTCGTCGTCGTCATCATCAAAACACACTGCACCAAACAACCAAACGTTGAAACACTGGTACTGGAGCTACTACCTACCAATCCCAGAATGGAGAACACACTGCAAGAATTGTGCTGCCGCGCCGTGGAACATGTGTGTTGTTTGACTACTGCCTTGAAAATGCCGCCTTGTTCCCCCCTGTTCCTTGCTTCCTGTCCCGGGTCGGGTCCATCTGATGACTGTATGTGACACACGGTGTCATGAATGCCATATGAGACACAAAGCCGGAGTAAAGCTTGTATCAATAACAAACGGAAGAAAAGGATTCACTTTTCTGGGTTTTCGCAGATGTTTAGTGTTTTTAATCAGAGTCTATTCTTGAATCTGGGGTTGACTGTAACATTTTCCGAGTTCCAATATATTGTTAATTATTATCGCTTATATTTCTATGAAGTGCAGTATAGACTAGACATTTTTCCTATTCCTATTTTATTTTAAGAAATCATTTGATTTTATTCGTTTCAACCATCATGGCTATTTCCAAGCAACCTAAATATATTAAGAAATTATAAATTTCGTTAATATATCAAAATACATGTTCCTAATGTGAGTGCTCACACTAATGTATGTAGTGCTCCGGCGTTCTCTATGCAATTGTAAATTTTCCAACTCAAACCTGTCGGCATGATGTATGCAGATGGTAGTAACTGCTGATGGCTTTGATCATGCAATGGTCAATATACCGCACGGTGTGTTGAAACAGGATTATTATCGCACTTTCATGAACCTAAAATATGTTTTCGTTATAAGTTAGTCTTAGCAGTATATATTAAGATTCTGGAGGTTGAAAAATCTTTCATCGGGGAAAATTAAAATAAATTCGATTTTAGTAGTTTACCACTTTTCTCATATGATATGGTATTACGCAAATCTGATGAACCTAAACTCCGCTTAAAAAAGTCCCCTTTCCAATAATAAGTTTGAATCCATTTAGAGAGAAGCGAATGCAAAAATCTTTACAACGAGTTGAATTTGTTTGGCGTTCGTTTCATGTGTCTAGCCCACTATAGTATGCCGAAAATCAATAAAGTCTACATTCCTTCCATATGCCTGGTACATAGATATTTGTAATGGAGGAAAACAAATCTGGAGCATCATTTGAAAAGGGCGGCATACAAGCATTGGTAAACAATGACTTCACACGTCGTTCCTGAGCCCCCATTAGTTTATTCACACAAACTAAGACCGTTATCAGAGAGAGCAAACAGCGATCTTTCGGATAACGGTGTATATTTGCGTGGGCGGGCTGCTGTTAGGCCCTACGGAGCGTTTTCGAAAAAAAGACACAAGACCTCTTGGGCCCTTTTAAAATGTTGCTCCAGAAATACTTCTCATTAGTGCGACTCATACATTTGAGGAAACACCATACACCTGTGAATCGTGCCATTTGCAGCACATACTCTTCATGTGCTAATTTGCCTGAAATGGCGGGTATTAGTTGCACATACTTTGCATGCCAAATCATGTAACGATACACCTAAACGACGATCAGACGGCCACGAAAGATGATTCGATTGCGAAATCATTAAACAAATACGGTGACTTAATCACGTGTATTTTTTATCATTCATGTTAACTGTAAATTTAGTTGTTTTGAGCTAGTTTAGCAGAAATACTGATAGTTCTTCGAATATCATAAGAACTTTTATGTATATTGTGCTCTGATTTTGCAGGGCTTGATGTTTTACTAAAAAGTGAAAATTTATCCTATTTATCGCATGTTGGACACATAGGGCCGATTTCTTCACCCTGACTAAAGCGTTAAACCAGGTTTAACTATATGGGTAAGCCTGGTTTTTCCGGTTAATCTGAGGTTAAGAAATCAGCCCTTAGAGAATAGCTTTTAATTATTCTTTCGGCATACGCCATTGATACACGTATTTTAAGGTAAGCATTTGTAATCATTTTTTTTTTGTGAAATCAATCAATGTTTGATTGAAACAGTTTTAGATATGATGATGAAAAACCTCGGCATGCTAGCGGAATACATGTACGTAAAAAGAATATCGGATTAAGTACGAGACACTGAAGATGACCTAACAGTTGAGGTCGAAATACGTATCTGTTAAAGAATGCAAAATCGTAGTGCAATTAAAAGGAACAGTCCTTAACCCTATCTTCTTTTTACTTAGTTTTAGATATGTTCGTATTGAATATGTTCATTGTTTCTTACGCTGAGAACAAATTTAACTAAATTTACAGATAAAATAGAAATTGATAATGTAGAACAAGATTAAGAGACATCAATGTGCTGGAAATGTCATAAAATATAAAAAACAACAAACAGTGAATGCAAAGTGAGGCAAGATTGACGCAATTTGAGGTTTCGATACAACTTTTTAAGATCTTTTATTAGTTATTTTATGCTTCATTTCGGAATCGTTGGATAGATTTTGATTGCTATAGTTTGCTATAGTTGATAGTTATAACACATAGAAAATGGTTGGAAGGTATCGAGTGTACGGGTGACTTTTTAATTCAATTCTAATGGATAGTTTCCACTTTGTACAGTTCAAAACCACTGCACTGTCAGTTTTATGACTAGTCGTTTTAATCACTATTCCTTTTTATTTCGTTTTTGTCACGCTCTGCAAGGACAAGTGACATTTCTCCCCATACTAAATCTGTTGTCAAACTCACTTTGCAAAAAATAAGGAATTTTACTTGGGAAAAAGAAACTTTATTTTATGCAGTCATAACATTGAAACCATTATAATGCATGAAGTTTTTATCAAGACCAAAGTGTCTTATAAAGTAAAACTACGAACATAGAAAAAAATCACTACACGAGACTACTGTTATTGAAATTCATCGTATTTCTTGCAAATTGATATGTTTCCAATATATTTAGGCTAATACTATAAGATGTCATTCACATTGGCATATATCAAGCATGCGTTTCATTCGGTAAGGTAAATTCCTAATAAAAACTTGTGATGTTTTGAAAAAGATTTAAATACCATTTGTATAAGTATCCTTGACCAAATGATTGTTTGATAATAAAAATGTAATGAAATTCAAATTGCTTATCATGACTAGATAATATCACGTTAACGCGCTGTTTCATCTTATTGCACCCGTTTCAACTTGCCCCTGTGTACCTTATTTTAAACCAAATGTTGAATTATCATTTTAAATGCATTAACATAATGTGACAACGCCAATCTAGTATTTTTTGTGTCAACTTTTTTGTTATTTGAGACTCAACAGCCCAGTTAATCCTAAAGGTATCAGTTTATAAATAACAAGGAGATAAGTCTTTGAAAATTTTAAGATTTTGTATAGACGAAAGTCCTTACCAGATCAGAGGCAGAACTTTTACAAATATGTCACGCACAATAGTCGACTCACACTTTTTGGCAAATATCCATGTGGATGTGGTTTGAGATGCAAAGTATGTGCAATTAATACCCGCCATTTCAGGCAAATTAACACATGAAGGATATGTGCTGCAAATGGTATGAGTCACAGGTGTATGGTGCTTCCTCTAATGTATGAGTCGCACTAATGGGAAGTATTCGTTTAACTCCATTACGAATATCTATGTGCCAGACAAATGGAAGGAATGTAGACTTTAATGATTTATGATTTTCGGCAGACTGTAGTGGGCTGGACACATGAAACGAACGCCAAACAAATTAAACTCGTTGTAAAGACTTTTGCATTCGTTTCTCTCTAAATGGATTCAAATTTATCATTAGAAAGGAGACTTTTTCTAGCGAAGTTTAGGTTCATCAGATTTGAGTAATACCATATCATATGAGAAAAGTGGTAAACTACTAAAATCGAATTTATTTTAATTTTCCCCGATGAAAGATTTTTTAACCTCCAGAATCTTAACATATACTGCTAAGGCTAACTTATAACGAAAAAATATTTTAGGTTCATGAAAGTGCGATAATAATCCTGTTTCAACACACCGTGTACCGTTGAAGAAACATAAGTTATTCCCTTGAAATTATTCAAAAGAACAGCGACGCAAGTACCGAAAGATCGGTACTAGAGAATGAAGTGGTGCGAAGGTCATTAACGGATAAAAAAGTTACATTGAGTTCGAAGTAGGCTGTGTGCGCGAGCGGCTGCGTTTCTAATGGCCCGTTTACATATGTGATAATAATGTGTGACAATATTCTGTCGGACAATTTATTCCACGCTAGTATCGTTTACATTGCCGCTAAAAATTTAGCTGCTAAATCTGGGACAATAAATTGTCCGACTGTGTTGGTACCAAACTATCGTAATGTAAACACTTCCCTATCTGCCAATAAAATTGACAATTCGTCTAGCAGACCGTTTACATGATGCCAATTGTGTCGGACAATCTAATATCCTCATTATTGTCCACTAGTTTTAGCACCGAATTCAGAAGCTTCTGATTTTGTCATGCTAATTTTATTGTCTGCTAAAAAGTGTTTACATTGCGCTAAATTGACGCCAATACTGCTCGAAAATGAACTGTCGCGTACAATTAGCAAATATGTAAACGGGCCATAAAACTGTTACGCGTTTTCTTTGCTCCATGTTGTTTTGAATATGGCCTGTCATATTGAGAAATGGTTGGTGGTGTTATGCCTTCCATAAATTTCACCTCGAAAAGCGCTTGCAAATTGATCTTCGATGTTCAACCTATTTCTCTTAGCTGGAGATTTTGCGGTTCAAGTATTGTTTAGTAGGGGAATTCGCCATTGTTGTGAGAGTTTGTCTTGTTTCCATTGGGGTGCAGGAATTCGTCTTCATATTCGCGCTTATTCGCGTGATTTCCGAGTAATTTCTGGTGATATTGCCAAGTCTATGATATTGCTGCTGAATGTCCAGGAGACGCAAACGGAAGTCAACGATTTCATCTAGAGGGTACTGTTATTCGTATAATTTAGTGAGTTTTTTTTCCTGAGCATCGTTTTGGTGCCTAAACGTTGTTCAAACGTATCCTTTGGACTTAGCCCTTCCATTAACAACACTCAAAGTGCCGTGACATCTAGGCCTGATAGTACGTAGAGGGCCCATATAGCCGAGGCGGTAAACGCACGGGTATTCAGCATGACCATGCTGAGGATGACGGGTTCGATTCCCGGTCGGTCCAGGATCTTTTCGTAAAGGAAATTTCCTTGACTTCCTTGGGCATAGAGTATCTTCGTGCCTGCCACACGATATACACATGCAAAATGGTCATTGGCAGAGGAAGCTCTCAGTTTATAACTGTGGAAGTGCTCATAGAACACTAAGCTGAGAAGCAGGCTTTGTCCCAGTGAGGACGTTACGCCAAGAAGAGGAGAGAGGAGGAGTACGTAGAGGTCTCTACAAACCTTTCTTAGCTTAACTAAATCGGTTAGAGGACAAACTGGAAAACGTGGTGGGCGTAAAGGGGGGGGGGGGGGGCAGCGTCTAATAGAAGGCCCGACTGTATTCCATTCCCATCTTCAGCTGTCACAAAGACGTGGCCAGGACAGCTTTAGGCTGTTGGAGAATTGCGGTTATCTTGTCTTAGAGTCAGTGATTAGCCCAAAACCTCTGTGCTTCGGTAACGAACGGGAAGAAGGCAAATCTCATAACGGCGGTCTGGGATTGTACCACCTACAAATTTGTGCGACTTGCATCATGTAAATGCTTATTCTAACCTTCTGCATATTCCTCGTCTTAAAGATTCATGTCACACTATGTCTTTGCAAATGGCCTGGTTGGGTTCATGATGATATTTTTTGTAAACTTTTCAGCAATATGCAATATTTTCAAGGTCTATTCTAGACTTTGAATGTATATCTCGAAGTAGATTTCTTCAAAATATATTACCGATTCTCTAGATAATCCTCATAAAAATAATTCAAGCAGATTCATCTTGCCACTTTCGGTAATGCATTCCCGAGATTCTTGATGTTTTCTATCTAAGGTTTTCGATAAGATCCTGCAGATTTCACTGGTCTATGTTGTCTTTTACTGCTACTACAACAGATTCACAAGTAGGGTCTTGTACCATTTGGGCAGGTGTACCTATTTTGGGAACTTTCCGCTATATCTAAGTCAATTTTATACCTAATAACTTAATTTTGACACAGAATAAGATACGCACAGTATCTTACCCTGTACAAAAATTGAAATCAATTGGTCTGAAATTACTTAGTTATCGAGGCAAGTGCCCAAAATAGGTACACCTGCCCAAATGGTACAAAACCATATATTGGAACATACTGGGAAATTTGTAATTGAAAGATACAGAGTTCTGATTAGATGCGTTGCGTTGCGTTACGTTGCGTAGTAACGGGATAATTCGTAGATTACATACTGCAAGTTGTCATGTTAAAACTTTAATACTCCTATTCTAATTGCTTGTGGAATGCTATTTGGGAAGCAACAGCTATTCAATCAGAGGTTGAAGTAAAATAGACATGAAAACTTCCATTACCGGCCACATCCATCTTCTCCGTTACAAGAATAGGGAAGGATATGGTGATATGACACTTACTTTATGAAAGGCCAGCGACTTACCGGCGCCCCCATAGGTGTCAAAGAGTTGGATATTTGTAACGGGTTGATTAGGGATTCACTATATGCGAGTGTAATTGTATTTGAGTAGATTGTGTAGATGTGTTGTTGTGAGTGTAAATATTTTAGTATATTTGAACCTTGATTTGAACACCAACGTTGGGAGTGACGTAGCTTAAAGATTTTGTCACTGCATGGGTCTTTTAGCTTCAGAGATGGGACACTGGCATTCATACTGTGTCCTGGCTAACAAGCTTAGGCTTAAGCACCATTGATCGCTCTCTAAAACGATAAGAAACACGTTATGAGGATGGGAAGGGATAGTAGGGAAGGAAGGTGTATATTTATCGAGAGGCCAGCAACTCACCGACGCTCTCGTAAATAGATAGAGTCGGGATTTTCGTGAGAGAATGGCTTGGGATTCAGTATAATTAGGTAATGCGGTCTGGATTGTTATGGAACTATATATGTAGTTAAATATAATGAAAATGTAAGATGAAGATATAATGTAGGCACGGAGGACCAAGGCAGCGGAGGAAATGACTATGTTGGTGCAGCAGAGGACGGGAACGAACCAACTCCCACGCTGAGGGAAGTTAAGGATGCCATCCACCAGCTCAAAAACAACAAAGCGGCTGGTAAGGACCCATCTTGATGAGTTCCGCTGCGATACCTCATCAAGATGGGCCCGGAAAAGTTGGCCACCTGTCTGCACCAGTTAGTAGTCAAGATCTGGGAAACCGAACAGCTACCGGAGGAGTGGAAGGAAGGGATAATCTGTCCCATCCACAAGAAAGGCGACAAGTTGATGTGTGAGAACTTTCGAGCGATCACCATTTTGAATGCCGCCTACAAAGTGCTATCCCAGATCATCTTCCGTCGTCTTTCACCTAAAGTAAATGAGTTCGTGGGAAGTTACCAAGCCGGTTTCATCGACGGCCGGTCGACAACGGACCAGATCTTCACCGTACGGCAAATCCTCCAGAAATGCCGTGAATACCAGGTCCCAACGCATCACCTGTTCATCGACTTCAAAGCGGCATACGACAGTATCGACCGCACAGAGCTATGGAAAATTATGGACGAGAACAGCTTTCCCGGGAAGCTGACTAGACTGATAAGAGCAACGATGGACGGTGTGCAGAACAGCGTAAGGATTTCGGGTGAACTATCCAGTTCATTTGAATCTCGACGGGGACTACGACAAGGTGATGGACTTTCCTGCCTACTATTCAACATCGCCCTGGAAGGTGTTATGCGACGAGCCGGGCTCAACAGCCGGGGTACGATCTTCACGAAATCCAGCCAATTTGTATGTTTTGCGGATGACATGGATATTATTGCCAGAACATTTGGAACGGTGGCAGAACAGTACACCCGCCTGAAACGTGAAGCAGCAAAGGTCGGACTGGTGGTGAATGCGGCTAAGACAAAGTACATGCTGGTAGGTGGGACTGAGCGAGACAGGACAAGCCTTGGCAGCAATGTTACGATAGACGGGGATACTTTCGAGGTGGTAGAAGAATTCGTCTACCTCGGTTCCTTGCTAACGGCTGACAATAACGTGAGCCGTGAAATACGAAGGCGCATCATCAGTGGAAGTCGTGCCTATTATGGGCTCCAGAAGAAACTGCGGTCAAAAAAGATTCACCCCCGCACCAAATGTACCATGTACAAGACGTTAATAAGACCGGTGGTTCTCTACGGGCACGAGACGTGGACGATGCTCGAGGAGGACATGCAAGCACTCGGAGTTTTCGAGCGACGGGTGCTAAGGACGATCTTCGGCGGCGTGCAGGAAAACGGTGTGTGGCGGAGAAGGATGAACCACGAGCTCGCTGCACTTTATGGCGAACCCAGCATCCAGAAGGTAGCCAAAGCCGGAAGGATACGGTGGGCAGGGCATGTTGCAAGAATGCCGGACAACAACCCTGCAAAGCTGGTGTTTGCTAACCATCCGGTTGGTACAAGAAGGCGTGGAGCGCAGAGAGCACGATGGGCGGACCAGGTGGAGCGTGATCTGGCGAGTGTTGGGCGTGACCGACGTTGGAGAGCTGCAGCTGCAAATCGAGTATTATGGCGGCAAATTGTTGATTCAGTATTATCATGAATTTGATGTTAACTAAATAAATGAAATGAAGATGAAGATATAAAGCGAAGTCACCAGGGAACACCTTGAGATATTCCCAAAATTTCCATCATTGATTTTGATGAAATATCTTTCGTCAATCGTTTTCGGAGCTCTTGGACCCCGCCTCCATTACCGTAATCGGTTGTTCCGAAAGCGTGTGGTATACCTCCAAATCTTCCTTCACACTGATATTAACATCCACCGATCCCAATTCCACCGAAGAAAACTTCATCTCCACCTCATCGTCATCGGAGGCACTCCGGCTCATCGTCGTAATCGAATCCGGCGTCGTAATAGAAGTTCCCTGCATCTTATTCACTTCCACTGATTCCGATCTTCTTCCACACACAATTTTACTTCCTTCCATCGCAACGTGCTCGCCGTGAACGCACTCGATACACTCACGCTGGACTCTTCCAACGCACTGGAAGGGCCACACTTTGACTGCACTTTCCGCAATAAATTCCCAGGTAACCAATAAGCAGTAAAAATTTCATTTATTTAGCACTATATGCGCCTTTACTGCAGGTCATTAAATGCTAATATGCCGTATATGCGCCATAAGTGCTAGTTAAAAGCAGGTTTTGGCCCAATATACGGCTGATTAAATGCTTATCTTTCCTATCCCCAAAAAATCGATCATTAACAAAAATATTTTCCCCTGCGCATTTCAGTCGCTTCATATTCTTCCCTTTCTATTTTTACTCACACTCTCCTGTGCAACTTTTGTGGCTGTTGTTTATTTTTGTAGTTGTTTTTTGCTGATCCCGCTGAATTTGGGTTTCGATCCCACAATCCTCTGATTGATTATGATGCTGAACCCCGCTACAGGATGAGCTATTAATGATCAGATAATACGCGTTGATTTTTTGATCTATTAAAGACTTGAGTACCACACCGGCAGTCATTTTGCTGTGCCCGGACAACGGCTTGGACAAGTGCTGATAGTTAGACCATCCACACAATGCACGATGGCATAATTGGTGTCTTATTCCATGGGATTTAATTGGAAAAGATTTGTTCTCACATTAATTTGCTTCGTTGCTATCAATAAATGATAGGACATCTGAATGGTAATGGCTTCTACAGTCGTGGCAAATGAATTGGAAAGTTGAATTGTGTAGCAATTTTAGCATCGCTCATCTCTCTTAGCAGTTTGATGGAAATAAAGTAGCAGTTAGGATGCTTGTTAACCAAAAAATATCGTGCATTTGAAATGCTACATAACAGCTGTCAGATTTTAAGCAGCATTTAAATTGCTGATACAGGGCAATTTAGCAGTCGAACTGCTATGATACAGCAGCAAGCAGATATAATGCAGTTTTATAGCTGAAATACTGCTTATTTAAATGCTTATTGGTTACCTGGGTTGTTTCATAAATGGTGTTACAATATACAGAAAAAATCGGTTGCAGTTAGCGCAGCACCGACCCAGCCATCCAAAATTAGAAACCGTCAAAAATTTATTAGAATCGTCAAAAAACCAAAAGGAAAGGTATAAGGTTTTATGACTGTTCTCAAAACCTCTACAAGACTAATTGGTCGTCAAAATGTAGCTTGGGACCGGCGTAGAAATAAACACTTGATTTACTGGGAAAAACTTCCTACTTTTCACTCGCGGGAATTCTGTCCTGGTGGCGTAGTGCTAAACATATCACTAGTGGAATCGCGCGGTAGAAAATTTTCACGAAAACACAAAACAAAGCGTGACATGTGAACCAAAACACCAAATACTGAGTCCTGATAAGATGAGCGATAAAATGGTGAAAAAAAGGCGTCCAAGTGGGATACGTACTCACTAATCCAAATTTGCTAGAACAGCGCTTCAACCATCTAAACCACACAACAGATTAAAATTCTTCAGAATAAAAAGTCAACCTGAATTCAAGCTCATACCTACCATGTAATTCCCCTTTTGTACAATTCAGTCTCTTTTTCGGCTTGTGAAAAGTTTAGACTTTGTATACAACTGTACAAAACGGATAGGACCTTGGATATGACAAGTTTTATTCAACTAGAAATTTCTCTATGAAATCTACTAGATCCCGTTTTTCCTTACTTGCCATCTGCGAACTGCTCAAGTAATTTTGAAGCGGAATCATTACTTGACCATTACTTGTCCTATCTTTTTGCACAGTACGTACAAAGTGGAAACTAGCCATTAATACTCTTATTCCAGTTACTTATGGAAAGCTATTTGGAAGAGAACAGCTATCCAACCAAAAATCTAAGTAGAAAATACATGAAAACTTTCATTGCCGGCCACGCCCATCTTCTCCGTTACGAGAATAGAAAAGGAAATGATGATATAACACCTGCTTAACAAAAGGTCAGTTACTCACCGGCGCCCTCATTAGTGTCAAGGAGTTGGATATATTGAAAGGGATAATTTTGGATTCACTATAAGCGAAGGATGCGACAAGATTTTAGGTATGTTTAATTGAGTAGATCGTGCAGATGTGTCACTGTAAGTATGAATGTCTTTTGTATATTAAACAACAGTCGTTGGGAGTGGCTTGGATAAGAGATTAATTGTTAGTCCAGGGATAGGGCACAGGCATTTTCACTGTGACCTGGCTAAAAAGCCTTAACTTAAGCGCCATTGATCGCTCTCTGAAACGAAAAGAAACATAATTTTTCCGACCCAGAACTGACCTGCCTATAGCGTTGCATCTTCTATGTTACGAGGAGTGGAAGGGATAAAGGGGAAGGATGATATCTATTTATCGAGAGGCCAGTGACTCACCGACGCCCCCGTAAACAGTAAGGACTAGGAATTTTGGTAAGGGAATCGTCTAATGTTTATTATATGTAATACGATAGGATTATTGGGGTTGGATTCATTAAAGCAAGAAATATTTATTCCAGTAATGTATGGAATGACAATTAATATCTAAATCAGAAAGATCTCACCAGTTCAATTCTTGCTCATACTGCTCCATTTAAGCCATGGTTAACTGTTATATTTCCTGCAGCCGTACCAACGCCAAAAAATGGTTGTCTCTGAAACGGTCGGTGTCCACAATGTAACCCATTACTGATATTTTTGTCACGTGCTTTCAATGCAATGTTTCGTTTGCTTTTCACTGCACTTTGATCCGTTTTAATTTTGAAATTAAAGATTGAACCGATTGATTGTTTACCTTTTGCGGAAAAAGGTAGAATTTTAGTTGGGCGCTACTTGGCTTAAAGCCCAAAAATATTACGGCTTTATGAAAAATATATAGACCTAATTAAGGATATGAAGGTATTACATGCAGGTGAAACTATCAAGCCTCACAGGGTGGTCCTTATCTCAACTCTAATCTCAATCGAAACTGTTCCATTGAAGGCCAAGAACGAACCAGTTGTTTAGGAAAGTTGTAATAGGCGGTACTCTGGGGCCGGAGGGGTCATATATGATCCCGGCGATGAAACCAAGCACCCCCAACACCCATTTTCCGAAAATTACTCTTTCTGGGATTTCCCAGCAGCTCCTTCTAAGGTTTCGCCAGGAGTTCCTTCTGGGATCTCTGCTGGAATTCCTGCTGGAATTCTTTCAGAAATTTCTAACAGAGTTCATCCAAGAGTTTCTTCTGGAATCCCTTAGGGAGCTCCTTATGACACATTCCACGCACTTTTTTTTATTTATTTCAGAGTAAATTTTCAATTAAAAAGCATTTCTTGAATCTTTAATTCAAATCTGATCTTTTTAGCATGTATTTAATCACATGATAATTTTTGGAAGCAAAAGCTTGATTCTCGTGCAAAATGTAACGCAGTGAAATGTGTCTAATGAGATTTTTCGAGGGGTTTACTAGGGATTCCTTCAAAAGATCTCTCTGCGATTCTTCTAAGTGTATCATCTGATATTCCCAATGTTAGTTCCAGAATTCCTCCAAGAATTGTTTCCGTGTTTTCTTCAGATATTAATTCCAAAATTTCTCCAGGTGTTGATTGTGAGCTTGCTCAGGTAGCTACTTATGAGATTGTTCCAGGGGTTTATTCAAGTTGCCTTCTGGGAATCTTCCTCGAGTGTCTTTCCGGCAGTTCTTTCCGACATCCTGCAAGAATCTCTTTACCGCCCGCGCTGCGTTCTTCTCATCTAGAACCGCTCTGCACTTCTCGTCGATCCAAATGTTTCTTATCTGATGGTGCTCTCAGCTGCTTTGCTGATAACATCTTTGACTGTACTCCATACATACATACGATTCTTCTTGTACCGGTACTGAACATTGTTAAAAACGGATAGTTTTGGGCGCCATTTGACCATCACCTGGTAGTGGTCAGAGCATGGATGCTAGATGTGAAGACATGTCTTCAAATTGAAGACATTTGATGTTCCGAGAAGACATTTATTCTTGTGAATACATATGGAAAACATTTCAAATTTTGTGAAGACTTTTGAAAGCTGAAAAATAATATTTATTTATGTTGATAATCTATACCAATAATTCATATCTTGGAACAATTTCAGATGAAATGCGTTTCAATTTTTGTAGATAAAATTTTAAACTTTTAAAACCTTAAACTTACAAATTCCTAATTTTTCGGTCTTCATATTGGCGGAGATTTTGAAGCTGTTTTTAGTTGAAATACGAATCAAATTAAATGGCCAACATTTCATGGAAATTCTAGGAAGCGTGCTGAACTATTGAATTAATTTTTCATCAGCAATTGCTTATAGAAAATAAAACTTTCATCACCAAAAATCCTCTGGGAATTCAACTGAGTATTCTAATTTTTAAAAAATCTCTAAAATCAGAGGTTGCTTTTAGAATATTACCAAGGTTTTTTTTTTCGGATATTCTCCCCAGAACTTCGTTCGAAATTTAAACAGAGCTTTATCCAGAATTTTCCGCAGACTTGTTCGGAAATTTGTCCAAGCCTTTTAAGATTTCTCTAGCAGTCCCTCGGGAATCTCTCTAGAAGTTCCTTGGGAATTTCTTCAGGATTTCATCAGGAATACTATCAAAAGTTTCTCAGGAATTCTTCTAGGTTCTTCTCGAATATTCCACCTGGAATCCTCAGGAATTCTTTCAGTTCCATGGGGATTCCTCCAGGAGTGTGCCAATTTTTTTTTTCAGCAGTTCATTTCTTTCTCGGAAATTCCTCCAGGACTTCCTCGGGAATTCATCCTGGAGTTCCAAGGGAATTTCTCCGGGAGTTTCTCGGGAATTCCTTTAGGTGTTCCTCGAGAATTACTGTAGCAGTTCCTTGAGAATTCTTCCAGGAGTTCCTCGGGAATTCCTCCAGAAGTTCCTAGAGAATACCTTTAAGAATTCCTCGAAAATTTCTTCAAGGAGTTCCTTGGGAATTCCTCTGGAGCTCCTTGTGAATTCCTCTACAAGTTCCCCGGGAATTCCTTTAAGGGTTTCTCAGTTAATCCTCCAAGAGTTCCTCGGAAATTCTCCCAGAAGTTTCTCAGGAATTCCACCAGGAGTTTCTCGGGAATTCATCTAGGAATTACTCGGGAATTCCTCCAGGAGTTCCTCGGGAATTCATTCTGGAGTTCCAAGGGAATTTCTCCGGGAGTTCCTCGGGAATTTCATCAGAAGTTCCTCGAGAATTATTTTAGGATTTCCTCGGGAATACCTCCGGGAGTTTCTCGGTAATTCCTCCAGACGTTCTTCAAGAATTCGTCCAGGAGTTCCTCGAGCAATCCTACATAAATTCCTCAGAAATTTCTCCAGCAGTTACTCGGGAATCCTTCTAGGAGTTCCCAGAAAATTCCTTCATATATTCCACGGGAATTTCACCTGGCTTTTTTTAGATACCTCCAGGAGTTACTCGGGAATTCTTCCAGAGTTCATCGGGAATTTCTCGACGAGTTCCTCGGGAATTCCTTCAAGGAGCTCCTCGGGAATTCTTTTGGAGTTCCTTGGGAACTCCTCTAGAAGTGCCTCAGGAATTCCACCAAAATTTCCTCAGGAATTCCACGGGGAGTTTCTCGGGAATTCATTCTGGAGTTCCAAGGGAATTTCTTCAGGAGTTCCTCAAAACTTACTTCACAAGTTCTTCGAGAATTCCTTTAGGTGTTCCTTAAGAAATTTTTTAAGAGTTCCTCGGGAATTCCTACAGGAGTTCCTCGATATTTTTTCCAGGAGTTCCTCCGGAAGTTCTACATGAATTGCTCAGGAACTCCTTGAGAATTCCTTTATGAGATCCTCTAGAACTCCCATAGGAATTGTTAGGAAATTCCTTGGAAAATTGCTCCATGTGTTCCTCTGAATTCTTCTAGGAGTTCCTCAGGCATTCCTCCTGGAGTTCATCGCATTTTTTTCCAGGAGTTTTTTGGGGATTCCTCTAGGAGTAACTCGAGAATTCTTCCAGAGTTCCTCGGGAATTTCTCCTTCAGTTACTCGGAAATTCTTCAAGAGATTCTCCTGTACGCCTCTAGGAGAATACCTCTAGGAGTTTCTTGATAATTCTCAAAGAATTCTTCCAGAAGATTCTCGGGAAATGTTTCAGGAGTTTATCAGAAATTCATCTGGATATACCTATGAATACCTCCAGGAAATCGTTGGGAATTCCCAGGAAACTCCTGGAGTAGGTTTTCTGGAGACCAAGAGTAAATCCCGAGTAAATCTCGAGAAACTATGGAGAACTACTCGTGGAATTCTTGGAGGAATTCCCGAGAAACATGTAACTCCTCAGAATACTCCCGAGGAATGCTAAGAGGAATTCTCAAGGAACTCCTGGAGGTTTTCCCGAGAAACTTTTTGAGGAATTCCTGAAGGAATCGTCGATGAACTTCTGGAGAAATTCCCGAGGAACTCCTGCAAGAATTCTCGAAGAGCTCCTGGAAGGAATTTACCGAGGGTCTCCTGTAGAAATTCCGGAGGATCTCTTGAAAGAATTCCTGAGGATCCTTGGATGAATTCTAAAGGAACTCCTGGAGGAATTGTTGAGGATCTTTTGGAGAAATTTTCGTCGATTTCCTCCATGAATCTCCTGTTGGAATTTCAGAGAAACTTCTGGAGGATATTTTGATGATCATCTGAAAGAGTTCTCGAGGATCTCCTGGAGGAGTTCTCGTGGAACTCCTGGTAGAATTACCGAGGAGCTCGGGGAGGAATTTCACACTCCTGGAGTAATTCCCGAGCAACTCCTGAAGGAATTTACGAGAATCTCCTGGAGGAACTCCCAAGGTTCTCCTACAGGAGTTCCCGAAACTCCTGGAAGAATTCTCGATCCGATTTGATTTCAATTCGATTCGACCTTCTAGAGGAATTCCCGATAAAGTCCTAGAAGAATTCCCGAGAAACTCCTCTAGGAACTCCTGGAAGAATAGCCAAGGAATTTCTGGGGGAATTCCCGATAAACTTCCGGAAAAATCCCGAGGAACTCCGACAGAAATTTCCAAGGAACTTCTGTAAGAATTGCCGAGAACTTCCTGGAGGATCTCCAAGGATCTCCTGGATGAATTCTCGAGAGACTCTTGAAGGATTTTTCGAGGATGTTCTGGAGGAGTTCCCGAGGATCTCCTGGTGGAATTCCTAAAGAGCTCCTAGAGGAGTCCCCGATGAACTCCTAGAGAAGTTCCCGAGGAAGCCCTGGAGGAACTTGTAGAAGAATTCCTGGGAGAATACTCGGGAAACTCAACTCCTTAAGAAATTCTCGAGAAACTTATGAAAGAATTTCGGTGGAACTCCTAGAGGATTTTTCGAGGAACTTCTGGCAAAATACCTGATGATCTACTGGAGGAAATCCTGAGGATCTTTCGGAGGAACTGGGGGAATTCTCGAGGACCAGTTGGGGGAATTTCCGAGGATGATCTGGAGGAATTCCCGAGAAACTCCACCATGAATTCCCAGGGATCTTCTGAAGGTATTCACGAGGACTTTCTGGGAGAATTTCCGAGGAATTCGCGAAGGAATTCCTAGAGAAATTGCTGGATTTTTTGTGGAACTCGTGAAAATAAATCCGAGGAACTTGTTTAGGAATATTCGAGAAAACCCCTTGAAATTGCCATGGAAATTCTGAAGATAACCATGCATTAATGCTGAATGACCTCACGGTATATTACTTCATATAAACCTTAGTGAGAGCATGGCATAAATTTTGACTTCTAACATTAATTTTATACTAAAGCCACAAGATGGTGTGTGAAGACATGTGAAAACATTTAAGCGTGCCTTATGAAGACATTTGAAAATTTCACCTGGCATCTCTGGGTCAGAGTGTTAGATCTTGACGTCGATAATATTTAATTTAGGTATTCGAATTAGCCATTATGCCACATACTTTCGAAAGTTTCGGTACATGTTCATCTCAGTCTTAGTTTTAAATAACAGAAACAATGTTAAAGTGGCACATAAAATATTTTACTTAATTGGATTTCCCATTGAAGTAAAACACTATAGCAGAAAACTAACGGAATACATAATTTTGCAAATTCATTCCGCACACAAAAAAAAACCCACAAAGTCAATTTGTTCCGATTGGATAGTTATACACAGCAGTCTTCGCCATCCCGTTCGCCTTCGGCGGCCACCGGAACTCCAGCTCCAGCACAGAGTTCCCATATCTCTTGTATCTTGAATAGCTTTGACGACAATTATTATTCCATTCACGGCCCCAGTACGACAGTACGCGCGACAACTTTGTCCCGAACCAACAAAAACTAAAATATAAGGCACCTCCAGGACCAACAGCGCCGGGGACGGGAGGGGGAGGACCATCGTCCCCACATTTCGGTTCCTTCTCCGTCGTCGTGGTCTCAATTTCCAGTAGTCCTGAGGCGAAGCTTACACCCGTCCCGCCCTTCTCCACTTTACATAAGTATTGTATTTCGATAACCGCTCGTCGCTCCTAGTCAATTATTAAAGACTCTTTCGACTGGGATCCCGGTTCGGTTCTGCCCCACCCTAACCCACCACCGTCCGCACCGTCTGAAATATGCAATAGTTTTAAAACAGCAAACTTTCATCCCCTTGAACTGTGGAGTAAGAGCAGACATCTTCACGCCAAGACAATTCCAAGCGTTCATTCCCGTCTCGGCCGAGTCAGTCCAGTCGATTGGTGATCGTTACAGAAACCGGATGTTACGTTACTCTCGTGTGTGCGTGTGCGACGAACAGTGAATCCGTCAAGTAGCGGTTCCGTTACCGAATAATGACCGCGATAATGGAAACGAAGTGAAACGGTTGCTAGGGCAACCGGTTAGTAACGCGGTACGGTCAAGTTGCGGCAGTTGTGGTTAGAAAAATCCACCACCTGTGTAACTTTACCACCACCACCACCATCGAGTGAATCAGAGAAAACCCCCCATCCAAGCCAACTTTGATGGACATTGGACTCCGTCGTCGACGAATAATGAGTTGATTAAAAATTCACGACCGGTTGAGAAAAATTCCAGCGAAAGCCACCACTCGACGGCGGCGGCGGTCGCATGGAAATCCAATCCACCACAACCAACCCACACAATGGCAGCTCAGTCGTCCTGAATGGACGGACGGAAATCTGATTAACATCCCGGGCATCCAAGCAGGCGAAAGTTAACGTCTTTTGCCAACCCATCAATCGTCGGAGTCGTCGCAGCAGTCGGCGGCAACGGCGTCTTCGATGGGAATGGAAGTGTTGTCGTTGGGTGGGAAAATGTAGAAGAACTCAACATGGTGGTGGCGAGTAGTGAAAACAGATCGATTGAATAATCAAAATATACACCACCAACGCCGCTGCTAGAAGTGCCAACTGCGAGTGTCATTCAGCTCTCGGCACCAACTCCTTTCTATTGAAATGGTTCACCCCGACAACCAACCCAGTCAGACTACACTTAACTGCCTGAGGACGGGGATAGTGTAGTGAATCGCCGAAAGTTTAAATTGGATGGAATTTGTGTGTATAAACGAGAGGTTGAGAGGATTTGGCGGAAGAAAAATGGGGCCTTCGACTGTAAGCTGCAAACAAACACATCAATATCAATGCTCTCTGTGTGTGGGAACTGGGACAGCCAGCGCAGCGGAGGAAAGGGGTTTTAACATCGACTGATCTGTTTTTCTGGCTAACTGACCAGCGAACCGAAGTTGACAGGCAAGATTTGTTTGAAGAAGAAACTGCTGCCAAAAAATAATTCCTATAATCGTTCGATAGTTCTGTGTTGGCTACTGCATGCAGCAGTAGTGACGCTGATTCTCTAGGCTGCTAGCTGTAGAGAGCAGAGTTGACCTAATCGAATCTAGTTGGCCATGGTGCAGCGCAGTCACAGACTCTGACGCCGTCTGCTCCGGCAACTAGCTGCTGCTGCTGTTGTGATCGATGGTCCTTGTTTGTGGAATGCGTCGTAGTGGATAGGTAGTTTTCGATGTGCATCACACGACCAGGCGATCTGAGGAACAAAATGTGCAGCTATGGCGAAAAAATATGTGATTTTTCGCAAATTGCTGACTAGATAAATTCCATTCGAGCGGCGAACGAACTGTCGGATGAAAAACGGTGAAAATTGGCTGTGGAAGCAGTGTTATTGATCTGATGGGAGTGTAGACACTGTTCATTTTCGAGTTGAACCAGTTCTGCTTCACCTACATATGCTAGAAATTGAAACCAGAATTATTCAGCGAACGTTGATATCTGAAAAAAGGGTTGCTGAATCAGGTTATAACCAGAGCTGCGCAACATCAATCCTGTCAGTTGAATACTGATATTTCTATCAATATCGAAACAATGAAGACAGACAACTCAATACTGAGCCGCACTCTAAATTATTTTCACTCCAGAAATTTCATGAGTACCTTTAGGGAGATTCTTCGAGGCTTCACCTAGGAGTTCCATCATAGATTCCACAAGCAATTTCTTAAGATAATCCTACAGAGGTTCTTTCTTGGATTCCTCTAGGTGGTCCTTCAGGAATTCCCCCAGGAGTTTATTCAGAGATTTTTGCGGAAGTTTCGTCAGGGAACTTCTAAAGGTTATAATCAGGGATATCTTCATGAGCTCCATAAGAGAGTTTTCCAAAAGTTCATTCATAGATTTTTATAGGAGTTCATTCAGGGATTCCTCCACAAGTTCTTCAAGGATTCTCTCCAGAAATTCCTTTGTGGATTTTTCTAGAAGCTTCTTTTGGGATTTCATAAGACGTTCTTGCAGGGATTTCTACAGGAGTTCCTTCGAGAACTCTTCCTGGAGTTACTCAAGAGTATCCTCTGAATTATCAATCGAGGATCTCTCCCATAGTTCCTTCATGAATCTGTTCTGGAGTTCCTTTGGAAATTTTTCCGGATTTTCATTCAGGGATGTGTCTTGAAGATTCCTCTAGAATTTTATCAAGGATTTCTTTATGGAATTTTACTGCCGTGAATCGCAAGTCAGTCCCATCTGCATTTTGGGCAAAAATGAGTTAATGACCGTTTTCGAGCTTTCTTCGGATGATCTTTCAGCTGCGTGCATAAAAATATATAGTTTGTTCAGTAAAATTGAAAAACAACACCAAGTCAGATTGTCCCATAATGAAATGTAATCGCAAGTCAGTCCCATTACGAACTTGTGTGCCCTCCAGTACAAGACCTAACACTATTTTACCTAGTTTTACATTTTTCACTGTTATGTTTTAACGTTTGAAACAATATGTGAAAGTTTCATGATGATCGCAGAAGTTTTCAATTCATAGCGATTTTTTAGAGTTTCGTATAGAAATCGAATTTGAAAACTTCAGAGGCCATTTTCTCAATGCCTACTTTTTACATATGGGACTGACTTGCGATTCACGGCAGTTTACAGGTGTTTTCAAAAATACTACCATTTGTTGATCCTCTTGGAGTTTCTTCAGAGATTCCTCTAGAACAACTTTCTAGATTTTTTCAGGATTTAATCAGATTTCTTCAGTACTCAAGGGATTCCTCCAGAAGTCTTTTCGGGGAATACTCTAGGAGTTCCATAAGAGTTGTCTCTTAGGGGTTTCTTCAGGCATTTCTTTATGATAATAATCTGAAACATCTCCAGAAGTTCCATAACAAATCTGTCCATTAGTTGTTTCGGAGATTCTTCATGTGTTTCTCCAGGAATTTCTTCAAAAGTTCCTTCAGAGATTCATTCTGAAGTTTCTTCAAGGATTCCTGTAGGAATTTAATCAAGGATTTCTCCAAAAGTTCTTTCAGGGATTCTTTTATAGGTTTACTCAGAGACTCTGCTACGAGTATTTTCAGGGACTCCTCTAGGAGTTCCTATAGGAATTCCCCTCTAGGGAATCCTCTTGGAATTCTTCAAGGAATTCCTCTAAGAAATAATGTTTATATTCCTCTAGAGTTATTATCAGACTTTTGGGTGGGAGTTCCTTCAGGAATTCTTATAAATTTATAATCAGTGGTTTCTCAAATAGTTTATTGAGGGATCTTACCCGGAGTCCATTAGGAGATTCTTGCAGAAGTTCATTCACTGGTCCTCCAGGAGTTTCTTTAGGGATTTCTACATGGGTTTTCTAAAAAAATTTAGATCTTCTTTAGAAATTTCTTTAGGAGTTTCTTTATGGGTAACCTAAGGAGTTCTTTCATAGATTTTTCTAAGACATAAATCAAGAATCTTTTTCAGGAGTGTTTTGACGATTTCCATCACTAATTCTTTCAGAGGTAACTTTGGGGATTCTTCCAGTAGATTCATCAAAGATTCCTTTGAGAGTTTTTTCATGAATTCCTTTGGGAATTTTTGAGTGATTCCTCTAGGAGTTCCTTCAGGAATTTCTTCAATGATTCCTTACAAGAAGCATTTCAAGGGCACCTTCAAAGATTTATCTTAGAAATTTCTTCAGAGATTCCTCCAAGATTATTATCAGAAAATTCTGCAGGTACTCTTTAAGGGATCTCTCCTAGAGTTCCATCAAAAATTCTTACTAGAATTCTCCTTTCAACCCAGGAGTTCTTTCATGGCCTATTTTAGAAGTTTTTAACGGATTTCTCCAGAAGTTTCTTAGAGAAATTCTCCAATGATTCATTCGGAGGAGCATTCCACGGGCTTCTTCAAAGATTTCTCTTAGAATTTCCATCAGATTATTCATAAAAAAAATCTGCAAGTGTTCATACTAGAGCTCTCCTCTCACTTTAGGAGTTCTTTTATTGATCATTTTAGGAGTTTGTATAGATTCTGCCAGAAACTCTTTCAGAGAACCTTGAGGGATACGATCAGGAATTAAACCAGAAGTTTCAGACTTGCTTCAGGAGCTTCTTTAGGGATGCAAGATATTCGAATTTTATAATTCCTGTCTTCCTATTAGGATTTTAAGGGTCAGAAACTAAAGTTTTTAATTAACACATATTGCAATCGTACGATATTAATACGACAATGCACGAGAAAACTCCATATATTGGAATATCGAAAAAATATCCCTTTCAAATCCAAGAAAAAATATATTTAAATGGTTCCTAAAATCCTTGAAAATTCATAGAAATCCATCTGGGATGTATTCGACGTGTTAAAGAAAATATTGTCTATCATTTATAAAAGTAAGGAGCTCTAATGAAAATATTTGGCTAATTATAAAAGATTCTCAGAAATTTTCAATCATCTGGGATGATTTCTACGAATTTTAGAAAATATTCACGATCATTTATAGAAGTCAAAGAAAATATTTTGCTAATCCTGAAAATACCAGAGCAAACCATTTCCAGTCGAAAACCTTTAGCAAAATCCTGAAAATACCTATAGAGTCTCAGGAGTTTCCGGCCATCTGATATAATACATCTACGAATTATAGGAAATATTATCAATCGTTTATTGTTGAGAACTACTGAACGATCTCACAATGTATCGTTTGCTCTGCTTGCTCGCTGAATGCATTCAAATATACCATCGGTTGGTGTACTAAAGCAGACATTAGATTTAGAATTATTGTAATCGTCTTTCCGTATACGGGTCGCGTCTTTGTAATATAAAAATTTATGTGAATAAAGTCACCTACTTTTAATTCGTTAGCCCGTCTACACCCGGAGTTTCAATACACTTCCATGTGTCTTGGTCATCCAGAACTCCAGAAGTTGATAGTAGCGACAAGTAACCTTTTGAAACCCCTCTGAAACCTTCTGGAACGTTTCTGAATCCTCTTGAAAGCCCTCTGATAAATCCTGAGCGCCTCTGAAACTCCCGAGAAACCTCCTGAAACGCCCTGTGACCCCCTAAAGTTAAATGAGATCCCTAGAGTCCTCTGAAACACCTTCAAAACCTCCATAGACACTCTGAAACGCATATGAAAATCTCTTGAAATCCCTTGAAGCTCCTCGAGGTCCCCTGAATCCTCTGAACACCCATGAGACATCCACAAACCATCCTGAAACCCCCCTGAGAGCTTTTTAAACTTGTGAGCCCATCCCGAGCAGGAGGGCATACCTTACAAATACCATGCGAAGAGCAACATGTGATCTAATACCTAAAATTGTTATTGCTGCGTTATTCTACGAAATGTTATGAGAACATCACAATAACTGTTGCAGGTATTTGAGCAGATTTTGGTATTAATGTGGTATTTGTTGGTTTAGCAGTGAAAATAACCGAAGAACGAGATTTGTTATTACATCATGAAGTCATCGAACAAATGAAACATTTAATTACAAGACATGTTATTAGTTTGTTATTCAATAACTTCAGGATAACAAATACTGCACTTGAAATTTTACGTATGCATTCATTATTGAAATAATAAGACTTGTTATTTTCTAGGTGTTATTTGTACTAAATTTTGGTATTTGTTTTTGTTATTTTGCCTCTTATTACCACCTAATAAAGAGCATATCATGGTATGGTAGTATTTAAGATAAATACCTTGATATGTTATTCACTTGTTATTTTCTTCTGCTCGGGATCTAAGACCCCCTTCAACCCCTGATTCTCCTGAAAAGCCCCAGAAGCTCCCTTAAACCCCTTGAAACGATTATCCAGTTAGAAATACGAGTTCATTAAACATAATAAAGCTCAATTACAAAATACTCCTTATTTACTACATTTTTGTCGCCTTCCTCTTTCGATGTTACTTTGTATCCAGCAAAGCCATGCGTCCGTCTTTGAAGGGTTTAAAGAAAATTTTCAGAATGTTTTTGAGTCCCAGGGCTGCACTTACAACCCCTACTAACGAGGATACCTCAAATATCTCTTAAACCCTATGAAACACCCTTAGAGTGACTGAAACACTCTAAAACGTCAACGAAAACACACCTGAAGTCCTCTGAAATAGCTTTGAAATTCCGTGAAGCTCCCAGACGCCTCTGGGACCCATTGAAATGCTCTAATGCCCATAGAACTTCTAAAACACCATGGCAACCTCCAGAAATGCCCATAAGACTTCCTGAAAACTCCATGAGTTCTTCTGAAACATATTGACTACCAAAAACATTTCAGACAACCTCTCGAATAAGTCATAATTTCCCATGGGTCTTCTTTTCAAGAACTTTTTGACGCATCTGCAAGTTTGGAAGTTATGCCACGGAAAAGTGCTCCATACAATCTTGGGACGTTTTGACGTCGGCCGTTGTTATACCTCTGAGACCTTCTTCAACCTCTGGAACCCCAATTAACTCCTTATAACCCTTTACAACCTTCTGAACCTTCTGAACACTTTTAAATCCCCCTTGGAACCTCATTAACTTCCTGAAACACCCATGGAACTTCGAGAAATGTTCATGTCAGCCCCATGAAACCACCACAAGCTTCTTTGAAACCCTCTGAAACATCCTAGAATCTCTTCGGAATCTATTCAAAATCCTCCATGTGGCCCCCTTAAAGGCCCCGGATGTTGTTGCTTTCATATGACTGCAGCCTCTTTGTCCGTCCGCGAGCAGAAATGGCCATCGTGGCTACAACTGAGCAATTAGTATTTACGGGTTTTGATGTTTCTTGGGGATTGTAATCGTCTGGCGTGTTGGAGTCACCAAATGGTGGGTGAATTGATTGGCAGGGCAACACTTCAATTTTCCGCCAAGAAACGTCAAGTTCCCAACCGCTTAGTTGCATCCACCACTGCTGTTATCGCTAGCAAATGAATGGATATCGTAACAAAATTCCAAAAATGTGCCACTCTCATTTGCGCCATATCCCATACACGACCCCGGAGAAGAAAAGATCACGTTCGCTCTTGATATTTGTAAGGCAGTCCGATATTTATATTATTTAAGGGTTCTTAAGCAACGTATAAACTAATGTACTCAGATTATTTGAATTTATAATGTTTAAACTTGATATCGATTAAGACAACAAAATACACTACTATTTTTCAGATTTCTTGATTAAAACTATTTTTGAAAGAAAGAAAGACAATTCACATCGTCTTCAGCCAGAGGCTGCACAGACTGAACACCATTGGCGGAGCCAGCATTTTCTTTTTTCTCACTCACTCTCCTAAACATACACGAGAAGGAAAAAGATAGAAGAGGGGGCAGCTTGCCTCCTCTTTCATCTCGCTCTTTCTCGTGTATGTTTAGGAGAGTGAGTAAGAAAAAAGAAAAAGCTGGCTCCGCCAATGCTGAACACATTATATTACTTACACTAGACAACGGACAACACACAGAACACCCAGTGGCCCAGTGATGTACTTTTCGTTTGACGAAAAGTTTCCACCGACTGGAGCGGGAATCGAACCCACACTCCGAGGCTTACGATACGCCTATACGACTGTCGCCGCTAACCGCATGGCCATGAAGCCCGCACTATTTATATATAATAAAGCAAAGTTTTGTCGGGCTTTTTGAAAACTCGAAAAGTAGAGATTTTCATCAATCCCAAGTTTGGGATGCAAAAAGCTTTCTAGCATATGTTAAACTTGGCTCGAATTTTGACTACGTGTTAAAATAGCACAAATTGGTCCAACCATCATCGTTTACCCTAGTTAAGGTCATGATTACAGAGCATATCTAGCTCAACTAATGAATCGCGTAGACGTGAGTTTTTTTAATTTAAATGAAATTTTGCTCATGTATGAGTATCTCCACAATTTTTGTTTTCAAGTTATTTGTTTTGCAATATACTGCACCTGAGATTTAAAAAGGGCGTATATATTGATGGATTAGTTGTAATATAAATATCTCTTTGAAAACCTTATCCTTCGACTTTTTTTATTATTTTTGCCAAGCAATCTAGGATTAAAGCCTAGGTCAAATGCATTCAGATATATTTTCTCGAATTTTAATTTTTCATTGGTTTTCAATACAAGCAGAAGGAAACAACAGAAAATAACAGAATAGCAAAAAAAATTTCGAAATAAAAAAAAATAAAAAAAAACCCCAGTAGAACAGTAAAAAAAGTCTCGAGGAACGTTTACGAGCGTATGTGAATTAATTCTTCAATTTCTTTTATTTTTTTACATGATATTTAGCTTAGATAATTTCCAAAAAGTCACCCATACTTGACTTTTTAGTAGGCCTTGCCCTTTTTGAGGTACACTGGTTAAAAAAACGGTCAAATAACTTTAGCCTTATTCAAATGCTAGTCTTGATAAATGAAAGAATAACAGAGTATGCAATGTTGATTTAAAATACAAAGTCTACAAATACTCACGAAGTTTCATTGGATTCTGAGAGGGTGCTACTAATCCCGAAGACGACTTGGCGTGGAAGTATTGATTTTAAATTTTTGTACGAATGAGTACCTTTTTCTGGGTCAATTGGCTTCTTTAGCGGTGTTCAATCTGGACGTCGAACTGGGACTGGGCCAGAATCTCAATTAGCTTGAATTTTGGTACCCGGGAAACTATTCAAAAACGTCAATTGCCCAGCTGTCAAAGATATCAAAACATCACTTCGAAATTGATTTACCTAAAGCCGCAAAATAAAGTTCTAAAAATCTGAAAAAAATGAGTTTCCTAGAACAAAATGGTTTTTTAATTCAAAATATTTCCGAAATGGAACCAACTGAAACTCTACTCGCTGCCTATGCAATTGTTTGAAAATCGAAATTAATTAGATTGTGGGTCAAATTTTCAGCTCAGTGGGCTAAAAGGAAACAGCAAATGTTAATTTTTGTCTTTCCAATACTGCACAAGCTTATATAAAATCCTACCGACAACCATTTGGTGAAAACTGTATTCAAAATCCACTACACTAAGGACCCGACTTTGTCAGTCCCATTTTTCGACAAACTTTTTGATCTTGTTATCTTGCGGTCAAACTTTAACCAATTAATTAATGTTCATCGTCAAACTACAGCTTAAATGCAGAACATAGAGTAATAAAAAGTTTCAAAAACTGTTCAGGTTGTTGAGGAGAGCAAAGAATGTGTTATGAAAAAGGGCTAACAAAATTGGGCCACTAATGTAATGCGAGGTATGCACTTCAAACGGAATCGCTCAAGCAATTTTCGTTCAGTACATTATTTTTCCGAGACCGGAATGGTCAAGAAATTTAACACAGCAAGCCCCATTTGATTTGACGTTTCATTTCTGCTCCGTACTAGGATCCGGAATAAAGCGACGCTTTCTTATTTCTTGAGCGATTCCTTGCCTGAATTTTCCACGCATCGAGATATTCTTCATTACACCAACAAAGCAATCCATGAAAATGTTTGACAATTCTCAGGTCATTTTGACGGACCACACACATGCACGAAAAAGACGGATCATATATTCTACTTTATCGTTCTTGTTGCCGTCCTTTTCATGCTCATGTTACAGCTGTCAAAATGACCTGTGAATTGTCAGTCGTTTTGAGGTTAGGTTCGTTGGTGTAATAAAGAATGTAGGCCAAGAAATTTCTTGCGATCTGCGTATGTACTACCCATAAAACGTGAAAGCTTTCTACGTCCACGCTTACTTCGATCGGTGTTCAGCAACTTACGTTCACTCACAACGAATGGGACTTTTTTTGTGTTCTTTTTTGTTTTCCACCCACCTTCTCCGTTCAACCAAAATATTTAAGGCAAAACTCTCTTAAAAATTTAAACATTTAATATTTGACAGACCGAGCCGAATCTAAGTTTTCTCGTTTCGCTGTCATTGCACGGCGGCAAAGCGGCAGCCAGCAAGAAATCAATTTCTTTCTAAAATTTAATCTTTTTTTCGCCGATTTTTGTAACCTTTAGTATGGTTGACGAATTTTGTGCGGAGATCAACACTGGAACCCAGAAATTCCACGATGTCGGTCAAAAATTCAAGATAGCGGCGTTTAATAGAGTTTTAGCCCCTAAAACCATGCAATATGGGTATATTTAATGTGGGCAAGATGTCCGGAGTTCAAAAATAGCGACCAGAATACCCAATATGGTGGTTCAAATGGGTGTCATTTGTGGTGTCCGTTGTTTAATGTTAGTGCGTGTTCAGTCTGTACAACCTCTGGTTGAAGACGGTGTAGTGTCTTTGAAAAAAAATCAAAATGGCGGCTCTGTTTAACGGGGTTTTAGGCTCTACAATCATGCACTATGGATATATTTGGTATGAGGAAGTGTCCGGATTCCAAAAATAACAACCAGAATATTCAAGATGGTGGTCTAAAATTCAATGTGGCGGTCCAAACTTTAGGATGGCGACTGTTTAATGAAGTTTGAGGGTTTAACACCATGCAATATGGGTATATTTGGTATGGGGAAGATGTCCGGAGTTCAAAAATGGCAACCGAAATATCCAGAATATCAATTCCTAAAGTAATTTCTAAAAAAATCCACTAAACAATTTTTGAAGAAAACACTGTTAAAATGTCAGAGGTTATTCTTGGAATACTAAAGAAGTCTTGAAGGTATTTCCGAAAGAAATTTCAGAAGAAATACACTTGTGAAATTTATATAATAAAATCATTTATAAATACATTTCTGAAGAATTCTCAAAATGAATTACTGAAAGAATATTCCTGAAGAAATCTCTGGGAGAATTCTTGAATGGATTCCTGCAGGAGTATCTGAAGGAATGCAAAGGTGATTCTTGAAGAAATCAAGGGACTTTTTTAAGAAGTTAAGGCATTCAGAAACTCCTTGGGAAACCCTCGGTGGAATATTCAACAGACCCGAATAAAAAATACAGTAGAAAAACCAAATGTTGTATTGTAACAGTACTATTTAGAACCATATTGTTACAATAAACACCACTGTAAAAATAAAAAATACAAAAACAATAAGATGTAATGTAGACAACTGTGTGGTGAATTGTAAATAAGATTTTTACAATATACTATACGGGTTGTTAAGTATCGTAACAATATAAAAAAATATTTTTCTCCATATATATTTTTTACAAAACCATTCATTTTATTGTAAATGAATTGTTTGAAATACTGATACGTGGGCTTTAATATACCGTACATTGTATGGTATACGTATGGTTTCAAACAATAAAATGTACCGTAAATATATTGTTTTTAATTGTAATTTCACTACAGGTTATAAATTTAATCATGGTTTTGAAATGGTTCTCTTTTGTTATGTTGTATTGTTTTACATTAGATAAACCATATAATGTTATATTATCTCGTCATGTTCCTTCGATAATGGCAGTTCTAGCCAAACTAACCTAAACTCGTCTAAGTCTGAGTAGCCTCTGATTGCATTAACAGTTGAAGCTTAGGCTCCCATGTCCCACCATCCAGATAACTGGGTTTTGCAAACTAAGCATTATTTGTGGCAACACTTTGAGCGGCATGATGGAACTATGCCTAGCGCGCTAAGTGTTATTAGACCACTAATGTAGTTGCATGAAGTGGGTGACGAGGTACATAAGTATCATTACAGCGTGCTTAACCGTTATTGCAATATTGAGGCTCCAGTTTGACTGAACTATGAAATATGTACATAACAACTCATGAGAAAACTGTCAAGTTCGATTCAACCATAAGTTAGGTTAAAAAGCGAAGACGCACTTATATTAGAAGTCTTTTCAGTGTCCAGTCCTTATGTTAAAAATGTCAAAGATAAATCGCATTTAATTCGGTTGTTGTACAAGGCAATTTCACATGAGAGAAGAAGAGAAAGAATAGTGTTGAACTCATCCACTGATTTACGGTAATCTGGACTGCGTCTTTCCGGGTTGACCTACATTCGTATTCCTCTCATCGCACGCTACATACCTAGCCCACCATATCTCTTGGATATGCAGTCCTTAGGACACCTGGTTTACCACTTTATTTAAACATTTTATTGACTTTAAATAGATGTTTCAACTTATTCACTATTTTCTCTTTCATTTCCTTTGCAACAAAAATGTCACGAACATCAACAAAACAAAGCACGGAAAAAATCATAAACTGAATAAATAATTAAAAATGCACGGAAAAAGATTGTTTCGGAATAGTGAATGGTTCAAACGTAAGAAAAACAGTATAATATATTGTTACATAAAGATCGGATGTAAATGTATAGTAGCTACCAATGTGCAAAGCTTTTAGCGAACCATTCCATTACAATACACTATATTGTAGCTGGTACACTGTATGGTACAGGAATGGTTTTCACTAAATACCCTATGGTTAGTTTTTATCCGGGGAACCTTTTGAAAAATGTTTAGAAAAATTCTAAGAGAAATTCCAGACTATTTTTTTCAAAGGGATTCTTATTCATATTCCGTGAAGAAATTTATTCAGGTTTTGTGGAGGAATCTGTGAGAGTTTCTGAAGCAATCGATGAAGGAGTTTCCGAAACGATATTTAAAAGAACTTCGGAAAGAACCACTGAAAAGGGTTACGTACATAAGGCTGAATCATGAAAGGCTGAAATAACAAAAGACTGAAACACGAAAGGCTGAAAGTACAAAAAGCTGAATGTATCGACAGGCTGAAATAACATAAGGCTGAAATAATTATTTGACTAGTTTTTGAACGGCGCCAGCCGAAAAGGATAATCCTAAGACCACCACAATACTATAGCAACTCGGACAAACAGACGTAACATTCTCATTATTCCCATCATACACCGATTTCAGGGGTTATTTAAAAATTTGCTTGTTGGCCGATTACCCAGCCTTGGCACTCGCATTGGTTTTGCTTGAGCTTGAAGTTTGATGCACCTTACCGTCCTCTAGATCATGGTTGGTCAAACTAAGTCGTTTTGGGGGAACAAGCTTCGTTAGTATGTTCTGAATCGGAAAGTTTTATGGCTTTGGCAGCATTTCTCATAAGAATAGCACATATTTCAAAGAAAGGAAAACCTCTGATAATATTGTTAGCAGCTGTAATGACGAAAATCTTCAAAACAACACGACTCGAATGAACAACTCATGTTTAAAGAAGGAAAATTTTAACTAAGGCCCACATAGCCGATGCGGTAATCCCACGGAGAATCAGCAAGACCATGCTGAGGCTGACGGTTTCGATTCGCGTTCGGGCTTGACACTTTTCATTATAGAAATTTCCTTGACTTCTTTGGACATCGAATATCGTCGTGCCTGTTACGCGATATACCAATGCTGAGAAGCAGGCTTTATCTCAGTTGGCGCCAAGAAAGGAAGAAGCGCTATAGCTTATTTATGCATTTACGTTTTTTTCAACTATTTCAATTTTCAGCCTTTTGTAATTTCAGCCTTTTGTTACAGTTTCTTAATTTCAGCCTTCCGTATTCAACCTTTTGAAATGCAGCCTTATGTTACCATCCCCTGAAAACATATCTGATTGAATCCCTGGAGGATTTTCCTTGAAGCAATCCATGAAGCAATTTTCGCAGAATAAAGTTTTTTTTAAAGAAAGATCTGATAAAGAATCGCTGGAGATTTTTTTTAAAGAATCTCTGGAAGAACTTAGAAGAAACCACTAAGTGATTTCTGAAGTTTGTTGGATTTCATTAAGGAAATCCTTCAGTATTTTCTAAAAAAAAACCTTGGGAGATTTTCTGCAGTAATCCTTGGAAGAGTTTTTAAAGAATCCAGGAATTCGGGAATGATTTCTACAGGAAATTCTTGGAGAAATTTTTGGAAGAAGATTTTTTCTGAAGAAGTCCTGAGATTCCCAAAAAAAATCAGAATAAAATTCCGGAAGAATCCATGGAAAAAAATTTAGGAAATTTAATGGAAGGTTTTCTAGAGGAATCATTGGAAAAATGTCTGGAGGAATATCAAGAAAAATCGTATTGAGGAATTTTTGAAGCAATACATGTAAGATTTACTTGAAGAATAAGTGATGATATTTTTCGAAAATCTCAGTAAAAAAATTCTGAATTTTTGATGAATTCTCTAACAAAATCTTTGTAACGTTTCACACTTCATGGAAAACTTCCCAAAAGAATTCTGGAAGAAATTTCACTTGAAAACTCTTGATTCGGAAGGAACTTTGGGGGGAATTTCCAAAGGAATACCCAGAAGATTTGGTAAAAGTATCTCTGGAAGAATTTCTTGAAGATTCCCTGTAGTGCTTTAAAAACAAGTCTCAGAGAGAATGTCTGAACGAATTCTTAAAGAAGCAACCCATGGGAAATTGTCATAAAATATTCCCTCGAATTTTTGAAGAACTTTAGAAACATATCCCTGGAGAGAAATTTCCGAGTGATGCTCGGAAAGATATTTAGGAAGAATCTTTAGAAAAGTTTCAGTGGAATCTGAGAAGATTTTCAAATAAAATCCTTCGAGAAATTTCCGGAGAAATCCATAGATTTCTAGACGGATTTCTGAAGGACTTCCTGGAGGAATTTCTACAGAAATTACAGAAGAAACGGCCTGCAAAATCTCTAATGGAAATGGTTGAGGCCATTTCTTCATGCCATCCCAAAAAAAATCTAGATTTGTCCCTGGAGGATGTTTTCAAAAAATCTGTTGAGACATTTCCGGAACAATTTCTGGAGAAGTCCTTGGAGAAATTTCCAAAAAAAACATGAAGGAATTTGGGAAAAAAATTTCAAAGATTTTCTTTAAACAAAGGATTTTTGAATGGAATCCCTGCAAAATTCTCTGAATAAATATCAAGAGGAAATTCCAATTATGCATATCTCTGCATTAATTTCTCAAAAAATCCCTGAGAGAATTTTTCGAAGAAATTCGTGAAGAAATTTATGTAGAATGAATGCATGCAAGATTTTATCAAAAAGTCTATGTGAAACTTCTTGACAAACCTCATATAAAACTCAATGATTTTTCAAATGAATCCCTCAAAAAAAATCTGAATCAATATCGTAAAGATTTCTTGAAAGGAGTAATTTCTGTAAGATGTTCTGATTAAATCCTTTGAGAAATTTCCAAAAAAAATCTCATGGTGAATGGGTGACAAATCATGGAATGCCAAATTGTCGAATGCTGAAACGTCGAAAGGACTAAACGTCAAAAGCAAAGAATGGGGTTTCTTTAAAAGCAGAAAGAACTCACCACTTGCTTAGATTACTCGTTTTCGACGTTTTGTCCATTTCGACGTTTTGGCATACGATGTTTTGTCCTTAAGCCTTAAAAAATCTCCGAATTATGCCTGGATTTTTTTAAACAACGCTGGAAGAAATAAAATATCAATGCGTTAGGTATATAACTTTTAAAATAATTTGAATTTTGGAATGACATTCTGAAAAACCGCCGGAGGAATTTTGTATTGTTTTGTAAAGGAAACCCTGAAGGAGTTATTCAATAAGTATATTCAAAAATTACGGGAAAAATTGGTGCAAGAATTTTCAAAAAAAAATACCCTAATTTATCCACCCTGAGGATTGCGGACTGAAATTTGACAGCAGCCAGGCTGCTGCCAAACCTCCAAAATGATCAGAGTGTGCCTGGATACAAGTTTGGTTTGCTTAGTCACGCTAAAACAAGTGAAACATTTAATGACACACAAACTTTACCGTCAGATACGAAAACGTTTAAAACGTTTTATCTGTGTGAAAATGATGTATGAAACTTACCTAAAATTTGTAAATTATTCTTCCAAGCCCATAATGACAAAGTCAGCTGAATATACGTTTTATTGTAGCTTTTGCTGTAATCGATATGTTTGAACCTTGGTTTAAACGTTGTGTGAAGTAGTTTATGCGTGCACTTCGAAATTGATCTCCATAGAGATAAGAAGCTTTACAACGGGGAGCACTGAAAGAAAGAGTACGTGCTCAAATTGAATGACCAAAAAAGTTGAGTCCGCATCCCTCAGTATCCACCTAATGGTGATGGCGCCTTTTTTGTGCCTTCTCAACTCAACTGACATATCGGCTATCTGGCTTTCAATTTTTCAGCCTTAAACTCCATCTTGAATTTAAAGTCGCCATCTTGGATTTTAAACCGCTATCTTGGATATTCTGGTCGCCATTTTTGGACTCCAGGCATTTTATATATACCAAATATACTCAAAACTCAAATAATCATCATCAAACATCATCTTGAATTTTGAATAATCATCATCAAACGTCATCTTGAATTTTGAGTCGCTATCTTGGATTTTAAACCGCCATCTTGGATATCATTGTCGCCCATTTTTTGGACTCCACACATCTTTCCATACCATATGTACCCATATTGCATGGTTTTAGGGCCTAAAACTCGATTAAACAGTCGCCATCTTGAATTTTGAGCCGCCATCTTGGATTTTGGACCGCCATCTTGGATATCTGGTCGCCATTTTTTGAGTCCAAACAGTTTCCCCATACCAAATTTACTCATATTGCATGGTTTTAGAGCCTAAAACTCGATCAAACAGCCGCCATCTTGGATTTGGAGCCGCCATCTTGACATCGTGGAATTTCTGGTTCTGCTCTCCAATGTTGGTTTCCACACAAAATTCGTCAACCATGCTTAAGGTAACAAAAATCGCCGCAGTTTGATGTATCGCTTGATGGGGCTTGGTTAAGTTTTATATACGGCCAGTTCTACCGGTGCTGGTCCGGATCACAGAAATGGCCAAAACTTCGGAACGCTTAGACCGATCTGGACCGTTTTTAATAGCAAATAATGCGGTAAAATTCCGGTTCGATTCGTGTCAAAATCCGAAAAATCGGCCAATGGCAAGTGCCTTAAAAGTGAGTAACCCTTTTTGTACACAGACATACACACACACATACATACACACAGACATCATCTCATGAAATACTTGATTAGAATTACTTTTTCTGAACCAACTAAAACAAGTGTATTTGTTCAATACTGAAACATCCCACAATTAGTCAGGAACCTTCCCATTACAGTCCGATGAAACAAATTTTCGTCAATGTAACGCAACTTCCCCATTATGGCGATTGAGTGTATCCAATTGGGACAGCAAATAAATTATGTGACCCCTTACAAAAGTAAACCAGGAATATCTGCTGACTGGACTGCCTGTCGTCGTCACCTCGCAATGGGGGGACTTCCGAACGTTTTCACCGCAAATAGTGTGCGATAGAAACACTATGGCATGCAAGGCAACAACATCCAGCAAAGTGTACCTTCCTTCCCCCCTGCCCTCCGGAATTAGAATGTATGTATAACAGCAACGTTTTTGATGGTCGTATTATTACGTGAGCGAGTCGTTACTCATTTGTCCGGGTGCCAGCCACCTCCCTTCCGCCCCCATTCCTCAAACAGATCCAGCCCACGAGGGTGCGTTACCTTCGTCTCCCCCACGCGCCCGAGCACAGGCAGGTGGATAAAGTTTCCTATTGTTTTTCCGACAGCAGTAGTTCAGCAGTTCGATAGTTTGAGTTTGTGCAGCTAGACAAAAGGCTCCCCCGACAACATCAACAACAACCCTAGGAGCAAGCGATGGCGCTAGTAAACGCGGGAGTTTGGCCTGGCGTTTGCCATCAACGCGCGTACCGCGAGGAACGTCGGCGGGTCGAGCATTGGGGGGTAGGAAGGTTGTTATTGAAATATTAATTCCTCTCGTCGGGTGTGTGAGGCACCGTGGAGAGGAGGGAATTGGGGTTGTTCCGCGGAGTTCGGTAAATGTGTTGGCATGTGGTATCGCTCGGCGTTTGTGTGTATTTGAAGAACTTCCCTCGTCATCAGACGACGACGCAACGGTTGATTTGGCGGTGCTCCATCCATCCAACATCAATGCCACCCGACGAGGAACAGAACAGAACAGAACGGAGTGAGTGAGAAGCCGCGTCAAAGGAGTCAAATTGGAATTCTACGCCACTGACTGGTGTGTAGATTGCGAGCAGCGCCGTTATTGTTGAACAGGTTCGTCGCGTGTATTTGTTCCTGATGGCGGCGCACAGTGATGCGGCTCCATACAAAAGGTGGCGAAAAGTCTTAACATGAATTATATACTTTCACAGCTTATCAAACTTTGTTATTTATTAGAATTAGTTACCAAGAAGACATTTTGACATCCCATGAGTCACATTAGCCACTTTTAGGACAATTCCGGAATCCTGGTTCCCCGGGGAAGAGGACAATTTTTAAATATTTTTAGAACCCATCTTGCGACACGCCATTTTTCATGATTTGAAAAATAGGTCCAGTAGAAGTCATTTCCGGACTTTTAGGCGAGATTGGCCACTTTCAGGACCGTTCCGGAATCCTGGTTCTCTTGGGGAAGAGGACATACTTTGGATGTTTTCAAACCCCATCTTGCGACACACCATTCTTCAGGAATTTTAAAAATATGTACATTAGTAGTCATTTCAGCACATTTTCTAGATGACCATCTAGAAAACAAGACTCTACTCAAAAGTCGAACGAATGAACATGTGCAAGTATACGGAACCATCTAAGATTATTTTCTTAAATCGCGGCTTTATAAAACAATTGTTAATATTTGTGTTAAATTGAGCAAACACATAGCTTGAATCTATATATATAAAAATGAATTTCTGTCTGTCTGTCTGTCTGTCTGTCTGTCTGTCGGTCTGTCTGTCTGTCTGTCTGTCTGTCTGTCTGTCTGACCGCTATGGATTCGGAAACTACTGGACCGATCGGTGTGAAATTTTGTATGTGGGTATTTATGGGGCCGGGGAAGGTTCTTAGCTTGGTGCGGGACCTCTCCGGTCTCTGGAACGGGGGGCTCCAATACAGATGACTTTGCGGGGAAAGTCTCTACGGAGCTGCATGTCAAAAAACACAGTAGGCAGGCAGTACGACGTTTGTCAGAACAATCAAAATTCCAAAAGTGTGTAAACGATATTATCTAATTAGGCCTATTTACTCACTGCTGCTGAAGACTACCGCCTCATTGCTTTGGCCCACACGGCTGCTCCTACACTACCGTGTGGCCGGAATTTCGCCACCGGGGAAGCTCGGGAATGGAATGGCGGGGTTGTCGGGTCAGTACTCCACCGACGGGGACCAGCGGGAGTTGCTGGATGGATTCGGGCATCAGGCGTCTTCTTGCTTCTTTGACGTAATTGGCACGGCCCAGGACGAGACCGGAACGACCGTGCTGAGATGGGTCCCTCCTTTACGGCTAAGGCCAATGGCCTGAGGCAATCGTCTTGCAGTAGACGATGGCGGGTCCTTTGCTATTAGACTCGGGAGCCATCTTGACTCCCGAGCTGCCGTGTGTGGTCCTAAAGTGGATAACAGTTTTCCACCAGGTGGGCAACTGGAATTGAGATTGTTGCAGATTAACCTGAACGGAGGTAGTCCGGATATACAATCCCTATCCCTTCCTTAACAAAAGGGGGGGGGGGGTGGTTGTTAACACAAACTTTACGGAACTACAATACACTCGGTCTGACTCACATGGACGCCTGGTTACATTTGGTTCCCTTACGTTTAGGGCCGTCGGGCCGAGCTATTAGTCCCCCTATAACAACTCATGGTCATTTACGGTTAGGCACGGGAACCGTTCCCGGTTCTGCGGGCCGTGGTCCAAACAAAGAGGTCGATACATTTTAAAAACTTTTTCTTTGTAAAGCCGACAAAACTAAACGAAAAGTTAACGCATACGATTATGGAAATGATCTTATGCATGATTTAATGTACAGAACTATTTTTGTTTAAAAGAAACACTCAAAAATTTAGGTGGCAATATTCTTGCAAATGGGGTACTTTTCTTCTTAAGACTGCGATAAACAGCCTGATTTCGAAGTGGAAAAAGACTAAACTCATACACGTAATTCAGCGTAATTCAGCTCATGTAAACCTGTAATTTGATAATTTCTTAAAATATTTACAAAATCATCGGTTTTAAAGTTTTTGAGCTTATATTTTTAAACAGTCAAATATTACCGTCTAGCTAATTGTGATTAAAGCTTAGTTCATGACCAAAAACATACCTAGAGTGAACCTAAAGAATGACGATATAAGTTGTTATCGAGCAGAAAAAAAAGTTTAGGTGGTAATATAGTTGCCACTGCCTTATAAAGGGATAAAACATGCACATCACACGGACGTCGTTAGCAATAGCTGCTGATTTAAGGCGGTGGCCGCTAAAATTTTAATTTTCTCCCTTTCCCGTGATTTGCTATTTCGTTGCCGCTCAATTTCTACAGCCATGAAACATAATTGGTAGCGACAAAACAGTTACAGCGGTACTTTACCATTTCATTTCTATATTTCCTACTGTTTTTACACAAGAAACGTGAAAGGTCCGATACTCAACATAAAATACAAAACAAAAACAAATAATTTGTAACCCAACGGTTACAAAGCAGTAAAAAAGCAATGGGAACTAAATTTGGCATATGAAGGTTTTTGAATCCTTCCCTTCCATCTATGAAAAGGGAAAAGACCATTAGGCCGAATGTCATGCAGCCAAATGAACAATATCCGGAAGGAACATTAGGCAGAATGGTCATTAAACCAAAATGCCACCAGGCAGAATGATCATCATTCCCGCATTGTCACACAGGTTGTACTTCCTGATACTTATGCTGCTCAATCTATCTGTTTTTGCCTTCTTTTAAAAATAGATAATTTTTTCGCATTACACTGTTATGAAGGAGTGGGTATTCTAGATAAAAAATTGACATAAGATAATATTTATTCAGACAATTAAACACAAATTGTGTGTTTCCCAGTTAAGAGGCACATACTGATAAAAGTTTGAACTTCTCTTAGTAAAAATGTGAAGGTATGTGAACACCAGAAATGTTTCAATGGTGGTGGGTAAAGTTAAAGGCTCTCATATAGATAAAACATGACTCATAACTCAAAAATTAATCAAGCAAATAAAACAAAATTTTGCATAAAGAGGGTGATGAAGACAAGGAACGTTTCAAAAGTTGAGCGTCTGCGAGCCATCCTTCATCTGGGCGCAACACCCCGCAACCCTTATGAAACAAAATATAGAGAATGTCTGCATAATATGTGCAAAACGAACTAAATTTGGCATGTGGACATTTTTGAAGGCATGAAATGTCTATGATATTCTGAGTCCTTCCAGAGAGTGGAGGGGGTTCTCATACAAATGAAATTTAAATTTTTGTATAACTAGGAAAAAGTGTACGGCCTACGGTTATTAGGCCGAAGTTCATAGAGCTGAATGAAAAATAGCCCGAATTGACATCAGGCCGAATGTTCATTGAATCCACAGGCAGAATGATCACCATGCCCTCTTCGTCACACAGGTTGTACTTCCTGCTGCTTATAATGCTCACTCCATCAGAGATGTTTCCTTCTTTTTGTAATAGGCTGTTCTTTCAAGTCACACTGTTACATTTTCTTTACGGACCAACTGCTAAAATTTACAACATACATAAGTGTTTCCTTCTTTTATCGAAGATTTTTCTTCCAAGTGGCACTGTTGTGTAGCTTATGGCAGTTGAACTGTTAACTCTATGGTCGATTTGTCCCTTTAAGTTACATCGATAAAGAGTTGTTTAGCAACCAAATCACCGAACAGCATTATTTATCAGAGGGTTTTTCCTTCTTTTAAAATAGGATGTTCTTTTGCAGTAGCATTTATGATATTTTTGCATATTTTAACAATTGGGTTCTATGCAATAACACAAATCATGATACATCAGATGATATTGGACTTAAAAATTAACCAAACCACTTTCAAATGACGAAAAAATAAAAAATCATGCAAATAATATGGTCTGATGTAAAACAGAGCCAATCATAATTAAGGTCAATTCATCTATTATTCGCAAATTTCCACAATTTCCCTAAAAAAATTTATTGAAAAAAATAGGTATTGTTTTAAATAAAAATTTTAGAAATAACTTTAAAACAAACAGACCTAGGGGTAAAATGAACAGTTGGTTAAAACTTTATATAATTTTTATAAGATTCTAATCAAACTAGATGTACTGAAATCTCTTACGTATATCGTTAGATAACTAGAGTAAAAAGTTAAGAAAACATATTTTGCTTCAACAGAATAAGATTGTTATTAGAAAATCTGCGTGTTTTAGTACATTTTTTTCAAATAATTATTTCAATACACTGTAAACTTCATATAAGAAGTTTTAAAATCATAGCACAAACAATTTACATCAAATTTACTGACAAGCAGTTACATATATCGAAATTAAACGTTCAAATGAACTTTTAAATATGTGTTCATTTTACCCCCATCGATTATTCATTTTACCCTCACTGTTTTTCGCTACTAGGTTTTCTTGCATTTTTTACAATCGAAAAAAAATAAAGAAAACTGTATAGTTTTGAGCAATTTTTATTATTCTAGAATGTTTAGAACATAATCCCACCCAAGATATTACATGGTAAAAATGCAAGATTTTTACATATTTCCATTAAAAATTCACCAAACGCTTAGAGTATTCATTTTACAACTGTTTCCCCTACAACTAATGAATGAATTTTTGAATGGTTCAGTTTGTCCTTATGGTGGCTATGTTCCTGTTCATATGTAGAAGAAGTTAAGAAAATTAACAAAAAAAATAAAAAAAACTATGTCGTAGTGCAAAATCTACAATAAAAATGGGCAATACAAGGTTTGCCGGGTCAGCTAGTATTAAAAATTATTGAAATATAAATCAGTTGGTGTGTTATAAATTAGTTCCTCAAATTGCTCAATATGTCATTACAACAATAACATTTAAATTAGTTATACATTTCGTTTAATCAGTAATTATTTTCAAACTTTTAATTTTTCTTTTTGACTTACCCTAATAAAAAAAACAGAAAAAATAAGAATAATATTCATTTGATATGGGTGAATCCATTGCTAACGACGATGATAATTATGAAGAAGCTTGTTGAATATATGACAAAAATTTTAAAACAAAAGATTGAAGGACAAAAGGCGAATGGATAAAAGGTTAAATGGACAAAGGGTAGAAAAGGCAAAAGGTACTACATTGCAATTCGAAACAACAACCATATTACTTGAAAGGTAGCCTATGGATTAAAGAAAGAAGATTTGATTGAAATATTGCCATTTTAAATAACAACTATTACTATGACAAAGAATGTCGTAGAACAGGCTATGAATTAAAAAAGGATAAATCTCTGGCTGATATATCAACAAACAAAACGAAATCAGATATAGTAACAAAGTATAATGTGGAGGAACTGCTCATCTCTCCAACCCTTCAGGAAGCGTGGCGTAGTAAAAAAGGGCAGCCTATTTATTGCACCCATAAACAAATAGAAACGCTCCATAAAAAATCAAAAAGCGCTTCATAAAGAATGAACATATGTTCCATGAAAATGTGCAATGTTACTCATAAATAATTGAAAACGTTCCATACTTTATAAAAAATATACCGGTAAAACATAAAATTTTCTCATTAAAAGTGAAATTTTACACCAATAAATAATACTGAAATGCTCCATAATAAAATACAAATGCTCCTTAGAAAAATGCAAACGCCCCATAAAAAAGTAAAGTTGTACCCATAAAAAAATTAATATTGCTCTATAGAAAAATTATATTGCACCATAGAAAATAGATGAATTCTCCATAAGTATTATCAAACTGCACCATAGAAAATATGAACTGCCTCATGAAAAATTGAAAATCCTCCATAGATAGCATACTCTTATAATTTAATTCGATAGGGCTGGATTGCTTTACATTGCACTGCTTTAGTCGTGCAAATGTTTAAAGTTATGGAGAATTTTAAATTTTTTTTGGGGCAAATTGTATTTCATGTGGTGCAGTTTGATAAAACTTATGAAGCATTTGTCTATTTTCTATGGTGCAATTTCAATTTTGTATGGTGCAATTTAATTTTTCTATGGAGCAATATTCAATTTTCTATGAGTACAATTTCATTTTTTTATGGAGCGTTTGTATTTTTCTTTGGAGCATTTCAGTATAATTTATTGGTGCAAAATTTCACTTTTAATGAGAAAATTTTGTGTTTTACCGGTACATTTTTTATTAAGTATGGAACGTTTTCAATTATTTATGGGTAACATTGCACATTTTCATGGAACATATGTTCATTCTTTATGGAGCGCTTTTGGATTTCCTATGGAGCATTTGCAATTTGTTATGGTTGCAATAGCCTTTTGCCGTAAAAAAGTACAGCACTACCGAAAAACCCCGCCCATCGTATATAGCGTGAGCGCGGTGCAGTTTAAGAAGCACACACGCGCGCGTTCTGAAGGGTTAAGAAGATCTTTCAAGGAGATTTCTTTGGAAATATTGACAGACCAATTGAAATAATCTCTGGGACAATATAGCTTGACAGAATTACGATTTTTTCAAGATTAAAAATATAAGAAACAAATGTATTATTCGTAAGTACGCTAATTATTTTCTTGCATTACTAGAAAGAATATTATTCAAAAGAATATAGAATACTATTTAAAAAAAAATATTAGTAATTTCGCCAATAACTGTAAAAACAAGTAACTCGAGAGAACAGCTTTCGTTCAAAAGGGCTTTAGGACATTTCCCCGAATTCCATTACCCCGAATTCCATTACCCCGAATGATCCATTACCCCGAATGACCCATTTCCCCGAATGGCCCAATATCCGAATTATTTATCCGCAAGCCTACCTCGAGACCCGCCATGGGTAGTTAACGGTACATCAAGTGTTTCACCACATTTTCAACAAATATTTTCCTTCTTTGAGCATATGTTGTTCTTTCTGACCTTACTACCAAAGAACTTTCATTCAAGGAAATTCTACTATGCGGTCATCACTTATGTATCCTTCTTTCAAACATAGGCTATTCTTTCTAATGATTAATTTAAGCAATTTCTTGGCGTCGCAAATGTTATTATTTTTATCAGAGACTAGCTGACCCGGCAAACCTTGTATTGCCCATTTTTATTGTAGATTTTGCACTACGACATAGTTTTTTTTATTTTTTTTGTTAATTTTCTTAACTTCTTCTACATATGAACAGGAACATAGCCACCATAAGGACAAACTGAACCATTCAAAAATTCATTCATTAGTTGTAGGGGAAACAGTTGTAAAATGAATACTCTAAGCGTTTGGTGAATTTTTAATGGAAATATGTAAAAATCTTGCATTTTTACCATGTAATATCTTGGGTGGGATTATGTTCTAAACATTCTAGAATAATAAAAATTGCTCAAAACTATACAGTTTTCTTTATTTTTTTTCGATTGTAAAAAATGCAAGAAAACCTAGTAGCGAAAAACAGTGAGGGTAAAATGATTAATCGATGGGGGTAAAATGAACACATATTTAAAAGTTCATTTGAACGTTTAATTTCGATATATGTAACTGCTTGTCAGTAAATTTGATGTAAATTGTTTGTGCTATGATTTTAAAACTTCTTATATGAAGTTTACAGTGTATTGAAATAATTATTTGAAAAAAATGTACTAAAACACGCAGATTTTCTAATAACAATCTTATTCTGTTGAAGCAAAATATGTTTTCTTAACTTTTTACTCTAGTTATCTAACGATATACGTAAGAGATTTCAGTACATCTAGTTTGATTAGAATCTTATAAAAATTATATAAAGTTTTAACCAACTGTTCATTTTACCCCTAGGTCTGTTTGTTTTAAAGTTATTTCTAAAATTTTTATTTAAAACAATACCTATTTTTTTCAATAAATTTTTTTAGGGAAATTGTGGAAATTTGCGAATAATAGATGAATTGACCTTAATTATGATTGGCTCTGTTTTACATCAGACCATATTATTTGCATGATTTTTTATTTTTTCGTCATTTGAAAGTGGTTTGGTTAATTTTTAAGTCCAATATCATCTGATGTATCATGATTTGTGTTATTGCATAGAACCCAATTGTTAAAATATGCAAAAATATCATAAATGCTACTGCAAAAGAACATCCTATTTTAAAAGAAGGAAAAACCCTCTGATAAATAATGCTGTTCGGTGATTTGGTTGCTAAACAACTCTTTATCGATGTAACTTAAAGGGACAAATCGACCATAGAGTTAACAGTTCAACTGCCATAAGCTACACAACAGTGCCACTTGGAAGAAAAATCTTCGATAAAAGAAGGAAACACTTATGTATGTTGTAAATTTTAGCAGTTGGTCCGTAAAGAAAATGTAACAGTGTGACTTGAAAGAACAGCCTATTACAAAAAGAAGGAAACATCTCTGATGGAGTGAGCATTATAAGCAGCAGGAAGTACAACCTGTGTGACGAAGAGGGCATGGTGATCATTCTGCCTGTGGATTCAATGAACATTCGGCCTGATGTCAATTCGGGCTATTTTTCATTCAGCTCTATGAACTTCGGCCTAATAACCGTAGGCCGTACACTTTTTCCTAGTTATACAAAAATTTAAATTTCATTTGTATGAGAACCCCCTCCACTCTCTGGAAGGACTCAGAATATCATAGACATTTCATGCCTTCAAAAATGTCCACATGCCAAATTTAGTTCGTTTTGCACATATTATGCAGACATTCTCTATATTTTGTTTCATAAGGGTTGCGGGGTGTTGCGCCCAGATGAAGGATGGCTCGCAGACGCTCAACTTTTGAAACGTTCCTTGTCTTCATCACCCTCTTTATGCAAAATTTTGTTTTATTTGCTTGATTAATTTTTGAGTTATGAGTCATGTTTTATCTATATGAGAGCCTTTAACTTTACCCACCACCATTGAAACATTTCTGGTGTTCACATACCTTCACATTTTTACTAAGAGAAGTTCAAACTTTTATCAGTATGTGCCTCTTAACTGGGAAACACACAATTTGTGTTTAATTGTCTGAATAAATATTATCTTATGTCAATTTTTTATCTAGAATACCCACTCCTTCATAACAGTGTAATGCGAAAAAATTATCTATTTTTAAAAGAAGGCAAAAACAGATAGATTGAGCAGCATAAGTATCAGGAAGTACAACCTGTGTGACAATGCGGGAATGATGATCATTCTGCCTGGTGGCATTTTGGTTTAATGACCATTCTGCCTAATGTTCCTTCCGGATATTGTTCATTTGGCTGCATGACATTCGGCCTAATGGTCTTTTCCCTTTTCATAGATGGAAGGGAAGGATTCAAAAACCTTCATATGCCAAATTTAGTTCCCATTGCTTTTTTACTGCTTTGTAACCGTTGGGTTACAAATTATTTGTTTTTGTTTTGTATTTTATGTTGAGTATCGGACCTTTCACGTTTCTTGTGTAAAAACAGTAGGAAATATAGAAATGAAATGGTAAAGTACCGCTGTAACTGTTTTGTCGCTACCAATTATGTTTCATGGCTGTAGAAATTGAGCGGCAACGAAATAGCAAATCACGGGAAAGGGAGAAAATTAAAATTTTAGCGGCCACCGCCTTAAATCAGCAGCTATTGCTAACGACGTCCGTGTGATGTGCATGTTTTATCCCTTTATAAGGCAGTGGCAACTATATTACCACCTAAACTTTTTTTTCTGCTCGATAACAACTTATATCGTCATTCTTTAGGTTCACTCTAGGTATGTTTTTGGTCATGAACTAAGCTTTAATCACAATTAGCTAGACGGTAATATTTGACTGTTTAAAAATATAAGCTCAAAAACTTTAAAACCGATGATTTTGTAAATATTTTAAGAAATTATCAAATTACAGGTTTACATGAGCTGAATTACGCTGAATTACGTGTATGAGTTTAGTCTTTTTCCACTTCGAAATCAGGCTGTTTATCGCAGTCTTAAGAAGAAAAGTACCCCATTTGCAAGAATATTGCCACCTAAATTTTTGAGTGTTTCTTTTAAACAAAAATAGTTCTGTACATTAAATCATGCATAAGATCATTTCCATAATCGTATGCGTTAACTTTTCGTTTAGTTTTGTCGGCTTTACAAAGAAAAAGTTTTTAAAATGTATCGACCTCTTTGTTTGGACCACGGCCCGCAGAACCGGGAACGGTTCCCGTGCCTAACCGTAAATGACCATGAGTTGTTATAGGGGGACTAATAGCTCGGCCCGACGGCCCTAAACGTAAGGGAACCAAATGTAACCAGGCGTCCATGTGAGTCAGACCGAGTGTATTGTAGTTCCGTAAAGTTTGTGTTAACAACCACCCCCCCCCCCCCCCTTTTGTTAAGGAAGGGATAGGGATTGTATATCCGGACTACCTCCGTTCAGGTTAATCTGCAACAATCTCAATTCCAGTTGCCCACCTGGTGGAAAACTGTTATCCACTTTAGGACCACACACGGCAGCTCGGGAGTCAAGATGGCTCCCGAGTCTAATAGCAAAGGACCCGCCATCGTCTACTGCAAGACGATTGCCTCAGGCCATTGGCCTTAGCCGTAAAGGAGGGACCCATCTCAGCACGGTCGTTCCGGTCTCGTCCTGGGCCGTGCCAATTACGTCAAAGAAGCAAGAAGACGCCTGATGCCCGAATCCATCCAGCAACTCCCGCTGGTCCCCGTCGGTGGAGTACTGACCCGACAACCCCGCCATTCCATTCCCGAGCTTCCCCGGTGGCGAAATTCCGGCCACACGGTAGTGTAGGAGCAGCCGTGTGGGCCAAAGCAATGAGGCGGTAGTCTTCAGCAGCAGTGAGTAAATAGGCCTAATTAGATAATATCGTTTACACACTTTTGGAATTTTGATTGTTCTGACAAACGTCGTACTGCCTGCCTACTGTGTTTTTTGACATGCAGCTCCGTAGAGACTTTCCCCGCAAAGTCATCTGTATTGGAGCCCCCCGTTCCAGAGACCGGAGAGGTCCCGCACCAAGCTAAGAACCTTCCCCGGCCCCATAAATACCCACATACAAAATTTCACACCGATCGGTCCAGTAGTTTCCGAATCCATAGCGGTCAGACAGACAGACAGACAGACAGACAGACAGACAGACAGACCGACAGACAGACAGACAGACAGACAGACAGACAGAAATTCATTTTTATATATATAGATATAGATATAGATATATATAGATTTTTCCTTCTTTTAATCATAGGCTGTTCTTTCAAGTTATACTGTTATTTGGAAGAGTGACATGATCACATTAGTTTATTTCTTTCATCCATATGATCCGAAACCAATTGTTGAGTAGATATTTTTTCCTTCTTTTGGTTATTACCTGTTCTTTTAATCATACTGGTCAGAGATCTGTTCAAAGGGTTCCAGGAGCTTCATATGCTTAGGTATTCTCACCGCAAAAAATAGGCAGAATAAAGTTGTATCGACCAAGTCAGTTCGTTCCGGGATGAACTTCATGATTTTCCTTCGTATTGGAAAATACGAAATTTATAATTCAAAAAAAAAATATTCAGGGTAATGGGTCATTCGGGGTAATGTCATTCGGGGTAATGGAATTCGGGGAAATGTCATAGAGTCGTTCGATTCCGAACAGAAAAAAATTGTCGACTTCCTGGGTATAGAGTGGTATCATGCTTATTATGGAATATACAAACACAATACAATGCACAATGGTTTGAGTCCACGTTTTAGCAGGAAAAAAATCCGTATCTCTGTTTTCGTTAATTTTAGGCGTTTTGTGTCTTTAGAGAAGTTGTTTGAATTTGTTTGCTGCATCTTTTCCAAAAAAATTGATTAGGGTGGTCCTCGTATTAACTCAAATCTGGAATAGAACTTTTTAATTTTAAGTCATACGCGATCGAGTTCTTCAGCAAAGTTGTAGGCAATGCTATTTCGAGCAACTTTGCCGAATACGCCGTTTATCTAGCTCTTAATTTGAACATAGTAGGTCAATTTTAAGTTTTGAGCCACCCAAAAACGTTTTTTTCGCAATAACTTTTTTATTTGATTTTTTTTCGAAGATGTGAGCTTCGGAGCATTAGAAGAACAAGTAATGACGCATATTTGTTCTGAACATTGCATGTTCCTAGGTCTTGTCATTCAAATGTTATGGGCCATTTTGACTTAAAAACAACGATGTCGTAAAATGCTTATATCTCATAGAGCTGGTAAAATAAATAAAAGTTCTTTAGGCTGCATTTGGAAGGTCACATAAAAAGCCAAATTTGGAGCAAAAATAACGAGAACGTTATTTTTTAAATTGGAATTAATCGACTCCAAAAATCCCCTTAAAATTGAAAAAACTATTTATAACTCATACAATTTTAAAGATAGAGTCAAACTGTCTTTGGAAAAAATGTAGGTTTTTACCATGCCTACAAGTTTTCCATAAACGAGTTTTTTGCAAAACGTGAAACAAAAGCTTGAAATTGATCATTTGATTCTCAGGGGTACATGCTATGTTTTTCTAGGAAATCAGAATTTTTTTTTCTTTTTCATTTTTATTTATGTGTATTTTAACTTAAATGCTAATTCTACACTCAGGAAATCAGAACGATTATATTCTTTAGAAACAAATTATCAATATCAAGCTTCTGTTTCACATTTTACAAAAAAGTCGTGTATGGGAAACTTTTAGGTGTGGTAAAAACCTACATTTTTTCCAAAGACAGTTTGACTCTATCTTTAAAATTGTATGAGTTATATGTAGTTTTTCGATTTTTTAAGGGGATTTTTGGAGTCGATTTATTCCAATTTAAAAAATATCGTTCTTGTAATTTTTGCTCCAAATTTGGCTTTATATGTGACCTCCCAAAGGCCGCCTAAAGAACTTTTTTTATTTTACCAGCTCCATGAGATATAAGCATTTTAAGACATCGTTGTTTTTAAGTCAAAATGGCCCATAACATTTGAATGACAAGACCTAGGAACATGCAATGTTCAGAACAAATTTGCGTCATTACTTGCTCTTCAAATGCCTCGAAGCTCACATCTTCGAAAAAAAATCAAATAAAAAAGTTATTGCGAAAAAAACGTTTTTGGGGGGCTCACCCTAAGTCAAAATTTAAAATTGACCTACTATGTTCAAATTAAGAGCTAGATAAACGGCGTATTCGGCAAAGTTGCTCGAAATAGCATTGCCTACAACTTCGCTGAAGAACTCGATCGCGTATGACTTAAAGTTAAAAAGTTCTATTCCAGATTTGAGTTAAGACAAGGACCACCCTAATCAAATTTTTTTGGAAAAGATGCAGCAAACAAATTCAAACAACTTCTCTAAAGACACCAAACGCCTAAAATTAACGAAAACAGAGATACGGATTTTTTTCCTGCTAAAACGTGGATTCGGACCATTGTGCAATGGAAAGCAAAAGAGACCCTGCTTTTAATAATTGTTTAAGTGCTAAAAGAACTCTAAGTTGAAGAGATGCAGGTCAAGTTGCAGTGAGAACATAAAACAGAAAAAAAGATGGTCGCACCGGCATTGCTTCTCTTCTTTATGTTGTCAATTCAACATTCGTCATTCTGTCCTTTCAACCTTTTGTACTTTTTTTTTGTTTCGACCTTTTGTCCATTCGACCTTTTATCCATTAGACCTTTTGTCCATTCGACCTTAAGTCCATTCGTCCATCTGTCCTTTTGACCTTTTATCCTAGTTATTTCATTTATTTCGACCTTTTGACCTTCGACCTTCGACCTTTTGATCTTTGACCTTTTGTCCTGCAACCCCCTGAGAGCATATTTTACTAAATTAGTTTTTATTCATTCGACCTTTTGTCCATTCGTCCATTTGTCAATTTGTCTATTCGACCTTTTGTTCATTCGACCTTCTGTCCATTCGACCTTTTGTCCATAGGCCTTCGACCTTTTGTCTTTAGACGTTCTGTACTTGGACCTTTTCTCCTAAAGCCCACCCGTTCAGGCACAAGCTGAAGAACATTCATAAAACATTACAGTATTACACGAAAGAGCTCTTACACGCCATGTTTTGACGTTACTACATACATACATGCCACAAGTTCCCCGGGCACCACGAAGCGTTCGAAAATTTTCTAGCATAGCTTCCGCTATCGATTATCTGTCTAAGTTTCAGCCAGCAGAATACACTACGGGATCAAAACATATTGTTTAACTTTACTTAAAACCAGGTTTCCTATAGATCGTAAACGGTTGAAGATGCGGTAAGTGTTATGGTCAACATGATATGCTTTGTAGTCGATTCCCGGTGATCATTGTACCACAAATAAATTTTTCACTTCAACATCGAGTTCTTAACAAAATTTTGATATATAACATGGTGTTGTTTGGTTAAAATGTCACTGGTCACTGATTTTCCGCGTTTATATATGTCCCTAGTGTATTATTTGTAAGTTTTTTGTTCAGCTCGTACGGTTTATACTTTATCGAAAATGTTGATGCCATTTTATGTTACCCCAGCATAATAAGTCTCCGTGCATAAATAATTAAGATATGCCTGTTTTATACTCCAATTTGGGTCATAGGGTAAGGGAGGTATTTTGGACCCCTTTAGGAAGTGGATGGACAATTCAGCGAAAAAAGAAGGCTCCCACTTCAAAATATGGATAATTTCAGTAGGCTTTACGTAGAGCAACATGTTTTCTGTCGAGGAAGGCCTAACAGAACTCAAAATTGTTGTAGTAAATACAAGAAATATCAAAACTCCTGAAGGATCTCGGGCTTCTATTTTGGACCATCAAGTGCACATATTTTGGCCCACCAAATTAAACTTCAATTGATTGATGAAATGAAATAGTTAAAACTATGTGAAGTTTACATCTTTTCTATTCATTTTTTTTGAAGCAGGGAACGTTTAAAAATTACGTAACGGTGAAAAAAGATGAAATTTTGTTGCAATTGTCAGTTTTTACGCATTATAGTATGATGTTTCGTTAAAAAATGTTACGCAAAATGTGTATTTATTAACTATTGCATGACGTTAGTCACCATGTATAAATTACGTAACGCTTCATAGGAAGTGTGAAAGTCTAGTGATTTTGCAAAATATAAAGGCATTCCACACATATTGTAATGAGTGGAAAGGCCATCAAAAATTAAGTAATTTGAATGATACTTAATTTGTTAAACATGCATTAGATAACACATTGTCTCAGTCATCAACTAATTGCAGAGAAGGACAAGTTTTATAAACTGGATGACTGAACACCTGAAAATTTCAACTTGTCGAAAAGTTGTTAGGACACAAATCGAATCGAAATTTTTAACTTAACGAAAAGTTGTTAGAACATATCGAACCCAAAACACCCTCATTGTAAAATAAACGTATAACAACCCAGATCATGGGAGGTCCCAACTTATTCTGTTTATCTGTTTTCAGAGTACATTACATTGGCATGAATGTTTTCTCCCTTCAGAAGGAACTGGAGAGATGGATCTGTCAGGTGGTCCAAAATATGTCCACATCTGATTATGTTGAACATATTTTGGCCATACCTCAAACCACCATTTTAGTGAATATTATCGTTCCACCGAGGTTAAGAACAGTTTATTTTGAGTTCTTAAGGCCCTAACTACATTCACATGAAAAAAATATTTATTTGTAAAAGTTAATACCTCTTCGAAGCCGACTACAAATTTGTCACTTTCTTTGTTTTTGGTGCATTTCCGTGCGTTTTGTTGGAAGTGAAAACATTTTCTCTATTTTTGATACTGAACAGCATATTTAACAGACATCCAAAATAAAAGTCATCACATAGTTGAATACTTTTCGTGTTCCAATAAAAAAATTCCCAAGATTTTGTAGAGATTATGTGATAAATATCATAAAACTCCATAGGTGGGCCAAAATACCTGCCCGGTCCAAAATACCTCCACTACCCTATTGACCCTAGTATACTAATAGAGTTAACGACTGAACGCTGCCATCATTGGAACTGCATGTACAGCTCCGTTAAACTCTAGGACATGTGAGCTTGGACGGCTCAAGTGAATAACATAAAAATGCAATGAAATCGTTTTAGCATCGCCAATCTCAGCTACAAATGAATATAAAGAACACATTTTAGCAGATGCTTTTACCCTGACTACAATGACATGCATACCAAGTCCAGGCACGGACGGTATTATTTTGTACTAAATATTGTATCATACTCTATGTTCAAGGAACTTAAAACATATGTTGCGCAAGTTTGCGCAAGGTGACCCATTGATTTTCAGAAAGCCGACATGAAAATCTTCAAAATAAGTATAGCGTGAAATGTGTCCAACTGCGTCCTCATATTTGAAAACTTAGTTGAATTTTTTTTTCGTTTCCCCATACATTTCACAAAGAAACTAAAAATGCAACACTTTTCAACACATGCTTTGTAATGCTGTAAAAAAAACAATTTCAGTCCAATCTTATTGAAACTTTGGTAATAAGCTCTCGAAATATATAGAAATAGTACAAAAATAATACAGGACCCATATCTGAAAGTTAGTTTTTTGACATTTCGCCGCCCTCGCATCACTGTGCGGCGTGGCAGTGCGGGTAGGGAATTCTTTCGCGCTGAAACAGAGCCCGCACGACGCGGTAGCGAGCGGTGTGGTGTGTTTTGTAAAAGGCACAACCGAATCCAGCGTGTCGGAGCGTCGAATGAAGGGAAAATTGAAAATCGATTTTTAGGAAAGTTTTTTTTTCAGTGATATTATTAGTTTCATCGCTGTACGTGTACCTTCTTGCGATAGCACGCGTTTCGGTTGCTATGCGAAGATAAAACACAGGGAGGTAAAGTTTTTGGAGCTTATCAGGACGTGACATAGAATGCCGCCACAAGTCGCCTAAAATGTTTGTCTTCGTCCATATCAAGTATCCACCCTGCGTCCAATTTATAGATATAATACTTTTTAGTTAAATATCTTGAGAATTGCATAATATTTCGGTTAACTGTCTTGAGACAAGTTGCTTACAAGATCCATATTTCGTACATGGTGGGCAATTTGCTTCAGATCTTGCTCATAAGGTGGCACAAACGTTGATGCTAAGATTATGGCCACGATTAATGAGTCTGATGTTCCTTATATTTTGACCATGGTTCAAAGTTTTTTCGAAAATTTCTCCCACGATTCCTTCAGGAGTTGGTTCAGATTTTCATTCCGGTTCTCTTCAAGTGTTTTCTTTTAAGGATTCCTTCTTTAATTTCACCCAGGTTTCATAAATCGACCTTATGAAATTAATTCTAATCGTTATGAATTCTGGAGCATCATTTGAAAAGGGCCCAAGAGGTCTCGTGTCTTTTTTTCGAAAACGCTCCGTAGGGCATAACAGCAGCCCGCCCACGCAAATGAACACCGTTATCCGAAAGATCGATGTTCGCTCTATCTGATAACGGTCCTAGTTTGTGTAAATAAGCTGATGGGGGCTCAGGAGCGACGTGTGAAGTCATTGTTTACCAATGCTTGTATGCCCTTTTCAAATGTTGCTCCAGAATTGTTTAAAGCCCATTTCATAAGTTAGACCTTATGATAATCTTAGGTTTATTTGGCTGAGTGTATACCGCCTTAGGAGAAGTTGCTCACAAGATCCACCCAACTAACAATCGCCAGCCGCAAACAAGCATGCATGCTGAATTGTTGCTTTATAATAGTAATTATAGCTGAACTTAAATTATGCTGTACACATTACTGTACAAATACTATTTCAATTGAAAAGGTAGCCAATGTTCAACTTTTCGTATTGGTATTAACAATAATAATTTCAAACACTTTTCAAGCGTTTTATAAGATTTTTATTTGACTCGCAGTAATTCCTTTACAACATAGTTTAACAAGACTTTTTTATGCTTCTTGTTAAGTTCATGTAAAAATTAGCACATGTATCTGTATAATGTGTTTTTGACATGTCAAACAAGCGCTTTCGTTTCATCATACTTCGACTCAGAGCACATGATGTTAAACACGTGTTTTTAACTGAACAACAGCTGAATTAATCTATTGTTCAGTCGTTAACCATAATGTTGTGCTAATACACCACTGCTGAATAGGAGTCGAAGTCTGATCATTCGTAAACCACGGGAAGTTTATGTTTTGATTTGGGCGCTGAAATTCATCATCTCTAGGATGGCGCAGATAGGAAGGCATGCGGCTGGCAATCGACGGGTCTCGAGTTCGAATCTGGATTTAGGTTAATTTATGTATAGATATTATTTCACAATATTTGTTTATAGCATTTAGTTCCAATCATAAACTCTCGTGGAAATGGAAAAAAATGCATTTTATTTATTTTTGTTAAAGCTGAATAACAGCTTTACTATATAGTTGTAAAACGATTTAACAACAAACAGTTCAGTTGGTACACAACAGTATGCTTTATAGTTTCTCCAAATTTGTGTGAACGTAGCCCGAACAAAGGTTGTGCCTGAAAATTATCCAAATGTTATTCAGCATCATGCTGAATCAATTCGTCGTAAAGGTCCTTGTAAAATGAGTGATTGTTATTTGGGCATACTTCGTACATACTGCACTACTTACTTCAGAACTGGTTCATCAGGTGGCAAAAACGTTGCTGCTAATTGCTAATTGATTCTTTCAGGATTTTCTTCGGAGATTCCAAAACTTGTTTTCAAAGAGGTATTTCATCTTTCGAATAATCTTATGATCCGCTAAAGCACCCACCTATTAGACACACATTTTCCGACGAAATGAGAATCGAAACTTTTGAATGAGTAAGGGAAAACCGTAGAAGTAAATCAGATGCACAAATTTGTAAACAGAAACATAGGCCTTGTAAAAGGGTACAACATGTGCTGTCAAATTCATAACATATCTCCCATCGTCTTTGCTCTTAGCATGTGAAGAGCCGCTGAAAAGCATTCTAATTGCTCCCAAGCGAAAACACCTCAAGCATTTGAAATGCTAATTGACAGCCTAAAGCTTTTGAACTGCACAGCTTATGCTATCTCAATGCAGCTATGCATTCGAACTGCTTATGTAGGACAATAAGCACTTCAAATGCGTACTACGGGCTGCTGTATGGCTTATTCAAATGCTCAGTTCTTATCTGGGTAATCGTCACAGGTAAAAGTTCATTTTCGTACAACGCGTCACTGGAGTTGGCGTTTGTTTTGCATCACGCAGCGCGCACAGCCTAATGGATCGACATTACAAACTAAAAATATAACAGTTGGCTCTTTTTTGTGTTGTAGTAAAATCGAATTTTCTTGGTGAACAAAGCATCCCGGAACATGAAGTTTACTCAAAAAGTTGCAATTCACTAACTATTCACAAAGCGTAAAATGTTTTCCAACAATACTTAAACGTTTTTCGCGAATTTTCCATACCATTTGACAGTTCTTGACTAACATTCTTCCGTGAGCTCGAGGTGAAATTTTGAGAAAGTTGACAACCGAGAGTAGCATAAACGATGGATTGAATACAAGTGATGGTGTCGCCGCCGGGCTGTCTGTGCAGGAAACTAGATGCTTTAACACTCCAAATACCATGATAAAAAAAAACTCACGTGGAACACAGCGCACTTTTTCTGAAACATCCAGCAGTTTGCGCTTATAGGGCACAACCCAGGTATCCATTTGATGCTGAATAATCGTTTTTCCAACCATTTTAAAGCAGCCTTCATTTGAACAAAATCTGAGCACAAGACGTACAATCCTTTATTCAGGCCCTTAACATCTAATTTTGGTGATTTAATCCAACCTTAAGCTGGTTTGAGATTCATTGAAAGGCTGATTCAAAGCTTAATATGCACTTAGTCAGCAATCAATCAAATTGACTGAATTTGATTTAAAATTAAAAAAAATATTAAACTTATTTGCGGCTTTTCATTTCCAGAAGAGATGCTTCGGAATGTATAAATTAATCTCTGCGAAATCTGGGAATTGAACTAGGAACTCCTGATTTATAGTCACTCACCTTATCACCTACACCACACACAAATGTATACATACCCTCGAAAACGAGAGCAATGCTTGTTGTATTTGAATTATCAAGAACTTAAGTTGAACTAAAGCTGTATTGAGGCTGAAGAAGCTATGTGGACTCTTTGAAAACACTGCTTGGGTCAGCTGTCAAAAATTATTTGATTAAAGGTTGGACAACAGATGATTAATTCTGCATATTCGTGTACGTTTCAAAGCTGGTTACAGATGCAGAATACTCAGCTATCTATGTATTGCTGATTAAAGAGGTTGAACCAGCAATACTTCAAACCAATATACAGCTGTCTTTGTATTCAGCTCCTGCCACCATTAACCAGCCAATGTTCAGCTAATACTCTCACTGTTCAGCATTAATTGTTACTTGGGAAGGTTGTGCTGGATTTCAGCAAAATATTGCTGAAAATTCAGCAATTTGTTTTTTTTTTTATTTATGCTTAACTGTACTGCCTATGATTGTATAACTGTCCCATATGAATAGGAAACTCAGCAAATATAGGGCTGATGTGCGATCACAGGTAGTGTAAGTGTTTGGTGTGTAATTTCCGAAGTGTAAAGTGAAGTAAACCCTGTATCCGCAATAACACGAAAGCGCGTCAGTAAATTTGCAATGTGTGCATTAATATTTTCTAATTTGACCTGGAAACCTCTTTATATGTGTTTACCAGCAAAATTTCATAGAAATTGGCGAAGTACGTTTTGCAGAAGCACTGAAACGGTAGAATATACACAGGTGTAAAGCACCTGTTTTAGATAACCACATTGTAACGAACGAGAGATTGCTTCGCGTGCTTTCGAATCAAGAATATTCAAGGAGTTTCAGAAAATTTGAAGAAAGTTCACGATGTTCAGGAAGCTTTATGAGTTTTCATAGGGGCTTCAGGAGAGTTTCAAAAGGCTGAGTAGTTTTCAGAGGGTGTTCCTAGGGATTTTAGGGGACTTCAAAGAGAAGGGGGAGGGGGGTCTTCAGAGGAATTTCTAGGAAATATATTGGATAAAGATATTCTTTAAAAGTTTCATCGGAAAACTCTCCAGATCTCGTTTTTATGCTTAGAATAGGTGACAAAATGTCGAATGTCAAAACGTCAAATGCAAAATCAACGAAAACAGAAGGAATTGGGACCTTTTAAAGAATAAAGCACTCACTATTTGCCTACATTGCTTATTTTCGACGTTTAATTCCTAAGCCAGATACCTAAAAGTGTTTTTGACCCCTGGTATTTAATCAGGAGTTTTTTTTTTAAGTTTTATGCAGCTGTTCCTTCTTGACTTTCTTCAGGAGTTAGTCCGTTTTTTTTTCAACTTCCTACAAAAGTTCATTCAAAATAGTTTTCTGAAATCTCTCCAATAATTTCTTTTGAGATTTCCTGGGGTTCCATCAGAAGTTCCTTAGGTATACGACTATTGAAAGGGGAAAAACTTCTTCGGGATTTCATCTGGTGTGTCCTGAATTCCTCCAAGAGCTTCTAATGGATTCCCTCCAGTACCGTCTTTTGAATACTTTCAGGACGTTCTGCTAAGATTCTTCCAAGAATGTCTTCTGAGAATCTTACAGGAGAGCTTTATTTGGAATCCTTCAAAGGTTCTTTCTCCGAATACTAAAACTAGTTTTGATAATCCTGTAGGTCTTTCTTCTGAAAGTTCAATCGGGGAAACATAGATCATTATGGAAATCTTCCGTGGAGCTCTTTTTGGGATTCTTCCAGAAGTTCCATTTGAAAGTCCTGTAGGAATTCTTTGTGGGAATACTTCATAAGATCTCTATGATCATCTGCCTGAAAAACTAGGAGTTCTATCTAGGAACCCCGTAGAAGTTCCTGAAGAAATACCTACGAATGTCAGCAATAAACTTCAGAAAATATTCTCAGAGCAAACCCAGACTAAATTATGGGAACTTATAAAGGAATTTTTGAGGATTCCATAAAGGAATCTGATGGAATCCACACATGGAGGAGTTCTCAAAAGGAGTTTCTAGGATAATACCCACAAGGATTGCTGGAGGAATCCCTCAGAAGAATGTATGATGAACATGTTTTATTGATTGATATGATTGATATGGTCATATGTTGGAAGTGACAATAGTAATCCATTTAGTTTATGTGTATCTAATTGCCAGTGAAATAGAGATCGTAGCAGGCTGTGCGCGCGAGTGGCGGCGCAAAAAGTGCTTGCCAATTGGATGTTCAACATATTTTTCTTGCCTGACGATTTACCGGATCACGTAGTGTTGAGTAGCGTAACTCGCGAATTTCGTGAGAGATTGTTTTATTCCATCGGAATGCCGGAATTTGTCCTTATTTTCGCGTGATTTCCTTGTATTTTTGGGTGATATTGCTGCTGGATGTCCGGGAGACGCAAATGGAAGTCAACAATTTCCTCTTCTCGAGAGTACTGGATTTCGTGTTACTTGGTGAGTGTGTTCTTGTATATCGTTTTGGTGCCTGAAAGTTGACCCAACGTTTCCTTTGGACTTAACTCTTTCACTAAAACACTCGCATTCCCGTGGCACCTAGGCCTGAGAAGACGTAGAGGTGTCTATTTACCTTTCTTAGGTGTCCATCTAATCTTCTTCGCCCATCCTTTAGCTGTCGCAAGGACGTGGTCAGGACAGCTTTCTCATAACAGTGGTCTGGGACTATACCGCCAAAACAGTTACTTGATGCCAACAATCAGTAGGTCGGCTCTAGAGGCACGTTCTCCTCCATTCGGGAAATTTGATGCCAAACAATAGTTATTTATGTAACGAGTTGCAAAAAGTTGATTTTTTCTGCACGAGTCGTACACTTATCCAACGAGGCTTGCCGAGCTGGATAAATACGAAGAGTGCTGAAAAAATCGAGTTTTGCAACGAATTACAGACAAAATTTTATATGCAATGATTGTTTTCATTATACAACTCATTTGGGTTGCATAATGTTCATAATGCAACTCAAATGAGTTGCATTATGGACATTATGCAACCAATTTTCATTATGCAACTCATTTCAGTTGCATAATGAACCAGTTCAGAAAACTTAGCCATTATGATACCACAATGAGTTATATAAAATTGAAATTATGATACTGAATTGCACAAAATATTTTAAAATGGGATTCACTTAACAGCGTAAACTGATTACACTGATTAAACGTCGCGATCACCAAGGCAATCTTTGATTATTTCATTGGCAAAATCATGAAACATTTCAAATAAGCAGAAAATCATGGCTTACGCAGCAATTTAATCTGTTTGGTGAGTACCCCTAATATGTTTCAAATAGTATAACCTGTCTATAAGATAAATATATGCTTTAAAAGGATGAAGATCACCGTGCTATTGATGCAAAGCAGAAAACACATTCTTCCAGATTATTCATTTTATCATCTTACCCCGAAGCTCAGCGCATTTTTCAACGATGATTCCATTACGAAGGCGACGATGAAGTTATGCTTTCATACGCATTTTTCCAGATCACATTTCGCTTCGTCAGTGGATTTTTCCACATGCATTGGCTGCCGACATACACGCTCGATATTTCACGGTTTTCCTACACCGTGCGCTGACTGTCATCGAAACCATGGTTGCGAATCCTTAGCAAAAGCACTCAGTCGACGTTAAAAATGTCCACACATTCTCACGCTTTCACACCAAACCGTTGCACAGTGTACAAATTCGAGCGAAAAAACGGATGCAATTCAGTTCCGGCCGCTAAGCAAACGACAAGTACCCATTCCTAAGCAAAAAACTGCGAGGAATCGAATGGTGCAAACCCTTTTCCTGAAAAACATCGGCAAGTGTCTCATTTTGGCCATTTTCCCCTAAAAATGTCAAAAATGCTTAAACATATCAAACCAAAATCCAGAAAAAGTAAGGGGAAACTCTGAAAATTCCAAAAAGTAAATGTTGTCCACTTCTGATCACAATACCCAAGCAACACACATGTTATATAAGAGTTTTGACAGCGTAAGTTTTGGTAGTATAGAAGTTAATTTTACGTAATTCTAACATTGTGTTGGAATAACGTCAAATAAACTTATATACAACCAAAACTTGCGCTGTCGTAACTAATATATAACATGTGTGTTGCTTGGGTAAGTGTCTCATTTTGTCCAATATCCCCTATAAAATGAGAATATTGGAGAATTTCGGATGAATTCGAACAAAAAGCTATACACTGTCGTTCAAAAGTCGTGCTACCATATGGAGAAACATCAAATTGATCATGTCTTGTCCATCACATTCAGATATGATGTATCATTTTGTCCAATATCCCCTATAAATTAAGAATATTTGAGAATTTTGGATGTTTTTTCAACAAAAAACCATGCAAAGTCGTTCTAAAGTCGTAATACTGAATAGAGAAACCCCAAAAAGATCACTTTTCACACATAACATTCAAAGATGATGTATCATTCTTTCCAACATCCCCTATAAAATGAGAATATCTGAGAATCTCAGATGAATTTATACAAAAAACTATGCAAAGTCGTTCAAAAGTCCTGCTGTTTAATGGCAAAACCCTAAACGGATCATCACTTGTTCAACATATTCATAAATGATGTCTCATTTTGTCCAATATTCCCTAGGAATTAAAAATTCATACATGAAAATATTCAAAACAGAATATATCAGTTGGAAACATGTTCAAATGTATCGTAATTTCATGTTGGGATGTCGCAATGATCTCTTGGTGCCATTCCCTATAAGTTCCAATTTTATTGAGATTTTGAGTGTTTTATTTTATCTATTGTTCCCTATACATTACAAATGCTTGTTTTTATATACACTTCCGATCAAAAGTTTGGAGTCACCCCCTCAAAAATATGTCATTTCTTAGACCCATATTTCCGCCAATTTACGTCCGATTTCAAGAACCTAGGTTTCATTCAAAATATTATAAGTCAAAGAAACTTTAAACATGGTTTAGGTGAAACTTTTCAAAAATATTTACATGTAAATTTAACCCAAAGTTAGCAAATGTTCTAAAACATAAACTTGAACTAACGGCAGTGTCGCTGGTAATTGGGTCGAATTTAAAGATGAGAGCGGTAATTTAACCTATTTTCTATTAGCTTTCAACTGATTTTTGCCGAGCTTAGCTAAAAAATCTAGGGAAAAAGGTAAGGAAAATTTACTATTGATGTAATGCATTGGGGACAATAACTTCAATGAGACACTCTATAATTCAATAAATTTGGAACTAAAGGGCGAACACGATGAAATTGCCACACAGAAAATATTGTATAACTTTTGATTGCGTTCGCCAAAATAGCAAATTGTTTGACCATGAATAGTATATTATGTGTAGCTAATACCATAAAATTTTCATTAAAATCGGTTGAGTATTGGCGGAGATATCGTTGAAACAAGGAAATTGCCACTTGAGAATCTTGTGCAAACAAACATTTTGGAAAATATTACCTTTTTGCCGTTTCAACGCTGGCGCCAAAAATACTGCACCGATTTCAATGAAAATTTGTATGTACGTAAAGTATATATGTAGAAGTAGTTTGTCAAAATTTCATTCAATTTGATCATACCGTTAAAAAGTTATAGCCATATATGTCGCACTATGTCACAATAAGCAGATGTGGTTTTTGGTATAGCGAAATTCAAACTGCTCTTACTTTGAAAGTACTCAACAAAAATGGTTGAAATTTTCACTGTAAACACTGTAAACACTGTAAACACTTTAAAACAACAATTTTACACTGTCAAAGTTTTATAAAAATCGGGACAGTGTTACCAGGTATCAGTAGGTCGGCTCTAGAGGCACGTTCTCCTCCATTTGGGAAATTTGTGCCATCGCCATGAACACGAGCCTATTCATCATTTACCTGACGGAGAAGGGAAGGAAAAAGGATAGGAGATGGGAAAGGACAGGTAAGGGAATAGGATCGTCATACTCGCAAAAGCGTACCACAATGGGTTCACATAGCGTCCTGAAAAGGACACTGTAATAACGCATAAGCGTGCCACAATGGGTTCGAACAGCGCCCTGAGAAGGGCACTGTGATAATGCATAAAGCGTAAAGAGAGCCTATAGCTCTTTACCACAGCGGGTCAAGAACAACAGAACGTCCTGAAGATTCAGGTTTCTGAAGTCAGTTTCACTTAATAAGTGTTTCCCGAGTACTCGGAAACGCAATTGCGCAAAAGCTGGACAGTTACATATTAAATGATACGAAGTTCCATAATCGGATTCACAGCTATCACATGCAAATGAATCAGCTTGCTGAATATTCGCCATGTGATAACTGAGTCGGCAGTGGCCAGTCAATGCTTTGACCAGCATGCTGCAATTCTGCTTTGACAGATTTGTTAGATACTTTGCCACCCCTAGAGATGGCTCAGTACAATACAATTTTGTTTGACGACATGACTCCAAACTATTCCAATATTGTCTGTGTTGAATGACAGCCCAGGTGTGAATCTGAAGCTTAATCCAACACTTCGATATCGGAATAGCTGGCTCAGGGCCAATGAAGTCATGTGATGCTCCAGAGCGAGCTAACTCATCAGCCAATTCATTTCCAGCGATGGAAGAATGGCCAGGTACCCATACAAGGTGAACAGCGTTTGCTGAATTCAGCTCCTCAATTTGAGTTCGACAAGCGATAACTATCTTCGACCTGGAGTTGGCCGAAGCAAGTGCTTTAATAGCAGCCTGGCTATCTGAACAGAAGTATATTACTTTGCCCATTACGTGCTGCTGAAGTGCTGATTGCACTCCGCATATAAGAGCAAAGATTTCGGCCTGAAAAACGGTGCAGTGTCTGCCAAGTGAATAAGACTGATACAGCCTTAGCTCACGAGAATAAACACCAGCACCTGCTCGACCTTCTAGAAGGGAGCCATCAGTGTAACATACGATGCCGTCTGAAATACTTCTCTCCAGATAACCAGATGTCCACTCTTCCCGGGAAGGGAATTTCGTGGAAAATGTCCAATATGGAAAATTACAAGCAATTGTAAGATCACTTGGAGCAAGGACAACTTTGTCCCAATTCACCAAAAGTGGAAACAACGAGGTGTGTGTTGAACTGCGGTTCACAGGAGTTTCCTCTAGTAAACCGAGTACCCATAGACGGTAAGTGCAAGAAAGTGCTTCTTGTTTGAGATGAATGTGTAGTGGGACAACGTCAAAGAGAACTTCGAGCGCTGCCGTGGGAGTTGAAGAGAACGCTCCAGACATCGCCATTAAGCACATCCTTTGGAGATGGCCTAACTTTGATTGGACCGTTCTCACTTCGCCCTTTTGCCACCACACAAGACATCCATAGGCCAATATTGGCCGAACAACAGTTGTGTAGATCCATTTGATATACTTGGGTTTTAGACCCCAAGTTGTACCAAAGGTTCGCCGGCATTGCCCGAAGGCCATACAAGCTTTCTTGATTCTGAACTCAACATGAGGTGTCCAGGAAAGCTTGGAATCAAGAATGACTCCAACGTACTTTACCTGTTCAGTCACATTGATTTCAGAATCAAAGAGACGTAAAGTTCGAACACCATTACGGTTTCGCTTTTCCGTGAAAAGAACAATAGATGTTTTACTCGGATTTACCGAAAGGCCATATTGGCGACACCAACCCTCAACTACCTGAAGAGCGTTTTGCATCAGGTCGAAAAGGGTGCTGATGCACATACCGACTAACAATGTTAGGTAGTCGTCGGCAAAACCATAAGTAGGAAAACCGCTATTATTGAGTTGCCTCAATAGCGTATCTGCTACGAGATTCCATAAAAGTGGTGATAAGACTCCCCCTTGGGGGCATCCACAAACACTCAATTTCCTAATCGCCGCTTGACGCAATGTCGAGAAGAGATGTCGGTTTTTGAGCATTTGGTGAATCCAATTGGAAATCATTGGAGATATACCATGACCCAGTGCGGCTTCCAATATGGCATCGAAAGGCACGTTGTCAAAGGCACCCTCGATATCTAAGAAAACACCCAAGCAGGATTGCTTTTGAGCGAATGCCTTCTCGATATCGTAAACAACTTTGTGTAAAAGAGTCACAGTGGACTTTCCAGATTGGTAAGCATGTTGGTTCACATGAAGAGGCACATTGGCCAGATAAACATCACGGATGTGATGATCCACAATGCGTTCTAAGCATTTCAGATGAAAAGAGGTCAAACTGATAGGTCTGAAGCTCTTTGCTTCTTCATACGACGCGCGACCCACTTTCGGAATAAACTTCACAGTAATATCCCGCCAGGATTTGGGAATATACCCTGTAGCAAAACTGCAAACAAGTAGTTGTTTCAAAACATGTTTGAAATGATCAAATCCCTTCTGAAGCAAAATAGGATAAATCCCATCTGCCCCAGGAGATTTGAAAGGAGCAAAGCTATTAAGTGCCCATTCAATCGATTCTAAAGTTATGATACTCCGAGCCGAAGCTAAAGAATCATAACTACAAGAAAAGACATCAGGTTCATCCGAAGATGTAATATCCACACATCCGGGGAAGTGTGTACTGAATAAACATTCTAAAACTTCCTCATCAGAGGAAGTGAAATCACCATTTGGCAAACGAAGTTCGTTCACTTGGAAATCCTTAGATTTTGCAAGGATTTTGTTCAATCGACTGGCTTCACTCAGACTGGAAACATTTGTACAAAGGTTTTTCCAGCCGGATCGTTCAGCAGACCGAAGAGCTTTCTGGTAGGCCTTGCGAGCCGACCTGAAAGCCTCCGATCCAGCCGAACGTCGTCTGTTCCAACTCTTTCTACATTGTTTCCTGAGCTTCGCCAGATCGGAGTTCCACCAAGGGGTTCCTCTTGTGGTCTTCACAGACCGCAGAGGGCAGGCTTCTTCAAAAGCTTCCATGATGAAGGCCGTTGTAGTATCAACGGCATCATCTAAATCACTTGGAGTGTCAATTGATGGTGAGTATCCATGAAATTTGGCTGCAACCAAATCGGTAAAGAGATCCCAGTTGGTTGACCGGGGATTCCTGAAACGCAAAGTTTGCGAAGTAAAATTCACATGTTCAAACAAGATGTAACGATGGTCAGATAAAGATTCTTCATCTGACACATGCCAATTGGTCAGCTCATGACTAATTCTGCTAGAGCAAAGCGTTATGTCTAACACTTCCTCTCTACCAGATACCATGAAGGTTGGGCGGTTGCCTATGTTAAGTAATCCAAGATCTGTACTACTCAAGTATTCCATCAAACTGGAGCCTCTCAAATTGATGTCTGAGCTGCCCCAGATTATATGGTGAGCATTAGCATCACTACCAACAATTAGCGGAAGGCCTTTTGAAGTACAGTATGCAATGACTTGCTTGAAAGCATCCGTAGGGGATGGTTCATCATGCGGTAAATAAACCGAACAATAAACGTATTTCCTGTTGAGGTTTCCAACAGATACATCTATTATGATAGCACATACATCTCTGGTAGTTAGTTCAGAGATGAGTGTAGCAACGATTGCGTTGTTGACAAGCACACATGCTCGAGGCATGACACGTGAGTTTGCCATTTCATTTTTACTGAAAGTAGCAAACACCGGATTCACAAGGTTTCCTAAATAGAAATTCCCCTTACGAAAGTAAGGTTCTTGTACTAACGCCACTTGGGCTGTACCATTTTGCATAAGTCTACAAAGATTGATCGTTGCTGTTCTTTTGTGCTGAAGATTGATCTGAGCTATCCTAACCGTAGTCACTACCCAAACTAGGCAAGATTAAACTCTTAACAATCACAGCACAAAAAAGAACAGCAACAATAAAGCCAGATCGGTATCGAATTGAGTGCGCCAAAGGCGAGGATGCACAGAATACACTGTGTAAAACGCATAATGCGAAACCATATAGGTGAAAATCTAAACTAATTAAAAACATCTTCATAATCCCGCCCTTATTCAGCCTCAAGTATGAGATTGAAGAAGGGCAGCTGATTGTCTCGGAGAAACACAAGGTCCACCGCGCTATTGCTCCGGTTAGCACAGTAAGGGCAAATACTGTGGAGGGTGCCCTGGTACTCCACAGGCTCCGTTTGCGGTTAGGTTTTTATTAGACCCCCCTAGCCATTCATTCCTAGGCACGGTAAGCATAAAGCCGCATAACACCATGAATTAGGGGTCACCTGATTAGTGGATTCCTACCACTGGAACAGGCGGTCCGTAGTGCTATTCTTAGCCAGTTGAACTAACCGCTACCGACACTACACAGCTATCTAGGCTGATCGGGAAAAGAAGTTGATATTGGTGATCAACTTCATACGGGCCCGAAAAGCCGTAAACTGTAAACACTGTAAACACTGTAAACACTTTAAAACAACAAATTTACACTGTCAAAGTTTTATAAAAATCGGGACAGTGTTACCAGTTCTACAGTCAAAATAGTGCACGCGGAACTAAAAATGGTCAAAAAGTACCTAAAATTTACCTTGAGCTTTGGATATTTACTAGAAAAAGTACTGAACCGATTTCGATCAAATTTTTACCACTTAATTGATACTATGTTAAGAATATCGAGTGAAATTTCCAAACGTTTTGATGAGGTAACAAAAAAGTTATAGCCTAAGTAATTTTTTGAAATGGGTGCACAAATTTTCTAAAATCTTATTTTATGATATATGACTCAACCGATTTTAATGAAAATTTTATGGTATTAGCTACACATAATATACTATTAATGGTCAAAAAATTAGCTATTTTGACTAACGCAATCAAAAGTTATACAATATTTTCTGTGTGGCAATTTCATCGTGTTCGCCCTTTAATAGGAAATGGCACCATGAGATCATTCCGACATCCCAACATAAAATTACGATACATTTGAACAATTTTCAACAGATAGTTTTTGTTATTAAATATTTTTATGTATTTTTATTTCCTAGGGGAAACGACAAAATCAGACATCATCACTGAATATGATGAACAATTATTGATTCGCTTGAGGCTTCTCCATTAGATAGCATGACTTTTGAACACCTTCGCATTGTTTTTTTTTGTTCAATTTCATCTGAAATTCTCAAATATTCTCAATTCATAGAGAACATAGGAAAAATGAGACATGATATCGAAATATGATGAACAAGAGATGATCCGTTTGGGGTTTTTTATAAGATAGCACGACTTTTGAACGGCTTTGCAGGGTCTTTTGTTGAAATTCATCCAAAATTCTCAAATATTCTCAATTCATAGGGGATATTGGACGAAAGGAGACATCATCTATCAATGTGATGGACAAGACACGATCCGTTTGGAGTTTCTCCATGTAGTAGCACAACTTTTGAACGACTTTGCATGGTTTTTTGTTGAAATACATCCGAAATTCTGAGATATTTTCGTTTTATAGGGGATGTTGGACAAAATGAGACATCTGTTCTGAATGTGGTGGACGAGAGATGATCTTTTTGGGGTTTCTCCATTCAGTATTTCGACTCTTGAACGACTTTGTTTTTTGTTGAAAAACATCCGAAATTCTCAAATATTCATAATTTATAGGGGATATTAGACAAAATGAGACATCATATCTGAATGTGATGGACAAGACATGATCAATTTGAGGTTTCTCCATATGGTAGCACGACTTTTGAACGACTGTGCATAGTTTTTTGTTCAAATTCATCCGAAATTCTCAAATATTCTCATTTTATAGGGGATAATGGACTAAATCAGACACTTATTGTGATCAGAAGTGGAAAACATTTACTAAACTAAGTTGTCTAACATTGCTACCTGAACTTTTTGGAATTTTCAGAGTTTCCCCTTCCTTTTTCTGGATTTTGGTTTGATATGTTTAAGTATTTTTGACATATTTAGGGGAAAATGGCCAAAATGAGACACTTGCCGATGTTTTTCAGGAAAGGGGTTGGCACCATTCGATTCCTCGGAGTTTTTTGCTTAGGAATGGGTTCTTGTCGTTTGCTTAGCGGCCGGAACTGAATTGCGTCCGTTTTTTCGCTCGAATTTGTACACTGTGCGTTGCGCTGCGTTGATGGCGATGATGGTAGAATGGGAAAAGCACGTCCTTGTTGGCCATCACCATTAGACAGTACGTTTTCAGATACAGGGTTTGGCAATATAGAAGGATCCAAATGTGCGACACACACGTCATCGTCATCGCAATCCGAAAACCGGAACAAGGGGTGAATCGACCGACAACAGTGTAATAATATTTTCGCCCAAATTCTACTGCAGTTGCGAGCAATGTGTGACCATGAGGAAGCTCTTCCTGCAGGAGAGCCCAGCCGTGCTGCAAACATAGTCAAACCAAGAGAAGCACGTGCATGGTGGTGGCACAGGAAGTATTTCTTTAATGAAAATTGCCCTTTACTTCGGGATGGGAGTCAGCCGGTGGCGCACTACTGACTGGGAGGAAAAGTTCCGGGAATTTCTGACGCTGGAAATAGTTGTTCCAGTTGGAAAAGTTTCGGTCCTTCCTTTGTTGTCTGGTGGCGGCGGCGGTGCTGAAGTTTCACTGAATGGCACGCCAGAGAGCGCGCGAACTGTGCGAAAGCAAGGCATTCATTCGACTTTCGACGGATTCAACACTTTGCCGCCGCTTTCATGGATGTGTTTCAACAAGCCATTTTTGAAACTTATTATGAGCTGTTTAATGCTTTCGGAATGCTTAACGAGCGATTTCCTGCTAACAATGCAGTTTCTATGATCCTTGACGTGTTTCAATAGTTGGAAATTCTTGAAAGTTCGTAAAAAAACGAATGATGTGCATCTTCTTATTCAAGATCTTTTTTGAATTCAAGTCTCGATTCGAGAAGCAGACCTTCTCTTGTAGACTAATCCTAATTGAACTGAAACTGAACTGAAACTGAACTGAAACAGAACTGAAACTGAACTGAAACTGAACTGAAACTGAACTGAAACTGAACTGAAACTGAACTGAAACTGAACTGAAACTGAACTGAAACTGAACTGAAACTGAACTGAAACAGAACTGAAACTGAACTGAAACTGAACTGAAACTGAACTAAAACTGAACTGAAACTGAACTGAAACTGAACTGAAACTGAACTGAAACTGAACTGAAACTGAACTGAAACTGAACTGAAACTGAACTGAAACTGAAACTGAACTGAAACTGAACTGAAACTGAACTGAAACTGAACTGAAACTGAAACTGAACTGAAACTGAACTGAAACTGAACTGAAACTGAACTGAAACTGAACTGAAACTGAACTGAAACTGAACTGAAACTGAACTGAAACTGAACTGAAACTGAACTGAAACTGAACTGAAACTGAACTGAAACTGAACTGAAACTGAACTGAAACTGAACTGAAACTGAACTGAAACTGAACTGAAACTGAACTGAAACTGAACTGAAACTGAACTGAAACTGAACTGAAACTGAACTGAAACTGAACTGAAACTGAACTGAAACTGAACTGAAACTGAACTGAAACTGAACTGAAACTGAACTGAAACTGAACTGAAACTGAACTGAAACTGAACTGAAACTGAACTGAAACTGAACTGAAACTGAACTGAAACTGAACTGAAACTGAACTGAAACTGAACTGAAACTGAACTGAAACTGAACTGAAACTGAACTGAAACTGAACTGAAACTGAACTGAAACTGAACTGAAACTGAACTGAAACTGAACTGAAACTGAACTGAAACTGAACTGAAACTGAACTGAAACTGAACTGAAACTGAACTGAAACTGAACTGAAACTGAACTGAAACTGAACTGAAACTGAACTGAAACTGAACTGAAACTGAACTGAAACTGAACTGAAACTGAACTGAAACTGAACTGAAACTGAACTGAAACTGAACTGAAACTGAACTGAAACTGAACTGAAACTGATCTGAAACTGATCTGAAACTGAACTGAAACTGAACTCTTGGGGATTTTTGTGAATTTCTTAGGATCTCCTTCGGAAATTTCTTTAGAAGATCTGTTGGAAAATCCTTCGAAAACTTCATCGGTTATTCCTTTAGAAACTGCATGGAGCATGGACAAAAATTTCAGGATTTATTTTAGCAATTCCATCGGCAAACCCTTCGAAAGTTCTTACGGAAGTTTCTACAACAATCATTTTGAGAATTTCTCAACCATTTTTATGTTTTTGGAAACTGCTTCTGTAATTCATTTAGTAATAGTAAGTTTCTTTGGAATTTCTTGGAATATTTTTTTAGAAATTTACCAATTTTTATTCGTCACTAGGAATTTCTTCACATTTTTTTTTGTCAGCATTTCTGTTTGTTTGCCCTCAACATGTTTGTGAGCATGTTTTCTATGGTGTTTTTGGGATTTGCTTCATCAGTGCCTTTCCGTTAATAAATATTTTTGAGGAACGTTACGGCTATTCCTTCAAACACTTCCTAAAGAACAAATTCATAAAGTGGTTTTTGTAAAAAGTGGCATCCTTCTGCAATTTTTTAGACAATTTCTTCATAAGTCTTCAGTTAAGCTTTTGGGAATTGTTGCGGTAATCTTTTTTTAGAATTTGTTCGGCAATTCCATCAAGGACCCAACTTGCCAATTATTTAAGCAATTTTTTCGGCGAACCCTTCTTGGGTTGTTGCGAAAGTTTTTTCGACAACCATTTCAGAAAATTCCCATGCATTTTTTGGTAATAGCTCTAAATTTGAAAAGCATTCCTATTGAGTACACAAGGGCATTACTAAAAGGAAATGTCGGAGGAATTTATAATGGAATTACCGAAAACTATCAAATTTATGTTTATTTGAATTTAATGGAACCACCTTAATGATGTTTATAATCTTTCTTAAATATTTCAGGGATTCTTTCAGAAATTGTTTCGCGGATTACCTCACAAATTTCCCCAGAAATTACTCTTCGGGCTTTCTAAAAAATCTATCAGAAATTTTTCGGAAGTTTTATTCAGGAATTTCCTTAGTTTCAGGGGTTATTTCAGAAATTTCACCAGGAATTCTTCCGAAATTTCCCAAAAGTTTATCTTAAATGGGTGTCTTCAGAAATTCTTTGGGAGTTTCCATGATGGACATCTTTAGAAATTTATCCATAGATTCATGTAATAATCCTCCAGGTATTTCATCGGAAATTACTCCAGTCATACCTAGAATTTTTAGGAAATTCTACAAGGAGTTCCTTCGGAGATTTTTTCGAAAATTCTTTCCTGGTATTGCTTTGAAATTTCATAGTTACCCGTAGAATTTTCTCTCAAGTTTCTACAGATTATCCTAGAAATTAATTTGGAGATTCGTTCATAAAACCTTCGGAAAATACTCATGGTTTTTTTTAGAATATTTTCTTGGAATTCGTTTTTTTAAATTTATTGGTGTCTCTCTTAGAACTTTTTCCATGCATCGCTGCAATTTTTTTTAGTTAAATAATAAAAATAATTTTTAAAAAAATATTCTTCTAGATGTTTTAAAATTTCTCCTTCAGAAAAGCTCCATGGTTTTCCCCTATAGTTTATCCATAGACTGTTTCGGGAAATCATCCACGGAATCCTACAGAAATGCTTCCAGCGATTTCTTCAGAGAATCAGATTTCGTTCAGAAATTGCTTCAAAAATTTCTTTAGAAATTCTTCCACAGGCTTTTTTTTAGACAATCTTCCAAGAACTCCGCGGTCTCATCAGAAGTTGTTCCACGGGTTCTTCAAGAAATTTCTCCATGGCTTTATTCAACTATCCTCTCAAAAATTTCTCCAAGAATGCTTTCGCCGAAGATTACTTTTGAAATTATTTCGGGGATTTGTTTAGGAAATCCTTCGGAAATTTCTCCAACAATTGCTTCATATTTTTTTCAAAAATTCTTTCTCAAATTTTCCCGGCGGTTTCTACAGAAAATCATGCAGGGATTCTTTCAGATATTCTTTAGGAAATCCACCAGAGATTTATTTGGGAATTTCTTTGATAAGGAATCCCATTGAAAACTCCCGCAGGAATTTGACCAGGAATTTCTTCGGGGACCCATCCACAACATTCTGCAGGAATACCTCGAGAGATTCTTGCAATATTACTATGAGTGGTTCCAGCAGGAATTCCTTCACACATTTTTTGCAGACGCTTATACAGAACACTACAAGTAATTCCAAGAAAAAAATTTCTTGGGAAATTTCTGGAGGAATTCCTAAACAAATCCGTTGAAGTGATTCTGAAGGAATTTCTTATGAAATATCTGAAGGAATCTCCAGAAATACCTCCATGTATCTCAGAGGGATCCCCTGAGGATTTTCTGAAGGAATCATTGAAAGATCTCCTGGAAGGAAATCCTTCCGAAACAAAAAAAAACAGAAGGAATTCTTTACTAAAGAACTGGATCATTGAAGTCAACTTTTCTGGCAGTTGCCGCATCAAAACATAGAAGCTACCATAAATGAGCTTAAACATGGTCCCAGTATTTAAGTTATGTCTAACACACAAAGATGCGGAGCGTTATCTGTTCATTTCAAGTTCAATTTTCTGAAGAAATCTTTGAAATAATATCCGAAAGAACTGTAAAATCACATGCAAGTTTTCATAGAAATTCTTTATTTATTTTTATTTGTGAATTTTAACTTATTTCTCATTCTTTACACAATTTTCATAGAATAATTTCTTGAACAAACCTTGAAAAATGCAAAAGAATAAGTTCTGGGGAAAATTCTGCAGAAATTGTTGAGAGTTTTTTAGGAAATTCATATAACATCGCCAGCATTTTTTTTTAAGAATCACTGAGGAAAGGTTTGAATCAGTCCTTAACAATCCCTTGCGAAATACCTACAGGAACTTCTGGAGAACCCCCTGGAGTAGCTGCCAGAAGAATCTTTTGAGAATTCAATAGAATATTTTTTTTTTGAGAAATGCCTGAAGAATTTTAGAATATTTTAAGTGATATCTAGAGGAATTCCAACAATAATTTCCGGAATAAAAACAAGAATATCGAAACAAAAACCCTCAAGGAATTCCTAAAAGAATCTCCGAAGCTTTAAAATTGGAGAGAATTTATTGACTTCTTTTGTGAATACTTTCTACAAGTCTTATGCATTCTTAAGACAATTTCTTAATGATGTAATTTGCGATGCTTTTGGGAATTTCTGCTGCGATCTTTTTTGGAATTTCTACAGCAATTCCTTTGGAACTTGCTTCGAAATATTCTTCAGAAATTTCAACAGCAATCACTTTTGAAATTGTTTCTCGAGCAATTATTATTATTTCAGAAATTTCTTTAGAACATTTTGGCAAATTCTTTCAGAACTTCTTTGGTTATTACTTAGGAAATAGCTTTAAAAATTGGCGTTGGTTCGAGATTTGTCCGCTAGGCTCAAAAATGTTCAAATCTATATATCCACGCACCATGATGAGATAGAATGATACCGCCTTCGGCAAAGTTGTTCAGCAAGCTAAGATCTATTTGACAATAGCCATAGAGTGCGTGTCATTTGGAAATTCCTATTAAATTTTTAATTTGAAAATATCTTTGGCAATTTCTATGAAAATTCCTTCGAAGATTCCAATGGGAATTTCTCAGGGACTATTTTGGAAATCGGTTCGGCAGTTCTATTTTTAGATTACGATGTAATGTAAAGTCTTCGGCTATTCTTTAGGAAGTTCCAATTCCTTTGTGAATTCCATTAAAAATTCCAATAGCAAAATCCTTAGATGAACTCCCGGGTAAATGTCTGGTGAAATTTTAGGAGGAACCTTTCCCGAAGAACTTTGAGAAATTCTAAGCGAAATGCCTGGATAAACCCTTGGGGAAATCCATTGAGAATATTTGAGAACATGACTGGAGGAGTTACTGATGGAAATTTTCTGGAATATTTGAAAATTTCTTGAAAAAATCTTTGAGAATTTCTCTGGAAACTGCATGAGCAACTCCGTGAGGACTAAACTTGCCAATTATTCAATCAATTTCATCAGCAAAACCTCAAGAAATTGTAACGGAAGTTTGTTCGACATTCATTTCAGAAATTTCTCAAGGATTTTTTTTCTTTTTGGGACATTGGTCCAGCATCCGTTTTGGTAACTTTCTTGGAAAATCTTTACGAAATTTTCTACTGTAATTTATCTAGCCATTTCTACGGCAATCTCTTTGAAAGTTCCACCGGCAATATCGTTAGTAATTCATTCCTCTATACCTCTATACCTCCTAGCCAATTTTTGTATTCCCGCAGAAAATTCTTGGTTTCCCTTAGCAATTTCTTGGGCAAATTTTGTGTAATTTCTTTGGGGTTATCTTCATCAATGCTTCTCGGATTTCCATCGGTAATTTATTTCAACAATTTTGTGGTAATACCTTTTGAAGCTCCTTGCAGAAGGAATCGGATGTGTTTTTTTTGGGAATTCCTAGACTAATACTAATGATTTTCTTTAGATAGTTTTATCATCAACTCTTTATCTTCAGTAATGCTTTTGGACATTCCTGCAGTGATTGTTATACCTTCGGAAATTATTTTGGAACTTGCTATGAAACTTAATTTCGGAATTTCGTCATTTTTTTCGAAAATGTTTCTTAAACGAATTTATTTGAGTTTTTTTTTCGAAAATTTCTTTGATATTTTTTTCAGCAATTCTTTCATAGATCGTCCGGCTATTTCTTAGAAAGTTGTTTTGGTAATTTCTCAAAAAAAAAAAAAAAATGGAAAATTGTTCAGTAATTCCATACGAAGCAGCATAGACAACTCCTTCGGACACAACTTGCCTATTATTTTAGCAGTTTCATCGGCGAAACGCTTCGGAAGGTGTTATAGAAGTTTCTTCGACAAAGTTTTGGAAATTGCTCAAACATTTTTTTGTGCTTGAAATTGCTCTATTAATCCGTTTTTGTAATTTTCTTTAGAATTCCTCTCAGTTTTTTTTTTAATAATCTAGCATCTCCTGCAGCAATATTTTTGAAAACTCCTTCAGTAATTTATTTGGCTATGTCTCTGTGATTGTCTATACAAACTTATTTTAGAATAAGTGATTTTGAGAATTTCTTCTACAACTCTTATGAATTCTTTAAATAATATTTTCATGAAATCTTTGGTTATGCTCTCCTTCTATCGGAATTTATTCAGCAGAGGCTATGAAAATATTCCTCAGGCAAATATCTTTGAGGTTTTTTTTTGGGGAATCTTATCGAAACATCCATCGGCAATTCGTTAAAATTTCCTTCGGAATTTTTTTATTTATTCTTCAGTGAGAGTTTTTGGGAAATTCCTTGATTAATCACTTTGAGGAGTCTTCCAGCAATTCATTTAAAAATTTCTCTGACATTATCTCTCGAGAATCGTTCAGTTATTCCTTTGGAAATTCCTCAAGCAATTCTTCTTGGGAATCCCTTTTGAAATTCTTTTGCCCTATTCGCTGAGAAATCCTTCGAAAATTTCGTAGTAAATTCTAGCGATATTTTTTTTATTGGAACCTTTCTGAGCAATTTTTAATATTCGAAGAATTTATTTTTGGAAATATCCACTATATTGACGACGACTGCTTTGAAGACTTTCGAATAGAAATGACGTTTCAGTCTTTTCGGGGCCAAAAACAACTAAATGCTTTCTTCTTCCAACGTTGTTGCTCAAGCATTTTAATTCAGATAGTTTTTTGTGGATCCTCGCGGAAATTTCTTTTGATTTTTTTTTGTCAATTCTGTTGGAATCTTTTTAGTAATTCCTCAAAGAATTCCTTTGGCGAGGCACAATTTGCCTGAAAAAATCTTCGGGATTTAAAAAAATCATCAAAATTTTTATTCGGCAATTTTCTTCAAGGATTTCTTGAGTTTCAGGACTTTGTTCAGATAATTCACCAGCTATTCCTCCGAAACTTCCCAAAGTTTATCTAGCATGGATGTCTTCAAAAGTTCTTTGAGAAAATTCTCAAGAAATTTATTTTAGGATTAATTTTGAGAATGATTCATGAATATCTTCAGAAATTCCTCTACAGATTCCTCCAGTCATTCCTTCCGAAAATCATCATGGAATTTCTACGACATTCTGCCAGGGATTCCTCAGGAAAATAATCTGAGAATTCCTTCAGGAACTGTTCCAGGCATAGCTTCAGAAAATACTAGTTTCCCGTGAAATGTTCTCCCAATATTTTCAGAGACCACTCCAGAAATGAATTTATTTTATTTTTTTTACGGAACCTTCCTTGGATTTCTTCCAAAATTGCTCCAAGAATTCTTGTAGATAGTCTTACTGTAATGTTTTTCAAAACATCTTCCACGGATTCCTTTTGAATGATCTTTTAGGACATGTTCCATGTATTGCTTCCGAAAATCTTCCAGATTTCCAAGATTCTAGAATTCCTAGATTTGTTTTGGATTTTTTCCAAGAGTTCCTCTAGAAAAGCTCCATGGGTTTCCCCAGAAATTAATCAAAAGATTCTTCCAGACAATCATCTACAGTTTCCTTCAGAAACGCTTCCAGTGATTTTTCAGAAAATCAGAAGTTTTGGATCACTGCACTCCAAAAAAATTCTCCAAGGATTTTCCCGCTCCAAGAATTCCGCAATTTATTCAAAACTTGTTGCAGGAGTTCTGCAAGAAATTTCCCCATGGTTTTCTTGAGGAATCCGCTCAAAAAATTCTCAAAAGTTTATCTAGCATGGATGTCTTCCAACTTTTTTTTGAGAAAATTTTCAAGAAATTTATTTCAGAATTAATTTAGAGAATTATTCATGAATATTATTGTGGCCCACACTTATATGAAAAACAAAAATTTCGAAAAATGCCAAGTCTTACCCCCTAAATCAGTTGTTTTGGACTCCCAGAAGCTACGTTCAAAATTTGAGCAAAATCAGTTGAGCCTAAGGGGGCGCTCAAAACGCTTGAAGTTTGTATGGGAAAACTTGGCCAAATGTATGCAGAAATTTTAAGTTTTTGAATTTTGCTGCTAGGTGGCGCTGTAAGCGTTCAATAATCAAACCCTTTGTTGTTATTGTAGGTGACTCTATGCCAAAGAACTTTGTCGAAGACCGCGATGTGATCCGACGGCTGTGAAAAAAGTCATGGAGGTTCAAGGATGATTGTCTGGCAGAAAACATGATTGAACGAAACTTATGAAGTAATTCCATGGAAAAACTCCTTGAGAAATTTCTGGAGAGATTCCTCGAGAAATCCATTGAAGTGTTTCTGAAGAAATCTGTTAAAAATGTCTCCAGGAATCTCTACATAAATTGCAGTCAACGGTATTAGTGAAATTCCTAACGAAATACATCAATGCATTTTTGAGGGACCCCCGGAGGGTTTTCTTAAGGAACTAATGGAGATATCTTTGGAGAAATTCTCAGAAGTGTTTCTTATACAATTTATATCGATAATAATAAGCAAAAACCCCTGAAGTGCTACCTTATTTAGCCTGTTTAGTTATCTTCAATCCTACTCTGAGAAAAAATCATCTGCAGTTATTTATTGCATCTCCGAAGCAATTCCTGGAGGAATCCCCGAAAAAGTTTTTAGAGAAGTCTCCGAAGGAATCCCTGAAGGAATCCTCGAAGCATTTCCTGGAGGAATTCCCGGGGAAATCCCTGGAAGAATCTACGAAGAAATTCCTGGAGGAATCCCCAAAGAAATTCCTGGTGGTATCTCCGAAGGAATTCTTTGATAAATTCCCGAGGAAATTCCTGGAAGAATCTCCGATGAAGTCCCTGGAGGAATTCCCGAAGAAATCCTTGCAGAAATCCCCGTAAGATTTTCTGGAGGAATCCTCGAAAAAGTTTTTGGAGGAGTCCCCGAAAGAATTCCTGGAAGAATCCCCGAAGAGTTTCCTGATGCAATCTTCGAAAGAATTTCTGGAGGAATCCCCGAAGAAATTCTTGGAGGAGTTCCCGAAGCAATTTCTGGAGAAATCCCCGAAGCAATTCCTGGAAAAATCCCCGAGGAAATACCTGGAAGAATCCCCGAAGAGATTCCTGAAGGAATCTTCGAAAGAATTTCTGGAGGAATCCCCGTAGGAATTCTTGGAGAAATCATCGAAAGTACTTCTGGAGGAATCCCCGAAGAAATTCTTGGAGGAGTTCCCGAAGCAATTCCTGGAAAAATCCCCAAGGAAATTCCTGGAAGAATCCCCGAAGAGTTTCCTGATGCAATCTTCGAAAGAATTTCTGGAGGAATCCCCGAAGAAATTCTTGGAGGAGTTCCCGAAGCAATTTCTGGAGAAATCCCCGAAGCAATTCCTGGATGAATCCCCGAAGAGACTCCAGAAGGAATCTTCGAAATAATTTGTGGAGGAATCCCCGAAGAAATTCTTGGTGGAATCATCGAAAGAATTTCTGGTGGAATCCTCGAAGAAATTCTTGGTGGATTTCCCGTAGGAATTCCTGGATGAAATCCCGAGGAAATTCCTGGAAGAATCCTCAAAGAAATTCCTGATGGAATCTTCGAAAGAATTTCTGAAGGAATCCCCGAAGCAATTCCTGGAAGAATCCCCTAATAAATTCCTGAAAAAATCCCCGAATAAAATCCTACAGGAATCCCCAAAAGAATTTCTGGTGGAATCCCCGAAGCAATTCTTGGAGTCCCCGAAGGAACTCTTGGAGGAATGCCCGAAGCAATTCCTGGTTGAATCCCCGAAGCCACACCTGAAGGAATTCCCGTGGGAATTCCTGAAAGAATCCCCAAAGAGATTCTTGGAGGAATCAAAAAAGGAATTCCTGGAGGAATCTCCGTAGGAATTTCTGGAGGAATCCACCAAGAAATTCTTGGAGGATTCCCCGAAGCAATCCCTGGAGGAATTTTCCGAGGAAATTCCTAGAAGAATCCCCGAATAAATTCCTGCAGGAATCCCCAAAGGAATTCCTGGAGGAATTCACTATGCATTTTACTATGCATTTATGATCCAGTTGTTAAACACAGGCATAACCTAAACTGCTATTCTGCCTGTCTAGACTACCAGTTTTTTTATCACTTTACCTAATTGCACATTTGGAGAGGTTTCAGGGGCGTTCCAGGGATGTTTCAGAGAGCTTCAGGAACGTTCCAGTGGTTTCCGAGGAGATTCAAGGGCGTTCCAGAGGCTTCCCTGGGGTGTTTCTGGTGGTTTTAGGGGCTTTCCATAGGGCATCAGGGAGTTTCAGGGGGTTCCAGGGAGTCTCAGGGGATTTCATTGGCATTTATGGGTCTTGTATGTATTTCAGAAGGATTCCAGCGATATTCATGGGGTTCAAGGAGCTTCAGGAGGTTTTTAGAGGCATTCCAGGGGATTTCAAGAGCATTCCTGGGGTGTTCCATGGGGTTTCTGCGGTTTTAGGTGGCATTTAAGCGGTTTTTCAGGTTTTAAGGGTTTCAGTAACGTTCTACGGGTTTTCTGTGGGTTTCAAGGGCGTTATAGAGACCTCAGGGGGTTTCCTGGAATTAAAGGGGTTTCAGGGCTGTTACATGGAGTCTCAAAGTGTTTCATGGTTGTTCTATGAGGCTTCAAGGTGTTGCAGGAGCATCCCATGGGCGTTCCAAGGGGTTTCAGGGGGTTTCAAGAGCATTCCAGTGCTATCAAAGGGCTTCAGAAACGTTAACTGGGGCTTCAGGCAATCTTCAGGTATCAGTAGGTCGGCTCTAGAGGCACGTTCTCCTCCATTTGGGAAATTTGTGCCATGAATTGGCAATCTTAGTGGGTTCCATGGATGTTCCATGGGGTTTCTTGGGTTTTCAGTGGCAATTAAGGAGTGTATCGGAAAGTAGTTGAAAATGTTCAGAATGCTCTATCTCGAAGCTGGGTTGGTCTTTTCATTTCGGTTCTTCTATGAAATCATCACAATATAGTTAAGTTTAGAATACCTTGGAAAAAATTGGAAAATGTTTAGTATTATTGAAAATATGGTTAAATGAATACACCTCACAAAATAAAAATCTGCACAAAATGCAATTTTGTTAAGATTTTTCAACATTTCAAAAATCTGTAGCGAGTAAAATTTGTACGATAAAAAATCTGGAAAATATTGATGCTTGTTAACAGTTATGTACACATAACATATCATTCAACACCGACTTCCAAAATTCATATTTTCGAAAGAAAAATCTCCTATATCTACAATATGGTCCACTCCAAAAAACGTCTATTTTTTGGTCAAACTTTGAAGTTCTGCTTTTAATATCTTAAAAGGTTATGAAATTATTTTTTTTGCCCTAACTTACTCGTCCATAAATTAAAAAACATACCCTATTTAAAAAAATGCGAATATTTCATTTTATGTATTTTTAATTTGCGTAAACATGATTTTGAGGAGCATAGAAAAAGGGGGTTCCTCAAAAATGGCCTTTTTTCATTTTCAGGAATTGCGCTTAAATGCAGTGGAGATTTTTCTTGTAAAAAATAATTTGCCTATATCATGAGGATTCTTTAGCTTATTATATTTGAACAAAAAAGTTAACAATTTTCGAACATTATCGAACTTTTTTCGCAATTTCAATTTTTTAGAAGGTGTGCAAAAATTTAAAAACATGCGTTCAGTAATCTAGGTTAAAAACCCAGTTAAAAGAACATTTTTAGAAAATCATAAAAGTCATTTCTTTTTTCAAGGATTTATACAGTATCTCCAAAAATAAAATTACTTAAAAGTTGTATTAAACTATTTTTGAGGCTATTTTAAACATTTTCAACTACTTTACGATACACTCCTTAAGCGGTCTTCCAAGGAGTTTTAAGAATTGCAGTAGCGTTCCACGAGTTTTCAAGGGCGTTCTAGGAACCTCAGGGGGTTACCAGGGAGTTCGTTTCAGGCGCGTTGCAAGGGGATTCCAAGGGGTTTCAGGGACGTTCCAGGGGATGTATTCCTGATATCACCTGAAACCAGCTTGAACTCTTCTGAAAATCCCCTGAAACTTTCTTGAAATCCCCCTGAATCTCTTGGAACAGTGTTGCATAAACTCGTCGCATTCATGTACAGTAATCAACCAATCTTTTCAGTCATTTTTGCTTAGGGGCTTTCCAAAGGGCATCGGGGAGGTTCAGGGGGTTCCAGGGAGTCTCAGGGGATTTCATAGGCGTTTTATGGGGCTTCAAAGTGTACAGAGGCGTTATAGGGATATTCCAAGGACCTTCGGGAGATTCCAGGAGCGTTCCAGGAGATTTAAAGAGCATTCCAGGGGTGTTTCATGGGGTTTCAGTGGCATTTCAGCGGGTCTTTCAGAGGGTTTTCAGGATTTCAGTAGCTTTCCATGGGTCTTCAATGAATTGCAAGGTTGTTCTAGGGACCTTATGGTGTTTCCTGGAGCTCAAGGGATTTCAGGGGCATTCCAAGAGCTTCGGGGAGTTTCATGAGTGTTTTATGAGGCTTCAAGGTGTTCCAGGAGCATTCCTGGATGTTTCAAGGGGTTTCAGGTGGTTTCAAGAGCATTCTAGTGCTTTCATGCGGCTTCTGTGGCGTGAAATGGGGCTTAAGGTCTCCCTCAGAGGCATTCCAGGGGATTTCAAGAGCATTCCATGTAGTCTCAGAGGGGTCCATAGGCATTCCATGGGGTTTCTGGAGTTTTCAGTGGCAATTAGGCGTTTTTTCAAGGGGTTTTAAGAATTTTAGTAGCGTTCCACGAGGGCTTCAAAGGCGTTCTAGAGACCTCAGGGGGTTTCCAAGAAGTTTGTTTCATGCGCGTTTCAAGGGGATTCCAAGGGATTTCAGGGACGTTCCAGGGGATGTATTCCTGACATCACCAGAAACCCTGAAACAGCTTGAACTCTTCTGAAAATCCTCGGAAACTTCCTTGGAAATCCGCTGAATCTCTTGGAACAGTGTTGCATAAGTTCGTCTCATTCAGTATTTCAGTTTTTTCAGTAAATTTTGCTTTGCCTTATTCATGTTCAAAACGATTTCAGTCAACCAGAGCACCCTGCATATGACAAGCGAATTCTTGTTATTTGAAATTGAAAGAATTATCACTAGAATAACTAGCTGGACATGATATTCTTCTTAATCTCTAGATTGAACATTTCAAAGTCATCCGGTGAGGCTGGCAAAATTGAAAAATTTTGCAAATCGAATGAAAAATGGCAGAGTTATGGCAAGTTGAAATTACCTTTTTAATTGTTGAGGAATGTCAACGGAAATGTTAAGGAAAGTCCTAATAAAATTCTTAAAAAAATACCGTTCCATCGTTTTCAACAATCTGCCCCCTGCCTGATTGGAATCCCTGCCGTCACCGCACCTTCCCCATCGTAACATGTATTGTCAATTTAAACGTAGCATCACATCCCTCTCCCCTCGTTTGCGCTAAAAGCTTTCGACAACATTTGTCCTTCGTCACCATGTGAATGACAATAATACCGCCCAATTTCCGAAACTCGAAATTCTCGCAAATCGATGTCACCTGAGCGAGCAGCCATCCGAAAAAAAAGGGGACATAATCCGCAACATGGAAACAAGGCAACCAACAACTGTGGAACTGTGGAACTGTGAAAGGAATCATCGTCGCCTGTGTTCTCACCGGGCGCAGAACTCCACGCAAAATGTTCTTTCCCCCATCTCGAAAATGGGGGACAAACGAAGACGAAGAGAAAGGAGTCGATCCACTTTCCTTCGTTACCTTTGTTCCATCCACCTTGCTTGGTAAGCAGCCAGCGCAGCGTTTGGTTGGATGATTTCGGACTACGGAATCGTTTTCTTCCTATCGCTGCTCATCAAATTTCGTTGGGAAATCCGTGGCGTTGATTCATTGTAAGTGTAGTCAGCGTGGAAAGCGCGTGCAAGACTCGATTGATCTCATTTTTAATGCATGACAATCCTGTCTGATGCCTTGTGTACATTTCAACGACAACGGAAGTTTGCACAATGGTTCAATTGAAAACAGTTTGAGAACCTCTGAAAATCATCCATTTAAATACAACGTTATAACTTTCGAACTGTATTTCAATAATTGGTGTACGAAATCGATGGCCAATGCGGCGCAGTTTTGTGTCACACGTCATAGGTCGCATGCATAAAACCTCCGCATAGCGTTCCGATTCATGCTTTTCCGTTCATCCGCTGCGCTGTCACGTTCTCTTCGTGTAAACTAGTTTTGCCTTTCTCGTTCACCTAAGTGAACTGAAAGGCTATATGTTCACTCAAAAAACGAATTTTCGATAGAAGGCTCGGAGGGTTATGTCACATATACCAATCAACTCAGTTCGACGAATTGAGATGATGTCTGTGTGTATGTATGTGTGTGTGTATGTATGGCTGTGTACAAAAAAGTTCACTCACTTTTAAGTCACTTCCCATTGGCCGATTTTCCGGAGTATAGCTCGAATCGAACCGGAATTTTACCGCATTGTTTGCTATTAAAAATGGTTCGGATCGGTCAAGGCGTTCTGGAGTTATGGTCATATCAGTGATCCGGACCAGCACCGGTAGAACTGGCCGTATATAAAACTGAACCAAGCCCCACCATGCGACACATCAAACTGCGACGATTTGTGTAACATTTAGCATGGTTTACGAATTCTGTGCGGAAATCAACACTGGGGACCAGAAATTCCACGATGTTGGCCCAAAATTCAAGATGGCAGCCTAATATTCAAGATGGCGGCTCTATTTTGAAGATGGCGACTGTTTGATAGAATTTTAGACCCTAAAACCACGCAATGTGGGTATATTTGGTAAGGAGAAGATGTCCGGAGTCCAAAAATGGCGACCAGAATTTCCAAGATGGTGGCCCAAAATCCAAGATGGCGGCTGTTTAATGGAGTTTTAGGCACTATAACCAAACAATATGGGTATATTTTGTAATATCCAAGATGGCGCATAAAATCCAAAATGGCGACTCTAAATTCAAGATGGCGGCTGTTTAATAGAGTTTTAGCAAAGAATAAGAACATCAAGAATGCCCACTCTGCTGATGCTCGGGGGAACACTACCGCAGCGCTATCTGCGGATGAAAGTTCAACCTCCATGCGGTAGTGTGCGTTACTGATTGTAGGTGGAGACCAAAACATACGCACATCACCTTCTCTCATGACAAATCACGAACACTGTTACATAGAGCTTCCACCTTGAAACGCTTAGAGAGCGCCACTTGTCTTGTCGCTTGACGTTTACATAGAAAAAGACAAGAGAGGGCATTCTTTCTATTTTTATTCTTTGGTTTTAGGCTCTAAAACCATGCAATATGGGTATATTTAATATGGGGAAGATGTCTGGAGTCCAAAAATGGCGACCAGAATATCCAAGACGGTGACTCAAAATCCAAAATGGCGGCTCCAAATTCAAGATGGCCGCAGTTTAATGGAGTTTCAGGCCCTAAAACCATGCAACCATGTATGAGTATATTTTGTATGGGGAGTTCAAAAATGACGACCAAAATATCCAAGACGGCGGCCTAAAATCCAAGATGGCGGCTATTTAATGGAGTTTTAGGCCCTTAAACCATGCAATATAGGTATATTTGATATGAGAAAGATTACTGGATTCCAAAAAGGTGATTGATGGCGTCTCCAATTTCAAGATGGCAGCGGTTTAATGGAGTTTTAGGCTCTAAAACTATGTAATATGAGTATATTTTGTAAGGGGGAGATATCCCGAAGTTGAAAAAAGGCGACCAGAATATCCAAGATGGTGGTCTAAAATCCATTATGGCGTATCAATATTTAAGATGGCGGCTATTTAATGAAGTTCTAGATCCTAAACCATGCAATATGGATATATCTGGTATGGGAACGAAGTCTGGAATAGACCTGTGCGCCGATTATATTTTGCTCGGTGGCGGCGTGAGGGCCATTTTTGGCCGGCGGCGGCGGCGTGAATCGGCGTGGCCAAAATTTGACCATAATGTCAACATTGACGAAGCAAAGCATAGTTGTCATTACACTCTAGAATTTGTAGTCTGACTTTTTTTTGCATGACTTTTGATGACGTAAACTATTACGTTTGAATGAATACCGTTTTATTATTTCTGTTTGGGTCCATCACTGCGACCAGTAATTAGACCTATTCTAACATTACTCGTATCCTTAGCTTAGCACATGTTGCATTACTCCATTGCAAATCAAAGGCAATAAAATATCGATAAAATACTACAGTTTTTGTTTAGTTTTCTTATCACCTTCAGAAGCTATCAAATTTGATAATAAGGTCGCACTATTTACATTAAGGAATCCTCGTATGATTTCAGGGAGGAGTCTCAGAAGAAATTCTAGGAGGAGCCCCCAAGAAACTCCTGGAGGAATCCATGAAGAAAGTTCTGGACTAATCTCTGCAGAAAATGCTATATGGAACCCTGAAAGAACTTCTGCAGGAATCTCTGATGGTACAAGAATCTCCGTTAGAGAGATCCCTGCTCCTGCAGAAACGTCTGAAAAAACCCTGATTGGAATTACAGAAGGAAATCCATGAAGAATTCCCAAATGAATTCCAGGAGGATTCCACAAATGTATTCAAGCAGCAATCCGAAGGGAATTACAGAAATAATCACCAAAGGACTTCCAGGAGAAATCCCCGACGGAATTCGAGAAGGAATCCTCTCTAAGGATTTCTAGGAGGAATCAACGAAAAACACCCAGGAGGAATATCTAAAGGAAATACAGGAGAAATTCCTGAAAGCATTTTAGGAGGAATTGCCGAAAGAATTCTACTAGAAATCCTCGAAGGAATTCCAGCAGGAATCCCTGAAGGAATTCTATGAAGAATCCCTCAAGGAATTCTAAGAGGAATTCCCGAAGGAATTCCGTGAGGGATTCCCGAAGAATTTTCAGGAGGAATCTCTGAAGAAACTCGAAAAGGAATCACCAAATTAATTCCAAGAGGAAATTCCAGAAGAATCTCCGGCGGAATATCAGGGGAAATCCCAGAAGAAATTCCAGGAGGAATCCCGGAAGAAATTTGTAGAGGAATCACCAAAGGTATTCCAAGAGAAAATCTCGAAGGAATTCCAGAAGGGACCCCCGACGAAATATCAGGAGGAATCCTCTAAGAAATTTAAGAAGGAATATTCGAAGGAAGTGCAGAAAGAATCCCATAATGAATTATAGGAAGAATCTAGGAAGGAGTTCCAGGAAGAATCCTCGAAGAAATTCCAGGAGGAATCTTCGAAGGAAGTCCAGGAGGAATCTCCGAAGAAATTACAGGAAAAATCCCTGCAGGAATCCCAGTGCGAACCACCCACGGAATTCCGGAAGGAATCTCCGAAGGAATTCCAAGCGGAATCCTCAAAGGTTTTTCAAAAGGACACCTCGAAGGAATTCCAACTCGAGTCCCCATAGAAATTCCAGGAGGAATCTCCAAAGAAATTTAAGAAGGAATCTCCAAAGGAACTCTTGGAGTAATCCCTAAATTCCAGGAGGAATTTTCGAAGCAATTCTAAGAAAAAATACCGAAGAAATTCAATTTCTGATGATGGAATTTCAAGAGGAATCTCCGAAGGAATTCTAAGTGGAATCACCTAAGAAATTCCAGGAGGAAACCCCGAAGGAATTGCAAGAGGAATCCACAACGGAATATCAAGAGAATACCGAAAGAATTTCAGGAGGAATTCATGAAGGAAGTCTAGGAAGAATTTGCAAAGGAATTCGAGAAGAAATCCCCAAAAAAATTCTAAGAGGAACCATCGTAAAATATTTAGGATGAATCTTCGAAGGAATTCCAGGAGAAATCCTCGTAGTAACTCCATGAGGAACCTCGGGATGAGTATTAAGAGGAATCCCCGAAGGAATTTTAGGAGGAATCCCCGAAGGAGTTCCAGGAGGAATCCTCATAGGAGTTCGATGAGGAACCCCTGAAATAATTCTAGGAAAAATCTCCGCAGGAATTCCAAAAGAAATCCAAAAAGAACTCTAGCACGAATCCCAAAGGAATTCCAGCTATAATCCACTAAGCAATTCCAGAAGGAATCCCCAAAAAATTCTAGTGGGAATTTCCAAGGGAATTCGAGAAAAATCCTCAAAGCATTTCTAGGAGGAATTAACGAAAATATCGAGAAGGAATCACAGAAGGAGTTCTAGAGAAACTCCTGAGGAAATTCTACGAGGAATCACCGAAGGAATTCCAAGAGGAATCCCGAAAGACTTCCAGAAGAAATTCTCGAAGGAATTCTAAGAGGAATCACTGCAAGAATTCCAGAAGGATACCTCGAAGGAATTTCAGGAGGAATCCCCGAAGGATATCCATGAGAAATTCCTGGAGGAATTCCATGCGTAATACCAGGAGGAATGTCTGAGGATATTCGAAGAGGAATCAGCAAAAAAAAACTCCAAGAGCAAACTCCGAAGGAAATCCAGGAGGAATCTCTAAAGAAATTCCAGTGGGAATTCCCGTATAAATTTCAGGAGGAACCCCCGACGGAATTTCAATAGGTATTCCCAAAAAAAAAAACTCTACGAGGAATCGCCGAAGGAATTCCACAAGGAATCTCCGAAAGAATTCAAGGAGGAGTCTTCGATTTTTTTTTCCAGGAGGAATCCCCTAAGGAAGTCCAGGAGGAATCTCTGAAAGAAGTCTAGAAGGAATACCTGACGGAACTCCAAAAGGATTTTCTGAAGGAATTTCAAGAGAAAGCCCTGCAGGAATCCCAGAGGGAACCCCTGAAGAAATGCTGGAAAGAATCTCAGAATTATTTTCAACCGGAATAATCGAAGGATTTTTAAGAGCAATCTCCATAGTAAGGCCAGGAGAAATCACCGAAGGAATTCCAGGAGGAATCTCCGAAGGAATTCTATGAGAAATCAGAAGTCCCTGAAGAAGTTCAGGAGGAATCTTTGAAAAAAACATCTGCAAGACTCCCTTAAACTCCTGGAAGAATCTCTGAAAGAACCCCTAGATTAATTTCTAAAGACCTCCTGCAGGAATTCCTGAAAAAACTTCTTACGATATTCTTGATGGATCTCCTGGAGACATTTATGACTCCTCCTGAAAGAATCTCTAAAGGGACTTCTGGAAGGATACCTGAGCGAACTTCTGTTTAAATAAACTTCTGAAGGAATTACCACAGACAAACAGACGGATCACTTGGAACAAATTGCGATAAAAATCATCGTCACGAAAACATAACCGCCCAATACTAACCAAGCTGTGTTACGCAAACTACTCAGTAGATGGCGGTAATGAGCAAACGTCAAACAGGAGCAAAAACGATGCGAGCGCCGTGATTGAGCGATTTGCGAACTACAAAATATTTTAAATATGGTAACGATGAGAAGTTAGTAGAGTGAGACGTCTGTTTGTCTGTGGAATTACTATTGAACACCTGAAGGCATCCCTTCTGAAGCTTCTAGGATCCCTTAACGAACTCCTGGAGAGATTATCGAAGGAACTTCTGGAGCAATCTTGGAAAGAACTCCTGAAAGAATCCCTGAAAAATTTTCATGGGGCATCCCGAAGTAATTCCAAGAGGAATCCCAGAAGGAATTTCAGGAGGGATGCTTGAAGGAATTCCTGCAGGAAGCATTGATTAAACTCCCGGAGTGATCCCTTAAGGATCTCCTTGAGCTATCCCTACAGCACGTCAGGAGAAATCCCTTTTTGGAATTCTAGAGGAATTTGTGACGGATGATCTGGAGGAATCTCTGAGGAAACTCCTGGAAACTTTTGAAGGAATTCCTGAAGGAAATTCAAAAGGAATCCCTGAATAAACTATCATACTCTGAGGATCTTCTGGATGAATCTCTGATGTATCTCTAGAACGCATCCCTGAATCCTCCAGAAATAATTTCTAAAGGAATTCCTGGAGTTTTCCTTGAAGGTACTCCTGTCAAGATCTTCCTGAGAGATCTTATGAAAAAAAAATCAATCCTGGATCAATAAAAAAAATTTGGAGGCATCACTGCATCTTTCAGGAAGAATCTCTGAAAAAAACTTCTGGAGAGATGTAAATAATAAACAATGAATGAAATCTAATGAAAAAAAAGTTAATGGAATTTTTATTTGAATGGACACTCTGAAATTCTGTTTAAATTTCCTCAGAAGTTATTAATAAGTCTTCTGCAAAGTTTGACTTAAACAATAGAAAGAAAAAATAGACAGACCATCGTTACAATGATCAAACTTCAAATTGTTAGATCGTACTATTTTAAATTTTTATCTCATAAGGGCAAATTATTTAGTATTCGATTTTTTTTTTATTGATATTTTCCTAATAGCATTATTTTCAAAATACGATCCATTTTTGGGTAATCTCATGGTTTGAATAGCGTCCAGAACTGCAAAAGTAACCGAATATGAATATTTGATTTTCTCTTTCATTAATGATCGTATTACATTTACAGATGAGAAATAAATTATTGCAGTCCAACTTTTATGATAGTAATCGTGAGAATTTATCTCAACTTTATATAAACTTAATTTTGTTCGTGCACTGATCACCGGCGCGAAAAATGAAAATCGGCGGCGTGACAAACATCGGCGTATGGCGCGCCGCCGATACCTCGGTCGGCGTCGGCGTGGGACAAAAAGTGTCGGCGGCGGCGGCGTGGCGCGGCGGCGCACAGGTCTAGTCTGGAATTAAAAAATGGCGACCATAATATCCAAGATTGCGGCCTAAAATCCAAAATGGCAGCATTTTCTTAAGAGTTTGAGGCTCAAACATCAAAAGTCAGACGAACGATAAAGTGTAGAGTTAGTCTAGGTTAAAACACACAGAAATAAAAACATAAAACAATGAACTATATGATTTCTGCTGCCATGAAATGGATTTTTATTAAACGCATGAGAGTGCGATATTCATCAACATGTCACTTAAGTTCAGTTGAAATGGGTTTTCGAAGGGACGAGAAAGCCGCCATCACCGCTGGGTGGATTAAATAGGGGTTTTTCATTTGCTTATGGAAATTTTGTTATTTATTACTGCCTACACCCATGTTTCTTCACTGAGACTTTTGGAATTATTTATGAAGAATGATCACTTTCTTTTGAGTCGTTTATATTTTAGCTTATACCAATCAACTCAGTTCGGCAAATTGAGATGATGTCTGTATGTGTGTATGTATGTATGTCTGTGCGCAAAAATAGTTCACTCACTTTTAAAGCACTTCCCATTGGCCGATTTTTCGGATTATAGCTTGAATCGAACCGGAATTTTACCGCATTGTTTGCGTTCCGGAGTTATGGCCATTTCAGTGATCCGGACCAGCACCGGTAGAACTGGCCGTATATAAAACTGAACCAAACCCCATCATGCGACACAACAAACTGCGACAATTTTTGCAACCTTTAGCATGGTTGACAAGTTTTGTGCGGAAATCAACACTGCAGACCAGAAAATCCACGATGTCGGCCCAAAATTCAAAATGGCAGCCTAATATTCAAAATGGCGGTTCCAAATTCAAGATGGCGGCTGTTTAATGGTGTTTAGGCTCTAAAATCATGTAACATGGGTATATTTGGTATAGGAAAGATGCCTGGAGTCCAAAAATGACGACCAGAATATACAATATGGCGGTCAAAAATCCAAGATGGCGGCTGTTTCATGGAGTTTTAGGCTCTAAAACCATTCAATATAGGTATGTTTTGTAATATGGGGACAATGTCTAGAGTCCAAAAATGGCGACCAAAATCCAAGATGGCGGCTCCAAATTCAATATGGCGGCTGTTTAATGGTGTTTAAGGCTCTTAAACCATGCAATATGAGTATATTTGGTATGGGGAAGAAGTTTGGCATCCAAAAATGACGACCAGAATATCCAAGATGCCGGTCTAAAACCCAAGAAGGTGACTTTACATTCAAGATGGCGGCAGTTTAATGGAGATATAGGCTCTAAAACAATGCAATGTGGGTATATATAGATGGAGAATATGTTCGGAGTCCAAAAATAGCAACCAGAATAATCAAGATGGCGGTGCAATATCCAAGATAGCGATTGTTAAACGGAATTTTGAGCTATAACACCATTCAATTTGGGTATATCTGGTATGAGGAAAAAGTATGGAGTCCAAAAAATGGCGACCAAAAGTTGGAGTTCTTAAATCCAAAATGGCGGCCCAAAATTCAAAACTGCGGCTTTTTTTTTCAAGAGTTCAAGGCTCAAACATTAAAAACCATATAAAGGATATGATTTTGTTGCCATGGAATGTTGTTATAAGTATGGAAGTGCAGTATTCATCAACATAAGTATTTTGTTAAATGGGTTTTCGAAGGCACGAGAAAGGTGCCATCACCGCTAGGTGGATTCATTAGGGTTTTTTTTTCAACTCTTGTCAAAGAAGCTCGTTCCCGCGAACTTCTTGCTCCTCTGTGTGTGCATCTGGGTATTCCCAGTACAGCTCAGCAGCCGGGTGAAAGGTATTTCGTCGTGGGAAACCGGCTAGAACTAAGCGCGCTCCGTCGTTCTCACAGGTTGGAATGCCCTCGCTTCCAGATTGTCTCAAAAACGCGGTGTTTCTTCGGTGTGACCAAAAGCGCGGGCTGAAGCGAACCGGAGACTCATTCTTCACGAACCAATTGGCAGGGTATTTAAAAGTTTTGCTGCCGCCCCCTCGGTTTCTGTCGCTTGTCCCAAGGGGAGTGTCACCCCTACCTGGAGGAACCGTTATTTCAGGATGGGTTGGCTGTCGCTTCAGTTGACATCTCCCCCTCCCTCGCGTAGGATGTTCCACAGTGCCACGGCAAGACAAACGGCGAAGTAATGATGAAGGTTTTAATTTTAATACGGAGAGATGGTTTTCCGTCATCGTCGGTGAAAAATTATAGTTTTCCTCGGGTGGAAAGTTTTGCATAACGAGTTGAGACCGTTCTGGCGGAGTTGATTAAGTCGAGCTCTCCAGAGCCACTGCACTGCACTGGTTTCTGGGAAACCAGTTCTTTTGAACTATTCAGATTTCAGATCCCGTACAAACTGAACCAGAAAATTGATTATCAAGTGGAAACGATTGGTAGATGATTGACGTTTGAAGCTTCAATCAAAGTCGTAAAAGTCAATCTATCACTTATTGAATCGAGAAGCTGAATTCGTTCGACATGTTCAGATCCAGAGTTTCCAACCAATAAAAAAAATCGCATCATCGAGATTCCTCCCTTTCTCGGTTCTCTGAAATTACTACCAAGAAATTGACCTTGAACGTGACGTGATTTAATGTCGAGACCGTCCTTCTCGGCCCAAAAATCCATCCAAAGAGCTTCACCTCAAGATCCGAACAACCCAACGCTTTGAAGTTCACCCACGCATCCTTGTCGAGAGAGATAGAGAGAGAGACGAAGGTACGCACCAGCTAGCAGTACCCGAATACGTGAGTCACTTTTGCTGCAGTGCAGCTAGCAGCACATTGCTGCCCCGAGCAGCGGAACGGAATTTGGTAAACTGTTGGCATTCTGCGCCCATCTTTACCGTCGACGTCGTCGTCGTCGACGGTGGCGGCTTTCCCACGACCCTTGGCACGGTAGAGCAGGGATGCCAGGTGAAATTTTCAAATGTCTTCACATGTCAAATGCCACACACCATATTGTGGCTTTAGTATAAAATTAATGTTAGATGTCAAAATTTATGCCATGCTCTCTCACTAAGGTTTATATGAAGGAATATACCGTGAGGTCATCCAGCTATAATGCATGGTTCTCTTCAGAATTTCCATGGCAATTTCAAGGGGTTTTCTCGAATATTCCTGAACAAGTTCCTTGGATTTATTTTCACGAGCTCCACAAAAAATCCAGCAATTTATCTAAGAATTCCTTTTCGAATTCCTCGGAAATTCTCCCAGAAAGTCCTCGTGAATACCTTCAGAAGATCCCTGGGAATTCATCGTGGAGTTTCTCGGGAATTCCTCCAGATCATCCTCGGAAATTCCCCCAACTGGTCCTCGAGAATTCCCCCAGGAGTTCCTCGTGAATTCCTGCAGAAGATCCTCAGCAAATGTTCATGCAGATCCTTGGCAGTTCCTCCAAAAGATCCGCAGGAATTCCTCCAGGAGATCCTCAGGTATTTTGCCAGAAGTTCCACGAAAAATCCTCTAGGAGTTCCACCGGAATTCTTTCATAAGTTTCCCGAGAATTTCTTAAGGAGCTGAGTTTCCCGAGCATTCTCCCAGGAATTCTTCTACAAGTTCCTCCAGGAGTTCCTCGGCAATTCCTCTAGGAGCTCTTTAGGAATTCCACCAGGAGATCCTCGGGAACTCCTCCAGAACATCCTCGAAAAATCCTTCAAGAGTTTCTCGAGAATTCATCCAGGAGATCCTTGGAGATCCTCCAGGAAGTTCTCGGCAATTCTTACAGAAGTTCCTTGAAAATTTCTGTCGGAGTTCCTCGGGATTTTTCCGGAAGTTTATCAGGAATTCCTCCAGGAGATCCTCAGGTATTTTGCCAGAAGTTCCACGAAAAATCCTCTAGGAGTTCCACCGGAATTCTTTCATAAGTTTCCCGAGAATTTCTGAAGGAGTTGAGTTTCCCGAGCATTCTCCCAGGAATTCTTCTACAAGTTCCTCCAGGAGTTCCTCGGCAATTCCTCCAGGACTTCCTCGGGAACTTCTCTAGGAGTTCATCGGGGATTCCTCTAGGAGCTCTTTAGGAATTCCACCAGGAGATCCTCGGGAACTCCTCCAGAACATCCTCGAAAAATCCTTCAAGAGTTTCTCGAGAATTCATCCAAGAGATCCTTGGAGATCCTCCAGGAAGTTCTCGGCAATTCTTACAGAAGTTCCTTGGAAATTTCTGTCGGAGTTCCTCGGGATTATTCCGGAAGTTTATCGGGAATTCCTCCAGAAATTCCTTGGCTATTCTTCCAGGAGTTCCTACAGGAGTTTCTCGGGAATTTTTCTAGGACTTTATCGGGAATTCCTCTAGGAGGTCGAATCGAATCGAAATCGAATCGGATCGAGAATTCTTCCAGGAGTTTCGGGAACTCCTGTAGGAGAACCTTGGGAGTTCCTCCAGGAGATTCTCGCAAATTCCTCCAGGAGTTGCTCGGGAATTACTCCAGGAATGTGAAATTCCTCCCCGAGCTCCTCGGAAATTCTTCCAGGAGATCCACGAGAACTCCTTCAGATGATCATCGAAATATTCTCCAGAAGTTTCTCTGAAATTCCAACAGGAGATTCATGGAGGAAATCGACAAAAATTTCTCCAAAAGATCCTCAACAATTCCTCCAGGAGTTCCTTTAGAATTTATCCAAGGATCCTCAGGAATTCTTCCAAAAGATCCTCCGGATTTTCTTCAGGAGATCCTCGGTAAATTCCTTCCAGGAGTTCTTCGAGAATTCTTGCAGGAGTTCCTCGGGAATTTCTCCAGAAGTTCATCGACGATTCCTTCAGGAATTCCTCAAAAAGTTTCTCGGGAAAACCTCCAGGAGTTCCTTGGGAATTCCTCTTAGCATTCCTCGGGAATATTCTGAGGAGTTACATGTTTCTCGGGAAAACCTCCAGGAATTCCACGAGCAGTTCTTCATAGTTTCTCGAGATTTACTCGGGATTTACTCTTGGTCTCCAGAAAACCTACTCCAGGAGTTTCCTGGGAATTCCCAAGGATTTCCTGGAGGTATTCATAGGTATATCCAGATGAATTTCTGATAAACTCCTGAAACATTTCCCGAGAATCTTCTGGACGAATTCCCGAGAAAATGCTAGAGGGATTCTTGATGAACTTCTAGACGAATTTCCAAGGAGTTCCTAGAGAAATTCCCGAAAAAAAAACTCCTTTGAGAATTATCAAGAAACTCCTGGAGGAATTTCCGAAACTCCTAGAGGTATTCTCCTAGAGGCGTACAGGAGAATCTCTTGAAGAATTTCCGAGTAACTGAAGGAGAAATTCCCGAGGAACTCTGGAAGAATTCTCGAGTTACTCCTAGAGGAATCCCCACAAAACTCCTGGAAAAAAATCCGATGAACTCCAGGAGGAATGCCTGAGGAACTCCTAGAAGAATTCAGAGGAATACATGGAGCAATTTTCCAAGGAATTTTCTAGCAATTCCTATGGGAGTTCTAGAGGATCTTATAAAGGAATTCCCAAGGAATTCCTGAGCAATTCATGTAGAACGTCCCGAGGAACTCCTGGAAAAAAAAATCGAGGAACTCCTATAGGAATTCCCGAGGAACTCATAAAAAAATTGTCAAGGAACACCTAAAGGAATTCTCGAAGAACTTCTGAAGTAATTTTTGAGGAACTCCTGGAGAAATTCCCTTGGAACTCCAGAATGAATTCCCGAGAAACTCCCAGTGGAATTCCTGAGGAAATTTTGATGGAATTCCTGAGGCACTTCTAGAGGAGTTCCCAAGTAGCTCCAGAAGAATTCCCGAGGAGCTCCTTGAAGGTGTTCCCGAGGAACTCGTCGAGAAATTCCCGATGAACTCTGGAAGGATTCCCGAGTAACTCCTGGAGGTATCTAAAAAAAGTCAGGTGAAATTCCCGAGGAATACATGAAGGAATTTTCTGGGAACTCCTAGAAGGATACCCGAGCAACTGCTGGAGAAATTTCTGAGGAATTTATGTAGGATTGCTCGAGGAACTCCTGGAAGAATTTTTGAAGAACGACTGGAGGAATTACCGAGAAACTCCCGGAGAAATTCCCGAGGAACTCCTAAAATAATTCTCGAGGAACTTCAGAAGAAATTCCCGAGGAACTCCCGAAGAAATTCCCTTGGAACTCCAGAATGAATTCCCGAGGAACTCCTGGAGGAATTTTGAAGTAATTCCTAGATGAATTCCCGAGAAACTCCTGGTGGAATTCCTGAGAAACTTCTGGGAGACTTTCCGAGGAACTCTTGGAGGATTAACTGAGGAACCCTTGAAGGAATTCCCGGGGAACTTGTAGAGGAATTCCCAAGGAGCTCCAGAGGAATTCCCAAGGAAGTCCTTGAAGAAATTCTCGAGGAATTCTTAAAGGTATTCTCTAGGAACTTCTGGAGGAATTCCCGAGGAACTCCTGGAAGAATTTCCGAGGCACTGCTACAGTAATTCTCGAGGAACACCTAAAGGAATTCTCGAGAAACTCCAGGAGAAATTACCTTGGAACTCCAGGATGAATTCCCGAGGAAGTCCTGGAGGAATTCCCGAGAAAGAAATGGAGATGGAAATTCCCGAGGAACCGCTGAAAAAAAAATCGGCAAACTCCTGGAGGAATTCCCATGGAACTGAAAGAATTCCTGAGGATTCCAGGTGGAATATTCGAGAAGAACCTAGAAGAATTCCTGAGAAACTTTTGAAAGTATTCCTGATGAAATCCTGAAGAAATTCCCATGGAACTTCTAGAGAGATTCCCGAGGGACTGCTAGAGAAATCCTAAAAGGCTTGGACAAATTTCCGGATAAGTCGCGGAAATCTCTGTTTAAAATTCAAACGAAGTTCTGGGGAGAATATCCGAAAAAAAAACCTTGGTAATATTCTAAAAGCAACCACTGATTTTAGAGATTTTTGAAAAATTAGAATACTGAGTTGAATTCCAAGAGGATTTTTGGTGATGAAAATTTTATTTTCTATAAACAATTGCTGATGAAAAATTAATTCAATAGTTCAGCATGCTTCCTAAAATTTCCACGAAATGGTGGCCATCTAATTTGATTCGTATTTTAACTAAAAACTGCTTCAAAATTTCCGCCAATATGAAGACTGAAAAATTAGGAATTTGTAAGTTTAAGGTTTTAAAAGTTTAAAATTTTATCTACAAAAATTGAAACGCATTTCATCTGAAATTGTTCCTAGATTTGAATTATTGGTATAGATTATCAACATGAATAAATATTATTTTTCAGCTTTCAAAAGTCTTCAAAAGTCTTCACAAAATTTGAAATGGCTTCCATATGTCTTCACAAAAATAAATGTCTTCACGGAACTTCAAATGTCTTCACATCTGGCATCCCTGCGGTAGAGATTCCTTTTCACCCGTCAAACAAGAAGCTGGTACGAGCAGGATTGCCAGAAACTCTGATTCAATGTTCCACTATGAGATGGCTCCTATCATTCCAAGCAGCTCTTCTGAAGACTTCTTCTTCTTCTTCTTCTTCTTCTTCTTCTTCTTCTTCTTCTTCTTCTTCTTCTTATTCCACAGAGAAAATTTTCCCGACTTGAACGGGAATCGAGCCCGCCGTCTCCGGAGTGGCGATCCATAGCATTAGCCACTAGACTAACTGGAGACCCGAGACCCGAGTTTCTTTCGAAGACATTATTTCTGAAAATAGCTAGTCAAAAGTTTAAGTAATAAATGTCTTTCGGTGATAAATTCAGAAAATCTTACAATAATTTCGCAACAAATTCTTCAGCAATTCTTTTACAAAATTATCTAGTGATTCCTTTGGAAATTCCTCTAGAGATTCTAACAGAAATATCTCCAATAAAACCTTTTTAAAATCTTCCATGGATTGCTTCACATATTTTCGTATAAAATCCATCAGAAATTCCATTTAGAAAATCTGCAATGGATTCCCCAAATAGTGCTCCATGGATTCTCTAAAAAAAAATCTCAAATGGATTGCATCAGCAATCCCTCCAAAAATTTCTGCACATTTTTTTTCCAAGGATTTTTTCTGGAATTCGACCAATTCTTTCCGTTCCTTCAGGTTATCCAGAAGTTTTTCCAAGAACTTCTTCAGCAAATCCTTCGAAGATTTCTTTAGAAGTTTTTCCGGGGTTTTTCAGAAAATCTTCTAGAAAAGCCATCGAAGATGCATCCAGAGATTACTTCGGAAATTTCTTGAAGGGATTCTTTCACGGAGTCTTTTAAAAAAAATCCCAATGATTTATTTGAATGTTTTCTTTAAGGATTTCTCCACAGATCCCTTTAAAAATTTTACAGGGATTTCTCAACGAACACCTTTGCAAACCTTCAGAAATTCCCATATGAAGTGTTTCCGAAACTCCTACAGGGAGTCGTCAGAAAATCTTCTAGAGATTGCTTCAATTTTTTTACAGGGATTCCTTTCCAAATTCCGCCAGCAATTATTTTTTAAAACTTTCCATGAATTTCTCTAGAAATTCCTCAAGAAATTTCCTCAGAGATTTCTCCATAAATTTCACCAAGAATTGTTTTAGATAATCTTCCTGAGATTGATTCTGAAATTTCTGCTTTTAAACGTTCAGAGATTTTTTCAAGAATTCCTTCAAAAATTTCTCCAGGGATTTCTTTGAAAAAAATTCCAGAGTACCCCTTAGACATTCTTCTAGAGATTTATTCAGTGATTTCCTATTATGAAACCTTCTATAGGCTTCTTTAGTAATTCATCCAACGATTCCGGCACAAAATCTGTATATTTTCAGATATTTACAAATTTTCTTTCATAAGTTATCAAGGAATTCCTATATTTTAAACAGCTCGTTGAATAAGTTCCCTTGTGGCAAACAATATCAGCGTGACGCTGGCGATGATAAGACCATGCATTGAGAGGGACGTTAAGAAAATTCGTGAAGAAATCCAGTTCGAAAAGCCTCCACAGTTTTTTTTTATAAATTCTTCCAGCAATTATTTTGGAAATTCCTTCGAAAGGAATTGTCCTAGGGACAATGCCACAAATTTCTCCAAAATATTGTTTACAAAATTTTCCTTGAATTCCTACAGAAAAATCTTTATTCGGGAAATTCTTAAGGAATACATTTCAAATCTAAGATCTTCCAAGGGTTATTTCATAATTTCTTCCAGCAGTTTTTTTCAGAAATTCTATCCAGGATTTTCCTTCAAAAATTTCTCTAAAGATCCTTCAAGAAAGTCTGTCGTAGATTCGTACAGAAACTCCTCCAGCGATTGCTTCAGAAAATCTTCTAAGGTTGCATTCAGAGAATCCCATAAATATCTACAGGGATTTGTTTCAGAAATTCTTCTTCGGATTTTTTTATGAAATTTTTATGGCAGTTTCTTAAAAAATCTTCTTCTCAGGGTTTGCTCCACTTTTTTCCTGGAATTTCATTGTAGATTTACAAGAAAATGTCGTCAGGGATTTTCCCAGAAATTCTGGCATGACTTCCAGTAGAAGTTCTACATGGATCCATGCAGAAGTTTATGTAGATATTTCACCGGGTATTTCTTTGAAATTCCTGCAGGACTTTCTTCGAGGATACCTCAAGGAATTTCTTCTTGGATTCATCCAAGAACCTTTCTAAAAACTTTCTAAAATCTTTCTAAGAATATTTTCATGCAATTTTTACATGAATTCCTAAATGTTTCTTAGGGTAAATCATCAATTATTGCACACCTTAAAACTCGTCAATTGTTGCACACCTCATAAGAAAAACTGCAACTGAGCAGAGTTCAGGACGAGTCCTGAGCAGAATTCAGGAGAATCCTGCTCAGGATTCGTCCTGCAAGATTCTTCCTGAATCCTGCTCAGGGTTCGTCCTGAATCCTGCTCAGAATTCGTCCTGAATCCTGACCAGGATTTGTCCTGAATCCTGATCAGGATTTGTCTTGGATTCTGCTCAGGATTAGTCATGAATTCTGCTCAGGATTCGTTCAAAATCTTGCTCCGGATTCGTCCTGAATCCTGATCAGGAATTGTCCTGAATCCTGCTCAGGATTTGTCTTGAATTCAGGTCAGGATTCATCCTGAATGCTGCTTGGGATTCGTCCTGATTCCTGCTCAGGATTCGTTCTAAATCCTTGTCAGAAATCGTCCTGATTCCTGCTCAAAATTCGTCTTGAATCCTGCTTGGGATTCGTCATGAATGCTGCTCAGGGTTCGTCCTAAATTCTGCTCAGGGCTTGTCCTGAATCCTGCTCAGGATTCGTCCTGAATTCTGCTCAGGGTTCGTTCAAAATCTTGCTCCAGATTCGTCCTGAATCCTGATCAGGATTCGTCCTGAATCCTGCTCAGGATTCGTCCTAAATTCTGCTCAGGGTTCGTTCAAAATCTTGCTCCGGATTCGTCCTGAATGCTGCTTGGGATTCGTCCTGATTCCTGCTCAGGATTCGTTCTAAATCCTTGTCAGAAATCGCCCTGATTCCTGCTTCGAATTCGTCTTGAATCCTGCTTGGGATTCGTCCTGAATCCTGATCAGGATTCGTCCTGAATTCTGCTCAGGGTTCGTTCAAAATCTTGCTCCAGATTCGTCCTGAATCCTGATCAGGATTTGTCCTGAATCCTGCTCAGGATTCGTCCTAAATTCTGCTCAGGGTTCGTTCTATATCTTGCTCCGGATTCGTTTTGAATGCTGCTTGGGATTCGTCCTGATTCCTGCTCAGGATTCGTTCTAAATCCTTGTCAGAAATCGCCCTGATTCCTGCTCCGAATTCGTCTTGAATCCTGCTTGGGATTCGTCCTGAATCCTGATCAGGATTCGTCCTGAATCCTGATCAGGATTTGTCCTGAATCCTGATCAGGATTTGTCCTGAATCCTGATCAGGATTTGTCCTGAATCCTGATCAGGATTTGTCCTGAATCCTGATCAGGATTTGTGTTGAATCCTGATCAGGATTTGTCTTGAATTTTGCTCAGGATTCGTCCTGAATGCTGCTTGGGATTCGTCCTGATTCCTGCTCAGGATTCGCTCTAAATCCTTGTCAGGAATCGTCCTGATTCCTGCTCAAAATTCGGCTTGAATCCTGCTTGGGATTCGTCCTGAATGCTGCTCAGGAGTCGTCCTGAATTCTGCTCAGGATTCGTCCTGAATTCTGCTCAGGGTTCGTTCAAAATCTTGCTCCGGATTCGTCCTGAATGCTGCTTGGGATTCGTCCTGATTCCTGCTCAGGATTCGTTCTAAATCCTTGTCAGAAATCGTCCTGATTCCTGCTCCGAATTCGTCTTGAATCCTGCTTGGGATTCGTCCTGAATCCTGATCAGGATTCGTCCTGAATCCTGCTCAGGATTTGTCTTGAATTCTGTTCAGGATTTGTCTTGAATTCTGTTCAGGATTTGTCCTGAATCCTGCTCAGGATTTGTCTTGAATTCTGTTCAGGATTTGTCTTGAATTCTGTTCAGGATTCATCCTGAATGCTGCTTGGGAATCGTCCTGATTCCTGCTCAGGATTCGTTCTAAATCCTTGTCAGAAATCGTCCTGATTCCTGCTCAAAATTCGTCTTGAATCCTGCTTGGGATTCGTCCTGAATGCTGCTCAGTAGTCGTCCTGAATTCTGCTCAGGGCTTGTCCTGAATCCTGCTCAGGATTCGTCCTGAATTCTGCTCAGGGTTCGTTCAAAATCTTGCTCCGGATTCGTCCTGAATCCTGCTCAGGATTCGTCCTGAATCCTGATCAGGATTCGTCCTGAATCCTGATCAGAATTTGTTCTGAATCCTGATCAGGATTTGTCCTGAATCCTGCTCAGGATTCGTCCTGAATTCTGCTCAGGGTTCGTTCAAAATCTTGCTCCGGATTCGTCCTGAATCCTGATCAGGATTCGTCCTGAATGCTGCTTGGGATTCGTCCTGATTCCTGCTCAGGATTCGTTCTAAATTCTTGTCAGAAATCGTCCTGATTCCTGCTCAAAATTCGTCTTGAATCCTGCTTGGGATTCGTCCTGAATGCTGCTCAGGAGTCTCCCTGAATTCTGCTCAGGGCTTGTCCTGAATCCTGCTCAGGATTCGTCCTGAATTCTGCTCAGGGTTCGTTCAAAATCTTGCTCCGGATTCGTCCTGAATCCTGCTCAGGATTCGTCCTGAATCCTGATCAGGATTCGTCCTGAATCCTGATCAGGATTTGTCCTGAATCCTGATCAGGATTTGTCCTGAATCCTGATCAGGATTTGTCCTGAATCCTGATCAGGATTTGTCCTGAATCCTGATCAGGATTCGTCCTGAATCCTGATCAGGATTCGTCCTGAATCCTGAGCAGGATTTGCCCTGAATCCTGATCAGGATTCGTCCTGAATCCTGATCAGGATTTGTCCTGAAAAAAAACTAAAACTTGTATCAAATTTGTTCTGAAATATATAACAGAACTTGCTATAATTTTGTTATGATTTTGCATGATAAAATCTTGTTATGATTATATCTCAACTTGTTATATTTTTGTTTAAATTGGAACGAGTTTTGTTTGATTTTTTGTTATTTCAACTATTAACGGTACATGTTTTCTAACAACCGTTGGTACAAAATTCATAATAACAAAATAACACGGCCTGTAATAATATTGTTTTTCCCATCTTGTGAGGTTGGAGCAATTTATGGAGTAATCTCTGGCGTAAGTACAGGAGGAAACTCTGCAATGTTTGAATGAGTTATTGGTAAAATATCAAGAAACTATTGCTGTTTGAATCTCTGTAGAAGAATTCCTGGAAAAATCTCTAGAGAATTCCTAGAAATATCTCTGAAGAACTTTTGTAGGAATCTCTAGAGAAGTTCCCGCATCACCACGAATGCAAGAGAATTCCCTGTGGAATTCTTTAAGAAATCCCGGTAAATTTTTTAAAGGACTTCCCTCCAGTAGAATTCCTGAAGAAATCCCAGTGGAATTCTTCAGGAATTTAAGAACAAATCTGTGGAATTTGCAAAAGATGCACAGCGGAAAGCCCAGAAAAAATTTTAGTGGAATTCGAAGATGATTTTTAGAAGAGTCGGTGTAATTGAGAAAAATAACCATCAAGAATTTTCCCACCCAAAATGTCACCGGTTGAACTGGTTTTTTTGTGTGAGAATTTTGCTAGAATTTCTACCGGAATATACATCAGGATTTCCACCAGGAAATAATTCAAGCAAGGTGATCTGAGATGTCTAAAAATGAGTCTACGTAGCTTATGGACAACGGTCTAGAAAGGCTTTGTTCATGGTAGATTATGTGCCAGGAAAAAAAAGAGAAATTAAAATAAATTGTGAAGGCATTCGGATACATTTGCAGACAGATTCTTGGCATCCATGTCTTTGGTTCAACCCCTCCATCTGTCTTCACCCCGTTGCCCACCTCCACCAGACGGCTGGATAGATGGTCGGATTAAAGCGGAAGAATGATGTGTGCACGTGACCTTTTTAATAAAGGCGTTCTCGCACTGAACCGCAGCCGCCCGAACCCATCCATCCAAGAAGGCGACCTGGGAGTCTCTTCATCACACGCCCGCCTCAGCCTGCTTGCTATATGATAAATGGCTACTACCGTCGTCGTCTCCATCGCCATGGGTACCTACCCATTGGATGAACATGATGATGGTGATGCAGTCGTCAGAGAATATGAGATTTTGACCTCCTCTCGTCGGCAGACGTCGCCACCACTCACTCCATGGAGTAGCGTAGACACCGAAAATGTGTGTTTGAATGTTTCACATTCGCATATCTCCAGTCGTGAATATAAACGACGATCATCGCATCGCAAAGATGGGGACTGTCGAAGGGGATGCCACCGTGCCGGTGCGGATCTATTCTATGGCCTACCTCCAGAAGTGAAATAGGAAACTTTTCAGACGAGATTTTGCTGCCGCATATATTCATACGCTGACTAGACAGGCGGCGTATCCCGGGTACAGGCAAAGAACAAACCAAGGATGAACGAATCAAACAAATTTGTAATCATATTTGATTTAATCTTGCTTTTGATAACAAAATAATCAGTTATAACAAAATTAGTTATTATCTGAAAAAAAAAGAAAATCTTATCCAGGACAACTTTGCTACTCATTAGAGCAAAATCAATAATTATCATGTTCTTTTGAAGAATAAAACATCTTGCTCCTACTTTGTTCTTAATAACTCGGTGATATCTAGTTCAGTTATTCTGGATTAACGAACAGTATGCCATTTTTTTTTCTTATATTTACAAAATTAGTTATCATTTAGTTATTTTCCTGTAAAATGTCGGTTCCTTCTCATCAATCCAGTAACAAAATTTGCCATTCAGCCTTGCATTCAGCTACTCAATTTCAATATCAAAATTTGATCTTTCCTTGTTACTTTCTCCTGCGCGGGATGTGTTATGAATAGAAAAGCTGGTTCCGCCATCAAACCGTGTCGCCACCTCCATCACAACCACCGCACACGCCGGTATGATGATGATAAGTGATGTTTATGTTTTGATTCGGTGTTCATTAGCAGCCCCGCGACTATTAGGTTAGGTTAGGCTATAAAGGAAAGTTGATCCTGGGCTGGCTGGAAGCTGAGTTGAGAAGAGCAGCCAGCGCGCTATTTGTGGAATTTTCATTTATTGTGCCGGTTGATTATTATCATTTGCGGTGGCGGTGTGGAACTGGAACTGAATAGTAGCGATGGGGCTGATGAGATGAGCAGCTGAGTGAAAACAGTGATTTATTATCAGATTAGAATTTTCTGGATTTGGGTGGAGTAGGATTTGAATTAGTTTGGATTATATTTAGCAAATAGAATCACGACGCGTAATTGATGGCAACGTGGTTTTGGAAATGGATGGGAAATTTTATCGTTTCCACAAGTTAACAAATTACCGGTTTTGTTCAAAACAACCTTAACAGCTTGAGCTTGAGATTGATTGACCTCCTATAGATGCTGCTTCTGTCAGTGCTGAAAATCTCATTTCGGCATATCTGTATTCAATCACCCACAGCTCATGTCAGAGCCCGTTCCTAAAAATATCATGTATGAAAACTTGTGCGGCTAGTTAGTTCTACAAAAAAGTCACGAAAAAACCGTTTATCTCCAATATTTATGGTAAATATCATCGACTTCTTTCGAAAAATGCCAGTTGATATTCACCATGAATGTCAATTGACATTTTTCGAAGGTCGAAGTCGATGACATTGACCTTAACTATTGAAGTCAAAGCAGTTTTTCCGTGACTTTTTTATAGGACTGATCTAGCCGCACAAAATTTTCATACACCACATTTTCAAATTTGGCTTCTGAAATGAGCTGTGTGAGTGATTGAATCTAGATCTGTCAAAATGACATTTTCAGCACTGGCTCCAGTAACGTCAGATCAGCTACACTCACACAAGGAACCAATGAGATATCTGCCGGGGACTAGGAGGCATCTTCAGTGTATGAGTGTTGGTTATCTTCTATATTTAGACGAGAATAGCGCCTGCTACGTCAGATTGCAGAGCAATGTAGGGAAAAGGAAGAAAATGATTATAATCGTTGCGATTTCTTACGCCTTCATTTGTAGAAAAAGTAACTCTGGGACTTCTTTCAAGAATTTTTTCAGTAATCCTTTCAGACCAAATACATATTTCAGGGACTTTTTTTCAAGAAATTTCTTCGAGAATTGCCTACAAATTCCGTTAGAAATTTGTCAACGGATTCTTAAAAATATGTATATATTTATATCAAACAACACATCATTTTGAAATTATCTTTATGGATTTTGTTTTTCGTTTCAGTAATGTGTTTAAGAATTTAACTAGTAATTTCTCTGAAATCATTCAAAAGAATATATAGAAAAGTTCAACATGGATTGGTTCAGAAATACCTGCAGAAAATTTCTTCTAATTTCTGTTGAGAAGTTTTAGAGTTTCTTCTAGAAACTTGAGAAGTTTTAGAGTTTCTTCTAGAAATTTATCAAAAGATTTTGTTTTAGATAACCATTCACGGATACGTTCAGAAATCCCTTTATGGGTCCCAGTAAAAAAAAATCTACAGGTATTTCTTAAGAAACACTTTCAACGATTCCTACAGAAATCCGCCAGGGACTTTTGAAGATATTTCGCCAAGAATGCCTTCGGAAAATTCTCGAAGAATTCCTTCGCGAACTCTTTTAGGGTTTTGTTTAGTAAATTCATAGTTTTCTTTAAATTTTTTTCCAATGCTTTCTAGAATTTATTCTTGAAATTAATTCAAGATCTCTATTATAAAGCCTTTTTTGGATTTATGAAAAATTATCTCCAGGAATTCTTTTCAGAAAATCTTATACGGATTCCTTTTGAAATTCTTTTAAAACATATTTCATGGGGTTTCTTAAAAAATCCTTTTGAGTTTCTGTCAGAATTTTCCTCTAGAAAATCCTCCTTAATCTGAGAATTCTACTAGAACAGCGTCTATGCGTTTCCTCAGAATATCTTCCATAGATTCATTCAAAAGCCCGCATGAGGATTCGTTCAGGATTTCTCAAGTAATTGCTTCAAAAATTCATGAGAATTAGAAATTTATCCGGAGATTGCCTCGCAAATTCTTTATATATATATATATATATATATATATATATATATATATATACATATATATATATATACATATATATATATATATATATATATATATATATATATATATATATATATATATATATATATATATATATATATATATATATATATGTATCAATACTTCATGGCCGTGTAATTAGCGGCACCAGTCATCTAGGCGTTTCGTAAGATTCAGAGTGTGGGTTCGATTCCCACTCCAGTCGGTGAAAATTTTTCGTAACGTGATCGTTCGGTCTGTGCAACCTCTGGTTGAAGATGGTGTAGGGTAGAAACATCAGTTTTGGCCAGTCAGGTGAAAACCATACATTTTGATTAAAAAATGGCAGAAAAAAATTCTTAAAAAAAATCAGCTCTCATATATCTATCTTGACCACGGTGCTTCTATTTTGGCCGCTCCCTTAATAAATACACATGATTGGACAAAATAGAATTCAAATGTGAGAATATGGCCAAAACTGATGCAGATCCTCTATTTTGAACAGTGTCCGCACCCTAGTGTATTTTAAATTTGTACAAGGACTCCTTAAGGACATCTTCTACGGTGGATTCCTTCAGAGTTAACTCCAGGAATTTGGTCTTAAAATCCACCATGGTTTCTTCTCGAAACTTCCCGAGATTTTTTAAGAAACTTTTGCAACGCTTTCTTCAAATCTCCCTGAACGAGTTTCCGAGAAATTTTCTGTGTCAGGAACTCTTTTAGGAACATCTCAAGAGTGTTTTTGAGGGTACTTTACAGAAGCTAATCTAGGCGTTTCCCCAGGAATTTCTGCAGGAACTCTTTTAGAAATATGCACGCAGATTTCTCCAGGAATACTTTTGGGAAACCCTCCAGGAAGTTTATTTAAAAAAATCTTCTGGATTTTTTCAAAAAAAATATCCTCAATAAACTTTTTAGGAATTCCACCAACGGATTCTCGATTTGGAGCTTCACTATGAAGTTTTACGGAAATTCATCCCGGGATTCCTTCAATAATTTCCTTGGAATTTCTTCAGATATCTCTCCAGAGATTCATTGAAGAAACTTGCGGGAAAATCTGCGAGTATTCTACTGGAGATTTCTTTAGAAACTTCTGCTCGGGCTCGTTCGAGAATGTTTCCAAAGTCTTTTTCAGAATTTTACAAAAGTTTTTACATGAAGCTTTTGTCAGAAATACCTCTAAATTTTAGAAAAATCGGCAGAGGTTCCTTCGCAAATTCTTAAAAAATATCCAAGGGTTTTTTTTTTCAGAAATGACTCCTACGGTTTCGTCAAAAATATCTTCTGGGATTCCATCAGGGGTTCCTGCAAGAATAGTTTCAGGGATTCATGGCTTTTCCTCAGAATTTTTTCAAAAGTTGCACAAAAAATTACTGAAACAATACTTGAAAGAATCCCTGAAGGAATCCATTCAAAGCTAAGTCTTGGAGAATCCCAAAGTCTTATAAAATGAGAAGTTAACTCTGGATGAATTCTGAGATGAATTTCTGAGAGAACACCTGTAGTAACTTCTTAAGATACCTTCTTAATTCCATGAAAAAAAAATGCTTGACAAATTTCTGAAGAGATCCCTAAGTGATTCCCGAAGGTATCAGTAGATGATTTTTTGCAGATATCATTTCAAAAACGTCTACCTAAACTGCAGACAAAGGTACTTGCGGTATTTTTAGAGAGATTCTTCAATCATTTTCTGAGGATTTTTTGATCTCGTGAAGATATACTCTAGAGGATGTTTTTTAAGAATTTCTTCACAATTTCTTAAGGAAACAGTACACAAAATTCTACATAACACTACCTGAAGAATTTCTGTAGAAAATCCAACATAAACAAAAAACAAATCTTCGAGCAATTCTTGAGAAAACCACTGAAACAAATTTCTAAAAAAATATACTGTTGAAGGAATCTTCGAAAGAATACCAAAAAGAGCTGGAGAACCAAATATTTTAATTTTTTGTTTTTTTTTTCAAATACCAAGGAATGCATTCCAATTTCTGTAGGAATTGTTGAGAGAATGTTTGAGGAAAACCCTGAGGCATTACCGAAAAAAACTCGGAAGGAATCCCTGAAGAAAGTTGAGAAATTAATTCCAAGCAAACCCTGCTTGAGGAACTTTTGGAGAAACTCTTGAACGACTCTACAAAAGATTTCTTCAGAAACTTTTCAGAGATATTTCTTCATAAATTCCTGCTGGGACTCGTTCAAAAATGTTTCCGGAGACGTTTTAAGTATTCAAGGAATTTCTTAAGACTTTTTCAAAAGTTTTTCCATGGAGTTTTTTTTCCGAAATTTATCTAAACTAAAAAAAAACTCTGCAGAGGTTCCTTTGCAAGCTCTTCCAAAAGATGCAAGTGATTTTTTTTAGAAAATTTCTCCTGCGGTTTCGTAAGAAACACTTTCCGGGATTCCATCAGAGGTTCCTGCTAGAATTGTTTCTTGTTTTCCCAGAAATTTTCAAAAAGTTGCACAAAACATTGCTTCAATAAATCCATGAAAGAACCCATTAAAAACTATGCCGTTGTAAATTTCCAGAAACCGTTCTTGAACATTTTCTGGAGAGACATTATGGCATTTTTTTTATTATCGTACAAATTGGGCCGAAGCGTCTCAGATTTTCATGAAACTTTTTCCACAGGCAGGGCTCATGGATAAATGAATCAAAAAAAATTAAGAAAAATTCAGGGTCGCCTATTTTCCCGGAAAACTCTGGTGGAAATTTCTTGTTTTCCCCTGACACTACTTACTTTGAAAAATTTTAACTCAAGAACGAAACATCGTAGAAACAAAGTTTTTTTTTTTGAAAATGAAAGTAAATTTCCTCAGAAATTAAAAAAAAAGAACATGAACTGGACAAAGTTTTCCACAAAATTTTCCACAGTTGAGAAAATTCTTAAAGAAAAGCCGGAAAACTATGCCCGAACTCGTGGAAAATTTTCAAAAAATATTTTTGAGAAGGTTATTTCATAAGCATTAATTGCTGTAATTTTTGGAATGCTCTTTTTTTCGTTTTTGAGTTATGGCCAATTTTGTTTAAAAATGTCCAAATGTGCCATATAACCCTCTTTTTTTTTAACGTAACTCAAGAAGCATCGTTGAAACAAAGTTTTTTTTTAATAAAAATGAAAGCAAATTTTCTCAGGAGTCCAAAAAAATATGAAGTGGAAAAAGTTTTCCACAAAATTTTCCACCGTTGAAAAAAATCATAAAGAAAAACCGGAAAAACCATGCTTGAATTCGTGGAAAATTTAAAAAAAAATTGAGAAGGTGATTTCATAAGCTTTGATCGCTGAAACTTTTGGAATGCACTTTTTTTCTTTCCTGAGTTATGACCAATTTTGTGAAAAATGGCCATGTAAGCCTATATTAGAAATATGGTAATTTTTCATAAAGTTCGGGCATAGTTTTTAAGGCTTTTCCTTATAAATTTTCTCAACGGGGGAAATTTTGTAAAAAACTTTACAAACATAGCTCAAAAACGAAAAAAAAGAGCGTTCCAAAAATTTCAGTTATTAAAGCTTATGAAATAACCTTCTTAAAATATTTCTTTGAAAATTTTCCACGAGTTCGGGCATAGTTTTTCCGGCTTTCCTTTACGAATTTTCTCAACTGTGGACAATGTTGTGGAAAACTTTGTCCAGACATATTTTTTAAAATTTGCTTTCATTTCTTAAAAAAAACGATGCTTCGTTCTTGAGTTATGATTTTTAAAAGTAAGTACTATCAGGGGAAAACAAAAAAATTCCACCTGAGTTTTCCGGGAAAATAGGCGACACTGAATTTTTCTCGATTTTTTTTTGTTCATATGTATATCTATGAGCCCTGCCTGTGGAAAAAGTTCCATGAAAATCTGTGACCCTATGGCCCACAGTACGGTAATAAAAAAAAATCTCCATTTCCTAGAGAAATTTCGGAAGGAAGTTCAGCAGAAACAAAAAAGAAATCCTGGAGGAATTTTACAGAGAATCACTGGAAAAATGAGCTGTTGAAGAAATTTTCGAAAGAATTCCTAAAAGAGCTGGAGAACCCTCGCTATTATTCTTAAAAAAAAAAAATCTTGATATTTTTGTTTATTTTTTTTTTTTTTTGAAAAATGTCAAGGAATGTAATCTTTTTTCGGCAGGAATTGCTGAGAGAATCTTTGGAGAAAACCCTGAAGATAAAAGGAATCCCTGAAAAAAATGTGAAATAATCCCAAGCAATCCCTGTTGGAGGAATATATTTAGGAAATTCTGAAGAAACCCATGAACGACTTTCAGAAGAATCTATTTAGAATTTTCTTTGGAAATGAGAGAATCTTGATGATACGTATTAATACTCGAACGAATCTCTGAAAAAATGTTAACAATGATTTCCGAAAGAGTTCCTTGAAAAATCTCTTAATTTCTAATGGAAGATTTTAGAAGAATTTCAAAAAAAAACTCCTTATCTCTATAAAAAGTTCTCCAAGAATTGCATGGTTTATAGAAATCTCTGGAGAAATTCCTAGAGAGAGTGTTTTAGAAATTCCCCGGAAAAAAACTTTTGAAGAAAATTCTGATAATATTTCGGAAGAAATACCCTGAAAAATGTTTGAAGAAATACATGCACGAACTTTTATATCTATCCCTGAAGCAGTAATTCTTTAACTCAAAGAATCCCAGGAGGATTTCTTTTTGGGAAACTCGTGGACATGTTTCAGAATGAATCTTTTGAAAAATTTCTTCAGAAACTCCTGAATAACATCCAAGGACTATTTCTGGATGAGTTTCTAAAGAAGTTTTCAAATACATGGGTGGAAATTAATTCTAAGGGGACACCTGGATGAATTTCTGAAACAACCTTCGCTGCAATCATTCTAGGAAATTGTATGGAATCTTCATTCTTTAAAAATTCTGGTAATTTTTTTATAAATCCTGAAAGAATTTCTAAGGGAATCTCAAGCGATGTCCCTGGAGGGAAAAATGATGAAGAAGCGCATGGGAAGGAGCACATGCCAAAAGAATTCTCAGGGTAACCTTTAAAGGAATTCTCACTGAACTCACGAAAAGAATTTCTGCAAGAATGACCCTTCCACGATGATTAGAAAAATTTAGAGATAAAAAAGTGAAAAACTATTCCTTGGTTTTCATGGAGGTGTTATTCAGGAATAACTCTTTATTAGGCACAATATTGAAGTCCATTCCATGGGGCGCTGAAATTTCAAACCTGGAGTAACCAGCGTTGATTTTACCATGAAAGAACTGATACACTGAAAATATTTTTTCGTAAAACCTCTACGAGCATGTTTCGTAAAACCAGTTCGCGTAAATTGAAAGCAATTTGTGTATAATATACGGTCTATTCATAGGACAGAGAAAATGTTTGATATATCTTGATGCATGGAAAATTCCCCACCTGAATCCCTCAACAATCGCTCAGTTTCAAACAACAATTCCAATGGTAGTCACTGCAGAAAGTTTATGTTGATAGTTAAATAAACAATATATTAACAAATATATAAACATTGTATCATTTTAGATACCAAAACTAAAAAATACAGTCTTCATCATGAATTTACCATTATTGCATAGTTTTAGCACCAAAATTCCATAAAACAGTAGTCATCTTGAACTTTTGTCCGCCATCTTCGATTTCGGACCGCCATATTGGGTCTCGCACCTTCTTTCATCCCGCTTTTTCTCAGGTGTTCATCAAAAAGAATGAGTGATAAAAAAGAACAAGATGCCTACCTAGCGATGCCGACCTTTAAAGGGCAATGACTTGTTGCCTTCATATCTCAACAGTTTCTTCAATATCGAATATACGAAAGGAGTCAACTGTATTCCAATGAAGAAAAATACACACACTCACAGCCTACTACTTCCGGGCGTAATTTTTCATCCCTGGAGAAATGTTATATCATCGAAAGCATAAAGACACTGATTAAATTAGTCTCTTCGTACTCCCAGCGTCTTTCGGTGTCTCCTCGCCTTCACCCCATCATGGCCCACTATGATTCCAAATGAAACGTAAACACGGGACGGCAAAAGCACACGCCTCGACCTAGAGCTAGGTACTCGATATAATGGTTGAAAGGCTTGCAGTAGTGTCTACTAGCGACGACGACCATACGGGCCATCAAAGCAAGCCACCATCCACCGCTGTCTCCGTCACCGTCGAGTCCCATTTGTGGAGTGAACAAACTCCCTTAGGGGCACGGGAATGCACTGGAGATTGACTCGTCGTCGAGGATCGTTTCTTTTACGGTACGGGCAAGTGGCAGGCGGCCACACACGTGTACCCAGCCAGTATAGTGGGTGAACGAACAGTTATCTATCTCCGTTAGGGTGACAATTTCTGAAACGTACCTCACAACCGGATGACACTGGTTGACAGTGTAGAATGTTGCTAAATGAATAAAGTAGTAAAGTTAGCATTCTTCAAATTCACATCGAGGTTAAGGTGATTGTGTGGATATAATTTTTCTCGAACAAGTCATGATTTTTGGAATAATGTATGTTTTCATGTTATGAAAGTACACAATGAAAAAAGAACATGTAACTTACTTTGTCGCATTGCAATCTCGGCGTAACGTTTTGGATCACCGATGTGGAAAAGTGAAAAGTTAAGTCATGGTATCATGATGCGTGAAAACTGTAATCATGACCTAAGTTTATTAAGACATAAGCATGATTGATGGATCCAATAATTGCCATTCATGATTCTCCGATTCCCGATCACAAAGTTTCCATAATCTGGCCAGATATGTTTTGATTGAGGCGAAAAAAGTTGGACTAGTTTACATTTGGAATAACCCGATATGCTTGTATTGTTTATTCATGGTTTTCGGTATTTTAGTCATGGTTTTATGACTCAGCGTCACGATGTTTTATTTGGAATAACGGAAACAACTTCAACATTCATTATTATAACGCTGTTGGCTAACGCTACTTTTGTGTATGGAAATTGGCTTTATTATTCATGACAACCAACCTTTTAACCTTCAACTCAGGTTCACGATTTCATGACTTATGAGTCATGAATCCAGCAACTACATGTTGTTTTGCTAGTTGATCATAAACTGAAATGGAACCTCGATCCAAATGATCACCCTAATGAACCCTAGCTGCTGTAGAACTGGACACGGTGAGCATGTGGTTTCAATTGAAGCACGAGGCCTACACAAAGAAACCATCCAGCCGGGGAAAGACAGTAACAACCTCTTGATGTTCGCCATTATGAAAAGAGTTTTTGATACATATTTACACACACACCAGTTGGTTGGAAGTCAAGTGGCCCAAGGGGGGAAATTACCAGTGTTTAAATAGTTGTAACTACCAGCAAACATACACAAAAAATACCCTATGGTATCACCTTGTCGAATGTGTCACTTCTTTCGCTCTGGGTGAGAATTATCCTTTTCGTTTGGGTAGCTGACAGACTGGAACTAATTACCAGCGCAAATAGGGAACTAATTGACTGCACAAAAATCCGATGCAGTCACCGGCCGTCCCCCGACAACAAGGGGGATGCAAATTCAATTAGCTGCAGCGAGTGAGCGAGACAGAGAGTGAGTGAGCGCGTGCACAAGAAAGCAATTGACGACGATGCGATGGTTGACGCAACCTGCTGCAGTTGCTGCTGAATGGTGAATTGTGTCGCTGGCGCTGCTGGGTAAACAGTTGTTATTACATCAGAGTGCTGTTGCTGCTGCTGCTGCAGTGATATCCCTTGTTGGCTTCCAGTTGGCAAGGAAAACGCCCCGAGTGGAAGGGGGGGGGGGGGGGGGGGTTGTAATTATGGCAAGTGCTGATTTTACGTTTCCAGATCTAATGGTAGCTTTTCTCGATCAACTATGTACGATTAGTACCTAACTAGATGCTATAGAGATGTTATACATGTGGCGCTTGGCAATGCTGCTCGAATTGGTTCCAACATGTAGATGTAGAAGTTTTAAAGTTTAATTGAGCAAAATGATTGCGTGTCGACATTTGTTCGATGGGGGATTTATCCACGCAGATGGTGAAGATTAAACAAACAGAGGCTGTCATTTGAATTTAAATGTTGATGTCTTTGTTGAATTTGTTGCTCTCTGGAATGTAGGACTTGATATTTTGAGAAACTTGGTACAAATATGATTTTTCGTTTAAGATTTGGTGAACTGATAACATTCTGATTCCAGATAATTCGCATTCAATATCTGCGGTCCAAGGCCCATAAGAGTTGATATATTTCGATTCTTTAGTCGCTGCTCAAGGCGAAACTGGAAGCATTTCCTCATTTTTTTTTGTTTTTGTTTTTTTTTATAACGAAGCATGATTTTTAAAATCGGTTTTCGTACTCATGTGGAGTACGGGTCAAGGTATCTTCTGTTTTATTTTTTCCCTAGTGGAAAATGTTTTTCAGTTTTCCATTAAACCATATTTTTGAAGTTTTGTTTAATAACTGTTTGTGTAAAACTGAAAAACAATATCCAAAAGAAAAAAAATAGAATATACCTTGATTCTTCTTTAAATGTGTTTGGAAGTCAATTTTGAAAATATTACTCCGATATTCAATGAAAAAAAATCAAATAATGAAGAAATGCTTCCAGTTTTGCCTTAATACTAGTACTGTCATCGAGGCTACTCCCCAAATTACTCACTAACTTGGTCTACACATTTTTGTCACAATTTATGATCCTCTATCACTCCTTAAAAAGTTTGCATTCACCCATCGGGACTCCCCGGAACCAATTCCGGAACACTACCGGTTCAGATATGGTTTGATACTGTCTTCCTGCTAACCGTTCATCAGGTTACCGAAAATGCCGCTGTTTGATATGTCGCATACATGGGTTTGGTTCTCTTTTATATTGGGCAACTTCCGGCGGGACACCCAGAACTGGTTCCGGAACACTACCGGTTCTATTATGGTCTTAGACTATTTTCCTGCTTACCGTTCATCAGATTATCGAAAATGCCGCTGTTTGATGTGCCGCATGAATGAGTTATGTTCAATTTTATATTTGGCCACTTCCGGCGGGACATCCAGAACCGGTTCCGGAACACTACCGGTTCAGATATGGTCTGATAGTATTTTCCTGCTAACCGTTCATCAGGTTTCCAAAAATGCCGCTGTTTGATGTATCGCATGAATGAGTTATGTTCAATTTTATATTTGGCCACTTCCGGCGGGACACCCAGAACCGGTTCCGGAACACCACCGGTTCAGATATGGTCTTATACTGTTTTCCTGCTTACCGTTCATCAGGTTATCGAAAATGCCGCTGTTTGGTGTGTCGCATGCATGGGTTTGGTTCACTTTTATATTTGGCCACTTCCGGCGGGACATCCGGAACCGGTTCCGGAACACTATCGGTCCTGATATGATCCGAGACTATTTTCCTGCTTTCCGTTCCTCAGATGATCGCAAATGCCGTGGTTTGATATGTCGTATGCATGGGTTTGTTGCATTTTCATGTCTGGCCCCTCTCAGGGGTACCGGTCCGGAACACCTAAATGGTAATAACTCCGGAACGGCTGGACTGATCTGAACGATTTTCAATAGGAAACAATGGGACTGTATGCCGCGTCGAATGAACCGTCGGTCATTAAAATCGGTTGAGCTTTACTGCCAAAAAGTGATGTGAGTTTTTTGTACACACACATACACACATACACACACACGCACACACATACACACATACACACATACACACACACAGACATCACCTCAATTCGTCGAGCTGAGTCGATTGGTATATGTGACTCGACCCTCCGGGCCTTCTATCAAAAAGTCATTTTTAGAGTGAACATATAGCCTTTCCAGTACACTTAGTGTACGAGAAAGGCAAAACGAATCTTCTCAAAATCTACGTATTTATTGCGGTCTCATAAACATAATAAATAACCTTTCTGAGTGTTAAGGAGCCCTTATACATGTAAGAAAAACTCCACTGGAATATTGAGAATTATGCTTCAGGCTTTATATTAAAAAAAAAAACGCAAAATTTTAATTAAAATCTGGTTTGTGATGTTGGAACTATTTTTAACACTCTGCCGAACATAAGACAATAGCTCAAGTGATTTCAAGATTTTGGTTTTGATTTTAACTTGAACAACGGAGCAATATTTTCAAACCCGGTTTTGATACATATTTAGAGGTAGAATTAAGGTATCTTCTTTTTTTCTTGGTGGAAAATGTTTGTCAGTTTCTAAAAAATCATTTTTTTTAACTTCGCCTTAAATTGTTTTATTGGAAATTTCTCTATCGGCATCCAAAATAAAAAAAAACGTTAAACACCCGTTAGATTATCCTCAAATTTTTGCGCCTCCTTTTTCACGAAACAAAAACTGGGAAATAAAATTGCCTTGCCTCAGAAACCGTTTAGGAATTAATTAGGAAAGTTCTCCAAGGCTTCCTTTAGAAATTCCCACAGCAATTCCTTCCACGATTAGTGAAACGAAATATTTTTTTTAAGTCTTGAATGAATGCTACTGATTTTTTTCTACGCATTTCACCAAAAATTGCTGCATGAATTCCTTCAAGTATTTTGTTTTTCGGAACTTTGTCCAGGAATTCCTTCAATATCTCTAAAAATTTATTCCGGAATTTCTTCAGGGATTTTTTTCGAATTGGGAGAAGAATTTTTCAAAATTTATTCTTGCATTTTTTTTTTAATTTCCATCAAAAATTTCTTTAAAAAAAATTCAAGCACATTTCATTCAACAGAGACGTGAAGTAGGTGTTCATCTAATTCCATCCGAAGTAGATTTGGATTTTGAAAGGGAACAAACCATATGCATTAGCACTCCGAATACCGCGATAAAAAACTTTACACGGAATACCATGATCAGAATATAGTGGGAACTAAAACTTTGAGGAGCTCGTTCTCAGCCGGCTGTGAACCGATTTTTAATTTTCTCTCAGGGGTCTTTTACCCAACTATTCTACTTTTATTTTAAACAGAATTCATTTTTCCTCCAGAATGGCGTGAGTAAGGAACGTTTTTTTTAATTGATATATTTTTGCTTGCATGAAAAATTTAAGTCTGACCAAAGTCAGTTATAATTCGGGACAATGGAAATTTGCGGCAAAATTTCTCAAATTTCGCGGGCCAACATTGCGAGTTTCGCGGTGATTTCGCGGTGCCATATTTTTGATCGTATTGTTAAAGAAAACATCAATTTTGCATGCGAAACGAATAATTCACTTGGATTTTATGAGACGTAATCATAAATTTACAGGGAAAGTAACAAATTTGATGAAAAATTGGAGAAGAAGTTGATGTAAAATGTATTAAACTATTAAATTATTTTACATTGGTAAAATTTATCAGCCAATTTATTTTTTAAATCTTAAAATTAGCGAAACTTTGAGGTTATTTTCTGAATTTTCCCAGATTTCGTGTCATTTCGCGGGATTTCTTAAATTTCGCAACCATTGCCCAATTTCGCGGATTTCGCGGCTTCCGCGAAATCGCGAATTTCCATTGTCCCTAGTTATAATGATTGCAAAACGTCATTTCTGATAATCAGGCATAGTTTAAAGGTAATACAAAATGTTCGCAACTATCTTGAGCATCCCTCGCTACGACGAACAAGCGCTCCAGTGCTCTTGCCAAGTATCCTAGAGGGCTAGGGCCTTCAGCAAAGTTTTCTAGATTGGCTGGTGCTACATTTTTATGTGTTTGGTTTTGATCTAGATCTGCTGAAACTGACCTAGATAAGTTTTATCTTTCAAATTGACGTTTTAGTGTTCTCGGCATGCATCCCAGAGGATTGGAGTCTTCGGCAAAGTGTTTTGAATTGATTGTTACTAAATTTTTATGTCTTCGGTTTTCATCCAGTTCTGCTAAACCTGATCTAGATAAGCTTTATCTTTCAATACTATGCTCTAGTGTTCTCGGTATGCACCCCACACGGTTGGAATTTTCGGCAAAGGGCTTTGGATTGGTTGGCATTACATTCTTACATCTTCGGGTTTGATCTAGATCTGCTGAAACTGATCTGGATAAGTTTGATCTTTGAATACGACTCTCTAATGTTCTTGATATCCACCCTACAGGGTTGGAGTATTCAGCCAAATGCTTTGGATTGGTTGGTACTACATTCTTACGTCTCCGGTTTTGGTCTAGATCTGCTGAAACCAATCTAGATAAGTTTTATCTTTCAATACGACGCTCTAGCAAAGATAAAACTTATCTAGATCAGTTTTAGCAACACCGAAGACGTAAGAATGTAGTATCAATCAATCAAAAGCACTTTTCCGAAAACTCCATCCCTCTGGGATGCATATCGAGAGCACTAGACCGTCGTGACGAAAGATAAAATTTATCTAGATCAGTTTCAGCAGGTCTAGATCAAAACCGAAGGCGTAATAATGTAGTACCAACCAATCCAAAGCATTTTGCTTAATACTCCAACCCTGTAGGGTAGATACCAAGAACATTAGAGCGTCGTATTCAAAGATCAAACTTATCTAGATCAATTTTAGCAGATCTAGATCAAAACCGAAGACGTCAGAATGTAGTATCTACAAAGCCAAAGCACTTTGTCGAAGACTTCAACCCTCTGGGATGCACACCGAGATCACTAGAGCGATGTATTGGAAGATAAAACTTATCTAGATCAGTTTCAGCAGATCTAGATCAAAACCAAAGACATAAAAATGTTGCACCAATCAATCTAGACAACTTTGCTGAAGACCATGACTCTCTAGGATGCTTGGCAATAGCACTGGAGCGCTTGTTCGTCGTAGCTAGGGATGTTCGAACATTTTGTATTTCCTCTACACCATGGCTGATTATCAGAAATCACGTTTTGCAGTTATTTTAAGCGGTAACTCCCTTGCTCAGACTTAAATTTTTCATGAAAACAAAAAAAATATCAGATTTTTAAAAACGTTCCTTACTCACGCTATTCTTGAGGAAAAATAAGCATCCCTAAAAACATGAATTTTGTGTAAAATAAAAGTAGAATACTTGGGTAAAAGATCCCTGAAAGAAAATTAAAAATCGGTTCACAGGCGGCTGAGAACGAGCAGCTCAAACTTTTAGTTCTCACTTTTTTCCTATCACGGTATTCTGAGTGGTAATGACGACATCGAGTTCAATTCTGAGCCTTCAGGAGATGGAGATGATCAAGTGGCTCCGTAGCTTGGAGGAAAGAAGTATGTACCCGTCTTACGAATTGGGAGTCGATTTCCACCGGAGCACGTTGATTTCTTTTCGAAATTTAAAATCTCAATTTGTTCATCAAATATGTGTGTCTGTTGTCAGACATTCTTTCTCTGGAGAGTCCTCCAGAAATTTCACAAAGAATTGTTTATGAAAATCTGCCATTTCATCAGAGATCAGACATTCATGGTTTCTTCAGAAATCCACCCTAGCAAACTTTTAGAAATTTCTGTAGATATTAATTAAAAAAAATCACCAGAGATTCATGTTGAAAATCGTTCAGTGATATCTTCAGAACCTTTTTCGTTCTTTTAGAAAATATTCTGAAATTTTCTTTAAAAAGTCTTCAAGATTTTTTTGTTAATTTCTGCAATGATTCCTCTAGAAATTTCCACAGGAATTCTCTCCAGGATTCTTTTTTAAATCCCTCCAAGGATTCAATTAATTATCTTCCGGGATTCTTTGGAAATTCCTCCGTTTCTCTTTCATTTATTTCGAAAATCTCTAATGGATTCTTAAAAAATCCATTATCTTGTAAATCTTCCAGAAAACAAATCCTGAAAAAGTCCTTTAGAAATTCTTACGACGATTTCTTTTAAAAATCATCTAGAAAATGCTTCAGAAATTCCCCCAAGAGATTCTTTCTCAAAATCTGGTAGGGATACTTTAGAAATTATTCCTGGGGATCGCATTAGACATTTCTCTAGAGTCTGTCTAGAGTTTCTACCAGAAGTTTTCTTTTTACCTCTGAAACCGTTTGAAAATTACTCCAAGATTTCCTTCAGAAGCTCCCAGAGGAATTTCTTCAGTGATTATTGAAACTAGCAAATCATTCTTAAAAAAAGTCGTGTACTAAAAAAATTCTAAGGGGATTTTTCCACAAATTTCACCAGAAATTCCTGCATGAATACATTAAATGTATGTATGTCCGCATGAATTCCTTCAGAAATCCCTTCAGAGGTTCTTTCAGAAGTTTATCCAGGTTTTCTTTAGAAAATCCTTAAAAGAATCCTTCTGAAATATTTTTCCGAATATTTTTATTCAGAAAATTTTTCAAAAATTCCTTCAAGAATGCATAAAAAGATTCCGCCAGAGTTTTCTAATTGTATTCCTTCTTCAAAGTGTAGAATTATCTTAAGTTAAAATACGCAAAAAAAATTAAAAAAAAAAACTTCATTTATATTTAGGAAAACTTTCAAAATTCACTTTGAAATTTTTTCTAGATTTTGATTTATTTCTTTCACAGATTCCTTAGGAAAATCCACTGTATAATCGAATTTTTAACAAATAATAGTTTTAGAAAATCTTACACCCTCAGAAATTTATTTTAGAATATCTTTGGAAATTCCTCCTTAAAATCCTGTAGAAATGCCTCCATAAGTCGACTCAGAAATTTCTCTATGAATTTCTTCCAAAAATCATTCATAGTTAAGAAATTTCTCTAAATATTTATTCAGAAATTTTCTCCAGGGATGCATATGGGAAATCTTCAGTAATTTAGAAGTTAATTCGTTTTCGTATTGAAAATCTTCTGGAAATTGCTTTAGTAATCTCTATAAGGATTTCTTTAGAAATTTTTGCCAATGATTCAATTCATTTTCTTCTGGGATTCTTTATAAATTTCACCATTCTTCTACTTTAAGAAACTTCACCAAATATATTTTCAGATAAAAAAAACCTCCAATAATACATTTAGAAAATCTTCAATGGATTCTTTCAGAAACTTCCCCAGTAAATATTTGATAAAATCTTCCAAACAACAAATCCTCGAAAAATTCCATTTAAAATTCTCGCAAAGATTTCTTTTAAAAAAATCCTTCGGGGATGCTTCAGAAATTCCTAAAGAGATTCTCTCATAAGTTTTTTTTAGGGATCCATCAGAAATTTTTCCAGAGGATCAACGATTTCTCCAAAGGTTCCTCCAGAAGTTTTTGTAGCTTTTTTCAGTCAGGATTCAGGAGGTTATCCGAAAACATGTAATAGTTTCATCTCTCCCTCTGTTGTATACGGCAGAATGTATTGAGCTGGTTTTATTTTTGTAATCAGTGGGGCATCGTTATGTAGATGGGTAGCATTGAACCCGAAACCTGTAAACGAGAAGGCAAATATTAAATTTCAATCAGGCTTGTGTCTGTGTTGTATCTTCCAGAGTTTCTCTAAGAAATTCCTTTAAGATTCGCAATATCAATTTCTCAAGGAAATTCTAAGAAAACCCTTCCTTGAATTTCCTTAAAAATTCCTCTAAGTATACTTACCGAAATATCTCCGGTAATCTTTAAGAAAACTTCCACGGATTCCCTCAAAAATTCCATCCCGCGATTTTTTTAAAAAATAAGAAATATAATAAGAATTTTCTAAAGCTTCCATCAGAAATTCCCACAGAAGTTCCTTTAGAATTTATTTTTCAAGAATTGCTTCCAAAATTCTGCCGAAGAACTCATTTCTAGACATTTCTTCTTTATTATATCTTCCATGGATGTTTTATTTTTATAAATTGTACGATGCCTTCCGATGTTGCCAGGTGTCTGGGTTGTTTCGTATATTTCGATAAAATATTTTACTTCAGTATTTTATGCAAGCATCCCTTTGGATTTTGAGATATTTATCCAGCGATTTCTTCAGAAATTTTTCCAAGGATTTTTTCCGAATTTCCCATGGTGGTTTCTTCAAAAATTCTTTCAGATATTTCATCACGGAGTTGATATCGAACGACTTCTTCAACTTCCTCGCGAGCGCTTTAATCGTCGTTGGGATCTTCATTCACCATCACGAGATCGTCGACGTATACAACACCATCGTCCTTTTAATTGCTTCTGATACAGGCACGGATAGGACACACATCGGTGGAATTGCTATCGTACAAGCTTTGGTTCAGTCGAAACACTTTGCCTTCACCTCCTTTTTGTACGAATCCACATGGCTGCTGCATGTATATCTCCTCCTCAAGATCGCCATTCAGGAATGCGGTCCCGACATCATACTGCTTCACAGTTATGTCCACATCCATTTGCATCCCATAGCTTTCCGTCCTGGAGGGAGATCAGCCAACGTCCAGGTATTGTTGGAAGGAATCGACTCCAATTCCTCCGCCATCGACTTTTTCCAGCTCTCTGCGTGCGACGACACCATCGCCGCCCGATAGCTCTGCGGTTCGCTATTCTCTCCGATCGGAACAAATTCTTTCCGAATTTTGGCACAAATTTCCCAAATGGAGGAGAACGTGCCCCTGGAGCCGACCTATTAATGCCTTCTTTCGATCGTGATCACCTTTCGATACTACTTCGTAGCCAAACATAGGTAGGGATCTCCATTGTCCACCTCGCTTAAACCCTCGAAATCACTTGAATTGTCCGACCTGACGAGAGAAATGCTTTCTACGGGGAATCGTTTGCCTGATAATACGTGCCTCCGTCCACTTCACCTCAACAGCTGTGATTGAGCAGGTGGATTAAAAGATTTTCGCAGAGTGAGCACAGTCACGTCTTCAACTATGGTATCGGTAGAGATATCGTTGATGTCTTCATCTTCCGATATTTCTTCATCACTGTCGTACGCTGTTTCATCAATGCCTTCAATGTTGGGAACACTTGAAGTTTGAACTTAAGCTCTTCCGTAGTCTACTGGCAACCGCGTACGTTGCTGCCATACCATACGTACGGGCATACCCGGCAGTGTTCGCATCGATAAAAGTCACCTCTCTACTCTTCAGAAAGCACTTCACATGTACTGGAATCGTACGAGCGGTATAGCCCTTCGTCTCCTCCTCAAATTTGGTCAATACGCATGGTGCCACTTTCCCAAGCAACACACATGGTCACAAAACAGTCAAGGCAGCGCAGGTAATGGTTGAGCAGTAAGTTACAGTGACTTCTGTGCAACCCTTACATGCGCTGCCGTGACTGTTTTGTAACCATGTGTGGTGTTGTTTGGGTTGTTGGGAAATGTTTATTTGTTGGTATAGGGGTTCACGCATTGGTGCGGGGATGCCAGACGCAGTAATAGACTGTATGAAGATTACTATGAAAATGATGCACCACAGTGCGCTTGATTGCATAGCTTTATCGTTTTGCCATAGATTGGCACTGTGCTGTGGAAGTTGGAAATAAGAGAAACTGCTGATTAAATTCATTTTTGATTCTAGCGATGGTTATGGACGTAAGATGAGATGTATTTGTAGATAAAAAAGAGGAAAGAAAACAAAGTAGGAGGAAAGGGAAGAGAAACCAATGAGGTTCTTCTTATGAATCAGAAACGGTAGCTGTCTTTAGAAGGCTGTATTGAAAAAGTGATTTGATTAGTTTTAAAACGACGTCGAGTCAAAAAGAGACAAGGAAACATTTCTGATAATATTGTTAGCAGCACATAACCCTTAGAATCAAAAAGCATCGATGAAACTGTCAATAGTCATTTTCTATTTATCGTTAGTGCGTGTATAATCATTACCCTATTCACTGAACATAGGGTCTATACATCCAAAACAACAAACGCCGTAAAGTTGACCTACCATTTGAAGATACTTGGCGGAATTTTGATAAAATCACTGAAAATTTCCTGATGAACTAATTATCAGATTCCTTGTGGAACCAATATGATTTAAAATTTCATGTCAAGTGTATGGTGAAATTACCAGGTAATGATAAAAACACTTTCGAGTCCATCCGAGGAATCCCGCAAAAAAATGTCTAACCAAAAGTGTCTGCATTGCCATTGATTATATCATCATTCGGATCCATATTATCTTCTTGAAAAATGACGTACCTATTCTTAAAAATTGCAAGCATTGCATTACTGTACTCATTCGTGACTTGTAAACATTGTGATGCACTTTGTGTTTGTATATCAAATGCACCGAGGAGCACGATCTAAGAACCCCTGGTTGAAATTATCAGTGGCGGTTGATTCAAGAAAAATAATATGGAACGAGCTCATCAATATAAAGGTCTAGCTAGGAATTCAATGGGAGAGAATTAGGCGATTAGAGGGTAATGGGACTTTCTGTGATAGTTTAACGGAAAGGGGCAGAATAGTTTAAGAAGGGTGCGTAACGGGAGGATTAAGGGTCAGTTTCGGGAAGGTTTATGGTATTCCTAGTAAGGTCCCTGCACAGTCATGATGGCTGCTAGTAATAATGCATGAAGCTATTTCGTATTACCTAAACAAAAGATTCTTTTTAAAGTTGGGTGAAGCTCTAGTTACTTTGTTAAAATTCACCAATAAAAAGTGACCCTCTCGGTCAGCAACGACCCACAACCAGGGCTGCCAAATGTTATTTTTCTAAATCTGTATGCACGCTAACGCCGCTCAGCACTAAAGTGCATAATTTCCAGACTACACCAAAAATGTGTAACCCTTGCACATTCACGAAATCAGCTCCTGTGTCCGCAAAATCGTTAAATTCACAAAAAAATTTGTACAGCAATCTAGCTAGGTTTACTAGTGACCTAGGAGAACAAAAAAAATATCGACATTTCGCATCTAGACGAGTGTACGAGCTGTTTTTGAGAATGTGTAACTGTAACATATTTTTGTGTGGTCTGGAAATTATGCACTTATGAGTAGGGCTTACACATTTTAGTGCTGAGCGGTTTTACTGTGTGAGTATTTTAGAAAACCTGTATTCCATACAAAATCCTTATAAAAAATCTGTATTTCATATTTACTCCGGTATGTAGCTCAAAAACCTGTATATCATACAACACGCAATCTTTATGAATGATCAAAAATCTGTATAATACAGATAAATCTGTATATGAGGCTTTCCACGGACCAGCACGAATCCATTTTAATCGATGTTTTTAATCTACTTGATATTTTTGTATACTATTCCTTTTTATGTGAGAAACCATTTTTTCATATCAAAAGTTCATATTTTGTCTCGACTAACTTTCAATTAGGGCCTATGAAAAAATGGAACACAAGCAAATACAAAATTTTAACACGGAAACGGCTTGTTCGATCGGAAAGGTGTCTTCAGCAAAGTTGTAGAATAATATATTGCGGCTCTCAAAAAAAATACACATTGAAAAATTTATTTAGTTTTTCTTCTGAAAAAAATGAATTTTGTAACTAAAAATCAAATATCTCAAAAAGCTATTTTTTTACCTTCGTGTTTTTTTGTGAGGATAAAGTTTATTCTGTTAGCTATCATCTCTAAAATTTTAATAGTGGTAAAAAAATGTACAAAAAAGTTATGGCATTTTGATCATTTTTGGTTGCGTGTTTTTTTTTAGAGTGCATGACGAATTTCCCGCAAACTAGATTTTGGGGTAGGCAGCACCCTCTCAGATTTCAATGGAATTGTGTAGGTATGAAGACTATGTACTTTAAAAAAAAACGTTGCATACTTTGTTGTTTTTTTTTTTAATTTTTCTACACTAATATTTGAAAAGGGCTTAAGTTTTTGACCATTTTTTATACCAATGTAACTTAAAAATAACATGACCTACAAAAAAGTGTGGTATGTGTGACTTTAAGGAATTTGTGTGAACTTTCAAGTAAAAAATTGAAATATTGAAAAAACGATCACGCTAAAAAAGTTAAAAAATAAATTGAAGTCAATTTGGAATACATGCCCATTTGCGAAATTAAATTAATCCTATTTCGGAGAACCAAACCCCACACCAACCGTTAAGAATATTCAAATTCAAATTTAAAATGGATCAAAGTAATTAAATTGCTATTATCTGAATCCAATCCAACACAAAATGTTTTTTTTTTTAGTCAAACCAATTTTAGGGTATTTTTATGCGTGGATTTTCACATACTAATATTGAACATAGCTCTATTTGTTTCAATAATAAATCTATCCAATACAAAGAATATAATTTAGGATTCGCTTTTGAACCAGAACACCAGATCTGTTGCACAGAAATTCAGAATATCAACCAGAAGTCGAATTTCAACTTAGAAATTTCCTTATTCATAGGAGAATAAAATAAATACTTTGCATTAGATAGACTTGTGAATCAAACATATGGAGCTATGTTTAATTTAATATATGAAAATATCTGTAAAAAACACCCTGGATAAAAACATTTTTTTTCTGCCGGAGAGAAACACGCAAAATGATGACATGAAGTATTTGTTGTTAGAAACCGTCCATTAAAGATGTAGCATTTTAGGGGAAGCTTATGATATTGCTAGGAGCCTTCTATTAGGTATGGGAGAATATACTTTAAGAGAGGAGGAGCTGTCAAAAATTTTCCACTTATGCTACCGTGATTTCGAATGCAGCGATATGGTCAAACTCAAACATTACAGAATCCTTGAAAAAGGTCCAATAAGGACCGAAACGTCAAGTTAAGAAAACATATAGTTGTTTTTGAATTAGACTGAAATGCCAATTAAAGATATCATCCAACGTACAGTCGATCACCCAAAGAAAGTCAAACTCAAAGCAATAAAACAAGTACGACCGAGATTCTCATCAGTCAACGAGTTTGAAACTTTTACTACAAATCATTTTATTGCAATAGGTAAATATCATTTAAAATAAAAAATCAATAATTTTGCTTTCGGGATGAAATTGATCAGTAAATGAAATACCTTTGCATGTGCCAAAAATATGTTTTCCACCTGAATTAACCACCCCAGTATGCGAAATGCTATGCAAAACTTTTACGAGTTTTCTCAATTTTTAATTATTCAAGTTTTAAATTTAGTAAATTTTATGAAAACGCCTTAAAGTATGCACTTTTTATACTGAAAAAGTGATTACCTCCGGAAAAGTGCAATTTTATGTATAAATTCGAATATTTATAAAATTTTTGATGATGAAATCGTGTTTAGCAAATACTTGGCAGCTAAAAGCCAATATTTATAAAATTCGAAATATTTAAATTCGAATATTTATAAAATGTTTGATGATGAAATCGTGTTTAGCAAATACTTGGCAGCTAAAAGCATCCTTTCGAATATTCATTACATGTGCGATACAGCCACGGTAACAAAAGTTTGAAAGGGTGCCAAACACGCAATTACGGAAAATATTTAATTTAATACAGAAATATGTGACTAATTGACTGTAAAACATGTAACTCATCTTTCAATAATCCTTTAGCCAGATGATGATCATTTTATACAAATTGTTTTAAGTTAAAAGCAATATTTTTAACAAATGAAAATGACCCTCATGTCGATCAATTTCACCCCACTGATCAATTCCACCCGAAATCACGGTACCTCAAAAATGCTTTTCTTCAAAAGTGCCCATCTTGCGATATATGGCAAAATTTTTAATAATAACAAAAATGTCATGTTTTGCAAAATGAAATAATTTTTCTTATTTGCATTTTTTTTACTTTTAAAGCTTATTGACATTTTTCAATGTTATAAAAGTTCACATGATTATCTAAAAGTCGCCCATACATAACTTTTTTTAAGTTATAGTGAGTAAAAAACGGTCAAATACTTTAGTCCTTTTCAAATATTAGTCTAGATAAATAAAAAAAACAACGTATGCAATCTTGCTTTAAAATACATAGTCTTTAAACCTAATAAATTCCATCGGATTCTGAGACAGTTTTGCCAAACCCCTACGGGGAGTTTGCGTGAATTCGTCATACACTCTAAAAAACACACAACCGAAAATGTTCAAAGTGCCATAACTTTTTTGTACATGTTTTTACCATTATGAAATTTCTTCAGATGGTAGCTAACAGAATGAACTTTATTCTCACAAAATATCACGAAGGTAAAAAAATAGCTTTTTGAGATATTTAATTTTTAGTAACAAAATTCAGTTTTTTCGGAAGAAAAACTAAATAAATTTTTCAATGTGTATTTTTCTGAGAGCCACCATTTACTAATCTACAACTTTGCCGAAGACAACTTTCCGATCAAACAAGCAGTTTCAGAGATATGATTTTTCATTCGCATGTGTTCCATTTTTTCATAGGCCCTATTTGAAAGTTAGTCGAGACTCCATAAAAAGTTTTAATATGAAAAAATGGTTATTTATATTGATTAGAACAGCTGTGCAAAATTATATGCAAATCAAAAATGCAAAATTAAAAAAAGTGGATTTTTTTCGTGCTGCTTCGTGGAAAGCCTCATATACACTCCCGTTCAAAAGTTTGGGGTCACCCCCTCAAAAACATGTCATTTTTTTAGGCACATATCTCCGCCAATTTGCGTCCGATTTCAAAACCCTAGGTTTCATTCAAAAGATAATAAGTCATAGAAACTTTGAACATTATTTAAAAGAAACTTTTTCAAAAAAATTTGTATGTAAACTTAACCCAAAGTTGCCAAATTTTCTAAAAAATGAATATAAACTTACGGCAGTGTCGCTGGAAATTGGGTCGACCAAATTTTAAGATGAGAGCGGTAATATGACCCATTTTCTATTAGCTTTCAACTGCTTTTAACAGAACTTAGCTAAAAAATCTAAAAAAAAAGTTATTTAAAAAAATAATCCTTGATGTCATCGACCAAAAGTTTGGGGTCACCCCTCAATATGATGTATCGGCCAAAAGTTTGGGGTCACTTTCGTAAAACATGGAAAAGTGATTTGGTGATATCTTCGTCATCTATAGTTCAATTTTAATTCTTCTTGGCTCATTTCAAAGATAATTAACTAAATTTACGTTTGATGTCTTCAACTTAACGTATTTAACGATTTTTGTATATAAAAATGTTATGTAAAGTTAGCACATTTTACCGCGCTTAAAAAAATGAGGCAACTTTACGTTAAGTTTTAGTATGTAAATTTCAACAAATATGTGTGGTTCAATGTCTATGCAGTAAGTATCATTCATTTTGTTTCAAATAAGCCAAGAACAATTAAAATTGAATGAAAGATGACAAAGATATCAACAAATCACTTTTCCATGTTTTACGATAGTGACCCCAAACTTTTGGCCGATGCAGCATTTTGAGGGGTGACCCCAAACTTTTGGTCGATGACATCGAGAATTAATTTACTTAATAACTTTTTTTCTAGATTTTTTAGCTAAGTTCTGTAAAAAGCAGTTGAAAGCTAATAGAAAATGGGTCATATTACCGCTCTCATCTTAAAATTTGGTCGACCCAATTTCCAGTGACACTGCCGTAAGTTTATATTCATTTTTTAGAAAATTTGGCAACTTTGGGTTAAGTTTACATACAAAATTTTTTGATAAAGTTTCTTTTAAATCATGTTCAAAGTTTCTTTGACTTATTATCTTTTGAATGAAACTTAGGGTTTTGAAATCGGACGCAAATTGGCGGAGATATGGGCCTAAAAAAATGACATGTTTTTGAGGGGGTGACCCCAAACTTTTGAACGGGAGTGTATGGCATCCCTGCCGACAAAACATCAAACAATCAAGTAGGCATGGTGAATTCCAGTTACCCGCACCGTCGTCACTCTCATGGTAACGTCAAACTAAACGACAAAATATATGTATTCCTAAAGCTCCCGCTTGCTCGCAACGAAACTAAACTGCATATTTGGTGATCTTGCCAGGAGACGATCCTGGAATCTTTTGCCTAGCTGCCTCCAACAAAATGATTCAAGCTTAAAACAAAATATCGTCTACGATGTTAATCAATTATTGCAATTTATTCTATTATTACAAATAACTGGAAGTGACTACAGCACCTTTAGAGTTCTGGTATATTTCTAAAGCTTTTCTAGACTACTGATTTTTATTTCAAATCCCTCATGAACTCGCCTACTGCGAAATACATTGTTACATCTTGTAGATGATCCAACAGCGCCTTAAAATCCTTAGGGCAATGTTCTCGATTCAAAGAACCCGTGAATCAATTTTCCTCCTTCATCCCTTTCGATGCTCCACGACTAGTGTCCTAACTAAGAAAATCCTTAACCCCCATCCCAAACCCAGTTCACAGCAAGGCAAGTCGAGGCAAGACAAGGCACAACAGATACACACACAACAGGCGGCGGCGGCAGCAGAATTGCAGTTTTTGGCACATTCGCCCCAGTGGCCTTTATTACTGCACCATCCTGACCCGATCCGAGGATCTCTTGGCGAGCAAGAAAAAATAATAAATCGACCGACTGATGGTGGTGCTGGTGCCTAGTACTGGGTGGTAGAACGGTCCACTATTTCTTCATTCGGATAAAGTCAGAATCTAGTTCACACAGAACGAACAAACGAACGGAACGGAACGGACTCTGGGAGGGTGCTTTTTCGTCTTCGGTCGGTCTGTCGGTCGGTCGGGTTGTCGGTCAGGCGGCAGTTTAACCGGTTTTTCCAATTTCGAACATGGGATTTCGAAGTGGTGCAATCGCGTAGCAGCAGCTGGATGAGTCAGGATTGCAGCAGTGAGTGTGTGTGAGTGAGGGAGCGGAAGCTGAACTGCAAACACAAACGGGGACATCGAGTGGAACGTGTTGGGTAGTTTGCTTCGGCCCGGCTCCCGGAAGGTCGGAACTGGGGTCCGGTCCGGTCCGTGTCGTGAGAGGAGTGTGGGCGGTGTTTGTTCCGGAACAGGTCTGACCGGTCTCTTCCTGTTTGCAGAAAATCTGTGATAAATATCTACACCACACATTTTATTCAATTGCCTTTAAAAGAAGAATCCGGCGGAAAGAGGTGCAAAAGTGCAGAATCTAAAGTGGAATTATTATGAAGCAAAGGGTCCAACTAATAACAGCAACAACGGGAGCAGAAGAAGTAGTAGCGAGAGCGAAGAAGGCAGTGTCAGTGGTGGAAGAAGAAAAAGAAACGACGGAAGCAGTGCTGAATGATAGCGGCATGGATCGAAGCAAACGAGTTCTAAACGACGCCAAAAGCAACAGCAGCAAGCATGGCCAACTTTGTTGTATGACCGTTGCTGGCAGCAGTGGAAGCGACGACACCGTCAGTGAAAGGATTATGTAACGGACGAGAAGTGCACACACAACGTAAGGACGTCCGCGGTATCACACAGCAAGCCACGACAAGTTGAAATATCCAATTGTACCAATTCGAACCACGGCGCTGCTACGGCTAAAACAACCGTATCGTACTTATATAGAGTAAATGTAAAAATACCGAAATATAATTGTACAACCGGGTCGGCTGAAGTCGACGGTCAACTCTCGCGAAACTCGTGCAAGCTTACCGAATGAAACCCGTCCAATATCGAGTGCTATGTAGTGTCACACCGTAGAACAGATTGTGGAAACAAAGTAGGCGTCGAAGGAGGAAACAAAAATAAATAAAAAACCAAAGCACACTTTGATGGTCTGAGCTCGCAACACAACACAATAAGTTTCTTTAACTAAGTGCAAAACAAAAAAAGTAACCGAAAGCTTTAAAATATCAATAAATGTAATTTCAAGGTAGAGAGGCAAAACAGCAAAACAAAAAATCGGAAAATCACAATATATTGGCTAAGAGAAGTGCTTTTCCTTCGCGTTTCTTTCGTTGCTTCTCTTGCATTGCCGTCATCATCATCATCGGGTGCCCATCGATTGGGCATTAGAAGTCCACGAGGCAGAGGTGAGCAGCTCCATCGACGATTGCGATTTTTAGTGAATTTCCTTTTAGATTTTGTTTTTATTTGGCTCAAATTTGCATAAGAAGTAATATTTACGCTCCGGAAAGATAACTTGCATCAGAGACTTGCCATTTTGAATAGAGCATTAGTTTGGAAATTAAATAATAAAAATAAAGAAAAATATATTATTCATTTCAATATGTCTTACCCGATTTGATATACAATTCTGGATAAAAGCAGCACGCATTCTCTTAGTTTCATGCAAAATGTTTAAGTAAGAAGTAATGAATTGCAGCTTCTTAAGAATTGATTGACAGCAAAATTTACCTGGGAACTGTCAAAAGTTTTAAATTTAACTTGTGAAGAAATGGTACTATTATATTCGAAATTTTGAGTTTTCAAAATTTTTCATTTTCAGAAAGTTTGAATTCAAAATAATTCCGAAATGTGAACATTTGGAAAAACTATGATCTTCTGAAATCTGTTAGAACGCCCAACTTTTCTAAATGAACTCTTTAACAAAAACATTGTTTTCACAAATATTAAAAAATTGGAAACTTTACTGAAATGGGAGTTTTGTGATATTTTGGAAAAGTTTTGCTCATAAGTTTTGAATGTTTTCGCAGGTCGAAAGGAACTTCTGGAGCAGGATTCCCATAAGGAAGTGCTGGAAGATACTTAAAAAGAACTCCCGAAGTATTATCAGTAAGAGTTCCTGAAGGACGCTCAGATGGAATCTTTGAAGTATTTCCAGAAAAGTTCTTGGAGGAGATCTTGACGAAAGTCCTGGAAAATTCTAAGAAGAGAAAAAATCGGTTAATTGAATCCATTCATTGAACTCCTTGAGGATTCCCAAAATAAATCCCTAAATGGTTCCCTTAATAAACTTCTGGAATTTCTAGTAAACCACGCCAGAACTTCTGGTGGATTTCTAGGTAGTACTCCTGGGCAATTTTCAATAAGAAATTCTTAAAAATTTCTACAATGAGTATTTGGGGAATTTTCAGAAAATTCCCAAAAAGAACTTCTGAAACTCCAGAAAGGGTCCCAAGAAGGAACTTTTTAAACATTTTCAAATTCTCCTTCTGTATGCTTTTTAGTAGTTAGTTCTGGAGGATTCTCAGAAGTAACTCCTGAAGAATTATCAGGAAAAAACTTCTAGGAATTACTGAAAAAATCTGTAGGAATTCTACAACGCACTTGTAGATAGTTTTTAAGAATTTTCCCAGAAATAATTCCTATAACTCCATAAGGGTTTCCAGGAGGAATCTTTGAAGTTCTAGAACATTCTTAGAGCAAATCCTGGAAGATTCTCAAGAAGATCTCCTGCAGGATTCCTAATAGATAATTCTTGTTAATTCTCAAAAAAAAAAACTAAAAATTTCGATCATGATTTTCTGGGAGATTTTCAGAACCCAAAAATACCCAAATATAAATTCTGAATATCTTCAGCAATTCATTTAAAAATTCTCCAGGTATTTTTTTAGAAATTCTTCCAGCGATTCCCTAAGAAAATCTACCAGTGAAATTTAACAAAAAAAAATCCATCAATGACTTAAGAGATTTGTCTGAGAAAGCTTCAATAATACTTTCATTGATTCCTTCAGAAAATTCTAAGTTTCCTTCAGAATGTTTCCAAAGTTTTCTATGGATTATAAGTTTATCTTGGAACTTTTTAATGAACTATTCCCTGGATTTTTTTCGATATTGTTCCATGGATTCTATTAGAAAATCCTCCAGAAATTTGTCTCATTCTAGAGAAAGAGTGTTCTCTAGATTTTTCTACGATCCTTCAGAAATTTCTCCAAAAATTCCACCAGAAATGCTTAATGGAAGATTACCTACAAATTTTTCCATGGATTTCTTCAGGAGCCCGTACAAGAATTAGATCCGGAAATCATTCAAGCATTCCTTAAGAAATGCGTTTAGCGATTCTTAAGGTACAACGAAAATTCTTTCAGAAAAAATCCAAAGTTTTCTTGAGAAAATCTTCCACAGATTCTTACAGATATTATTTTAGATTTTTTTTTCCAGAGGAATCGTTGAGATTCCTTCATAAATTCATTGTGTGATTTCTCTGTAATTTTAACCATGGATTCCAAGTTCAAGGAAATCTTCCATTGATTTTCCAAAATTAATACATTGATTCCTTCAGAAATTACTCGGCGAATTTTGTTTTAAACTGTTATTAATATTTTTCCAGAGATTCTCCAAGGGATGTCTTCAGGGCTTCATTCAGATATTCCCTGGTGAATTTCTGTAGGTTCTTCCTGAAACTTCAAAAGGGATTACTTTAGAAATTTTCCTTAAAGATTCATCGTAAATTTTTCCATGGATTTCATCAGATTTTTTTACCGCGGATTTCTTTAGACATTCTTTCAATTTCTTGCGAAATTCATTCCAATATTTCTGCAGTTAACCAGAAATCTGTGCAAAAATTGCTCTGGGCATTCCATTGAAAATCACAACACATGAATGTGGCCAGAAATTTCACACAGAAAATTCTGCAGGAATTCCTCCAGAGATTGTGGCATTACTACTCCCAGTGATTTAGGCAGGAATTCCTCCAGAAATTCTCCCAGGAGTTTACAAAGAGATTTCTTCAGGAATTCCTTCGAATATTCCTCCATGTTTTATCGCAGAAACTTATCCGGCATTTCTCCTAAAAATAACTCCAATAATTCCTCCACGGATGCTTTGAGACATTTTTTTTTCAGAAACATCTACGAAAATACTTTTAGAAACATTTATAGTTTTTTAAGGGATCTTTGCCGACGTTTAACTATGCATTTCTCCAAATATTCCCACAATTATTTTTCAAAAATTCGTCCACAGACTTCTATTGGAATACTTTCAGAAAATCCTTCAAGACTTTTATACTCAATGATTTCTTTAGGAAGTTTCTTGCAAATCCCTCAAGATTTTTTTTTCTAGGATTTCAACCAAGGGTTTTCCCGAGAGAAATCCTTCAGGAATTTCCCTGTTATTTCTTCTGAAATCCTGGCAGAGATTCAGTCAAAAATGCTTCCTAGATTTCTACAGGGATTCCACTGATTTTTTTTTTAGAAATTTCCTCTTAGGGTTTCTTATAGAACTTCTACTGGGATTTCTTATGAAATTTCTTCAAGAAAATATGTTTATCACTAGATTTTTCATAAAACTTTCTTAAAAAGTTCTTTCATGGAAATTTTCAGAAATTATTTAAAAAATTTCCTCACGAACCCTACTGGAAAATTCTTCCCAGGGTTTCTCCAAAATTTCTACAACAAAAATAGAAATTGCTTGTGCAGTTCCATCACAAATATCTCATGGGATGTATTTAGAGATCACTGCAGATTTTGTTCAGATTATCTTCCCGGAATTTTCCAGAAGTTCTACCTGAAACTGAACAAATATAACTGATGAGTTCTCAAAGAAATCCCCGAAATAATCCCCGAAGAAATACCTGGAGGAATGTTCTAAGAAATTCTTAAAAATAAAACTCCAGGAGATGTCTTTGGGAACTTCGACAAGAAATTCTCGGAATTTTTATGGAGAAATTCCTGAACCAAACCTCCTGAAGCAATTTCTGAAGTTATTTCTTGACCAATTCCTGCATGAATGCCTAGGAAAATACCTGAAGAAACACCTTAAGATACCTTCTTCCAGAAAAAAATCTCAAGAGATTTTTGGAGGAACACTAAAAAGACATTCCAAGGAAAAATAATAGAAATTTCTGGAGCAATCCCTAGACAATCCGAAGAAAAAAAATCTGAAGAGGTCTTTTAAAAATGTTTACAGAAATCGCAGAAAAAAATTTTGGTAAAATTTTCGAAGAAATCCTTAATATATTTTTGAGAGTTCCCTGGAGGACTGTCTGCAGTAATCCTTGAAAGAACTACCGGAGTTACCTTTTAAAAAATCCTCAGAAAAAAAGTTTCATTCATTTTCTAAAGGGATATCCTGAATGAATTCTTTAGAGAACCACTGAATAAATTAAAAAAAAACGCCTGTATATTTTCAAAATAATGCCCGGAGAAATACCTGAAGGAACTATTAGAAGAATCCCTGAAGGAACTTCCTGGAGAGACTCTTGAGAAATTCCAGAGTTATTTCCAAATACATGACCGAGAATCCCTAAATACATGTAGTAATAACTTCAGGAACAACTGAAGGTATTCAAGCTAAAGTTTCTGAAAAGTTTCCGGAAAAAATCTGGATTTTGTAACAAAAACCTTTAAGGAATTGCTGAAATAATCCCAGAATCTTTGTGCCAAATGTTGTCCTAGAGTTGCATCGTTTGAAAAATCGAAGAAATTCAAAGAATAATTTTTGGAAAAATCCCATAAAGAAACTTCTGGACAAAAACATTCAAATTTTTTTTTTTTTTGAGAAATTCGTTCGAAAACATTTGAAGAACCAAATGAAGGAATACAAGCATATTTTCCTGGAAGAAATTTTGAAAGTAAATGCTGAGGGCCAAACTCGTGGACCAGTTTCAAGATGAATCTTTTGAGAGATTTCTTGAGAAACTTGAGAAAGTCCCAGGGAAAATACCTGGGGGAATTTCTAAATTTATCTCTGGAGCAATCCCTCGAGTAATTTTCATAGAAACTCATGGACAGGGATGCATTCCGAAGAAATACCAAAAGAAGTCTTTTGATGAAATCTTGCTTAAGGCGAAACTGGAAGCATTTCCTCACTTTTTGGTTTTTGATTTTTTATTAAATAACGAAGCAATATTTTCAAAATCGGTTTACGTACACATGCAGGATCCATTCGCTACAGGAATCTCCTGATTTTTTTGTGGTGGAAAATGTTTTTCGTTTTTGCGGAAACCATTTTTTAATAAAATTTCACTAAAAATGGTTTCTAAAAAAATGGAAAACATTTTCATACTCTACATGTGTACGAAAACCGATTTTGAAAATATTGCTTCGTTAATAAATGAAAAATCAAAAACCAAAAAAATGAGGAACTGCTTCCAGTTTCGCCGTAAATAATTCTAACAAATCTAGCAAGAATCTTTTTTTAAAAAGCATTTCAGAATTTTTTTAATATATTCTAAATGAATCCCCAAAGGAATTTCTGGCGGTATCCAGGGAGATAATCCTGGAGATTTTTCTTGAAATTTTAGGTACAATTTTTGCAGCCAGAAAATCCCTTTCGCGATTATTACAAAAAGAATCGTGAAATAATAATGCATAATGGGGTTTTTCCTGGAAACTAATCTGAATTAGGCGCGTTAGTGAAGTCATTTTCTTTGGAGTGCTCCCAGAAGGAACTTGTAGTGCATTCCCAGAAGAAACTCCTGGATGATTCTTGGAAAAGAAAAACTACAGGATAATTCCTAAAAAAAGGAGAATTCATAAAACGAAATCTTGGGAACATCTCAGAAAAAGTTCTATTGGAAACCTAGAAAGAATCCCTGAAAAACTTCCAAAAAGAAATTCCTAATAATTTCTACAAAAAAAAACTTCTTAGAGATTTTCAGAGAATTCCCAGAAGCTCCAGGAGGGCTCCCAGGAGAATCATAATAAACCTTTGGAGGATTTTCAGAAATATCTCCTTGAAAATTTCCTTAAGAAAGTCCTGGAAGAATTTTAAAACAAAACTTCCTTACAATTTCCACAAGGAACTCCTTGAGAGTTCCCAGAAAGAAACCTTCAAGGATTCCCAGAAAAAAAAAATCCTTGAGGATTTCCTGACGAAAGTCCTAGATAATTTTCATGAAGAAAATTTGATATATTGAATTCGTTAATTGATTTGCTGGACGACTTCCAACATAAATCACTGAAAGGTTCCCCAAACGAACATATGGAGAATTCATAGATAAACACTGGAATACTTGAAAAAAATCTTCTTTGAGATTTTCAGAGAATTCCCAGAAAGATCTGCTAAAACTGTAGGATGGTTTCCAGAAGAAACTTCTGGAAGATTTTCGGAAGCAACATCTGGAGAATTCCTAGAAGGCACCTATGAAGGTTTTCAAAAACAAAGTCTAGGGGCTTTCCCCGCAGATTCTCAGAAAAACTCCTGGAGGGTTCTAAAAAAACTACTTGAAAATTCTTAAAAAGAAAAACTGGAAAATTTCTCAGATGAACTACTGGGGGATTCTTAGAGTGTTCAAAATTATCTTCAGAAGCTTCAGGAGGGCTCCAGTTAGCCTAGTAGTTAAGGCTATGGATCGCCAATCCGGAGACGGCGGGTTCGATTCCCGTTCCAATCGGGAAAATTTTCTCGATTCCCTGGGCATAGAGTATCATTGTCCTTGCCTCACAATATACAAATTCATGCAATGGTAGGCAAAGAAAGCCCTTCAATTAATAACTGTGGAAGTGCTCAAAGAACACTAAGTTGAAGCGAGGCAGGCCAAGTCCCAATGGGGACGTCGAGCCACAAAGAAGAAGAAGAAGAAGAAGGAGGGCTCCCAAATGAAACTTCTGAAGCATTTTCGGAAGAAACAGCTGGAGAATTTTCAGAAGTAACTACTGAAGTATTTCTAGAAAGAATCCTTGATGGATTCCCAGATAAATAGAAGTCCCAGAGGCCCCCAGAAGAAAGTCCTGAAAGATTCTCAGAAAGAAAATATTGAAAATAAAACTCCTGCAGATGTTTAAAAGGAACTCCCAGAGAATGCACGGAAAGAATCCTTGAAGGATTTCCAGAAAAAAAAACCTAGGTGATTTCCAGACGAAAGTCCTAAAGAATTCTGAGAAAGAAATTTCAATTCATTTAATCCGGTCATTAATCTCCTGGAGGGTTTCCATAACAAATGGTTCCCAGAACGAACTACTGAAGAATTAAAAAAAAAAAACACTCCTGGATTTCTTAAGGATTTTAAGAAATAAATCCTGAAAAAATATCAAAAAGAAAATTCTTAGAAAGAGCTTTAGAAAGACTCCCAGAATGAACTTCTGGAGCGTTTTCAGAATAAACCTTCTGGAGAATCTAAAGAAGTAACTCCTCAATGATTCCCAGAAGTAGGTCCTGAAGGATTCTCAGAAAAATCTCCTGGAAGATTCTCAGAAAGAAATACCAGATAAGTTCTAAAAAGAATTATTAGGAAGTTCTCGAAAAAAAATGCTTAAGGTTTTCTACAACGAACTTCCGGAGGATTTTCAGAGAATTCCCATTCTCCGAAGAAACTCCTGGAGGATTCCCAGAGGGAATCCTTGAATGATTCCCAGAAAGAAGTTCTGAAGGATTTCCAGAAGAAAATGTTACAAAATTCTCAGAAAAAAAAACTTGAAAAAAAATTCATAGAGTGAATCAAAAAATCTCAAATTGGTACAAATTTGAGCTCAATTGGTTAACTTTTCACGAAGTCAGAACCATTCTCGTTGAGCACTATTTTAGACAATTAATTTTTTAACTGTCACATCCCGGATACCAGTGTGAGTGGAAAAAAAAAGTTGCCTATCCCTAACATTTTGGCCAGTACAGTCAAAGCACTCTGAAACTTTTTGGCACAACTGTGAATTTGTTGAGCGACTACCCCTTGATCAAATCATTGTAAATAGGTTTAAAATAATAAAGCGATTAGAAAAAATTGTTTACTATTCTAATTTACTTGAAAAACTTAAGATATCAATTATTTTTGGAACAATTGCAATTGGGAACATTTTAATCCTTTTTTAACTATAAATGTTCACTTTTATAAAAATTGACCGAAAACATTAAAAAAAAAATATTTTTAATTATGTTTTTCGGCCGATTCTTAAAAAAGCGAACGTTTTTAGACAAATAAAAGTATCAAAATGTTCCCAATTGCAATTGTTCCAGATATAATTGATTTCGGAAATTTTTCAAGTAAATTAACATAGGAAACGAATTTTGAGAAAAGAAGCTTAAATTTAATAAGAAGCTGATACGGAAACTTTTCGCGCTCAATCCAGCGTTTTCTACTGCCATAGTTTTCCGCTACAACTTTTCATGAAAAAAGACAGAAAGACACCGAATTAAATAAACAATCCGTTATTATATGACTTTTATTATTTTCAATTTTTTAAAAATTTGTGTTTGGATTCAAAAAACAACCACGGGCTGAAAATCTTTAAATACTAAGGCTTTTTTAAAAGAATGTTTGAGATTGGAATTGACAAACTGTTGCTGCAAATTATGAGTTTTTGAGCGTGAAAAATACTCTTGCAAAATTTGAGCGAAATAAAAAAAAACACAAAAAAAAAACAATTCGGCTTTTTAATTTACATGGAATTGCTCGGGTGCAAAGTAAGCAAGCACCCTGTCTTCTTCTCCTTCTCCGTAGTAACCACCAGTCAGCGCGCCGGCAGTCACGTCAACTAAAAACGGAATAAGCGGCATAAAATCAGTGGAAAAATCGAACCGTGCTCAGTTTGAGTTGTTCTGTCACTACCCGGGTTGAGTTCTACCACCCTCCAACCACTTCTTCTGAACCAATCTCAACACCGCCAAGCCAGCTTGATTGAAACTCGCCAACATATTTAGGCTCAGTGTATCTGTGAGTGTGTGTGCGTGTATGGGAGTGCTTTTTCGACGAACCTCCACGGGTCTATCGGAAAAGGCACAGTCTGACTAATCACCTCCGGTTTGGAGCGATCCAACCATCATCGGCCAAACGAAAAAAAAATCCAATCAACCACAACCAAAGGCAAACATAAACACTCGTCGTATTCGTACGTGGCGTGGCTTGCAATCAAAAGTGACTACCGTCGGTGGTGTCGTGTCGGGGGCGAGGGAGCAATAGTTCACTGTGCGTGTTTTTTTTTTTTTGCTGCGATATGTGTGAAGAAACAATAACCATCACAGCAGACGATGACCACCGCCGCCGCCGTCATCATCGTCGTCCCAACTGCTGCTGACCATCACCACAGCAAAGCACGCCTACTACGACGACGTGCTGCTGGTGGCAAAAACTGAACACCCGCGTGCTGTTGCGTTGCGTAGGGAGACACCAACCAATAACAGTAAAAACAAATATAAAACAAACGAAAAAACAGATCACACAGTAGGCCAACAGTAGTAGCAGTCAGTAACCAAGAGGAGGGGGGGATGCCAAGATGGCAGCCGTTGCGGGCCTTTACGGATTGGGCGATGATTCGCGTCATCAGCGCCAGCGACGACAGCAGGCCCAGCAGGCGAACCAGGACAAAACCGACAAAACCCCGGACGGATTGAGCGAACCGTAAGCATACCTACTTCTACTTTTTTTTCTCTCTCTCTTGATTTCGTTCTGTTCTGTTATATGACACATTGATTCAATCATAGTAGCCAGCGGCACGCAATGAACACTGATAGGAAAACGTAATGCCCATCTAGAAATAATAAGAAATCTCAATTTGATTCCGGCTTTGAAGGGCCGCCGCCAGTGGGTGTGGGTGGGACTTTTCTAGCATTTTGGGATGGCATATTCAAACGAAACGCACGATCCATTTGAGAATGGGAATGCATAGTGGAAGAAAATGTTAAAAATCGCATGCCGACTCACTAGATCAATTTGTATGTGGACATTAATTGTTATTTATGCAACGGGTTGCAAAATGATGATTTTTACAGCACGAGTCGTACATTTATCCAATGAGACTTGCCGATGTGGATAAATATGACGAGTGCTGTAAAAATTGAGTTTTGCAACGAGTTGCATACAATATTTTTTTTTGCAATGACAAAAAACATCACTAGAATATGATCATTTCTATTGGTGATTTGATGTTGCATGAAGAAGGAGAAGAAGAACGATGGTGTTTTGAAAAAATCCTATCCCTATAACACAGGGGAAGTTTTTAAAATGCCTCTATAAAATCGAAAACAAAATCTAATTAAAAACGGTTTGATGTACGGTGTTAGACTTTGAACGGACTACAAATTAAGTACCTTATCAAGAAAAAAAATGTTAAATTTAAATGTATACGTTCAATCTGTATTCCGTCCAAAGTCTGACACCGTGTACATCAAACCGGTTTTAATTAGATTTTACACGGTGTGCCAAAAACCGTTATTAACAAATAAAAATGTCCACCCAAATGGCACCCGGCATTCGAAAGATATACTATTCTAGTATCTCCTCTGAAAATTTGAAAATCTTTCATCGAGGGAAACTAAAGTTTTTGTGATTTGAAGATTTTTAGCCATTTCTATAGAATTTTCTTATATGAGTAAATATGCGCGCACGGTGTGCCTAATACCGCTATTAACAAATAAAAATGTACTCCAAACTAACATCCGGCATTCGAATGTTTTGTCCGGCATTGAAAATGTTTTATCGAGGGAAACCAAAGATTTTATTGTTTGAAGATTTTCCTCTACTTTCATAGAATTAGCTCATATATGGGAATATTGCCATACGGCGCCCTTAATATCATAAAACAAATAATAACACTGCTCAACAAAATTTAAAAAAAAATCGTATTATGAGATGAGAAAAAAGAGAACAGGGCTTTGGAACCCTAGAAGTGTTATAGTGAAAGAATTTTCGAAAAATATTGGAACGGGTCTTCACAGTTAAAGACCGAAGTTTAAATTGGGAACTTTGGGTTTTCAATTGATATATACATTAGGGTTTCTAGGGTCCCAAACCCCCATTTTTTTCTCATCCCATAACGCGAACTAGTGTTGAACGGTGTAATGAGTTTCATAAATTTCAAAAGTACAATATTCAAGCAACTTCTCTGAAAATTTGACAACATTCCATTGAGTGGAATGTCAATTACCATGATGTGAGAATCTTATTAATATTCCACAGTTCTACCTGTTACTCGAATACAAATAAAAATGTGGCACGCTCATGGCATTGATAACATAAACTTTCTAAGAGTTTGACACAGTTTTTTTTTTTGTTTTTAAGCAAGGTATCTTGTCGATGAATTTGAAAACGTTTCATGGTGAAACGAGAGTTAAAGTGAATTAACTGCCCAAGGTTTTGGTATTCGTAGGAAGCTTTGTAAATCATTGGTAGGGTGGGGCGGGGCAAGATGGGTCGCGGGGCATGATGGGTCAGTACCATTTTCGGGCGCATTACTCATGTTTTGATTATGTTAATAATTTTGTTAGATGACCAGCATGAATATACAAAAGTTTGGGGCATTGATTGAAAAATTATTTACTCTCATTGGAAATAAAAAATAAAATGGTTTTTAGCCATTTTTCTTATGCGATACATTCCATATAATTTCCATATAAACGGCCGCGGGGCAAGATGGGTCACCTTCAATTTTGAACGTATTTTTGGAGCATTCAAAAGTTATTTATTTTTTATTACAAGACTATCTCGTAGATGACTTCAATCAAGCGGAATGAACGCTCAAAATCATAACATAAAATTATGATATTTTTTTTAGAGAAAACATCGATTTCCAAGTCGCTTTAGAACCACTCAAATCGTAAAACTTTTTATATTCCAAATAAATTTATAAAATGTTTACTAGTAGCTCTTGTTTACTCAGTATGGATATGGAGCATATATGAATGCGGAACAAATCTTATATTTTGACGTTTTTCGTTGAGAAAATGTGAATTACTTAAAAGGTGACCCATCTTGCCCCGCACTTTTTTCACAGCGCAAAATCGATCTCTTTTTAAAACTGCTTGTTTAACATCATATTTTGTATTTAATGAACTTTTTATCGACTTTTAGCATAGCTAACTAGTGTATTAAAGAGTAGCGGACGAATACAAACCAATACGATTTGTATTTATAAAGTTATGGTGATCCATCCTTAGGTGACCCATCTTGCCCCGCGCCACCCTATAATGTTAAAGATATTGAAGCTTTTGAAGTATACCTAATTGCTAATCGTTTTACTAGCCGTCATGTTACTAACGTGTTTTCCGTGAATTTAGAAATATTTCATTTGAATGATTATCAGTAACAACAATTTTAAGCTTCATTTCAATTTCATTGGAGATATGCATACTATCGCTTTGTCTATAAACATGTTACAGACACCTACTGAGTTTTGTAACAGTATCGCAAACAATGTGATACATAATCAAAGTTTTAGATGAGTTACAAAATATGTATTCATTGCGAGGAATGATTAACATGAGAAATTGAAATAATATTCAATGAAGTTACTACATTTTCAATATACTTAATAATATCTTATATTTTCAAACCACTGTAATTTGCGATCGTTTCATTGAAATGTTGTCAAATTTCCAGAGAAGTTGTTTGAATGTTGTATCTTTGGAATGATGTTTGTGAAACTTATTAATATTTGTTTATGATTTGAAGAGCCATTGAAACATCCTATGACAATATTGCCATATATGAGCTAATTCTATGAAAATAGAGGAAAACCTTCAAACAGTAAAAACTTTCGTTTCCCTCGATGAAACATATTCAAATTTTCTGAGGTGATGCTAAAATGAATCATCTTTCGAATAATGGGTGGCAATATGATGTATATTTGTATTTGTTAATAGTGGTTCCAGGCAGACCGTGCGCGCATATTTACTAATATAAGAAAATTCTATAGAAATGGCTCAAAATCTTCAAATCACAAAAACTTTAGTTTCCCTCGATGAAAGATTTTCAAATTTTCAGAGGAGATACAAGAATAGTACATCTTTCGAATGCCGGGTGCCATTTGGGTGGACATTTTTATTTGTTAATAACGGTTTTTGGCACACCGTGATTTTGTTTTAGATTTTATAGAGGCATTTTACAAACTTCCCCTGTGTTATAGGGATAGGATTTTTTCAAAACACCATCGTTCTTCTTCTTCTTCTTCTTCTTCGTGCAACATAAAATCACCAATCAGTACTATCGTGCTTCGCGGTGATTCTATGGGGACGACCACGTGCTCGTTCATATGAGACACGAAATTTGAATCAAGCAAGCCGTGTTATAACCGTCTCAATTTTGCCAGTTCTTACCGTGCAAACTTTGGTTGCTGATCAAACAATCGCATTATGATTCATTGATTCATGTTGCATTAACTGAAATGAGTTGCATTATTAACCAAAATGCAATTATTTGGTATAGTACGGAAAAGTGGGCCGTTTCGTTACCGAAACGGCTAGTATAAACATTGAATTTATAGTGTTGAACTGCAAAAATATCATTATTTGATAGTTATGTTCCTATGGCCTTTGGATCTTGATTTCGTCCTATAGCCACTACGGCAGTTCAGACTTCAACCATGTTAAAAATGCAAAGCTCCCATATGTTCATTAAAATTCTTGGTGCAAAACTAGAGTCCTGACAATTTTTCAGCCATTTGGGTAAATCACCACCCAAAAGCTTAATAGGTTTATATGGGAATTACTATGGAGATTTAAAAAAAAAAGGTTCACCACGTTGTAGAGCATTAACACATGGATGAAATTATAGGCTCAAAGTCAAATTAATTTTTTCATACCTCAATGATGAATGTCGCCGAAGACTACAACACATCTCGACTCACGAGACAGAAATTATTAATCAATATTCAATGCTTGAACAGAAGACCACAGCTCGAGCGATACGCTTGACACACAATCATAGTATTCGTGTTAGCTTCTTGCACACCTTGCAGAACATCGCGTACGAAGATGCGCATGCGAGTAAGAATTTGTTCAATATATTTTTTGCCGATTGTCGAAATAAATTCCGGTCTTCGGCGACATTCATTATTGAGATCTGAAGAATTCAATTTGACTTTGCCCCTATGACTTTATCCATGTGTGAATGCTCTACAGCGTGAACAACCTTTTTTGAAAATTCTCCATAGTAATTCCCATACAAACCTATTTTGCTCTTGGGCCACCATTAAATCACCATCGGAAAGGCTAAAAATTTGACAGGACTCTAGTTTTGCACCAAGGATTGTAATGAACATATGGGAGCTTTGAATTTTCAACATGTTTGAAATTTGAACTGCCCTAACAGCCACCCTATGATAGTCCTGGTATTATTTTTACTCCCATTAAATCTCCTTAAGCGCCCGTGAGCTTCTATTGAACACTCGTGTGGCCTTTGAAACACCTTCTAACCCCTCTAAACCCCTATAAGAACCCCGAAAACTTATCAGAAACCCCTGAGACCCCCGGGTCAGACTAAGGCCTACTCTTGGGCCTACTCTAACCATGGCTATGCGTTTTCAGTTCTGCCCTCTGCGAAGGGTCCGAAAATCGTCCTCCACTTGATCGACCCACCTAGCTCGCTGCGCACCACGTCTTTTTGTACCGGTCGGATGGCGCTCGAGAACCATTTCAATCGGGTTGCTATCCGACATCCTGATGAGGTGACCCGCCCACCGTAGCTTCCCGATTTTCGCAATGTGGGCGATGGTTGGTTCTCTCAGCAGCTGATGCAGTTCGTGGTTCATTTGCCTTCTCCAAGTATCGTATTCCATCTGCTCTGAACCGTAGATAGTTCGCAAAACCTTCCATTTGGAAACCATCGTTTTGTAGATAGTTAACTTCGTATAGTTAACGTCATTATTGAGGTGCTCCTCGTAAATCTGGGACCCCCAGGAGTCGTAATGTAAGTAGAATTATCAGTCAACATTCACATAATTATTTTTTTTAAATCCCCGAGCGCCCTCCGCAGATTTCCGACAGTTATCCAGAAACCCGCGTAAACCTCTCGAAACGCCTTAACATCCTCATGGGACTAACATAATCTTAATGAAGGCCCCTGGAAACTCTCCGAACCCCACTGAAGCTTCCAGATACGCCTTAAAACGTCTTTGAAATCTCCCTGAAACTCCCAAAATGCTTCTGAAACCCCGCATTGGATCCCCTCAAAGTATCCTGGCCACTCAATATGTCCATTTACATTTAGAATTCGTTAAACACGGTGTCACCCACTCAGGGCCCTATATTTTCAATTTCAATTGAAATTTTCAGATGATGTTTGTAAACAATGTTTCCAATCGTCAATGGAAACAAGGCGCCGTCGACGTCGACATAGAATGAATTTCTCTGTTATAACACAACTAATAAGTGTAACAACCGACAAATCTGTGTAATGTTGATGTATGCTATGCATATTTTACTGAAATAGTCTGTTACCCATAAAAAAATAAGCAAACATATATTTTAGACAATTTGAAAATTTCAATTGAAGCCCAGTCGGTGTGAAAATGACCGCCACCCGTCGCGTCGTTGCGTCGAAGATAGCGGCAAGAAGAACGGATGAACCGATGCGCTTGGATATTGTCGTGAATGTTCCCGTGTCGTCGGCGTCCGTAAGATGCTGATGGGCGCTCGTTTTCATCGTAATGATTTCGACGATGCAGGTCCCTGCCCACTTTACCTCCACCGTGATTGCTCAGTTATCTTTCAACTATTTCATTTGATTTTTGCAAGATAATTAGCTTACTACACGCCCCCACTACACACAACATTTCGCTCGATCAGATGTAATGCAGCAAAAAAAAATCGTTGTGGACATTAGGTGGGTACCATGTGGTACCATGTATAATGAATTTCTACTGTAGGTAAATATTCCATTTATTCACTGCCGACTCATTGCGTACATTGAGGTTTTGGTCTGTATGAGAAAATGTCATTACGATATAGACTGTTTCAGATATTATAAATACACTTTGTTTATTAAATTAAATGAACTGTTCTAATGATTCCTACCTTCTTCTTTCACAGTATAGCATATTGTACTCCATATTTTTATATTTCCTTTCAATTGTCTTAATATTTTAAAGAACAGACGAGTTCTCTAACAAATAACTTAATTTTTCAAATTTGCATTTGCACAATGGTGGTTTTTAATGATTTCAACATTATTTATCACTAAATACCAACAATTATTTAAATGTTTATCACATACGCTTTCTCAACAAGTTGTCTAAGGAATGCCTTGATCAAAATTTGAGAAAAATCGATAAAGGCATTTCCACAACATTTTTTCGGAGATCAAGTTTCTTTTTTTTTTTAAGGTTTTCTATGGAACATAAGAACTACCACACAGTTTCTTAGCTTTCCTGAATGCATTTAATCTAAACAAACTTATTTTTTCAGCTCATTCGATCATTCAGATGGCAAAGTTTGTCATACCATAAAAACGAATGCAGTAAGCAGTAATTAAGACATTCGTTTGCTTAACGTTTCTTGCTACAGGTTGGAAATTCCTTCAGTAATTCTTTTTCGCATGTTGTCTAAAATTCATTTGATGATTTTTCCAACAATTTCTTATACCCTAATAGGAAATTAGGGTAAATATGATCCAGACAGGCACGCTGACCGTGAACTACGCCATCGTGATACAAGGCTTAACATCTTGGCAGTATTAAGAATTTCTCTGGCATGGTCTTTGAAATCGCTCGAAAATTCCCGTGGAAATTCCTCAAGTAGTTCTATTGGGCATTGCTTTTGAAACTTCTTGGATATATTCTTGAAAAATTCCTTTTAAAATTTTTTTGTACTTATTAATATTAATACTTGCGGAATTTCCTATGTAGTTTTTTCCTGCTACTCTTTTGGAATATAATTCGGCAATTTATTTTGGAAATGGATTTAACCAATTTCTTTGAAAAGCTTTCATATTATCTTTAGGAATCGGTTTGGAAACTTCTAAGGTAATTTTGATGAAAATTTATCCGGCAATTTCTTTTGGCAATTTCTGCAGGTGTTCCTTTGAGAATCCCTACGAAAATTCCTGTGAATATTGATTCGGAAATTCTATTTTCAAATTTCTTCGGCTATTCTTTTGAAAATTGCAAATTCTTTGTAATTTCTTTGAACAAGCCCAATTGATCCAAAGGAACCGCCAAAGAAATTTACCTATAAATAGCTACAAGAATTTCCAAAGAATATACCGAAGGAGTTGTGAAATTAATTCGTAAAATAATTGTCTGATAAATTTTCAAATTAGTGGTCTAAGGAATTTTCAGAACCATTGTCAAAAAAGTTTCCTGTGAAGTTTTCGAAGAAGATTTGAAAGGAATTTCTGAAACTTTTTCCAAACAAATTACCGGAAGATTTATCGAAGAAAGTGTTGAACAGAAACAATTTAAAAAGGGATCACCGAAGAAAGTATCGATAAAATAGCCAAAGGAATTCCCAAAGAAATTTCAGCTCAGCATGTTGGGCCCCAATAACCAATACGTGGCGAAAATTAGAAAATGGCATTCGGTGGAATAGCAAACCCGGATCTTGCCAAAGTGCTAAACTCTTATCAGTTTAGCATAACTAAATTCTTGAAAATAAAAGGATTTACTCAGAAGACAAACTGTTTTAAGTTGATCACCCACGCAACTGCACTGCCAGAACCGAAAAATTGATACTCACATTTTATAAAGTGTCTCAGGAAAATCCTATTTAGACGGTTCTAGATAAAATAAACAGCAAGGATAAAAATTGTCACCCCTTTGGTGTCTAATTATTAGAATGTAGGTCTGTTAAAGCGGCTACAGTTTCATTGGAGTTCAGTTAATATCTATTACTTGTAACCGTTCGTCGAATAAGCACAAGAGATTCTCAAAACGCGATGGCTTTTGCGCCACTCTCGCGAGCGAGAGACCACCGGTTCATTTTAGGTTTGCCCGACTAAATCCACGACTCTTATCTCGAGGGCTTTCTCGAACGGCCGCTGGCAGAAAATTAACCCTAAACGCACTAGAACTTATACACAAACATTCAAACTAAATCAATGACGGAAATCTACTCAAAAAGATCATAAAACTTAATGAAAAACAAGAACAGATAGAGGTCGCTGAAGTGAATTTATTAAAACAGACTAAGGTAAACTTAAGGAACAACAAACAATAGAATTCGTTTGAAATGTATATTATTTTCACAAAAGCTCGTCAAGTGTGTGTGTGTGTGTGTGTGTTGTGTGTGTGTATGATCATGGCCATGAACTGAGAAACGTACCTGCGCAGGTTTTTGGTCGTTGACGGTGCTATCTTCGTGGCCAATCGTCGACGACGGTGGGCTCTCCTTGACATTCGCCGAACTAAAGGTGCGGAGGGGTGTCGGCGGTCCGGTACTCTGCCCGATCATGCGTCAACCGCACGCAGGTAGGCCGGAAGTTTCCCCTTTATTCCGTTTGACTGCCATTGGTTGGCGGGCGAGGAGGAGCACCAGTAGAAATGGCTTGAAGCCCGAAATAAAAAGCGTCTCTTGGACGCTGAGGTCCAAGGACGAAACACAGAGTTAAAACAATATACACTAAAAACGAATTCAAATTCACAATTACCTTTGGAAAACTTAAACGAATGCTCAGGGAACAGAGTGTCTGCCCCTGGCGACAAGATCCTAAATTTAGTCCACTAAGTAACGAAAAACAAAGACAATAAACATTAAATTCACTTCAAACAACTGAACTACATTATTTCGAAACACTACACACCTTTACAAACTAAAAAACTGGCAGAAGGTCGCCGAAGCTCACTTCTGTTCTCCAGCCGACTCTAACTTAAAATGATGGAGTCAAGTCGAATTCACTAGTCAAGTAAATTTCCTGCTATTGAAGCAGTCGTCTATTGAATTTACCAACTATTATATACAAGTGCGCCAAATTCAAATCGCACATGGCCGTAAAACTATTTTGCGCCATCGAAAAAAGTCCTATAAGATACATAACGTGAATCGTCATTAGCTTAGCCTAGACACAAACCTTACATGAAACGGATAATCTCTATTATAGGAAACGGTTCAAACTCCAAGCCAAATTCAACGAATCTAATTAACGAGATTTTACTTAAAAAAGATAAAAACGTCAAAAGCTACAAATTAACTAAAATAGTAATAATTTAAAGAAACGAACTTTGAAATAGAAATTTTAAATAATAAAAAAAAGATTTATCCAAATTTATCAAACTGAATTCAAACTTTATTTTACTTAAACAGAATAAAAACGTCAAAACGTTACATACTGAAACCCAGCTGGAACTCACAGAAGAGGCAAACCTAGAAGATAACGCCTTGATGAGATCTTCGTTTGACCACTCTTGAGTGCAGATGGTATGCCACACAGAAATTGTGCACATTTAAACTTTTCAGTTTCATTTACCTAGCATACGGGAAAAAGAGAAAACGCATAATAAAACCAGAGAGGTAGTCCTAAGTCAAAATACAAAAATACTGTGTGAGGTCGTTTTGTGCGAGTGAATAGATTGCTGCGTGAGAGCAGTGAGAGCTCACAATAATTCGTGTAGGTAAAGGTATTGATAACTTACTTACTAACTTGAAAGAGTTGATGTCTTCGGCAGAGAAAGTATTTACAGTTGGACCGTTTGATTTTATTATTTACCATGATATTGCGCTAGTGAGCTTTATAATTTATAATATACATACTAGCTGTCCCGGCAAACGTCATACTGTCTGCCTACTGTGTTTTCTGACAAACAGCTCCTTAGAGAAGTGCCCCGCAACCTCATCTACCTGATAGATCCCCTTTCCAGTGGGGAGAGGCTTCTCACACTATGCTTAGAATCTTCCCCGGCCTCAAACCCCTCTGCATTCGAAATTTCAGGCCGATCGGTTCAGTAGTTTCCGAATTCATAAGAGTCAGACAGACAGACAAACAGAAATTCACTATGTGTAGCATAACCAAACGTTAAAATACTGTAGAAGTTAGATTTTACACAGATAATGATTTCTAATAAAGTAATTTAGTTTTTCCTTCAGTACCCCACGAACTCTTTTTAAGTACTCACCATACGTAAACTTTTTAGAAATTTTGCATCTTTTAAAAAGAACTGTTCTTTTAAATTTGTATCCTTTGACAGATACGTATTTTGATATCAACTATAAGGTCGTATTTAGTGTCTAGTTTCTAGTACCACCTTCTCGAAGGTATGTGATCGCCCAGCAGTAAAGGAGGCTAATACTGTGGGACAATGCAACCCAAGGCTACGCAGCGGACAATCCCGACGGAACGGAACAAAACGACCGGAGAAAACCTTCGAGACTCGCGTCACCGTGGAAGAGAATAATGGGAACGTACTTTTACAACGTGTGCTTTATTCGATAGCTTAACTTGGAATGAATACAATGGATACAGTTTTGCTTTTCTTCGCGCGTCTCGTCGACGCCGTTAAACGACGACCACCGTCATCGACGTTGTCTCTTCTGTGCAGTGTTGCCATAAAGAATATATCGTTGATCATTATCCGCCAATACTCCTCCTCGATATCTTCTCTCTTCACCGTCCTAGTCAGCAACCTCCAATCCAACAGCTTCCGAGAATACCTTCAACTTTACGCTGCCCAAGGGCTTGGTCAGCATATCAGCCTTCATTTCCTCAGAACTACAATACTGAAGCACGATGACACCTTTCTCTGCAAGATCCTTCGCAAAATGCATACGGGTATCTATATGCTTCGATCGACGCGACAGATGGTCAAGTTGTACGAAGTCGATGCAACTTCTGTTGTCTTCGTAAACAGTTGTTGGCCCCGGTTGATGCTCTTGGAAATCGTCCAGCAATCGTCGTAACCAAAGCAACTCCTTACACGCCTCCGACAATGCTGCGTATTCCGCCTCCATGCTTGAGAGAGCCACGCTGGTTTGTTTGCGGCTTACCCAACACACAGTAGCGCCTTCTACCTGGAACAAATACCCGGTTGTCGACTTCCTGTCAGCAGTGTCACCACTCCAATCTGAATCACAATATCCATGTAGCGTAACCGGTTTCTGTCTGTCACTTGTTAGCTTCAACTTGTAGTGACTAGTCATCTTCAGGTATCGGACAAACCTCTTAAGTTCGCTCCAGTCAACTTCAGTTGGTTCACTAGTCTGCCTACTCAGGATCGTGACGCTTGCTGTTATATCCGGACGAGTGTTGAGTCCTATATACAGAAGCGCCCCAACAAGGCTCCGGTAGCGCTGGTTATTCGGCAGCTTGTTGCTTCCCTCACGACTTTTATAGTATCCTACGTCGAGCGGATGCTTCGAGCCTTTGGCGTGCTCCAAACCGAATTGCGTTGCTACCTTCCTAATATACGCTTGCTGGTCCAGACAGAAGAATCCATCCTTGTCTCTGGTGATTCGCATTCCCAGAAAATGGTTTATCTCTCCCAACGAAGTCAGCTCGATGTTCTTCTTGAGAAACTCTTCCAGTCTTGTTATCTCCCTCGCGTCCGTGCTTGCGACAACCATATCGTCCACGTAGATGATCAGGTATGTTCTAACTCCCTTCGCTGTCACCATGGTGTACAAACACGGATCAGTTTTCGACTGAGAGAAGCCGTACTCAACAAGTAATCCGTGAATGGTCTCATTCCAAACGCGTGCGCTCTGCTTTAATCCGTACAAGCTCCGCTCCAGTTTACATACCTTCTTCTCGTTGCCTCGCTTTACGAACCCTGGCGGTTGCTGCATGAAAATTTCTTCTGTCAGCTTCCCATGCAGGTACGCACATTTCACGTCCAGGTGCCGTACCGCCATTTGCTTGTGACCTGCTACCGCTAACAGAACTCGCAACGTTGTTTGGCTCGCCACCGGGGAGAACACTTCACTATAGTCGACACCGTACTGTTGTGTAAACCCCTGCGCGACTAGGCGCGCCTTGAAGCGGGTAACGTTTCCTTCGTTGTCCTCTTTTCGGCGGTAAACCCACTTGCAACCGATTGGTCTGCGCCCGGCTGGTAGGTCTACTAGCTTCCAGGTCTTATTCTTGGTCAACGACTCGAACTCTTCACGCATCGCACTGATCCACAAGTCCTTTTCAGGTCCGGCGACAGCCTCGCCGTAATTCGTTGGTTCTGCTTCCACAGCCATTGCAATATCCACAACGTAATCGTTGAACCGCGACGGCATGGTTCCTCGGGTAGAGCGTTTCCCGGCAGCACTGCTTCCACTTGTAGCCTGCTCACGCTCTGCATCGTCATCGTCTTCTTCGCAGCTGTGAAGCTCTTCTTCCGATTCGTCCTGCTCCTCCTGAACAGACCGCTGATCCTTGTCCTGCTCCTCCTGAGGCTCGCTTCCTACGGTCGTCAAACCAGGCCAGTCCAAATCCGCAACGCTTGATTCGCTGGAGCCACTTTGCTCGTTTGTCAAAGACCCATTCTTCTGCTCGATGAAAACGACATCCCTGCTGATTGTTATGCTGTCATCCTCCGGGTTCAAGAACCGATAGGCTTTTCGATCCTCACAGTAGCCTACGAATGTTAGCTTCCGGCCCTTCGCATCGAACTTTACACGCTTCACCTGGGGAACGTGCACGTACGCCACTGACCCAAATACACGAAGGTGCTTCAGATTCGGTTTCACACCGAACCACTTTTCGAATGGTGTTTGATCCACGGAACGAGACGGCAGACGGTTTTGCAAATATGCTGCCGTCATCACTGCTTCTCCCCAGTATTTCTTCGGCAAACCGGCGTCCAGCAGCATACACGACGCCATCTCCTGCAAAGTCCGATTCTTGCGCTCGGAGACCCCGTTTTGCTGGGGGGAATACGGGGCGGTTACCTGCGACTGAATACCCTCGAGATCGTAGAACTCCTTCAATTCTCGATTGATGAATTCGCCTCCCCCGTCTGACCGTATGACGCATGGTGGTCTCCCAAAACGAGTTTTAACATGTGCTACATACCTCTTTATACACCCCGCTACGTCAGACTTTTGCCGGAGTAAGAACACCACGCAGTAACGACTGAAATCGTCGGTCAGTGTCAAAATGTACCGACAACCCCCGGGTGTTACGTTTGCCATCGGGCCGCACACGTCCGTGTGAACCAGGTCCACAACACGGCTCGACCTATGCGATGACTCTTTGGGAAAAGAATTACGTGGTAATTTACCTTGTAGGCACGGTTCGCAAACCTGCCGTATTCCGCAGTCCTGGATGTCGACGCCTTCCGAAAGTTCCTTGGCACGGTCCAGCATGGCAGGGTCTCGATGCCCCATCCGCCTGTGCCAGGTATGCTGGCAGTTCTTCAGATGCTGCATCACTTTTCCCAGCTTCGCTTGCTCCGCTGTGTTCAACACGTAGAGGTTTCCGCTTGTCACACCCGTGGCCACCACGGATCCTGTATCACTCACGATCTGGCACTCCGTCGCACTAAAGTTCACTCCGAACCCTTTCTGCGCAAGTTTGCGCACCGAGATTAGTCCACTGTTTAACGCGGGAATGTACAGCACTTCGCTTATGGTAATGTCCTTTGCCTTACCGGCGCCGTCAACACAGCGCACTGTGCCTTCACCGATCCCGCACGCTTTCGTTACCGAACCGTCAGCCAATACAACTTCCGTCTTCACATTCCGATCAAGTTTCACGAAAAACGATTTTTCACTTATCATGTGGGTGGAACACCCACTGTCAATGTACCAGCAGCCACGATTCTGTTTCTCACCGACTGTGAAACACACCGGCGGATCCTTTTCGGCCGCTTGTTTAGCCCTCGATTCGCGCTTCGTGTTCTTCGGATCACTCTCACTCTTCTTATTCTGCTGCTGTTGTTGCTGCTTCAGCAGACGACACTGTGCCTTGAAGTGACCCGGCTTTTGGCAATGAAAACACACTTTGTTCTTCTTGTTATTTGCCTTCATCACTTTTTCGTTCGGTCCGCCGGACCGCTCGACTCTTCGTTGGAATTCGTCCAACAACTTTTGTTTCACGAAATCGATCGTTATGTCGGCGTCTGGCCGACTTTCCAGCGCCGTCACTAAACCGTTATACGAGTCAGGCAAGCTTCTATGAATCATTGCGATTTTGAGCGATTCATCGATTGGCTGCCCCGCGCACGTAAGCCTGTCAAAAAGACTTTCCAGCTCTTGCAGGTGCTGGTCGAGATCACCCCCCTCACTCATGTTTAAACTACAGATTCGCTTGAGGAGCGACACACGCGAGGTCATGGTTGCCTTTTCGTGATAGGTTTTTAACGCATTCCAGACTGCATCGGCCTCCGTGGCATTCTTCACGAGATTTAGCTGGTTATCTTCTACGTATAACACTATGGTTGCCACACACTTTTGGTCTGCTTTCCTCCAAGCCTCCGTCAACGGGGTTGGTTTCGCGTCCACTACTACAAACCACAAGTCCTCCCGCTTGAGAAGCATTTCCATCCGTGTTTTCCACGTCTGGTAGTTTTGGTTGTTTAGCCGTGAAAACAAAAATTTCTCAGCCATTTCGACTTCTCCCGAAACACTGTCACTGTTTTTCGTTTCACACAACCACCCGCGCTGCGCCGTCTAGATTTCGACACCCCGTTCGTCACGCACACAACCGTAAGCAAAGCTCTTCTGCTACGCTGCCGCTTTTCTGCGGTAGACTGTACGCCACCACGCCACTGACGAACCGAACCGAAACTGGGGTTCGCTCGCGTCGAAACGATCACGCCAACCGCACGCACACCGACTACGAAAACAATCTGTTCGACACCGACGCCGTCGTCACTAGCCGAATGGCGGAAGTCAAAAAATCTTCTGCTCGCTTCCAACTATCGAATTTCACTCAGATCTTCTTCCACTGTCCTGGGCACCATAACCTGTGGGACAATGCAACCCAAGGCTACGCAGCGGACAATCCCGACGGAACGGAACAAAACGACCGGAGAAAACCTTCGAGACTCGCGTCACCGTGGAAGAGAATAATGGGAACGTACTTTTACAACGTGTGCTTTATTCGATAGCTTAACTTGGAATGAATACAATGGATACAGTTTTGCTTTTCTTCGCGCGTCTCGTCGACGCCGTTAAACGACGACCACCGTCATCGACGTTGTCTCTTCTGTGCAGTGTTGCCATAAAGAATATATCGTTGATCATTATCCGCCAATAAATACACGGGTATTCGATAATACCATGCTGAGAGTGGCGGGTTCAATTCCCGGTGTTCAGTCCAAGAACTTTTCGTAATGGAAATTTCCTTGACTTTCCCCTTTCTCCCGAAACTGATCACCATACCAGGAAGTGGGGATTTCTGCAAGGATTTTTTCTAGGAATACCTGCAGAATCAGTTGTTGCTCTTAGGAGTCCTCCAGGAATTCCTGAAACATTTCCAGCGGGAATTGCCTGAAGAATCCGAGCAAGACTTATTTGAGCATTCCCACCATGAATTCCTGGAAAATCCCCAACAACATTCAGAAACAATTTCAACAGAAATTCTCAAAGTAACCTTGAGAGAATGTCTAATTATGGATTGCTGGATGAATATTAGAGGAATTCTTGGATAAATTCCAAGAGGAATTTCTGGAAAGAAAATCGCTGGAGGAACCACATGAGCCAATTGGCATTTTTGGGGAAATTCCAAGAGAAATGTGTGGAGGAATCGTTTGAAAACCCCCTGTATGAATCAGAGAAGGCACTTTTGCAGGAATTCCAGTGGGCATAGCTAGAGAATTTCCTAATAGAATTCCTGAAAGAACTCTTGGAAAATTAGCATAGCATAGCATAGCATGAATACTTGCACAAATCTTGGATGGAGTTGCAAAGTTGAATATTTCCATTGACATTGCTGATGTCGCTACTATCTACAATGTCATAGATTCACTCAGCTCCACACACCTGGCCAAGTCCTTGCAAGCATTTATAAATCCCTTCATCAACTTAGAAAGAGCCCAGAACTGAAGCAGCTTCCAATAGATGAAAGGATGTTGAAAATTGCGAATTTTCAACTTATATGCGGTTATATAGCAAATATATACTGAAGTAAAATTATTTATAAATAAATAATATTGGAAAGATCTCACCAATTGTTGTGTGGTTTTTGTGGTTCAATCTAATTGTCATAATTAATGTTCTTCTCTGCAAATACTGAACACTAAACACCCGCGGATCTATTCTCCTGAAGGAACTCTTGGAAAATTCCGCACAAAAGTTCTCTTTCGGAATTCTTCTCCAAAATGCCTGATGGAATTTCTTTAGAAACTCTTGCTGAGAGTGCTCCAAAGCATACGTTCCTATTTCACAAAGGTGTAAATTCTAAAAAAAAAACATTGTTAGGTATATTAGGGCAAACAATTCTATGACGCTGTACCGCTAAAGTCAATACTTGCCGCATGAACCAGGTTCCTCAAGAGATTGTGTCGGGCAGAGATGCCAGATTATTTTTATCAAAAATCTGTATCAATTCAGATTTTGCTGTATCGCCGTTATTCAGGGTGTAGCAGACACCGAGAGTCCTAGATTTCAATAGAAACTAACAAAAATGTACTACTTTTTGACGGTTTAAAATTTTTACTGGTTTTTATTTTTCTAAAACATGTGTGAAATGTGTACAAATTTTCATATTTTTTTTTAAATTTAAGCAGCAATTAATAAAGTTTCCATTGGATTTATTGAAAATAACTTCAATTTTTATGCTTTCTAGAGAAATCTGTATCAAACTTCAAAAATCTGTATTTTTCTGTACTCTGTATCTTGTCTGTATAGAAGGTAAAAAATCTGTAAAGTACAGAAAAATCTGTATATCTGGCATCTCTGGTGTCCGGTGACCACACCCGGTAGTTCCTAGACGGTAAAAAAATATTTATAAACTTTACTCGATAGTAGAGGAGCAGGTTTTAATGGAAAAAAGTTCAATTTAACTGTGAATCATAATGGAAAAAACGCTATGTCCCGAAAAACACTCCTTTGAATCTGACCCAGTGACGCATCGGAATAACTCCGGCCACAGGGACCGTTCCAACCCCAAGCAGCACACAAATCACAAAGAAGTGTCGACAGCGCAGGTTTTTGGTTGTACCTACAGGAGCTGCATTCATGTAATTCTAACTCAAAAGCAGAATAACTTGAAAATGAGTCGTGTCCATCCAAAAACCTGCGCTGTCGACACTGCTTTGTGATTTGTGTACTCGGTGTGGTATGTGTCTGACAATGTGCATCTCTCATGGTGATAAGCACCAACACGTCTTAGCCGCGATTTAATCTGGGATTTACCAAATCCGAGATCAATTTTGATACCCCGTTCGGTAAGCACCAAAGAGCTTCAAGAGAGGATTTAACAAAGAAAGCACGCAGCCATTTTCTCTCTCGTGATTGTCCAGCTCGCGGAAATGTCAATTCAGTTAGCTTCAGCATTCAATCAGCTGGTGTTTATTTACTCTTTTTTTGTGCAAACAAAATGTTTGTTTCTCCTGCGTGATGGCCCATGATCGGTGGGCAGGAATTTCGCGATGAGCGTTGGATGCACAACGTAATCGTAATTTACCCAACGAGGACAAGTGGCCCCACCGCTGTCAGTTTTCCAGTTTAAACAGAAAGCACCACATAACCCGCGCGGCGGCTGTGTGCGCAACACATTTCACCCGGGATTCCTCGAGAAGCTCATTCCCAGATTGTTTTTGCATTGCTTCGGTGGATCATGCCTGAAATCTCTACGCAAAATTCATTGCAAAATTTCATCTTATTCACCGAGAGATAACATAATTTGCCGTAAAAAAATTTTGTGACATTTCAACAAAAGTGTCTCCAAGTACATATTGCTCCAGGATTTTCTTTGGAAGTACATAGCTCGAAACGTTCATCCAGGATTATTTTCTTTAATTAGTTCAAGGATTCCTTAAATCGAAATTTCTATAAGGTTTCTCTAGCAGAAACTCCTGCAGGTCAAAATTTCCGTTGAAATTACTTCAAGAAATCCTCAGGGAAGTACTAACACGCATTCCTACGAGAACGCCAGCGGAAATTCATCCATGAATTCCTCCTGGCATTCATAGAGGAATTTCTCAAGAAATTCCTCCAATAATCCTTCCGGGAATTATTCCAAAAATGCTTAATGCAATTCCTCCAGAATTGATTTGGAAATTGTTGCAGAAATTCTCAGGAAATTCCTCCAGGAACTCCTACATTATTTCCTCCAAAAAATCCTGAAATTCTCACTGTAATTAATCCATGATATTCTTCGGGAGAAAAATTTCTCCAGAAAATCTTCTGCGAATGCCTCGGGAAATTCCTTTAGTAATTCCTCGCAAATTTCTCAGAGTATTCCTCCAGAAATTCCTCAGGGAGATTTTCCAGAAATTCCTACGAGAAAAACTCCAAAACTCCAAAAAATCCTCTGGGAATTTTTGGAGGAATTTCGTCGGGAAACTAGACATTATTCCTGGAATTTCTCCAGAAGGTCCTCCGGTTATTCCTGAAAAAGCTCCGCGAGTTCCTTCTAAAACTTCGCCTGGAATTCCTTCACAAATTCCATCAGCAATCCTTTAAGAAATTTCGACACGAATTCTTCCAGAAGTTCTTCTGGAAATTATTCTAGATTCTAGGATCTAGAAACTTCACTGGCAGTTAGTCCAGAAATTGCTTGAAGAACTACTCTATAAATTCCCCTGGAAATTACTCAACACATTACTCCGGGAAATCTTCGGTAAATCCTCTGGGAATTCCTTCGAGAAATCCTCCAGAAATTTCTTCGGGAATACCTGAAGTAATTTCTTTGAGAATTCCTGTATAAATCTCTCTAGGAATTCTTTCGGGGATTTCTCCAGGATTTCTTTGGAAATTCCTCCAGGAATTCGTTCGGGATTTCCTCCAAGAATTTCTTCGGGAATTCCTCCAGGATATTCTTCGAGAATTACTCTCGGAATTTCTTAGGAAATTCCTCCAAGAATTTATCCGGGATTTCCAGCAATATCTTCGGGAATATACCTTCAGGAATTCCTTCAGGGATTCTTCCAGGAAATCTTCCGGTAATTTCTCCAGGAATTGCTTTGGGGACTCGTCCAAGAATTTCTTCGGACATTCCTCCAGCAAATCCTTTGGGTTTTTTTAGGAATATCTTCGGGAATTTCTCCAGGAATTTCCTTGGAAATTCCTTCAAAAATTGCTTCGGAAATTGCTCCGGGAATTGCCTCGGGGATTTCTCCAGGAATTTCATCGGGAATTACTCCAGGAATTTCTTCGGGGATTCTTCCAGGAGTTCCTTCGGGAAGATTTTATTCAGGAATATTCCTCCAGGGGTTACTTCCGGGAGTTTGTTTGGGGATTCCTCCATGAATTTCTTCGGGAATTCGTCCGGTGATTTCTCCAGGATTTTTTTTTCGGGGATTCCTCCGAAAATTTACTCGGAAATTCCTCCAGGAATTTCTTCGGAAGTTGCTCCAGGATTTTCTTCGGAAATTCCTCCAGGAATTTTGTCGGGAATTTCTCCAGGAATTTCTTAGGAAATTTCTTCGGAAATCTCTCCAGGAATTTCTTCGATAATATTTCTCCAGGAATTCCTTCGGGAATTCCTCCGGTAATTGTTTCGGGGATTCCTCCAAGAATTTCTTTGGACATTCCTCCAGGAATTGTTTGTGAGATTTCCTCCAGTAATTTCTTTGGCGATTCCTCAGGGATTTTCTTCGAGAATTCCTCCAGCAATTTCTTCGGAAATTTCTTCAGGGAGTGCTTCGGGGATTCTTCCAGGAGTTCCTTCGGGAATTTCTGCAAGAATTTCTTTGGAAATTCCTCCAGGAATTTCTTCGGGAATCTTCCTTCAGGAATTTCTTCGGGAATTCCTCCAGGAATTGCTTCGGAAATTCCTCTAGGAATTTCTCCTGGAATTGCTTCGGAGATTCCTCCAGGAGTTCCTTCAGTAGTACCTCCATGAATTTCTTCGGAAATTCCTCCAGGAATTGCTTCGGGAATTCCTCCAAGAATTTCCGTGGGTATTCTTCCAGGAATTTCCTCGGGAATTTCTCCAGGAATTTCTTCGGAAATTTCTCTAATAATTTCATTGGGAATTTCTCCAGGAACTTCAACGGCAATTCCTTCAGGAATTGCTTCGGAGATTCCTCCAGGAGTTCCTTCGGAAATTCCTACAAGAATTTCTTCGGAAATTCTGCCATAAATTCCTTCGGGAATCTTCCTCCAGGAATTTCTTCGGTAATTCCTCCAGGAATTGCTTCGGGACTTCCTCCAGGAATTTCTTTGAAATTCCTCCAGAAATTTCCTCGGGAATCCTCCAGGAATTTCCTTGAGAATTTCTCCAAGAATTTTCCTCTAGGAATTTCTTTGGGAATTTCAACGACGATTCCTCCAGGAATTGCTTCGGAGATTCCTCCAGGAATTGCTTCAGCAATTCCTCCAGGAATTTCTTCGAGGATTCCTCCAGGAATTACTTTTGGGATTCTTCCAAGAATACCTCCAGAAATTTCTTCGGAAATTCCTCCAGAAATTTTTGTACGAGTTCCTCCAGCAATTCTTCTAAAAATTCTTAGGAGGAATTTCTTTCAGAAATTTATTCGGAAATTCCACCACAATTTTTTCCGGATGTTTCTCCAGAAATTTGATCGGAAATTCTTCATGAAATTCTCACGAAATTTCTCTGGATATACATCCAGAAATTCCTCCGATAATACCTCCAGAAAATACTCTTGAAATTCCTCTAGAAATTTCTCTTGAAATTCACTTTAAATTTCCTCCGGGAATTCTTTCACAAATTCTGAATGTATTCCACAAGAAAGTCTTCGAGGAATTCACCGAAAAACTCTTCTGGAAACTGTTCCAGATTTTTTTTCAGAAATTCTTCCGGTAATTTGTACTGAAATTCCTCCTGAAATTCACCAGGGAGTTTCTCCAAAAATTCCCACGGGAATTCGTCCAGAAAGTCCTTAGGAAATTCTTCTGAGATTCCTCTGAGAATTATGGAGAATCCAGATATGCTTTTCCAGTAAAATTTCTTCAAAGAAACCGTAAGAAATTCCTTCAGGGAATCCTATATAATTTCCCTCAAGGATGATCCAAGACATTCCCACACATAATTCTCAAGAAATTCTCTCAGGGATCACTCAAGAATTTTCCCTAAAGAATCCTCAAGAAATTCCCATTGAGATTACTCTAAAAATTTGCTCAAGGAAATTCCTCAAAAAATTCTCAAGAAGTTTCTTCACTGAACCCTCAAAAAATTTTCTCAGGGAATTTATAAGGAATTCCCTAAGGAATTATTCATAAAACTTCGGCAAGGATCCTCAAAAAATTCTTCAACAAATCCTTAAGAAATTTCCAGATGAATTACTTAACGGATTCTTCAAGTATATCAAAACATCCTCAAGGTTTTCCTTCAGGGACTACTCAAAAAAAAATCGCAGCGGTTACTTAAGCAATTTAATCGGGATTTCTTGAGAAATTTTCTCACTAAAGTTCTCAAGAAATTCCCCCAGTGATGGCTTCTGGAGGATTCATTAAAGGAATATATGGAAGAACCTGCAAATCCTGGAGGATTTCCCGAAATAAATCCTAGAGGAATTCTCAAAGCAATTCCTAGATGGATTCCCGAGGTAATACCTTATGGAACCCCAGAAGAAGTTCCAGGGGGAATTTCCAATAAAAAATCCTGGAGAAATTCCCGAATAATTTCTTGGAGGAATTCCCGAAGGAAGTTCTGAAGGAATCTTCCCAAAGAAATATCCGATGGAATTCCCGAAGAAATTCTTGGAGGAATCCCCGAAGAAATCCCTGGAGAAATCCCCGAAGAATTCCTGGAGGAATCCCCGAAGAAATTCTTAGATGAGTCCCTGAAGAAATTCCTGGAGGAAAACCCAAAGAAATAATTGGAGAAATCCCCAGAAGAACTTCTGGAGGAATCCCCAAAGAAATTCTTGGGAGGACTCCCCGAAGGAAGTCCTGGAGGAATCCCCTAAGCAATTCCTGGTAGAATCCCCGAAGAAATTCCTGGAGAAATCCTCGAAAGAATTTCTGAAGGAATCTCCGAAGAAATTTTTGGGAGAGTCCCTGAAGGAATTCCTGGTGGGATCCCCGAAGAAATTCCTGGAGGAATCCCCGAAGAAATTCTTGGAGGAATCCTCGAAGCAATTTCTGGTGGAATCCCCGAATGAATTTCTGGAGGAATCCTCGAAGCAATTCCTGATGGAATCCCCTGAGGAATTCCTGGACGAATTCCCGAGGAAATTTCTGGAAGTATCCCGAAGAAATTCCTGGAGGAATCTCCGAAGAAATTCTTGGAGGAATCCTCGAAGCAATTTCTGGTGGAATCCCCGAATGAATATCTGGAGGAATCCCCTAAGCAATTCCTTGTAGAATCTTCAAAGAAATTCCTAGAGGAAAACCTGAAAGAATACCTGGAGGAATTTTCTAGGAAATTCCTATAAGAAAACCCTAAGAATTTTTCGGAGGAGTTACTGACAGAATTCCTGGAGGAATACCCGAAGCAATTCCTGATGAAATTCCCTAAGAAATTCCTGGTGAATCTCCGAAGAAATTCCCTAACGCATTCCTGAGGAAATTCCCAGACGAATTCCCGAGGAAATTCCTGGAGGAATCCCCGAAGAAATTACTGAGAAATCCCCGAAAGAATTTCTGGAGGAATACCCTAAACAATTCCTGGAGCATTCCCCGAAAAAAGTCCTGGAGGTCTGGAAATCCCCGAAGAGATTCCTGGAGAAGTCCACGAAGGAATTTCTGGAGGAATCTGCTAAGAAACTTTTGGAGGAGTCCCTGAAGGAATTCCTGGTGGAATCCCCGAAGAAACTCCTGGAGGAAACCCCGAAGAAATTCCCGGACGAATTCCCGGACGAATTCTCGTGGAAATTCCTGGGAGATTCCCCAAAGAAATTACTGGAGGAATCTCCCAAAAAATTCTTGGAGGAATCTCTGAAGGAATTCCAGGAGGAATCCCCGAAGCAATTCCTGGCGGAATCCCCGAAGACTGTCCTGGAGGATCTCCAAAAGGAATTCCTGGAGGAATCTCCGATGGAATTCCTGGAGGAATCCCCGAAGCAATTCCTGATAGAATCCCCAAAAAAAATCCTGATAGAATCTCCGAAAAAAATTCCTGGATGAATTTCCGAAGAAAATCCTGAAAGAATCCTCAAAGAAAGTTCTGGAGGATTCCCCGAAGAAATTTCTGGAGGAAACACAAAAGATATTCCTGGAGGAATCTCAGAAGAATTCCAGCAGGAGTCTCCGAAGCAATTCCTGGTGGAATCTCCAAAGCAATTCCTGGAGGAATTCCTCGGGGGACTTCCTGGAAGAATCTCAGAATAAATTCCTGCAAGAATTCCTAAAGGAATTCCTGGAGGAATCTCCGAAGGAATTCCTAGAGAAATCTTTGAAGGAATTCCTGGAGGAATCTAAGAAGGAATTCCTGAAAAAATCTCCAAAAAAAATTCTGGCGGAATTCCCGAAGAAATTCTTGAATGTATCTCCGAAAGAATTCCTGGAGAAATCTCCAAAAGAATTTCTGGTGAAATCCTCGGCGGTACCCTTGCGGGAATTCCTGCAAAAATCCGTTAAAGAATTCCTGGAAGAATCCTCGCACGAATTCGTTAAGAAATCCCTCTAAGATTTTCTGAAAGAATAACAACAACATTTCTGAAGGAATCCCCGAAGGAATTTTTCTAGGAATCCCCGAAGGAAATCCTAGAAGAGTTACCGAAGGAATCCCTAGAGGATTCACTGGAAGCATTTCTGAAGGAATTTCTTGGAGAATTCAGGAAGGAATTCCTGGGGAATTCTCATAGAAATCTATGGAATTCCCGAAGGAATCCTGAAAATTTTCCCGGATGAATATGTCGGAATAACCAGAGGAATCTGCGAAGGAATTAATAGGAATCCTTAAAGAAATGTCTGTAGGAATTTCCAAAGAAATTCCTGGAAGAATCCACGATACCCTAAGGAAACACTGGGGAATTCGCGGAGGAATTTCTGGGGCAATTTGTGGAGGAATCCCTGGGGAAATTCGCAAAGGAATCTCTGTTGGAATTTCCAGAAGAATACCTGGGGCAATTCGCGGATGAATGCCTAAGCTTATCATATGTACTTGTCCCCGTGAATTGACTGCCAGGCAATCCTGTAGTGCTTTCACTTCGCAATGAGTACTGAAACTAGTAGTAAATATCCACTATCTTTTGTTGCACATGCTCCTACATTATAAAATGCACATTGTGATGCACCTCCAACGGGAATTAAAATTCCTGATCTTCTAAAGCTAACGATGCGGAGAGGATCCATGTTTCGCGTGTGTTCGTTGTAGCTGGGAAATTTCCGACACCGCAGAGTTCAGTTCGTTCAGCTGCTTTTTCATTTTTCTTTTGCTTTTATTTACCTACTGCTTGACGTTTTCCAGCATGATTGCGTTGTATCGTAGTATGCGAGTTAATTTATTACCGCACGCAGCCAGTTTTTGTAAATCCGAGATTTATTTCTAGTGCGCCGAAATCGGCGCACTAAAGTTAAATCTCAGATTAAAATCACGGATAATACCGTTTGGTGCTTAAGAAAATCGAGGATAATACGTGATTGGCGTCTAGTACGCTGTGGAGCTTATCGCCATCAGTGTGTTTAACGTCTTGTCCCACAAGATATCAACAGACAATAGATAACGCACGCACATTTCCCACTCGGGTAACGCTTTCCCTATCGACTGACAGCTGCTGACCAGATCATAGCAGGCGACGAATCTTCTTCTTTCTTCAGCCTGCATTCGACCACGTCAGACATGCAGTGTATTAGGTCACTGCGCTGGGCGATTCTTATCGAGAACCATCAGCTAAATTCACACACACTCTTACAAACTACACATGTGTAAGAGTATACTAGGGGAATTCAATTAACTGCGTAAACCGCTTATTGAAGTTTATTCTGATTAAACGTCGCGATCACCAATGCAATCTTGAATTATTCCATTCGCAATTTCATGAAACATTTCAAATAACAGAAAATCATGGCTTACGCAGCAATTTAAATTGTTTAGTGAGTCCCCTTTACTGTTAAAAAAATATTCAAATCCGTTAAGTATTCGCTGAATGACGAGATTTTCAGTTCATTTGCGCTGACTCAGACCGGGATACGGGTTAACCCTCCCCCTACCTTCCTAGTTTATTTTCATGAGACTCCCATCCGTTCCCCACCTTGAAGAGCAAGTTTTTTTTAACGGTGTAGATATTTATAACCACCAGTACATTGTACGAGTTGACTTATCAGGCTTTTTCCAGGTGGATTTTACCTATCTACACGTACACAGTTTGTCCCACTATCCATCCCGATTTTCCAACTGTTCCAATGGGCGGCACGTGTGTTTATCATTGTTATTGTTCCGCATTCACGTCAGTCCGTGTGTTTAACACGCACTCACACACATCCATTTATAAAGGGCTGCTGCGATGGAGAGAAAGAGAGTGTGTAAATCGTTTCATTTACCCCCTCCAGTCGACTAAAATGTGTGGAATTTATGCCGACTCGGATAAAGCGCAATGGCCCGTGGGACATTACTTTTCGGTGGTTTGCAATGCAGTCAGCGATGGTACTTCGTACGTAAATATGTGCTGCATATGTGTAGCTATGTAGTGTAATAACAGGGCAATCAAATGGAACATATTGGAATTTGAATAAATCAATTGATGGTGGTTACGATACCTGGATTAGCATTTCATGAAAAGTTGTTTCGAATATATTTTAGAGCTTATTTAGCACAAAATGTAACCAGATCTCGTTTGGAAGGGTTTGCTTGAATTCTATCGATGCCTGGTAATCCTAGAGGCGTCCTAATCTTTCTTTAAAATAATCGCATCGCATGTTAATCCTTTTTGCAGGGTATCAGTAAAATTTATGCATCTGCAGATTGAAACAACTAACACAGTTTTCCTGGTTATCGTACTGCCCTCAAGGCTTTGCGTTGCTGCCATAGAGATTTACTTACTTGCATCAAGATTATGTATGACACCGGATAGAAAAAAAAACTATATTCATAGCTGGAAGCTTTTGTAATAGTCTTCTATGCGGAATTGTGAACGAGTCATCTGATTGATTTGGTTAGGTGCATACATGTGTAGTTAATTGGAATTGGTTCAAGATCAATCTATTGATAACATATTCTGCTTTGTTACTAGGATATTTCAAAATGATGATATAAAATCTCCATTTTGAATCAGCTGACTCGTTACTAATAATTGTGTTTTTTTTTTCTTTTCAGGTAAGTGAATCAGTACTTGAGGATTAGTTAGTAACATCATTTCACCGTGAGTAATAATTATGACATTGAAAAGTTCCCAATAGGAATTTAGTTAAAAAAAATATCACATTTCGAATAGTTCATGAGGTTTTAGAATTTTCAAAGCTTGTTTTATGAAATTGCAAATTCAGTGATTTCTTTATTTTTGCTTTCAAAATGTTTACGCGTATAATGGAATATGGTTCAGTTCTGATATGTTGGCAATGTTGCCTTCATTTGCTATTATCTCTGATAAGGAGTAGGTATTATTTTCTATTCCTGCAATATATGAATAGAAACCCACAGTAACCCCATCTAGTTACAAACAAATATTTCATCAGATCAAACAACCGACAAGTAACACATTGCATAGTAAAAATAGTTTGTCTAGATTTTAAAACAACCGCATCGCCACCTCTACCACCGCCACCACTCTCAGTGGGGAGCAAAAACCCCCAACAACAACAGCAGGAGATGGCAAGAGGCAGAGGCAAGGGATCGCAGTAGGTCGTTTGGCAGTGAGCATACCGACGACGACGACGACGACGGTCGAACGGTAAAAGTTCAAATTCAATTGACGTCATAGCAGGCTGCGACCGCGCAGCAGCAGCACCTTCATCATCGCCACCCCACCCCGCAGCTGGCTACTGTCGCATTCATCGCAGCAACCTGCAGCAGCAGCACACTTGTTGATTAGGCGGCGCGCACTGCTGCTGCATCGTGTCGCCGCACCTTTCGAACGGCGCGCGCCGCTGCTGCCGCGCGTTGCACAAATTGAAAGATGAAACAAACAAACACGGTGGAGAGAAGGTCCGCTCCGCCGCCGTCGACGTGTGAAGGGCTGCATTTACGCACGCACCCATTTAGCACCGAACCGAGTTTCTCGCGCGGATGTGACACTTTCGCCGTGACGTCAGTACCCAGTTTTCGCGCTGGCTGGTTTCGTTATTTAGAATTTCGGACAGTCGGTGGAGTATAGTACACTGCTGACTAACTGCCTGGCACCGCTTGCTATGTTGCGGCGATGCGACGCTATCTGCTGACCGTCCGTCGCGTCGTATTTCAATTTGGTGTGTCATTTACTTTTTAATGAAATGCGCTGAATTTATGCTAGCTGCTGCAGCAGTGAAGGTAGCTGTGATATATTTGTGGTCCGTCTTGCGGCAAAACAAAAGGTCATCGGAGAGGAAGTGGGGTGTCAAGATTTTTTACGACATAATGTCCATTTTACCCCCACCTTGATTTCTAGGACATCAGAATTCCAATTGGACGGAATGTCTGTGAATAACAAGAGTAAACAATGAGCGGATTGTCTTTCAAGAATTGGCTGGAAGACAACTGAGTCGTTACAATGTACGTAATGTGGGCTAACTTGAATTAACCAAGCGAGTGTGACCCAGTTGTTCTAGTGAAGTAATGGAATACAAAGCACCAACAACCATGCGTCTCCATTAGTATATTTCATGCAGGGTACGAAAAACGAATCACGCCGAAAAACAAACGCTTTGTCCTAAGCGGTGCATGTTGGTAACAAAGGCGCTCCGCAACAAACGCATGTCAAGCGATGAGAGCAATAAAACAAACATCGCTTGCCGTGCGTGTGCCGATGTTTCGGCTTTTCTGCTGAAATTTTCGACACACATCATCGAATTCATGAGCATTTGGACGAGTTAAGACTCTTGCCATCCTCAGAGTCGAGTTTCAGTTGTAAAACAATGCGAAAATCACGAAGTGAATAGAACGAGACAAATATTCCTACCGTTTTTGTTGTGAACAAACTCGGGAGCGATTTTGTCATTATCTGCTAACGAAAAAACAAAGCGTTGTTGTCGTGCCTTCTTTGTTGCCTATTTTTCGCTTGCAGTGCCATATTCTGCGTACACTGATTTCATGAAATTGCGAAAAAAAAAGATTTAAACAATGAAGAATGCCAGAGCTCTTTGATCATTATGATAAGTAAACGTTGTCAATTAACATTTAAAAATGAAAAATAAAGAAATTCTGTGAATTTAGCAGCTATCCATGCAAATTCTTTGGATTTCTCCATATGAATTGGGTTCCTGATTAAAATATCACTCTTCGCATTGGAAGAAGCGAACGGTTGTCACTTTTATTCTTGTGCTTCTCGAAAACGACGGAAGCATGACACAACAAACTAGTGAATGGCAAACTCGGAATCTCATTCATTCGTTCCCCATCATTCATTTCAGCACTCTTACGAGTGTCAAAAAGTAGTACTTTTCGGCCACACTTGCATTAGTGGTGAGGTGAAGGGCATTTCAGCATACTACAGCCAATTGAAAAGTTGAACTTTTCACAACGGACATACAAAATAGTAGTTAACGCAACAAGGTGCAGAATTAAGATTTTTACAGTACGAGTTGTACATTTATCCAACGAGGCTTGCCGAGTTGGATAATTACGACGAGTGCTGTAAAAATCGAGTTCTGCACCGATTTGCATGCAACGTTTTTCGCAATTTCATAAATTAACGCTTGAGGTTAGTTTTTAACAAAACTTTTCCATCGAACTGCACACTGATGCGCATAGCCTTGTTTAAGAAAATCTGATCATAGCAGGTTATAATGTGTAGTTGTCACAATTTTTCGAAACTGCGTCCAGAAAGCATCAAGAAGTTGATCAAAATTGAAAACAGTGCTGTAATGATTCATTACGCAACGCAAATCAGTGCTGTAATGAACCGTTACAACACTGTTTAACCTTCATCCAGCCAACGTACATTTTCCACCTTCAGGAACGCACAAAAATGGTCATAACTTTTTTGTTTTTCGATGGTGTGTACACTTAGTCTTTAGCACTGATTTCAGGTCGTCGGATAACACGGATCAACGAAAACTCGCGGACTTTGTGGATCGGACTGATATTCGTTTTATTGGCACTGACTTATTCACGTTCACAAGAGTACAATAATGAAAACACGCGACGTAGGTTAAACGCGGTCTGGATGTGCGAGAGGTTTATTATAGACTAATTTATTACAAGTTTCTGACCTGCCTGCCGACCGTGTGCGATGTTTTTTGACCATCGTATCGCTACCTGCGGTCGGCCCTATCATCGTTCGTGAGGCGATCGATATGATACGGGATAGACTTATAATTTGCTTCAGTTAGAGCAGTGCGACTGTATCTTTTGCTCGGACACTAGCGTAAAGCTAGTGATCTTGTAGTAATGGTAGTTGCAATGCAAATTAATGACCTAACTTGGCGATCGGCGCAAACAGATGGATTTTGATGAAATTTTCACAACTTCCCGAAAAACTCTTCTAGTTGACGATGCCGGGGACATGGGTGCCTGGTCCACATGGTTCCGGAGTTATTCCGGATTGTCTTGGGGTACCAAAATTGGCCACATACATTGCGCAACTGAGATATACGATATAGATCCCGATGAGGTAGAAGTATAGTGTCTTCGGCGAAATTGTTCAGCAGGTTAAGAGCGAACTGGCAACGGCGACTTTGGTTCGCGATTTGGCCGCTTGGTGGCGCCAGTGTCAAAAATGTTCAAACCCTCATATCTCAGAAACCTGATAAGATAGAATGATGCTGTCTTCGGCAATATTCTTCAGCAAGCTCATAACTATCTGATAGTAAAGCCTTTGATTTGGGATTTATCCGCTAGGTGGCGCATTGTGTTTGAAAATTTCAAACACGTATATCTCGATACCCTAATGAGGTACAAGCATGCCGTTTTCAGCAAAGTTGTTCAGCAGGCCAAGAACTATATTGCAATGGCGTCTTTGGTTCGCGAATCGTCCGCTAGGTGGCGCCAGAGTAGAAAATCTTCAAACTTCTATATCTCAGAATCCTGATAAGATAGAGTGATGCCGTTTTCAACAAAGTTCTTCAGCAAACTAAAAACTGTCTGATAGTTGAGTCTTTGATTCGTGATTTATTCGCTAGTTTATTCGGTACACCGTCTTTGACCCCCTGCAGGCAAATTTTGTCACCCCACAATATTGCTCCGTTTTTTCTTCCGGGAACTCTTCCGGGAATTTTTCCAGGAATTTCTTCGGAAATTTCACTAGGAATTCCCCTGGAAATGTCTCTCGGAATTCTTCCGGAAATTTGTTATGGAGATCCTCTCCCACATCGGAAACTCCTGCGGAGATTCCTTCAGGAATTCCTTCGGTAATTTCCCCAGGAATTCATCTGGGAATTTCTTCAGGAGTTCTCCAGGAATTCCTCTGGATTTCCTCAGAGAATTTTCTCAGGAATACCTCCATGAGTTCCTCCGGGAATTACTCCATGAATTGCTCCGGGATTTTCCTTAGGAATTCTTTCAAGATTTTTTCGTGGTTGGATTTCTCCGAGAATTTCTTTAGGAGTTTCTCCAGGAATGTCTTCGGGAATTCCTTCGGGAATTTCTTCAGGAAATCCGCCAGGAATTGCTTCGGAAATTTCTTCAATAAATTGTCCAGGAAATCCTTCAGAATGTTTTTCAGGAATTTATCCGGGAATTTCTTCAGGAAAACTTATGTTTTTCCTTCAAAAAAAAAAATCCACTGGGAATTTCTCCAGAAAGTCTTCCGTGTTTTTTTTTTCCAGAAAACCCTCTGAGAATTTCTCCAAGAGTGCCTCTGGGGATTTCTCCAGGAATTCCTCTGGGAATTTCTCCAGGAATTCCTCTGGTATTTCTCTAGGAATTACTGTTTTGTTTCCTCCAGAAATTCCGCCTGGAAGTTCTCCGGGAATTCCTCCGGGAATGTCTCTAGAAATTCTCCCTAGGAAATTCAGGAAATCCTTCAGAATTTTTTCCTGGAATTCCACTAAGAATTTCTTCACGACTCTCTCCAGGAATTTCTCCGGGAATTCTTCTAAGATTCCCATCAGCAATTCCTCCGGTAATTCCTTCAGTAATTTCTCCAGGTTTTTTTCCGGGATTATTTCCAGGAATTCTTTCGGGTATTTCTCCAGGAATTCTCCCGGGGATTCATCCAGGAATTCCCTCAAGGGAATCCTGCAGAGATTCTTCCAGGAATTTCCTGAGGGGAATCCCCCAGAAAGGAGGATTTTCTAAAGAAATTTCCAGAGGAATTGCTGGAGAAATTACCGGAGGAATTCCTTGATAAATTTCCTGAGGAATTCCTGGGGGCAATCCTAGAGGAATGCTCAGAGGTGAAATTTGGTGAAATTTCCAGAGGATTTCCTGAGAAAATCTCGAAGATTTCCTTTAAAAATTCCCGGAGTAATTTCAGAAGAGTCCCCAGAAGAATTCCTGAAAGAATTCCTGGAGGATTTTCTGGAAGATTTCCAGAAGAAATTCCCAAAACAATTCCTGAAGGAATTCCTGGAGAAATTCCCGGAGACATTCTCGGAGGAATTCCTGGAGAAATTCCCGGAGGAATTACAGGATGAATTCCCGGAGGTATTCGTTAAGGAAGTCCTAGAGGAATTACAGGAGAAATTCTTGAGGGTTTTGTGAGAAAAAAATCACGGAAGACTTCCTGAAGAGATTTCTGGAGAAATTCCCAGAGGATTTTCTTGAAAAATAAAACCGACAGTTTTCCTTAGAAAATTCCCGGATATATATTCCGGGAGAAACTCCTGGAAAAATTCCCGGAGAAATTCCTAGAGAAATTCTTGGAGGATTTCCTAAAGAACATCCCGGAGGAATTCCTAAAGAAATTCCCGGAGGAGTTCATGAAAGAATTCTCGGAGGCACTCATGGATGAATTCCTGGAGAAATTCTCAGTGAAATTTTTGTAGAAAATCTTGGTAAAAAAGTCCGGGAATTCCTGGAAAAAATCCCAAAAGAATTCCTGCAGAAATTGCCGAAGGAGTTCCTGAAGTAGTTCCTGATGGAAGTCCTAGATGAAATCCTGGGGAAACTGTCGGAGGAATCCCCGGATGAATTCTCGGAGGATTTCCTAGAGGATTTCCCGGAGAAACTTCTGGACGATGTCCTAGAAGAATTCCCGGAAGATTTCCTGAAAAAATTCCTGGAGGAAGTTCTTGAGGAATTCCCAGTGGAATTCCTGAATAAATTCCCGGTGGAATTCCTGGGGAAATTCCTGGAAAAAATCCTGGAAGAGTTACTATAGAAACTCCCGGAAACATTCCCGGAAGAAAAAACGGAGCAAAAGAAGCAATATTGTAGGGCGACAAAATTTGTTTGCAGGGGGTCAAAGTCGGTGTTAAAGTATTCTCTCTTGTACCACTGTACTCGACCGTCTACTATCATTCCAAATGGCTCTTAGCTTGCTGAACAGCTATGCTGAAAATGGAATACTTCTTGTTCATAAGGGTGTTCATTCAAATATTTTCTTAATACTAGACGGAACCTATCGAATAATATCAGAACCAAGGACACCAGATACGTCTTACTTCCTCTTGAATTTTGGAACAATTTGAGATAAATTTGTCCGGATGTTTTGATTGCTTGTGTCACCTAGCGTCGCCATTGCAGGATAGATCTCAACCTGCCAAACAATTTTACAGAAAACACCATGCTTTTAGCTTATTACAGTAACGAGATATACGTGTTTAAATATGATACATAAGGTGCCACCTAGCAAATAAATCACGAATCAAAAACTCAACTATCAAACAGTTTTTAGCTTGCTGAAGAACTTTGTTGAAAACGGCATCATTCTATCTTATCAGAATTCTGAGATATAGAAGTTTGAAGATTTATTACCCTGGCGCCACCTAGCGGACGATTCGCGAACTAAAGACGCCATTGCCAGATAGTTCTAAGCCTGCTGAACAACTTTGCTGAGAACGGCATGCTTGTACCTCATTAGGGTATCGAGATATACGTGTTTGAAATTTTCAAACACAATGCGCCACCTAGCGGATAAATGCCAAACCAAAGACTTTACTATCAGATAGTTCTGAGCTTGCTGAAAAATATTGCCGAAGACAGCATCATTCTATCTTATCAGATTTCTGAGATATGAGGGTTTGAACATTTTTGACACTGGCGCCACCTAGCGGCCGAATCGCGAACCAAAGTCGCCGTTGCCAGTTCGCCCTTAACCTGCTGAACAATTTCGCCGAAGACACTATACTTGTACCTCATCGGGATCTTGAGATATACGTTGCGCAATGTATGTGGCCAATTTTGGTACCCCAAGACAATCCGGAATAACTCCGGAACCATGTGGACTAGGCACCCATGTCCCCGGCATCATAAACTAGAAGAGTTTTTCGGGAAGTTGTGAAAATTTCATCAAAATCCATTTTGTGCTTTTCTGAAGGTGGAAAATGTACGTTGGCTGGATGAAGGTTAATTGGTGTGGGAATTTAGGCCTTTTCCTGTCAGATTTGCGTGAGGTAAAACAGCCTGTTACGATAAGAAATTGCAAAAAAGTAATTTTTGCAACTTCTCATCGTAATAGGCTATTTTACCTCACGCAAATCTGACAGGAAAAGGCCTACTTTCCCACACCAAACTAACAGTGCTGTAATGGTTCATTACAGCACTGATTTGCGTTGCGTAATGAACCATTACAGCACTGTTTTCAATTTTGATGAACTTCTTGATGCTTTCTGGACGCAGTTTTGAAAAATTGTGACAACTGCACAGTGTAACCTGCTATGATCAGACATTATTGAACATGGCTATGACATCAGTGTGCAGTTTGATGAAACAGTTTTGTTAAAAACTACCCTCAAGCGGTAATTTATGAAATTGCAAAAAACGTTGTACGCAACTCGGTGCAAAACTCGATTTCTACAGCACTCGTCGTAATTATCCAACTCGGCAAGCCTCGTTGGATAAATGTACGACTCGTGCTGTAAAAATCTTCATTCTGCACCTTGTTGCGTAAACTACTATTTCAAATACGGCTACTCTGATGATTGTTTAGTCGGTTGCATAGCACCGACGATTGTACGCCGCAGATCGAGTCGTCACGTTGAACGCAACATGTCGCCGAAATGCTAGTCACTGCTCCAGATGCAATGCGCCACAGGTAACAAAAACAACATACCAAATTTTCCGGATATGCCGTAACCAGTTCCGGTAAAGAAAGAGAAGGTTTTTGTAGCACCATATGATGTTCAAAGATTATAATAACTTAAAATACATGAGTATTTATTTCAAACAAACGTTGAGCGCAAAAACCTGGGATTTCTTTATGAATTTCTCCAGGGACATCTTCTGAAAATCTTCCAGGTACATATTTCTTCAAGAACTTCTCCAGGAATTCCTTGACGAATTGCTCAAGGAATTTCTCCTACGTGAATACCTCCATAGACGTCTTGCAGATTTCCGAGAGTGAGTGTTTCTGGTTTTATTCCAAGAAAAGCTTCAGGAATTCCTCACACGTTCTTTTTTAAAAGAAATTTTTACAGAAACTTCTGCAAGGATGCATCAAAGAATTCCTCCAGTATTTACCCTAGTCTCCTGCAGTGGCAGGAATCATGAATCATGGACTACTGCAGAGGATTTTACCACAAATTCCTCCGGGAATTTATCCTGGAATAACTTTAAAAGTTCCTCCAGTGATTGTTCCAGAAGTTTTTTTTTGAGAATTTCTTCGAGATTTTCTCCCAAAGAAGCTTCACCATTGATCGCTTGGGTAGGTATTTCTGCAAATATTCCTTCTGAGATTTTTCTATTCCGCGAGAGACTGTTCAGATAATTCCATCTGAAATTTCAGGAGGAATTTCTTCTAGGAATTATTTCAGAAATTTTTACCAGAGATTGAAAAATAATCCAGATATTCCTTCAACATTGTGTACAAAAAATCCTTCAGGAATTTTCTTAAATAATTCTTTAAAAAAATAACTGTGGACAAGAATTCCATTAGATTTTTTTCCCAGGAATTCCTACAGAAATTCTTCCAAGAATTCATTTGGAAAGCTCTTCTAGGATTTTCTTTGAAATTCCTAATGGGATTGCTTGCGGTACTCCTCCAGGTTTTTCTACAGGTATTATTTTTCTAGTTTTCTTCCAGGGATTACCACGGTAAATTTTCCTGGGATTTTTTTCAGGAACAACTCCAGAAATTTTTCAAAAAAATCTCCCAAGGTTTTTTCCAGGAATTCTCTTTGAATTCCCACTGGACTTCCTCCTGAAATTTCACAGGAATTTTCAAGGATTTTCTTAGGAATACCTCTTGGGATTGCTTCTGGTATTTATCCTGGAATTTCTTCCGGAACTGCTACAGGTATGCCTCTAGAAGTTTTCCCAAGAACACTTCCTAGGTTTCCTTCAGGATTTTTTCAAGAAATCCTTCGGCGATTTCTTCAGTACTTCCTCCTGGGATTTCTCCAGAAAACCCTCCTGGGATACTTTCAAGGATTCCTCCGGGAATTTCTACAGGGATTCCTCTGAGGAAACCGAAAATGCCTACAGAGATTCTTGCAGGGATTTTTTTCTAAACAATCCTCTAGGAATTTCTCAAAAGATTCCTTCAGAAGGTCCTCTAGATATCCCTTCAGGGATTTCTCTAGGCATTCCTTCAGGAATTCTTCCAGGAATTTCTCCAAGTGTTTCTCCAGGAATTTCTCCAGGGCTTTCTTAAGTGATTCCTACAGGAGTTGCTTTTAGAAATTATTTGGGAACTCCTCTAGGGACGCCTCCATAAATTGCTTCAGGGATTTCTGCAGGAATGTCTTCTAAAACTCCTCCAGATATTCCTTCAGGTGTTCTTCTAGGAATTCTTCTAAGCATTCCTTTTGGGATTCTTCCAGAAATTTATCTACGAATTTCTCCTCCAGGGATTACTCAAAAAGTTCTTCCAGAGATTCCTTAAGCGATCCTTCCAAGGATTTCTCTAGGAGTTCTTCCAGAAAATCCTCCTGGCATTCCTCCACGCATTACTTCAGGAATTTCTCCAGGAATCCCTCCTGGCATTCGTTCTGGTATTCTTCTGGAGATACCTCCCGACCCTTTCGAAAATGCCCTCAGGGATTCCTCTTGGATTTTTTTTAAATGTCCCAGAAATTCCTTTTGGAATTTCTTCTTAAATGCCTCTAGACATTGCTTTTTTTTAATATTCCTTCAGATGAGTTCAAGAATTTTTTTCACGGATTCCATTATATGAAAGTTCTCCGGAAATACCTCCAGGAAATTCTTGAAGAATTTCTCTAGGGATTCGCTCTAAGAATTCTTACAGGAATACCTTGAAGATTTCCTTCAAAGATAGATTCAAGACTTCCACCACTTTTGAAATAGAACATGTCAACTCCAATGAACTCGAAAGAAATTCTTGTAAAAATCAGGACTGTAGGAATTCTTAGATAACTTTCTTGGCCCAAGACTTACAGATCGGTATTCTCCAATGCTCTTCCTGAAAGGGTCTCATGAGGTATTCCTTTGGGGCATTTCTCATGGTCTCAGGGGTGTTTTAGGGGATTTCAGGGGCGTTCCAGGGCATATCAGTGCATTTTAGGGAGCCTCAGGGGGTTTCCGGGGGTCTTTGGGACGCTTCGGGGATCTCATGGTCATTTCAGGGAGACCCATGGGGTTTTATGAAGGTCTCAAGGGGGTACCTGAAGGTCTCAGGAACGTTCCAGATGGTCTCAGGGACCCTTCAGGGAATCTCAGGGGATTTTCAGGGAGTCATACGAGCTTCAGCTGTTTGGAATGACGTTTCATGGGGTACCGGGAGAACTCAAAAGTGTTTCAATGGGTCTCAAAGGGTACCTGGAGGTCTCTGGGAAGTTTAAGGGACGTTTCAGGGGATCGCAGGGAGTTTGAGGGGGTCCCAGGGGATTTTCGGGGGTCTTGAGGGAGCTCTGATGCGTTACAGTTGGTCACAAGGAATGTCAGGGGACCTCTGGGGTGGGAGTCTGGGGAGCTTCGGGGTTCTCAGGAGCGACAGGAAATCTCTGTATCGTTTCAAAGAAACCAAGTGAGTTTCAGAAGCTCTCAGGGGATTTCGAATCTCTAGAAGTCACAGGAAGTCTCAGGAGCGTTTTAGGGGGTCTCAGTTACGTATAAGTTTGTCATGAGCGTTTCAAGGAGTCAAGAGAGTTTCAGGGGGTTTAAGGGACGTTACAGTAAGTTCCGGGGCGTTTCGAGGGTCCGAGGGGGTTTCAGGGAGGTATTCCAAAGGCGTTCCAGTAGAGGCTTTCAGGGAGTAACAGAAGCTCTCAGCAGTTCTTCAGGGGATTTCAGGGGCTTTTGAGAGAGTTCTAGGAATTTCAGGGGTTCCCAAAGGCGTTTCATGGTGTAATAGAAGGTCTCAGGGGCGTTACATCAGGTTTGAGGAGATTCCTTTAGCGATCCCTCTAGGAGTTCTTCCAGAAAATCCTCCTGGCATTCATCCAAGCATTACTTCAAGAATTTCTCCAGGAATCCCTCCAGGCTTTCGTCCTGATATTCTTTTGGAGATACCTCCCGACCCTTTCGAAAATACCCTCAGGGATTCCTCTTGGATTTTTTTTAAATGTACCAGAAATTCCTTTTGGAATTCCTTCTTAAATTCCTCTAGACATTGCTTTTTTTAAATATTCTAGCAATTTGCCCCATAATTCCTTCAGATGAGTTCAAGAGTTTTTTCATGGATTCCATTATATGAAAGTTCTCCGGAAACACCTCCAAGAAATTCTTCAAGAACTTCTCTAGGGATTCCCTTCAAGAATTCTTACAGGAATATCTTGAAGATTTCCTTCAAAGATAAGTTCAAGGATTTTACGAGATTACCTTTAAGAATTCTTACAAGGATCATTCCGGGAATACATCAATTGACATTTCTGTAGGATTATTCTCTATGAGCTACGCATGGCACAAGTAAATAAAGATCCTTAATCTTCGAAAACAATTTATCCATTAATTTTGCCATTAATTCCTCCAGTGATTCTTTCAAAAACTCGTTCAGAGATACCTTCAGAACTTTCTTCAGACATAATGATTTCAGCGTGCCTTCAGAAACTACTCCAGATTTTTTCGGAAAATGTTTCAAAAGTTCATCAAAATGCTTGAACTGGAGCTGCTTTAATAATTTCCAGCACATGTTTTGAAACAGAATATGTCAATTACAATGAACTCGAAAGAGATTCTTGTAAAAATCAGGACTGAAGGAATTCTAAGATAAATTTCTTGCCCTAAGACTTACAGAGCGGTATTCTTCAATGCTCAGAGGGTCTCAGAGGGTGTCAGATCTCAGGGCCGATTTTCATGGTCTCAGAGGTCTCAGGAGTGTTTCAGGGGGTCTCAGGGAGTTTTACGAGGATGCCAGGGTCATTTGAGGAGGTTACAGAGCGTCCAGGAAGTCTCAAGGGCTCTTCAGATGGTCTCATGGGCGCTTCAAGGAGTCTCAGGAGTATTTTAATGGGTCTCAGGGGCATTTTTATTGGGACCCCATATAGTGTGTTTCATGGGTTTCACAGGGTTTCAAGGTGGTGTCAGGGGGTCTATGGGGTGCTTCATTCTATTGAAACATTATTTCTGAAATTCCGGTATACTAGTTGGCATACCTCTAAATACCCTTAAATTACTGAGATCCGTCCATGAAAATCCTTGAAACGCCCCTGAAATGCCTCGAAACCTGCATACTCACATTGAAACGCCCTTGAAATGTCCGTAATCAATTTGAAATTCTCAAAAGACCCCTTGGAACCCATTTAAAACGCTCACTTAATCGCACCCGAAAACCCTTGAAGCGTCCCTGAAACGCTATCAGATGCCCCTAAAACTTCTCGGAGATCCCTAAATACGTTTCTGAAACATCAAGAAACTCTCTGAAATGCCTCTGCAATACCTTCGAACGACCTTGAAACCGCTTGTAACGCCCTTTAAAAATCTTGAGACCCCTTAAATCGTGCTTAAGGCCCCTTGAATTGTTCTTGAAACCCCCGTAATCTAATTGAAACGCCAACGAAACCTTGGTTCTGAATGGGCAGGACTCCATAAACGCCCCTGAAGGAGGTTATTTTATCAAACCTGAAAAAAAATCCTTAGCAGTATTTTCTTGGAATCTCTTGAGAAATTCCAGACCTCGAAAAAATTCGGTGAAAGTTGAGAACGAATAAAAAAAAGTTTCCTGTGTAGTAATCTCGGACGCCCTTCCTCAGCAATGTTTCAATAATTTAAAAAACGGAATCAGTAGCGGAGATCAGTTGGCGATTTCTGGCAAATCTATCCAGGAAAACCCAAATTAATCCACCTAGGGGTGATAATGCCTTTTTCGTCGAATACGTACTCATGATGTTTCCGTCGACGAACGCAGAGTTGTTTCTCAATCATGAAATACTTAATTTAGAAATGCAAGAATTTTATCAAAACTATCATCGAATTTGAAAATTTACAAATGGCACATATGCCGACGTTATGTTCAACGTATTAGCAGAGCTGAAACATATCAGACCTCTCAGTTGACTGCTTGACCATCTCCACTATCACTGGAGGCTAATCAATACCAAGATAAAATTTCAGCTCATTGGACACTGTGGCTTAAATTCCCCAACAGCTGGGAGGGAAAAAAATCCAAGGCAATAATTACAAGCTGGGAGAAAACTTTTCTCACAATCTCAGATCACTCCGAAAAGGTTGTTTCTGCACTCTTTAGGCTATTTTATTCATTATGTATTACAAGATTCATGTAAAATTTGATAAAAAAAATGCAAGTAAGTGATGTTTCCCATACTAAATCCCATTCAAATTATATCCACTTCACAGAGCCCAAGGGCGCAACCAATCACATCAACATTTTGCGCAGTAATATTAGACGCAAAAGGAAATTGAAAAAAAAATTCTTCGGGTTTGATGCAATTGAATTGTAAATTTTCCATACATTGCTGAACTATACAGGTTATCTACAAAAAAAAAACTATGATTTGATGTGTCGCATGCATAGGTTTGGTTCACTTTCGGCCACTTTCGGTGGGACACCCGGAACTGATTCTGGAACTCTTTCGGTTCAGATACGGTTTAAGTCTGTTTTCCTCCTTATCGTTCATCGGATTATCGAAAAACACTGCGATTTGGTGTGTCGCTTGGCTGGGTTTTTTTCACTTTTATATTCTACCCCCGTTGGTTTGACCGTATCCAATCTGAACTCTTTTTAGTTCGAACCATGCTAATATGCACATCGTTCAAATTAAAAATGGTTCAAAAATCATTCTGCTCCTGGAACGGGGTGAAATGGAACACATAACCAACACAAAACAGCAAAAGATGTTACCTTCAGTTTGTTTTTCGACGTCTATAGGGTTACTAGAAGTTCAAATTCAAAATGAACCTCGTTGGTTTGCATGAGAAGTCGTTCATCACTTTTAGTGGGACACCCGGAACCGAATCCGGAACGGTTCTGATATGGTCTGAAACTGTTTTCCTGCTAACCGTTCATCAGGTTATCGAGAAAGCCGCTATTTGGTGTGTTGCATGCATAATTTTGGTTCACTTTCATATTTGGTCACTTCCGGTGGGACACTCAGAACCGATTCCTGAACACCATCAGTTCAGATATGGTCTAAGAGTATTTTCCTGCTTTCCGTTTATCAGGTTATCGAAAATATTTGATGTGTCGTATGTATGGGTTTTGTAGCATTTTCATATCTGGCCCCTACCTGGGCTACCGGACCGGAATACCTAAATGGCCATAACTCCGGAATGGCTGGACCAATCTGAACTATTTTCAATAGGAAACAGTGGGACAAAATTCCGCGTCGAATGAACCGTCCGTCATTAAAATCGGTTAAGCTTTACTGCCAAAAAGTGATGTCAGTTTTTTTGTACACACACATACTCACACACACATCAACTCAATTCGTCGATCTGAGTTGATTGGTATATGTGACTCGGCCCGGAGGGTCTATCAAAAAGCCATTTTTGGAGTGAACATATAGCCTTTCCAGTACACTTAGTGTACGAGAAAGGCAAAAAAGACCAATTCCAAAACTTCTGAGAATTATTCAACTCAAATCAATTTATTTAAAAAATATCTCGAAAAAAATCTTAAAAATTATTTTTAAGGTCTGTCGAAACTCTATAAGAAGTTTTTGTTAATATTCACAGAAGCGAAATCAGAATGCTTTTCATAATTCTAAAAAAAATCCTTTCAGCCAAACGTTTTTGCCTTTCTCGTACACCAAGGTGTAGCGAAAGGCTATAAATATGTTCACTCCAAAAACGAAATTTTGGTAGAGTCCCCGGAGGGGCAAGTTTCATATACCAATCGACTCAGCTCGACGAGTTGAGATGATGTCTGTGTGTGTGTATGTGTGTGTGTATGTATGTGTGTGTATGTGTACAAAAAAGGTCACCTCACTTTTAGATAGTAAATATCAACCGATTTTAACGATCAACGGCTCATTCGACGCGGAATCTGGTCCCATTGTTTCCTATTGAAAATGGTTCGGATCGGTTTAGTCGTTCCGGAGTTATGGCCATATAGGTGTTCCGGACCGGTACCCCTGGAAGGGGTCAGACATGAAAATGCAACAAACCCATACATGCGGCACATCAAATTGTGGCATTTTCGATTACTTGATGAACGGTTATCATGAGAATAGTCTCAAAACATATCTGAACCGGTAGTGTTCCGGATCCGGTTCCGGGTGTCCCGGCGGAAGTGGCCAAATATAAAAGTGAACCAATCTCATGCATGCGACATATCAAAGCGCGGCTTTTTTGATAACCTAATGGAAGGTTAGCAAGGAAATAGTCTCAGACCATATTTGAACCGGTAGTGTTCCGGAACCGGTTTTGAGTATCCCGCCGGAAATGACCAAACATAAAAGTGAACCAAACCCATGCACACATCAAACCGCGGCTTTATTGATAACCTGATGAAAGGTTAGAAAATAGCCTCAGTCCATGTCTGAACCGGTTCCGGATGTCCCGCCGGATGTGGCCAAATATAATAGTGAACCAAACCCATGCATGCGACACATCAATTCACGGCTTTTCTAATAATCAAATGACCGGTTATCAAGGAAGTAGGCTAAGGCCACATTAGAGACTGCCGGTAGTGCCGGAGCCTGCTTCGGCTGTCCCTCTGAAAAAGGCGAAATATATAATTGAACCGGGATGCTAACATAAGGCTGAATTTCAGAAGGCTGAATGCACAAAAGACTGAACACAAAAGGCTGAAAGTAACATAAGGCTCAATTCCAAAAGGCTGAATGCACAAAAGGCTGAATTTGCGAAAACGCAGGAAAGGAGTTATAGTACTTCTTCTTCTTCTATTTTATGGCGTAACGTCCCATCTGAGACAAAGCCTGTTTCTCAGCTTCTTTACGCATTTCTGCAGTTATTAATTGGGAGCCTTCTCTGCCAATGACCACTTTGCATTTGTATATCGTGTGACAGGCAAAAAGATACTTTATGCCCGCAGTAGTTAAGGAATTTTCCATTATAAAAAGTTCCTGGTCCGAGCGAGAATCGAACCGGTCACTCTCAGCATGACTACCCGTTCGCTAACCACATCGGCTACATATATGATCCCTAGTCATAGGCTGTGCTTAATGAAGAGGCTAATGATGCATACCAACGAACATAAAAAATGACTGATGATATTTCAATCACAGATTTTCCTTCTTTGAACATGAGCTATTCTTTCGAGTCATGCTGTTGAGATTGGTTGCCATGACAGCTGCTAACAATGTCATCAGAGATTTTCCCTTCTTCTAAACATATGCTATTCTTTGGAGAAATACTATCATAGTTATGTAGGCGATCAATAATGCATAGCATGGGATTGTTAGCGCGGACAAACAGTCCCAACGCTTCTCGATGTAAAACATAGTAACGGAAGCATGTTCGCCTAATGACAAAAAAGATTTAGTTTGGCCAACCATTAATCAATGAGCGGTAGTGTCCGTCAAATGTCAAGCCCAAGCAAACCAATACAAGTGCCTGAGCTGGTTGGTCGGCCAACTAGCAAATTTTCAAAAAGATCGTTATATCAGTGTACGATATGAATAATAAGAGTGTTATGTCTGTTTGTCCGTGATGTTAGTGTTGGGCTGGTCTTCAGCATGACTGCGTATGGGCTCGTTGTTTGAAAACTATTCGAATCATTATTTCAGCCTTATGTTTTTTCAGCCTTTTGATATTTTCAGCCTTTCGCTATTCAGCCTTTTGTCATTCAGCCTTTCGTTATTTCAGCCTTTTGTGTTTCAGCCTTTTGTACGTAACCCTCAGGGGTGTTTCATTGAGTTGTTTTAGGCGATTTCTGGAGCATTTCAAGGACGTTTCAGAGGGGTTCAAAGGTGTTTAAGGGTTCATGCAAATTGATTATGATGATTTCAAGGGCGTTTCAATGGGATTACGGAGGTTTCAAGGGCGTTTCGAAGCATTTCAGATAGGGTCATATCATTTGAAACGGAATTAAGGGAATTTCATGGGCATTTAATGAGATTATGGAAGTTACAGGGGTGTTTCAAGGGTTTTCGTTAAGAGGTCTCTGAAAATCCTCCGAAATTTTATGAAACGCCTCTCAAATCCATCTAAAACACCCCCACGGCCCCCCGTAATTCACCTGAGACCGTCCGGAAGCACCGAAAACGCCTACGTAACGACTCCAAAACTCGTCAAAAATAATCTGAAATTTCCTGAAATGCCCCCGAAATTTCCTGAAAACCTCGTCAGCCTCATGTAACGCACCTGAGACACTCCGAAACCCCCGATAGCGCATGCGTAATGCCTTTGAAACCCACCGCAAAAGCTCTGAAATGCCTCCGGAATACCCTTGAAACCACCTCTGAACCCCGCCGAAAATCCTCTAATATTTCCAGAAATGACCCCGGAAACGCCCCTAAGACCTGCTCCAAATATCGATAACCCCAGCGTGACCTCCAAGTATTTACTCCCCTGAAACCCCTTTGGATCTCCTGAAACGCCTCTAGGATCTACTAAAACGCCCCTGAGATCCCCTGAAAGCCCCTAGAACACCCTAAAATGACCTTTACCTCAAGGTACCCACAGAAACCCCCTGAATCCTTCGAAACACCCATGAGACCCCTTGGAACCCCTTGAGACCCCTTAAAATGCCCCTAAAGGGTGATACGGTCAAAATTTGGTCACACAATTTTTTTCATAACTTAAGACTGCGTACACCAAAACAGCTGATTTTTGGACCAGTAATGCTACATTATATGTAGCTTATACCATAAAATTTTCATCAAAATCGATTGAGTATTGGTTGATATATAGATAAAACCATCGACCTACCTTTTTAAAATTTTGTACAAAGGTGCTCCATAGTAAATTTTCGGAAATTTAAAGTCAGTAAAGCACAATTTTGATTATAGAACTACCAATACTGCTCCGATTTTTATCAAAATTTTACAGTATAGTACTATTATGAAAATATGTTCTTAGTAAAATTTTGGGCCATTTTGTATGAATACTTTCATAGTTGTAGCAGTTTGAATATGAAACAAACTGACCGGGTGCCACTTAAGCAAATATAACTTTGTAACGGCTGGATCAAATTGAATGAAATTTTCACACAACATTTTGATATGCTTACTTCACACACAGAAAAATTTTCATTGAAATCGGTTAAGTATCTCTGGCTCTATAAATAAAACAGTAAAAATGCGTGAATCCTCTTTGCACAAAATTTTAAAATTGCAGATCTCAGGGTTCAACAATATCTCCGCAAATACTAGACCGATTTTGATGAAAATTTTATGGTACAAGCTACATATAATGTACCATTACTGATCCAAAAATCAGCTGTTTTGGTGTACGCAATCTAAAGTTATGAAAAAAAATTGTGTGACCAAAATTTGACTTGACTTGACAAAATTTGACAAAATTTGATCACCTAGACAAATATAACTTTGTAACGGCTGGATCAAATTGAATGAAATTTTTACACAATAATTTGATATGTTTACTTTACACATAGAAAAATTTTCATTGAAATTGGTTCAGTATTTATGGCTCTTTAAAAAAAGAGTAAAAATGTGTTCTTATTTTTTAATCCTCTTTGTACAAAATTTTAAAATTGCAGTTTTCAGGATTCACAATATCTCCGCAAATACTAAACCGATTTTGATGAAAATTTTATGGTATAAGCTACATATAATGTACCAACACTGGTCCAAAAATCAGCTGTTTTGGTGTACGCAGTCTCAAGTTATGAAACAAATTGTGTGACCAAATTTTGACCGTATCACCCTTTAAGATCTTCTGGTGCGCCCTGGTCCCCCATGGAATTCCCCAGAAACGGCCCTGAGACCCCTTAGAACTCCCCTAGATCCCTCTAAGGCCACTTGAAGCACTCCTGAGACCTCCTAGAATCCCTGAAGCCCCCTGTGGGGACCTTAAAACCTCCTTTAACGCTCCTGAGATCTCCTGCTACCTCCATGAAACACTCCTGCTATCTCCTGGTACCCCGCTGAAACCCCTTTAAAAAAAACTTTTGCTCGTCCCTATAAACGCCCCCTAGCCGCCGTTGCCATATTTACCGTTATTATTACATTTTTTTAGACACAATATTGCAGGGCATAAAAAGATGCATAAACTGAATTTGCATAGAAATAACCTGCATAAAAGAGATTGAAGTATTTAGAACAGCATTTAAACTATTTCTAATTAGAACATATATATTGTATGGTGAATCATTTTTTATGATGAATGATTAATGATTGATTTAAAAAAAATCTTATGATTATGATTACTGATTAATGATTGAATTGCGAAAGCAAGGTGATTAAGATTAATGATTAATGATTAAACGATAATTTTTTGTGATTATGATTGATGATTTTTGATTAATTTTAATCATAAATCATTAATCATGATTAAATTTATGATTAATCAATAACGCTCTGTCTCATACCATATCTGAACCGGTAGTGTCCCGGAACCGGTTCCGGGTGTCCCGCCGGAAGTGGCCAAATATAAAAGTGAACCAAAACCATGTATGCAACACCTCAAATCACGGCTTTTCAGATAACATGATAAACAGTTGTCAAGAAAATAGTCTCAGACCATATCAGTGTGTTATGGAACCGATTCCGGGTATCCCGCCGGAAAAGGTCAAATGTAAAAGACAATCAATATATGTAACATATCAAATGATTTATTTGGTAATCTGATGAACGGCTAGCAAGAAAGGTCTGAGGCTAGACCATATTCGGGACAACAGGTCTTGTCCGGGAACCGTCGTAAGTGATCAAATATAAAAGTGAACCAAACCTATGCATGCGACAGATCAAATCGTGGCATTTTCAATAACCTACTAAACAGTTAGCCAGCAGAAAGTCTCAGACCATATTTGTGAGAACCGGTAGTGTTCCAGAACTGGTAACGATTTCCTTAACCACACCCCCACAAATCCACCCATCAACACATATTCTATGAGAAAGGCACTGTCACCACTAGGTGGATTAATCTGAGTTTTTTTTTCGAGTTCTATTGAATGGTACCGCGGCAACGTATCTGGACTGCTAGCGATAAATTATGTCATCTGTGGTACCGCTTGTAATCTGTCGGATTTCTGGAAGTGCCGGAATTTACTTTCTGTTTGTTTCGATACAACTACACAAAGAGACAAAAATATGGATTAGATTTTCTTGTATCTTGTATTGGGAATGTTGACACACACACACATGTATGAATTGGTGAGATCATTCCTATATATTATTTTGAAACGTTGTAAGAAAATCGATCAAACTTATTCTCGTTCATCATACTTTCACTAACAACATCCAACTTAGTATCACTGGTAGCGGATAGGTCTGTCTTCATCTTTTATCTGCCTTTACGTCTCAAGTAAAACTTCGACTGTCTCTCTCCGACTAAGTGTTCTTTGAGCACTTCTACATCTACAGTTATTCATTCTTCTCCATATCATACCAGCATATCCGAGAGTAAAATGCTAAAGGAAATTGCATGTGGTTGAATGAGTAATAAACTTTTTCATAAACTTCCGAAATTCAATGGCTACACAAATTGTCACATACATGCGTCCCATTCCAAAATTATCCATACTTTGCAGTAAAACTCGCACCCATCCACAGTGATATCGATTTCAAACATTTCACAATTAACATAAAAATTTAAATTGATTTCGAATTGTTGAACGGTAAATTCGAGTTAAGAGCGCTACACAGAATCGACGCCCAAGGCCGACAACCACCCACAGACAGCCGGCACGCTGAAACACTGATACCCAACTCAGGAACAGCCCCCGCATAATCAATTAAATCAGTTTTACAACCGAAACCCACCTCCCCGCCTCATTTTCTACCGACCCGTCGTCGCGTCGGTGCCTCACTTGGATGCCTACTTTGCAAAATAACAATTTTTACGACTTGAAACTGTCGTCCTCGGCGGAAAAGTCTAATTTTTGTTACACAGTTTTTTGCCTTTCTCGTACACTAAGTGTACTGGAAAGGCTATATGTTCACTCCAAAAATGACTTTTTGATAGTAGGCCCGGAGGGTCGAGTCACATATACCAATCAACTCAGCTCGACGAATTGAAGTGATGTCTGTGTGTGTGTATGTGTGTATGTGTGTGTGTATGTGTGTGTACAAATAAACTCACATCACTTTTTGGCAGTAAACCTCAACCGATTTTAATGACCAACGGTTCATTCGATGCGGAATCTGGTCTCATTGTTTCCTATTGAAAATGGTTCGGATCGGTCCAGCCGTTCCGGAGTTATGGCCATTTAGGTGTTCCGGACCGGTACCCCAGGCAGCGGCCAGATATGGAAACGCTGCAAACCCATCCATGCGACACATCAAACTACGGGATTTTCGATAACTTGATGAATGGTAACCATGAAAATGGTCTGATACCATATCTAAACCGGTAGTGTCCCGGAATCGGTTCCGGGTGTCTCGCCGGAAGTGGCCAAACATAAAAGTGAACTACACCCATGCATGCGACATATCAAATGGTGGCTTTTTTATATCCTGATGAACAGTAAGCAGGAAAATATCCTCAGAACATATTTAAACCGGTAGTGATCTGGAACCGGTTCCAGATATCCCGCCGGAAGTGGCCAAATATTAAAGTGAATTAAACCCATGCATGCGACATATCTAACCGCGGCTTTTTCAATAACCTTATGAACAGTAAGCAGGAAAATATTCTCAGAACATATCTGAATCGGTAGTGATCCGGAACCGGTTCCGAGTGTCCCGCCGGAAATGGCCAAATATGAAAGTGAACAAAACCCGTGCATGCGACACATCAAATCTGTTCTTTCGATAACCTGATGAACGGTTAGCAAGAAATTAGGATCAGACAACATCAGAAGCTACCGGTACTGTTCCGGAATCCATTCCGGGTGCCCCGCCGAAAGTAAACAAATATAAAAGTGAACCAAAGCATGCGACACATCAAATCGTGGCTTTTTAGGTATCTTGATTTAGCAAAAGATAGTTTCCGATCATATTTGGGACTACCGGGAGTGTTCCGTAACCGATTACGGATGTTCCATAGAAAATGGTCAAACGTAAAGGAGAACCAACCCATGAATGCGACACATTAAATGACTTTATAGGTAACCTGATGAACGGTTAACAAGAAAAAATCATAGACCATACTTTGGAAAACCAATAGTGTGCTGAAACCGGTTCCAGGTGACCCACCGGAAGTGTTCAAATGTAGAATGGAACCAAACGTATGCACGCAGTATATTAAATAACGTCTTCTTCGATAACGCGAAGAATGGTCAGCAATAAAATAATCTCAGGCCATATTTAAGACTACCGGTAGTGTTCCGGAACAAGTTTCGAGTATCTCGCCGGAACTGGCGAAATGCAAAAATGAACCACAATCATGCTTGCGGTACATCAATTCGCGACTTTTTAGGAAAACTTATTAACACTTTGCATGGAGCTAGTCTAAGACCACATCAGGAACAATCGGTACAATTCCGGAACTGGTTCTGGGTGTCCCACTGGAAGTGGTTAAATGCAAAAGTGATCCATACCCAGGGCCGGATCTAAGGGGGGGGGGGGCGAGGTGGCCAGGGCCCCGGGTCTCCACATTTTAGGGGCCCCTTCAAACACCGTTTTGCTTGAAAACATTAACTTTATATTACCTTTATGCTCAAATGATGTAAAAAAACCAAGACAATTTTTTTTGCTCATCGCATTGGTACCTCTGAGGGGCCTCCACGTCCGCTCCGGCCCCGGGCCCCCGGGCGATACATCAAATCGTGTTGTTTAGGTAACCTAACGAACATTAGCAATGAAATAGTCTCGGACTATATTAGGGAGACCCGGTGGTGCTCCGGAACCAGTTCGGGTACCCCACCGAAAGTGACCAAATGTACCATGTGACACATCAAACCGCGACTTTTTTAATAGCCTGAGGAACGGTTAGCTAGAAAATAGGCTCATATCACATAAAAGCTACCGGTAGGGTTGCAGAACCAGCGTTTGGTACTTCGCCGGAACTACGAAAGTGAATAAAATCAATGCATGCGATAAATATATGTAAGAACAAAATCTTGATAAATTGAACCCAAATACAAACAGACGTTTCACTATACTCACTACCTATCGTTCTTTTTTTTTTTTTTTTTTTTATCTGTATTAACGAGATTTTTAGCCCTAGGCTAGTTCATCTCGGGACCCACGCTTTACTTCCCTTCCGAAGGAAGAACTCACATTTTGTGAGTTTGTCGGGAGTGGGATTCGATCCCAGGTCCTCGGCGTGATAGTCAAGTGTTCTAACCATCACACCAGGTCCGCTCCACACCTATCGTTCTTGTTTTCAACGGTTGATTCAAGTATTCATCAGTACGCAAATTGAACGCTCACGGCGCACGCCGCGTTTTTGCTCCTGTTTAACGTTTATTCACTACCACCGTCTAGCTAGCCGTGAAGAGATCTCACCAAATCACACAATTTCAGATTCCTGATGTGTCCAATCCAATATACAGTTGGATGAGTCAACGTTGTATGGTAAAATTTAAAATTAATCGCATCAACCCCGAACAAAAGTTTTCCAATTCCCTTTTGCGTCTAAAATTACTGGATGAAACTTTGATGCAACTGGTTACGCCCTCGTGCTCTGTAATGTGGTTGAAGTTTTTATGGGAAGGTGCTCAAGCAGTCAACTGAGAAGTCTGATATATTTCAGCTCTGCTCATACGTTGAACATAACATCGAGCTATGTCCCATCAATAATTTTTGAGTCAATTCAATGATGGCTTTGATAAAATGTTTGCTTTTCTTATAAAGTTTCAGGATTCAGAACAGTTAGCCAGTGTCGACGGAAAAATCCTAAGAACATATTCAACGAGAAAGGCACTATCACCACTAGGTGGATTAATTTAGGTTTTTTTTCCTTCCTTCTTCATTCGACAGCGATCGCGATAAAATTTCAACGGCAGTCAGTCGGTCGGCCGAACCAAACGAATCACACCGCCATTAATCATCGAGCCATGAAACATCTTCGTTCCGACGACCGAGAGTTGTTCCTTTTGGTTTACCCGCTTGTTTTTTAATGGGCACATAGTAAAACATGAGCAGCAATCGGCGTGGTAGCCGCGATGTGCCACACGAATCCCCTCGAATCGCAGTGTGCCTCGATTTCATCTACATAGGGTCATTATCTCTCCGATCGGGTCGTCCCCGGGTTTGCTTGGATAGGGATGATTAGCGGTTTGTTCGACGCCCTCCCACCCCATTCTTATGCAAGCGGGCGACCGACGACGCGACGTCGTAGTAAAAATCTTACGTTTCCGCTTATACCATCGGCAGCGCGCGCGATGGAATGGGGAAGATTGCGCGGAAAAGCGGGATGCCGTCTCGTGGGAACGAGCGAAATAAAGTAGGCTGAAAGACAGCTAGACGAGCGGCAGTCGATGGCAGGGCTCTTAATCTTGTGCTTAACGTGGAGAAATGCATAGAAGCAACAACGGCAGCCGGGCAATTTTTCATGGGAATTAATTTTAAAGGCATTCCCTCTGCTTGGTTTTATGAGCAGAAATTCCGGCGAAATCATCCTTGGGGAAGGACACTGCCTGCATAATGAACCAGTCAGTGAGAGAGAAAGGCTGTTTAATTCGCTTTCGGCAAAGTTTGATGCAGACATTTCAAGTTTATTCCACTGCAAACATCCGTCACATTTAATTCTGCTCCACTGAACTAGCACCGTTGGACACACCAGAGGCGTGGTTGTCCTCAATACTGAAGGTCGGAACACAGGGTTTGAAATTGAAATTCATTGGAAACGATGCATAGGAGTAGTGCAGTATTCTCGTTTAGGCAGAGCCTACCTTGTCGTCAGTTGTCGTCAGGTCGTGTCATGGCCTCATCGATTGGAAAACGGAGGTGACGACGACGATGATGACGATGGCAACTGTGAGTATGTTGTATACGGAAGGAAGTAGGCAGGCACAGTTCGGGTGTGCTTTAACTGACCTTCCGTCCGGTTTGTGCGGTGTGGTCAGGGCAGGACTTAGGGAGTTATTGAAAGACCAATGTTACTATTGCAGAATCATGCTGAAAATAACTAATATTGTTACAAAATCTCTTATTAATGATATGGCTTTAGTGAATTGACAACACAATAATGCTCCATGAATATCACATAAAACTACAGAGCGCTAAAGAATGGTTGAGAAAACTGTAAGATTGTTAGGATCTCTATTTTTTCGGTTTTATTCCAGCATAATAGATATCCAGAAAAGAAAGGCATCCTCCTAGAAACTCGTATGTGTGTTCCAAGCTGGAAGATAACGAGTAATGTAGAGTCGCCGTTTTTATAACCCCCATATATAGCCGGCATATGGGTGAGTTGGTAATACTAGTCTACAGAAAGGCTATAAAAATTAGATACGTTGTTAAACTTTAATGAGCTTTGCTTCCGGGTTGAGTACAGTATAGACACAGACTAAGCACTTCTTTTTGTTTCATTGAAAAAAATAGTTAAACTTCTTAAATTGTTCTTTTATCTGTATTAACGAGAATTTTAGCCCTGGGCTAGTTCATCTCGGGACCCACGCTTTACTTCTCTTCCGAAGGAAGAACTCACATTTTGAGAGTTTGTCGGGAGTGGGATTCGATCCCAGGTCCTCGGCGTGATAGTCAAGTGTTCTAACCATCCAACCAGATCCGCTCCTTAAATTGTTTTTAAGGCATAAATTCCAATTATAAAAAAGAAATGCTACAGAAAGTGGTACTTGAAGCCTACACTGAAGTTTTTTTTACGAAGCTACAGAGGATTTTTGGCTGGTTTCAGAGACGTTTCCGAGGCGATACAGAGGTGTTTTCGGGGGTTTCAGAGGGTTTTAAGTGTGTTGCATCCGGCTCGAGGGGGCTTTCGGAGGCATTTCAAGAAGCTTCAGAAGATGTTCAATGGGTTTCCGAGACGTTACGGAGGCGTTACTTAAGCGTTACATAGGCGTTTTGGGGGCTTTCGAACGGATTTAAGTGCGTTACATGGGGTCTGAGGGAGTTTTGGGCGAATTTTTGAGGTATATCAAGAAACTTCCGAGGCGTTTTCTGGAGTTTCAGGTGCGATACGAAAGGGCCAACGGGATTTCAGGGGGTTCCGGACGATTTTATGCGAGTTTAAGAAGCAATGCAGGAGGCTTCAGGGACGTTTTAGGAGGTTCCGGAATGTCTGTTCAGGTGCATTACGCTCTAGAACCAACAGTAACCCTCCGAAACTCCAGAACGCCTTTGAAAGCCTATGTAACGCCTCGGTAACGTATCTGAAACCCACCGAAATTCGTCAGAAATTTCCTGAAATGCCTTCGAAATCCCCCCAAAGCCCCCTCGAACCCCATCAGGTATCAGTAGGTTGGCACCAGAGGCACGTTCTCCATAAACTGTTGCAGACAAACGATCATTATTTTCATTACCCTTGAATCCCATGTGAAGCACTTCAACATCCTGGAACCCCCTAAAACACCTCTTAAACCTCCCTGAAATCTTTTGAAACGTCCCAGAAACGCCCCTAGAAGTTCCCCTGAGAAATCAAGGAACCCCTGAAAACCCTGAAACTTTTTTACATCTACCGACTTGACTTGACTTTTTGAAATAACACGGCTTTTTACGTGGACCGCGTGAAATAACTTCAGTGTATCTGCAATAATCAGGAAACATAAATACAGCCGTAACTTTGTACGGGCCAGTAAAGTTGGTCAAGAAGTTGACTGTGAACACTTTGATGTATGATGGTTGATTGTGTCAAATTACATTAAAATCAGTGAAAAACTTGTTTCTGTAGTTCACAAGAAAAGGAATGCATGCAAACATTTTGTACAATCATGATCAGATTTCATTCGCATGGTAGATGGTTCCTTTCCGCTAGGGTCCAAACTACTCTAAAGATAACGATGAAATTTCATTAGCTATTAATAATGCTCGTGAAGACACTTTCATGCAAAATTTCATCAATTTAGATCGGCTGGTTTGAAAGCTGTTAGTGTTGATGTGAATATTTTCATATTTTCCATATACGATGATTGCATATGCATAACTTTCGAATGCCCTTGCCAATTTGTATGAAATTTTCACAGAAGCTGGCTGATTAATATAAGAAATGCCCGCGAAATTTCATGATTTTTGAACTTGTATATTTAACAGCACAACCGGAGCAATGAGAGGTCGTCACAAATTTTTGTCTAGAAAGCTAAAATGTCGATTAGTCTTAATACATAGGTTGACTGCAAAACTGCTATTTTTGTGCATCGATTGTTATGTGCTAGAACAAAAGGTACTGCACCGATTTTCATGATATTCTGCAGGCAAAATAAGCACATATGAAGGTATTTTCATGCTATATTTGAATAATGTTGATGTATTTTTACGGATATATGCTTTACCATTGAAATGGAAAAATAAAGCAATGGCATTTTCGAAATAAAAAAAGAAAAAGAATAGCAAATTGCACTGATCGTAGCAGACTATGCACGCGAGTGGCTACGTTTTTAAAACTATCACGTGTTTTATTTGCTCCGCATTGTTGCCGGCCGAAGCGTTTGGTTGTGCTATGTCTTCCGCAAATTTTACCTCGGAAAGTGCTTGCAAATTTATCTTCGGTGTTCAACACTTGACAATTTTGAGGATCACGTAGTGTTTAGTAAGATAATTTGCGATTGTTGTGAAAGTTTTTCGTGGATGTCCTGGAGAAATGGAAGTCAACAATTTCGTCTCGAGAGTAGACCTGTGCGCCGACTATATTTTGCTCGGCGGCGGCATGAGGGCTATTTTGGCCGGCGGTGGCGGCTTCATCAGCGTCACGCCGGTGCCAACTTTCGGCGGCGGCAGCGGCGGCGTGAATCGACGGGACCAAAGTTTGACCATGAAGTCAACATTGAAGAACCGAAGAAATTGTCCGTGCGCTCTTGAATTTATAGTATGAGCTTTTTTAACGACCATTGATGACATAAATTATTACGTTTCAATACCCATTTTTTAGTTCGGATTCGTCTCTGTGACCAGTTATTAGAACTATTGTGACATTACACCTACCCATAATGCATTGGGCATGTTGCATTATTCCATTGCCATTGAAGAGCAATAAAGTATCTATTTTGGAAAAGATATTGTTTTGTTTTATTAGAAACTTCAGAAACTATCAAAGTTGATAATAAAGTCGAATTATTCAGACTTAAAATTCCCGAAGGATTTCCAGGAGGAACCTTGAAGGAACTTGTGTGGTATTGTTACGTGAAATAACATAGAACCCTACAAATGCTCTATTTTATTTTTCACTTGGCGCCCAGCCGTGAAAAATAAAACAGAACACTACAAATGTACAATAATACACGACTTCACAAATTGACACACATAAAACATAAATTTGATACAACACTAAACATACAATTTGGCCTTCTGCCCTAATGGGTAACAATTTACGATCACAGGATGACGAGATTTCATATTTGTTCTAGGTCCATCAGTCATCCAGGAACTTGTGTTTTGTATGCCTGATTGCATTCTTGGTAACAGTCTTTGTTCTGTGTTCATAGCTTGATTTTGTCTAAGAAAACTAATCCTACTTGGCCATCCCGAATCGGGTTTTAATGCAAGACAGCTGCATTTTGATGTCCGTGCTAGGAACCGTTTGCCTGTCTTGCAGTCATTTATCGCACGAAATAACCTGGAAGTATGCAACCGCTTTGGTTGCTAGGGCTTTTTTTCTCCTGAGTGATGGGAGAACCTTATCAATGCACATTAAAATTGTGAGAATATTCACAAGTTAAAATCGAACATGCAACAGAAAAATAAAACTGGTAACAACCTTCACCAACGGAGAACAAAATGTTTGTGGATGATTGCAAAGCATCCACAAAAATTTCGTAAGGCTGCTTGTAGGTAAGATATTGAAAAGGCTGATTAACTTCTAGCCTAACTTAACCTGACTTGTTTTTACTTAACGGTAACGGTACGGTAACTGCGTCAAAATAATAAAGAAGCACAAGTCACACCAATTAAGGTGACAAATCTACAAGAGACAATCTTTAACGCCTATCTAATTAACCTAAAATAATCTACAAATAAGCAATCGGATCTTCAATACCTGTGTTACTATAAAGACAGCACAGTGGGTTTTTCAATTGGGCGCCATGTTACGTGAAATAACATAGAACCCAACAAATGCTCTATTTTATTTTTCACTTGGCGCCCAGCTGCGAAAAATAAAACAGAACACTACAAATGTACAATAATTCGCGGCTTCACAAATTGACACACACATAAAACATAAATTCGATACAACACTAAACATAAAATTTGGCCTGCAACCCTGATAGGTAACAATTTACTATCACAGGATGACGAGGTTTCATATTTGTTCTAGGTCCATCAGTCATCCTGGAGTTTGTGTTTTGTATGCCTGATTGCATTCTTGGTAACAGTCTTTGTTCTGTGTTCATAGCTTGATTTTGTCTAAGAAAACTAATCCTAATTGGCCATCCCGAATCGGGTTTTAATGCAAGACAGCTGCATTTTGATGTCCGTGCTAGGAACCGTTTGCCTGTTTTGCAGTCATTTATCGCTCGAAATAACCTGGAAGTATGCAACCGCTTTGGTTGCTAGGGCTATTTTTCTCCTGAGTGATGGGAGAACCCTATAAATGCACATTAAAATTGTGAGAATATTCACAAGTTAAAATCGAACATGCAACAGAAAAATAAAACTGGTAACAGTATGTGATGCACGTGCTCAATACCATGCCTCAATCTGCTAACGGACAGTGCTTCCGAGTAACGCCTAACTGTCAGTGCAAGGCCGACCAGCGCATAGTTGGCCATGACCCGTCCTCTTTCCTAGTCACTGCAGGAACTGCTGTATAAATCCCTGAAAAAACTTCTGCAAGAATCCCTGGTGGTTCAAGCTTTTCTTTAAGAGAGATCTCTGCAGAAACTTCTGAAGAAATTATTGGAATTTTAGAGGAGTTCCAAGCGGAATCCCCGAAGAGTGGAGTGGACCTGATGTGATGGTTAGAACACTTGGCACTTGGCCGAGGACCTGGGATCGAATCCCACTCCCGACAAACTCACAAAATGTGGGTTCTTCCTTCGGAAGGGAAGTAAAGGGTGGGTGCCGGGATGAACAAGCCTAGGGCTAAAAATCTCGTTGATACCGATTAAAAAAAAAATCCCCTAAGAAAATCCTGGCAGAATCCGCAAAACAATTCCAGCAGGAATCCCCGAGAGGAATTCCAGAAGTAATCTCCGAAGGATTTTCAAAAGGAATCTTTAAAGGAATTTCAGGAGGGATCTTCGAAGGAACTCCAGGATGGAGGAATCCCCAGAGGAATTCTAGGAAGAATCTCTCAAAGAACTTATGGCGTCTTCCAGTAGGAATTCCTAAAAGATTTCCAGGAGAAATCTCCGAAGGACTTTCGAGAGGAATCTTGGAAGGGATTCCAGGAGAAATCCCTGAAGGAATTCCAGGAGAAGTCCCAAAAGGAATTTCAGGAGGTATCCCCGAAGGATTTCTAGGCGAAATCCCCATTTTTTTTAAGAGAGATTCCCGAAGGATTTTGAAGAGGAATCCCCGGAAGGTTTCCAGGAAGAATCATTGAAAGATTTCCAGGGGGAATTTTGGGGAATTTCTGGAGCAATTCCAGAAGAAAACCATGAAGGATTCCCTGAAACAAACCCTGAAGGAATTTATGTAGGAACTCAATGAGGAAATTCTGGAGATAAACCTGATTATAGTCCTCAAGAAATTCTTGAAGGAACTTCTAGATGCATTCCTGAAGGAGTTCCTGAAGGGACTTCTGGAGAAATCTCTGATATAACTCCTGGATGTATTACTGAGTCCTCAAAGAAAAATCTCCGGAAGAACTCCAGAAGCGCTTTTTGCAAGAACTCTTGGAGGAATCCCTAAGGGAACTTCTGGAGGAAACCCTGAAGGAACTCGTGGAGGAATCATAGAAGGAACTCATAGGCTAAGCCTTGAATTAACTTCTGTGGGAATGCTTGAAGAAACTTTTGGGTAATCCCTGAATTCTCCTGGAGGTATCCGTGCATCCTCCTGTAAGAACCTCTGAAGGAAATACTGGAGAGAACTCTGAAGGAACTTCTGAGGGAATAGCTGGAAAAATATTTACACGAAGCCTTGAAACTCCTGGAGGAATCTTTGAAAGAACTGTAGGAATTCCCAAATGAGCTTCTGGAGGAAATCCTGTTGAGTCTTCCTGAAAGAATCTCTGAAGGAACTTCCTTAGGAATACTTGAGGGAACTTCTGTTGGAATAGCTGAGAGAAATTCTGAATAACTCCGTGATGAAACACCTGGAGACATTGTTGAATAGTCCTGCACCAACCGGGGAGATCCCTCAAGTAACTCCTAGAAAAACCCCTGACGGAACTACTATTCTGCAAAAACTCCAGTAAGTTCCCTGAAGGAACTACTATAGGCACCCCTTGATGGAGATCACTAAAGGAACGCCAGGAGAAGTCTCTGGTTAGAATTCTAGAGAAATTCCTGAAAGAAATACTGGATGAATCTCTGACGGAACTCTTGGAGTAATTTTTGAAGGATCATCAAGAAAAGATCCCTGAAGGAACTCCTAGACTAATCTCTGAAGAACCTCCTATGGGAATCACTGAAGGATCACTCAATAATCTCAACTCCATTGGGAAGCAGCAGCGTTAGTATTCCATCGTGCATCGCGTTTTAGAGCGTTGAACCTAAAATGGAGCCTTAGGGCAGCCTTGCCGTAGTCGTGAGTAATTTTTACCCAACCTGCGTTTCGTACACCAGTACTTCCAGTGCCAAAGAAGTAACTTTTCAACATTTTTTAACGTCGATCGTCATTACGGCGCAAAACCGATTGGTTCTCTTCTTCTGTGTTCCGGTGTGCCTTCTCTGCACTGTGCACGACTGCTTGGATTGCATCCGCAGTCGAGACTACCTTCCGGAATCCCAACTGCCCACTCGATTGGCCACGATCGCTGTTAAAGATGATCTTGTCCAGTAGTTTTCCGAGACAATCCAGCAAACTTATTGGTCTGTGGGATGCTGGGCCCCATAGGTGGCTTAATCCAAGCATTTCATTAGCATCGTCATCCCGAACATTTCACATTGGAGATTCCATCCAGACCTATCTATTTCAAGCTTTCTTCACCTTCAGACGACGAGCGGTTACTTTCCATTGTGCCCGGGTAGAGCTTAATGGCAAAAGAATGGCAAATTTTACCATTAAAACAGAATGTTTGAATGGCAAAATGTGTTATTTGTTTGTTTGAAATAAGAGTTAAAATAACAAAAATAATAACAAAATTTTGGTAGCAGAAAAACTTAAAAATAACTTATTTTGCCATTGTAATAACAAAGTAATGGTAAAGCATGCGGAATAAATTGAAGAACAAAATAAGTTATTATTGAGATATTGATAACAAAATAAGACCCAAATTAACTGTTATCGGTGAATAACAAAATATGACATTCTTGAGTTATTGATAACAGAATAAGAACAAATTTAGCTGTTTATGTGGCGATCAAAATAATGGTAGGTTTAGTTGTTCAAATTCAATTTTAAAATAATGGTAGATTCAGTTATTATTTCAAAGTAGCAGAAGAAAGGTAAAATTAGCTATTTCTTTTTTTTTTCTTCAATAAAATTGAAGTTCATCAATCAATGTAAAAACAGTTTTATTTTGTGGAAATTAAAAACTCAAAACGAAGCGAACTTAAAATCAAATTCACTTTGATGAACGTAGCCACCGTTGCCCCGCGATCTACTCTGGCTTCTCCTCAGGTTAAATAACTATTCGCATAACCACTAATATTTTTTCCCTCAGGAAACGGCATGCTCCAAGGTTTTCGCACTGGGACCATGAAACCAATATTGCAAATTGAAAGAAAGTATTATATGAACAAGCTCTGTCAATCTATCAATCACAATGTCAAGTCAACGAACGTGTTGAAGAATGGTTTCATGCACTATGGTCGAAACAACAAGTTATAGCTCGATTCGATCCAAAGATGTTATACGTTTTGAATAATAATCTGGTGTTCGACGAAGATGTAGTTGCACGATGTTTCAGCGCTCATAGTAAGACACATCTGTGTACTCAAAGAACATTTTATTTCATTTATTTAGTTCACATCAAATTCATGATAATACTGAATCAACAATTTGCCGCCATAATACTCGATTTGCAGCTGCAGCTCTCCATCCTCGGTCACGCCCAACACTCGCCAGATCACGCTCCACCTGGTCCGCCCATCGTGCTCTCTGCGCTCCACGCCTTCTTGTACCAACCGGATGGTTAGCAAACACCAACTTTGCAGGGTTGTTGTCCGGCATTCTTGCAACATGCCCTGCCCACCGTATCCTTCCAGCTTTGGCCACTTTCTGGATACTGTGTTCGCCGTAAAGTGCAGCGAGCTCGTGGTTCATCCTTCTCCGCCACACACCGTTCTCCTGCACACCGCCGAAGATCGTTCTTAGCACCCGTCGCTCGAAAACTCCGAGTGCTTGCAGGTCCTCCTCGAGCATCGTCCATGTCTCGTGTCCGTAGAGAACCACCGGTCTTATTAACGTCTTGTACATGGTACATTTGGTGTGGGGGTGAATCTTTTTTGACCGCAGTTTCTTCTGGAGCCCATAATAGGCACGACTTCCACTGATGATGCGCCTTCGTATTTCACGGCTCACGTTATTGTCAGCCGTTAGCAAGGAACCGAGGTAGACGAATTCTTCTACCACCTCGAAAGTATCCCCGTCTATCGTAACATTGCTGCCAAGGCTTGTCCTGTCTCGCTCAGTCCCACCTACCAGCATGTACTTTGTCTTAGCCGCATTCACCACCAGTCCGACCTTTGCTGCTTCACGTTTCAGGCGGGTGTACTGTTCTGCCACCGTTCCAAATGTTCTGGCTATAATATCCATGTCATCCGCAAAACAGACAAATTGGCTGGATTTCGTGAAGATCGTACCTCGGCTGTTGAGCCCGGCTCGTCGCATAACACCTTCCAGGGCGATGTTGAATAGTAGGCAGGAAAGTCCATCACCTTGTCGTAGTCCCCGTCGAGATTCAAATGAACTGGATAGCTCACCCGAAATCCTTACACTGTTCTGCACACCGTCCATCGTTGCTCTTATCAGTCTAGTCAGCTTCCCGGGAAAGCTGTTCTCGTCCATAATTTTCCATAGCTCTGTGCGGTCGATACTGTCGTATGCCGCTTTGAAGTCGATGAACAGGTGATGCGTTGGGACCTGGTATTCACGGCATTTCTGGAGGATTTGCCGTACGGTGAAGATCTGGTCCGTTGTCGACCGGCCGTCGATGAAACCGGCTTGGTAACTTCCCACGAACTCATTTACTTTAGGTGAAAGACGACGGAAGATGATCTGGGATAGCACTTTGTAGGCGGCATTCAAAACGGTGATCGCTCGAAAGTTCTCACACATTAACTTGTCGCCTTTCTTGTGGATGGGACAGATTATCCCTTCCTTCCACTCCTCCGGTAGCTGTTCGGTTTCCCAGATCTTGACTACTAACTGGTGCAGACAGGTGGCCAACTTTTCCGGGCCCATCTTGATGAGTTCTGCTGCGATACCGTCCTTACCAGCCGCTTTGTTGTTTTTGAGCTGGTGGATGGCATCCTTAACTTCCCTCAGCGTGGGAGTTGGTTCGTTCCCGTCCTCTGCTGCACCAACATAGTCATTTCCTCCGCTGCCTTGGTCCTCCGTGCCTACATTCTCTTCGCCATTCAGGTGCTCGTCGAAGTGCTGCTTCCACCTTTCGATCACCTCACGTTTGTCCGTCAGGAGGCTGCCGTCCTTATTCCTGCAGATTTCGGCTTGCGGCACGTAGCCGTTGCGGGATGCGTTGAGCTTCTGGTAGAACTTACGTGTTTCTTGTGAACGGCACAGCAGTTCCATTTCTTCGCACTCCGCTTCTTCCAGGCGGCGCTTTTTCTCCCGGAAGAAACGGGTCTACTGCTTCCGCTTCTGTCTGTATCGCTCCACATTCTGTCGGGTTCCATGCATTACCGCCCGCGCTGCATCCTTCTCCTCCAGAACCGCTCTGCACTCCTCGTCAAACCAATCGTTTCGTCGACTCCGTTCTACGTACCCGATAGTGCTCTCGGCTGCGTTGTTGATGGCTGCTTTCACTGTACTCCAGCAGTCCTCTAGAGGGGCCACATCGAGCACACCCTCGTCCGGCAACGCTGCCTCGAGATTCTGCGCGTATGCGGTGGCGACATCCGGTTGCTTCAGTCGCTCTAGATCGTACCGGGGCGGCCGCCGGTAATGTACGTTGTTTATAACGGACAGTTTTGGGCGCAGTTTAACCATCACCAGGTAGTGATCGGAGTCGATATTAGCGCCACGATAGGTCCTGACGTCGATAATGTCGGAGAAGTGCCGTCCATCAATCAGAACGTGGTCGATTTGCGATTCCGTTTGTTGTGGTGATCTCCAGGTGTAACGATACGGGAGGCTGTGCTGGAAGAAGGTGCTACGAATGGCCATGTTCTTGGAGGCGGCGAAATCGATGAGGCGTAGGCCATTTTCGTTCGTCAGCTGGTGGGCGCTGAACTTTCCAATCGTCGGTCTGAATTCCTCCTCCTGGCCTACCTGAGCGTTTAGATCCCCTATGATGATCTTGACGTCGTGGTTTGGGCAGCGATCGTACTCGCGTTCGAGCTGCGCGTAAAATGCGTCTTTGTCATCATCAGTGCTTCCGGAGTGAGGGCTGTGCACGTTTATTATGCTAATGTTGAAGAATCGGCCCTTGATTCTCATCCTGCACATTCTTTCGTCGATCGGCCACCAACCGATCACGCGCCTCTGCATGTCGCCCATCACTATAAAAGCTATTCCCAGCTCACGTGTGTTGCCGCAACTCTGGTAGATGGTATGATTACCTCTAAACGTTCGCACCATAGATCCTGTCCAACACACCTCCTGCAGCGCTACGATTCCGAACCCGCGGTCCTTCAGTATATCGGCGAGTATGCGGGTGCTCCCGATGAAGTTGAGAGATCTGCAGTTCCACGTACCGAGCTTCCAATCGCAAGTCCCTTTTCGTCGCTGTGGTCGTCGCCATTGGTATCGGTTCGCATTCTTCTCTTGTTGATTTTCCGGTGCTAGTCTTTTTTACGGCTGGCTCGCAGGGCCTGACACCAACCCACTAACCCAGGGAGCTGGGCTTACCTTCCCGGAAGCTACGGGTTCTGCATTGGCATTTCCTCCAACTACAGTGCTAAATAGCTAGGCTCGAGCGCCAGTCTTCGCCGGGGGTGGTGTTTTTAATGGGCGCCCAGGAGATAATATTTTACCTGAGCTTCCACCCCCACTCAAAGAACATGTCAGACGTATAAATATGACGATTTTTGGATCTTCATGAATGGTAACTTTTACCGAATACTGGAAATAGAATCCATTGCGAATCAAACACACAGCTGAGAATCCGGATTTGTTTACTTTTGCGAGATACGTCGAATTGAAAAGTTATGCTTGAAATATGCAATATAATAGTTAATGGTATATTAAGAGTAAAATATGTTATGGTGCCTAATGTTTATAAATAATTTCTCACAATATCAAAATAATGGCAAATTTAGCTAGGAATGTAAATTATGTTATTGTTTTGATATTTTATACAATTCATAATAAAAGGTTCTAAATTGCAAGGTTTACCATGATCAGTGTTGGTAAACTCACACTCAAAGCACATTCATGAATCGCTCCCGCGTGAGCAAACTCGCACGCGATTCTGAATCGTTTTCTCACGCGCGAGAATTTCATGCAAAATCTCGCACTCGCGAGTCAAGCGCCGAAATCTCGTTCGCTTGTAAAACGAATCCAAATCAATTTGAACGGCATTCAATGTTGTTGTACGCTAGATTTGCTTTTGTTCTATCATACAATTCTAAAAACTTCGATGTAAACATTAAGAACACCAAGAAATAAAGAAATGAGTGAAATCATGAGTCAACTCATGCATGATTTTTTCGGCGGTGAGTTTGGCGAGTCAAGAATCGCGCGTGTACAACTCAACCATGAGATTTGAGATTTTGAGTTTTTACCAACACTGACCATGATAGTAATTTTTGTTATTGATGTGTTATTTAGCATTATTCATGAATAACATATAAATGACAAGATTTGCTATGATTGTATGTTTTGCTATTGATTTGCCATTTTAAGTTTTTCATAATAACAGAAAAATGGCAAAACGAGATATGATGGCAAAACCAGTTATTATTTTGTCCTTTGTTTGCCATTAGCCTCTACCCGGGTGGCGGGCCCTTCAACTGAGCCACCACAATTCTATTGGCATTACCCCATGGATTGACATCGGCTTCTTGGCAAAGTTCTTTGAAACAGTTTAACTTGCCCAGCTTAAACTCCCGTTTGAGAGCCGTGTGAGCTTCGCGAAACACGAGTCTCCGTTCTCTCTCAGCATCTGGTCTTGCTCTCTAAACACTTCTCCTTGCCCGGGGACATGTAGCGCAGAGGGTGATGAGTGTTACACTTCTGGCATCTGGGCTCCAACTTCCTTGGCATTGATGCGTCACCACAAGTCATTGTTACCGCTTTTGTTAACTCTGTTGCGTCAAGGATAGTCGCGCTGTTTATCCGGAGCGCCACGACAAAGACCTCCTTGACGAATGTTTGTGTCTTCTTTCACTTACGTTCGAGGGTTCTCGTTCGCCTTGTCCTCCGCTAGCGACGGCCTGCAGAACGTGGCATCTAGTATGGGTTCAAAGTCGCCTATGCGGAATCTGCTGACCGTACCATCGTCACAAAGCCTTATATCCAGCTTCGCCAGAGCTTCAAATATGAGCTTTAGCCTCTTGCATTGATGTATCTGCTGCCCCACTCCATAGCCTAACTTCTTAACATCTCCAGAACCTATAGGGTGAAGACTAAGTAACAATGGTTTTTGAAGAGATATATCTCTATGGGAACCACCAAGCAAAATTCAGAGATTCTCAATTTGTGTTAAAAATTCAAAAAAGAAATGCAAGTATTTTTTTGTATTGAGCATCTCAAGGGCCCTACAACAAATACAGGTTTATGCATAACTCAGTGGTTATCAATTCAGTATGACGCTAGTGGTGGTATTACTTGAAACGCAAAATCTAGAAAACATTTGTGTTTCTTCTTGGCATTTTCTGTTCTTCACAACTTTACATGGTCCTTGATCCTAGATTGGAATACCCGCGCATTTCGTTCATTAGAGATTCACGTGGCCCGTGACCAAATATTAGGAATCACTGACATGTGAAACAAATCTGTATTCATAATTCTGCTCTTTGAGCTTGGTAATCTGACAAACATTTTCACTTCTCTTTAGCACTTTTGGATCTTGAGAAATCGAAATGACTCGTGACACTAGATTGGGGACCACTACTGAGCTTTGTAATACAACTACGTATATTTCAGTAAGTGCTTTCTGAGGCACAGAATTGAAAAATAACATTTTAAATTGAGGTTCTAGAGTGTAATGATGGTAACTAACGCAACAGCTCCCGGAGGTTCCGGGTCATTTGGCCGAATGCCATTTGGCCGGATGCCGTTTGGCCGAAAATAAATGATGCACTTAAGTGACCAGTATAACTCGAAAGAACAGCCTATGATTCAAAGAAGGAAAAATCTTTGATAAAATATTGACAGGTTCAACGCCAACTCATCCCTGAATGTAAAAACTGGAAAGAATAGCCTATGATTAAAAGAAGGAAATATTTCTGATGAATTCTCTTGATCATAATTCGGCCAAACGGCATTCGGCCAAATGGCTGGACACCGCTCCCGGATACGTTTAAAAATGAAAGCGAAGTTTTCGGATACATCAAGGGGAGAAAAGGAAGAATGGGTTAATAAGGAGCAATAAGTGGTATCAGGAATAATTTTAAATGGGTTCAGGGGATTTCATGGGCGTTTGAAGAAGTTTCATGGTGGTTCTAGGGGGTTTTTAAAGAAGATTTGAAGGGATTGGGGTTTCCAAGTAGTTTCAGGAGTTTCAAGAAGTTTAAGGGGGTTTCAAGGATGTTTCAATGCTGATTTGAAGATATTTCAGGGGGTCTCAATTCGTTTCAGGGAGCTTTAAGGGACATTCCAGCTCCAGATTCTCCAGAAGCATCAGGCAGCTTCAGAGGTGTTTTATGGGGTTTCAAGAAGCCCCAAGATGTTAACAGAGTCTCAGGGGCATTTCGGGGTTTCTTAGGACATTTCTAAAGGCATTGCAGGTGGTCTCAGAATTTTATGGGATTTTCAGTCTCTCTCAGGGAATCTTAAAGGCGTTTATGGGGGTTTATTATTATTATTATTATTTATTTACGACACTTTACCATAGTAGGCATCCGTGTCGGGATGGGGGTTTAGGTAGTGCCAAGAAGTTCAAGATGGCCTTAGGGGTGTTCTATGGTGTTTCAGGGACACTTCATGGGATTTCGAGGGGTTTCAGGGGATCTCGGGTACATTTCAGGGCTTTGAGGGGTTTCCATGGCCGATTCTGAAGGTGTCATGGTTGTTGAGTTCGGTTCATGGGTTCTTAGGGGTTTTCCGAATCCTTTTCTGAGTAGCACAGGGGATCTCCAAAGGGCTTTCAGAGGCGCTTCAGGCGCTTCATGGGCTTCAGAAAATTGTTCCAGGGTGTCTCAAGGGTTCGAGAGAATTTCAGACACGTTTTAGGGAGCCTCAGAGAGTTCAAACGGATTTTAAGGGTGTTTCATCGAGTCAGGCTGTGCCTCTCAATCAGCAAACCAGTGCACGAATCCATGTCAATATTTTACTACAATATGGTTCATCTGTCGCTGATTCGATTCTAGCGATTGCTGCATCAGCTTCTAGGCAACGGCAACGTGTACAAAGATGTAAGTTAAAATGATGCCATATCTGTGAATATTGCGTAACTCACTAGATTAATCCGTTCCCCGCCATCTTAGCAAACTACAGGCATAATCCGGAACCACACGATGAAGGCGACTTGCTCCGCCAAAGCTCCTATCTTCAATGAGGCAGATTCACACTGGCACTGTCGTTATGGTGCTGGTTGTCACTGATGCTTGCTAGGGGACGGACACGCAAGGGGAATAACAGTAAACTATATTCACACACCACAATATCATAAGCTTTTTTGCAGTGCAGATTCTAGGACGAGATCCTGGAGATATCCCTGGAAGAATCTCTTGAGAAACTCTAGGTAGGAGTAATCATTAGTGGAGCCCATGTTCGACTTGCACATCGAAACTTCAAATTTACTCAAAGTTACTATCCTAGTTACTATCTGTCTGTGGGACGAGTAAAATATTTTTATGGGGATGTTGCTTTTATTCGATACATTTGAAATAACTCAAACAGAGTAGATCAACTCATAAACAACCCCCACGTAATCCAACCCTGCCTAGCCAAGCTGTTCACTTTTGACCTCCACTTCCGCCCGTATTTCCTATCCGTACCTATTGTCAATTCCGCTACCCAGAGGACAGCTTCAAATGAAGACTATATTTATCACACGACACCCAGGTGTCGTTTATTTATTACCAACCGACCACCCAACCACTCTCCAACATGCCACACCACCCCTTGTTATTCATCTCTTCCGTCCACCATCCTCGAACAAATGCCATGAACTGACCTGTATTATTTCATACGTGTGTGTTGTTAGCGACCAGATCCCATTACGGGGTGCACTCATTTCAGAGCAGTATCGACGTGTTTCCGATTTCCGTTTCACCTCCGCATTGCTGGCGCCGCCGTATGTTTTAATGCATTTAAATATGAGCAAGCAGATCTAACTTGGCAGTGGCAGTATGTAGGTATGTCTCCATTTCGCCCGCGTGCATGAGATACTAATTTATTCATTAATTATGTAACAGCAGAATTGGTGGTTGGTAACGCTTCTGATACTCGCATGCTACCGGACACACTCGTAATATGCCCGTTTCTGCCGTTCCGAATTCTGTGTAGTGGCTAACAGAACACGAGGATTATGCGGTTCGCACCGGTTGGAATGTCCGGTTCGAGGGAATCAAAGGGGATACTAGGGTAAAATGTGGTTCATAACGAAAAATGCGATTTCAAAACTGTCATGAAAGGTTCTTAAAACAATACTAATTCTTATTAAAAGTTCTACAAATTCACTTATGTTCATTCCACATGAAACACTTTATTCCGTTTCTCCCGTACCATTGTTCCATCGCATGGAAAATCCCGAATCATGCACGCAGCGAGAACTAAATTTACCAGAATTTACCTAATCGACCACCATCCAACCGACATCATCATCGCCGTCGCCATCGTCACCATAGCATGCGCTGTCATAACAATGTCGCACTAGTCTTCATATCGCCGCATGCTTCGTTCCAGGCCACCACCACCGCCACCACTGGGGGTGGCTAGGGGGAAACCACCCGTCCAGAACCGAATCGAAACAAAGCAACCCACGGTACAATTGTGCTGTTAACTCAATGTAAAACCACTGGATTTGCGGGGGATTAGACGGACGGAGATGGAGCTTGATGAAACGCTGCTACTGGCCGTGCGAAAACGATGAAGCCATGGAGAATGGACGGCGACGATATCGTCCTCGTGATTTTTACGAGCTCGATCAAAACGTTGGAAATCTCTGTGAAATAAACGGAGTGGACGTGACGTTGGTTGCCAGCGCAACAAAGTTAGAATTCAACGAGAAGGTTTTTATATTCTAGTTAGGAAGATGTGATGTGGCCCAATATTTTTGAAAAACTCTTCTTTTGGAAGAGGTCTCCCCAATGCTCTTCCTTGGGATGAATCCACCCCTGTTGTGGTCTTCCAGGAGACGAGCCTTTCAAAGCAGCTTCCATTGGAAAGAGTCAACGAAATCATTCTTCTTTTAGGGGAGAGGTTTCCCAAGCGCATTTTCTTTTAAAAAAATCGCAGTTCCGAGGGAATATTTTTAAAACACTCTTCCTTGAAACGAGGTCTTCCAAGCACTCTTTCTTCACTCCGCGAAATAAACTAACGAAATTCATAAAATCACCTTATAAATAGTAGCTATAACTATTATGCATGGATACCAATAGAATACCATAATTGATCGTGCTTGTTATGATTAATTTCATAAGAAAACTGGCATCGATCCTCAAAGAATTTGTTTGTTGATCTTTCCTCTAATGTTTTTAGCAAATCCTCCATAAATTCCCATAGAAAATCCTCCGTAGTTTCCGCCCGATAGTTTCTTCAGAGCAGCTTTCAAAAAGTTTTTTGTTTTTTTTTAGATATTATTCCAAGGATTTTTTTTTTCAAAATTTACCCAAGGATTTCTATAGACAATCTTCTAAGGACTCTGTGAAAATCGACTCCAAGTTGCCTTTTAATGATTGTTCAGGAAAATCAAATATATTATATAAACAATATGATTCACTTTCGCGTTCCCCATACATTGAATTGGCGAACAGCTTACAGCACCATCTAGCGTCAAACGTGGCAATCAACCTTAAATTAAACCACATATTTGCTAAATATGTTTAACCGTGTCTCTGTGACATTTCCTTTTGTTATGGTCGTCAATCATATTTAGGGATGTACAAGATTCAATTTGCACAAACAAAATTATGATATTGGACAAAGCAGATATTAACCCTCTAATACCCAATCCCGCCTTTAGACGGGGTATAGTTTGAGTATTTTTGTAATTTTTGTTTCATGGAGAATCAATTTTTTTTACATTTTTGGCTGATATTTAGGGCTGTTTTGTAAATCTCAAAATAAATTTTGGTGTATTTTGAAGCATACTTACCAGGGCGCAAAATTTTCGAGCAGACGAGTTGAAGTTCACCGTGCGGCAATTTTCATTCACTTGTCTGCATATTCATATTCAGCTGCTCGATACTCGTTTGTCAACTGAACGAAAGTCAATGAATATTTGTAAACATCTTACAAAGTGCTAAATTGCTGATAAAATATTAACGTTTCGATTACATTTAACGGTGCTTTACACAGATCTTTCCCCATTTGATAGTTGTGCAGTGTTTTTGAAAGGAATCGTAGCCATAAACGTAGGTAATTATGAAAATGTTTCTCGATCGGCTTCATATTCAATGACTACGAATTGACTGACTGTGTGAAGAGGGAGTGCGAAAATGAATTTGATTGTTTTGAATATTCAGTGCATAATCATTCAAACTCGTGCTGTTTCCAGTCAATGACTATGAAAATTTTGCGCCCTGATACTTACATTTTTTAAAAATCGTTGAAAAATTGATGTTCTAGTCACCTTTAAGAAGTCAGTGTTTATTTTGCTTTGAATCGCTACAATTGACATATTTTAGATTTTTCCCAAATCATTCTATCCTAGTTTAATAGTTTAAGGGAATCGAATACACTCTAAAATTATTTTCCTTAAAATTACACGGAAAATAAAATTTTCCATGAAAAAAATTTAAAATAAAAATATTTCAACGATAATCATAAAACCTCAAAATGTTTTCATCTCAAAAAATCCGTACCTCAAATGGGCTTCCAGAAAAAATATAAAAGTGTGGGAATGTTCAAAAATAAAAATTAGAAAAATCAAAAACTGAAATTCACGAAATCGAGAATTAAAAAGAATCATCTTCCAAAACATGTTTAAATCGATTTTAGATGACGAAAAATGATATTTAGATCAAAATCAAAAATTTGGGTATTAGAGGGTTAAGTTTGTAGTTTGTAACTGTCGTATATCAGTGATGGAACATACGCAATTTGACGTTTCGCAACTATTACTTTTTTTCCAGAAGCATATTTGTTTTGGAAGTACCGAGAAGTGAAATATTTTGGTTCAATTGCTATGGCTAATGGGGATACTTGTTGGTTCATTTTGACTAAAAGTGTATTGTGTGCAAAAACTATTACGCAAAGCATATGATTTGTTTATTTAAACCCCAAACATTTTGATATTATTTATCGATAACTGAAGAGATTATTGACATCCCTAGTTCATTAATGTTTACAGCGTGTGTAATTCTGAAGGGCATACGTTTTTAGAGTGTAATAGTTGCCACGTTCGTCACAAGCGGCGCCACAAGCACAGGATAAAGGGTCGCCAGAAGTAGCTGGAAGTGAGTTATATTATTAATATAGTATATTTGGGAAAATCCTCCAAGAATTCCTCGAAAAATTCCTTCCGACGTTTCTGCAAGAACCCTAGCAAGCCACAAATAAATTTTACAAAAAATCCTTGGGATTTTTCACAGTTTTATTCAAGGATTCCTTTAGAAAATCTCCCAGAGACTGCTTCAATATTTCCTACAAAATTTCATCCAGAAATTCTTTCAGTGATTCCCTTAGATCCTTCGCTACAGATTCCACCGGAAATTTGCCAAAAATTGTCTGTCTGTCTGTCTGTCTGACCCTTATGGATTCGAGAACTACTGAGCCGATCGGCGTGAAACTTTCTATATGGGTGCTTTTGTGGCTGGGGTAGGTTTTTAGCATAGTGTGAGACTTCTCTGATCTCTGGAAAAGGGGGATCCCATTTTTCAGAAATCATTCCAGAGATTATATCGAAAAATCTTACAAGGCTAAGTAAAAAATTCCTGCACCAATTCTTAAAAAATGTTATTTTTTCGTTTTCCTTCAGGATTTCATTATGGAAAACCTCTGAGAATTATTCTCTGAAAAAGTTCGTCCCGGAGTTAACTTGGTAAAGCTTCCGTTAGTTCCTATGGAAGTTTCACCAAATGATACCTCCACGAAAATCTTCCAACTATTCATCGGGAAGTTCTTGCAGTGATTTCCACATTTTTTCTTTTTTTTTTAATTGCCCTTCAGAAATGTCTAACAATAATTCCCTAAAATATCATTGAAAGATTCTGTCCTAAATTTACTCCAGAATTTCTTCTCCTCAGAAATATTACTTCTCACGTATTTCTTCAGAAATTTCTTTATGGATTCCTTCAGATACGTTCCATTCAGATTTCGTCAAAAAGGTTCTTAAAGGATATCGTGATAAAACCTTTCACAGATTTCTTCAGTAGTTCCTCTGAAGATTTCGTTAAAAATTCCTCTAGTTATTCATCCACAAATGTTTCCAAAAATTCATCTTGAATATCTTCCCTGGATCCCATCCGAAAGTGGATGCTTTTATAAAAATCATCCAAAGATTCCTTTCAGGAAATCTTTAAACCCACGACTCCATAGGTTCCTTCAAAATTTCTCCAGAGTGGCTTCCACTTAGTTTTTTCCAGGTATTTGTTCAGAAGTAAATCAAAGGAATCCTTAGGACATTTTCCGAAGAATTTTATTAAAAAATGAATTACTTTAGAATTTTCTTTAGCATGATTTTTTTTAAAATTCCTCCAATAATTTCTCCAAAAGTCCTTTACAAAATCATTCATGAGCGTATTCTTTCGAAATTGCTTCAATGATTTCTTAGTAAATTCCCCCTGCGATTCTTTTTGAAATCTTCAGAAATTACTCTAGAAAAACTGTTCGGGATCCTTAAAAGACAATATTCTCGTGTTGCTTCCGAAATTTGCCTAAAATTTTTTAAGAAAATTTCTTCAAGGAGTATTTTAGACATTTCTCTAAGAATTTCTTAAAAAAATTTCACCGTGTAATCGTTTAGAAAGTCTTCCATGGGTTCCTTCCGAATATTCTCCAAGAATTTCTCTAGAATTTCTTCAAGGGGTTCCTTATAAAAATCTACCAGTGATTTCTTCAGAAATTTTTCAGAGATTTGCCAGAAAAAACTGCACAAAAAACTCTTCAACAATCCCTTTATGGATTTTCCGAAAAAAAAAAAACAAATTCTCCAGGAAATTTCAACGTTTAGGTAACCTTTCAAATATTGCTTAAGAATGTCCTTCAGGGCTCATCCGGAAAACCCTCCATGGATTAATTCAGGAATTCGTCTTTTTCTTTTCTCTAGAAATTCTTTCAGAAAGTCCTCCATGAATTGCTGAAATTCTATAAGGAATCATTGCAAATCAATTTCAGATATTCTTCCAGAGGATCCTTTGTTTAATTTTCAATAATGTGTATTTTACTTTTGACTAATGCCCCATTCCCCAGGGATTCTCGAAAAAAACCCCTTCAGAAATTCATTAAATAATTCCACCAAAATTTTCCGGAAATATAAAAAAAATCCAGGCTCTCCTTGAGAAAATTCTTCATGGATTCTCTCAGATAAAACTTCCGAAATTCTTCGGAAATATCTCCGGCGTTTTCCAGGGCTACACTTCCATTCAGAAATTAACACTCCGACCTTATTTTATGTTTCCTTTTTTACGCCGTATTGATTTACTTCCACTTGTCTACGTCCAAAATTAAGATTAACTTCTATTTCAATCATGGCTCCAAACTTTAATTGTTTTTTTTTTAAATATATACATGTAAAGTTCAGTAAAGTATCAAAGGACAACAAAGGCCAGATAGCTCCTGATGTCATTATTTCTTATGTCAGATGGCAACACTGTTCAAATAGAATCATACATTGTTAAGTATATACATATCAATGTATGCAATATAAAATACTCTTCAGCATGATTTAAGTAGACGTCCATCGTTGTTTCACAGTGCATAGAATAAAACAAAGTTTATTTTAAAGCTGACACCACTGCTAGTGCACTGCTGAACTGCAAATAAAAATATGAATATATAATTCACTACAATTGGGATGGCGTTCGTGTTCATTGTAATTTGAAGTAACGTAACACGTAATATCAGCAAGTCATCTAGATTAACATTGAGTACTTGTCTTTGTAAAATTTGGTTCTTCTAAATTATTTCTGAAACTGGCAACACTGCATAATGCTTAACATCGATAAACATCTATTTAGAGATGATATATTGAATTCGATTGTTCAGTTAAGAATCTGTAGATTTCTAGTGGCATCTTTGGCGTCATTTTAAAGTACAGGAATGGTTGACGTCATTTTTGTAGTAGCTAGCAACACTGGTCATGTACCTTCAAATGAAGCTCAATATCACAGATCCGGTGTAAAATAGGTCATTCTAATGTTCGACATTGTTATAGTGCACCTCATGTGCAGTACATTGTGCCACGTTAGGACATAACAATATTATTGCTGGCAACACCAGTTATACAGACTCAATAATAGGCTAACATCTCGGATATGGTGTGAGTAGGCAATTCAAATTTTCGACCATGTTAGTGCAGCTCAAGTGCAGTTCATTTTTACACATTGTGACACAAAACAATGTTATTTCTGGCAACACTGATCATACAGATTCTAACGTGGCTCCATATCTCTGATAGGGTGTGAAGTAGACAATTCAAATATTCGACAATGTTATAGTGCACCTTACGTTGGGACTAGGGTGGCCCACACTTATATGAAAAACAAAAATTTCGAAAAATACCAAGTCTTACCTCCTAAATCAGTTGTTTTGGACTCCCAGAAGCTACGTTCAAAATTTGAGCAAAATCGGTTGAGCCTAAGGGGGCGCTCAAAACGCTTGAAGTTTGTATGGGAAAACTTGGCCAAATGTATGCAGAAATTTTAAGTTTTTGAATTTTGTCACTAGGTGGCGCTGTTAGCGTTCAATAATCAAACCCTTTGGTATTATTGTAGGTGACTATATGCCAAACAAGTTTGTCAAAGACCGCAAAGTGATCCAACGTCTGTGAAAAAAGTTATACCATAGGTAAAGTTGGATTTATTTATTGAACGCTTACAGCGCCACCTAGCGGCAAAATTCGAAAACTTAAAATTCAGTTAAGTTTCATATAACTTAAGTTTTTCATATAAGTGTGGGCCACCCTAGTGGGTATAGATCACTTTTACATTTGACCACTTCCAGTGGGACACCCAGAACTGGTTTCGGGACACTACCGGTTGTCTAAAATATGGTCTGAGGCTATGTTATTACGAATCGATCATCGTGTATTCAAAAAAGCTGCTATTTGATGTACTGTCAAACACTTATTTGTGCATTTCGCCAGTTCCGGCGAGACACTCGAAAGTGGTTTCGGTACACTACCGGTAGTCTTAAAGTGGCCTGAGACTTTTCTTGCTGACCGTTCTGCGCGTCATCTAAAAAGCCGATATTTAAAGCGCGGTGTGCATGCGTTTGGTTCCGTTCTACATTTGACCACTTCCGGCGGAGCACCTGGAACCGGTTTCGGCACAGTTTTGGTTTTCCAAAGTGTGGTCTATGATTGCTTCTCTTGTTAACCGTTCATCAGGTTACCAAAACAGCTATTTATGGGGTTGGTTCTCCTTTACATTTGACCACTTCCGATGGGGCACCCTTAATCGGTGAGGAATACTACCGGTTGTTCCAAATATGGCCGGAAACTTTTTTTTTTTTTGCCAAATCAAGATACCTAAAAATCCGCGATTTGATTTGTCGCATGGGTTTGGTTCACTTTTTTGTTTGGCCATTTCCGGTGGGACACCCGGAACCGGTTCCGGATCACTACCGGTTCAGATACATATGGTCTGAGAATATTTTCCTGCTGACTGTTCATCAGGATATCAAAAAAGCCACTATTTGATATGTCGCATGTATAGGTTTAGTTGACTTTGAAACTTTTCCACCTCTGGCGGGACATCTGGAACCGGTTTCGGAACACTACTGGTTCCGATATGTTCTGAGAACGCTTTCCTGCATACTGTTCATCAGGTTATCGAAAAAGCCGCGGTTGGATATGTCACATGCATGGTTTTAGTTCAATTTTGTATTTGGCCACTTCCGGCGGGACACCCGGAACCGGTTCCGGAACACAACCGGTTCAAATATGGTCTGAGAATATTTTCCTGCTTACCATTCATCAGGATGTCAAAAAAGCCACTATTTGATATGTCGCATGCATGGGTTTGGTTAACTTTTATACTTGGCCACCTCCAGCGGGACATCTGGAACCGATTCCGGAATACTACCGGTTCCGATATAGTCTGAGAATGTATTCCTTCTTACTGTTCATCAGGGTATCGAAAAAACTGCGGTTTGATATGCCGCATGCATGGGTTTAGTGCACTTTTATGTTTGGCCACTTCCGGCGGGACACCCGGAACCGGCTCCGGGACACTACCGGTTCAGATATGGTCTGAGACCGTTTTTCTGCTAACCGTTCATCAAGTTATCGAAAATGCCGTAGTTTGATGTGTCGCATGGATGGGTTTGTAGCGTTTTCATATCTGGCCCCTTCCTGGGGTACCGGTCCGGAACACCTAAATGGCCATAACTCCGGAACGGCTGGACCGATCCGAACCATTTTCAATAGGAAACAATGGGACCACATTCCGCGTCGAATGAACCATCGGTCATTAAAATCGGTTGAGGTTTAGTTCAAAAAAGTGATGTGACCTTTTTTGTACACAGACATACATACACACATACATACACACATACACAAACATACACACATACAGACATTTGCTCAATTCGTCGAACTGAGTTGATTGGTATATGTGGTTCGACCCTCCGAGCTTTCTATCAAAAAGTCGTTTTTGGAGTGAACATATAGCCTTTCCAGTACACTTAGTGTACGAGAAAGGCAAAACATAATATGGTGCAAACTCGGATAATTTGGCTAGTCATCCTTCTTGCAATCTCTTCAGCAATTCCTCCATAAATTCATATAGAAAATCGTTCATAGTTTCCTTCCAATTTTTTTCCACAGCGGCTTTCAAGAAATTTTACGTTTTTTTTTTTGAGGAATTAGTCTAAAAATTCCTTCAAAATTTATCCAAGGGTTTCTTTAGAAAATCTTGCAGGGACTCCTTGAGCATTGACTCCGAGTTGCCTTCTATTGGTTCGTAAGAATTCTTCAGAAGTTCCTCGAAAAATTCCTGCAAACATTCCTTAGGACATTTGTACCAGAACTCAACAAAATTACAAATACATGACTTCTAAATGAAGACTCCTGGGCATAGTGTATCATTGTTCTTATCTCACAATATACAAATTCATGCAATGGCAGGCAAAGAAAGCCCTTCAATTAATAACTGTGGAAGTGCTCAAGAAACTCTAAGTTGAAGAGAGGCAGGTCAAGTCCCAGTGGGGACGTAGAGCCATAAAGAAGAAGAAGAAGAACTTCTCAAAAAATCCTTGGCATCTTTCAAAATTTTCCACAAGGATTCGTTTAGGAAATCTTCGAAAGACTACTTCAGGATATCCTACAAAGTTTCTTCCAGAAATTCTCCATGTAATTTCCTTAGAAACACCCCCTTTCCCCTCTACAGGTTCCATCAGAAATTTCTCCAAAAATTCCGTTAGAAAATCTTCCAAGTAGATATACTTCCAAAATTGCTTCCATTGATTTCTTCATAAATTCCTCCAGAGAATCTTTCAGAAAATCTTCCAGCGATCGTTTTAGAAATAACTCCAGGAATTCCTTTACAAACTCTTTTAAGGATTCTTTAGAAAATTCTTCCATGGATTCTTCATTTCTAAATTTCTCCAGGAATACAATTTTAATTCAAATATTCATATTTCGAACGAGAAAACTGATTTTGGTTTTCCAGTGCTCATGCTTATACCAATGACGACTTCAGGAAAGCTACCAGAGATTCCTTCAATAATTTCTTCTGGGACTAATTCAGAAATATTTTCATGGATTACTTTAGGAATTCTTCTATCAAGCAATTTTTAGAAAAAATCCTTTAGAAATCCTCCAATGGATCTCTTCGGGGTTCCCGAGCTGCTTTAAAGAAGTATTGAAGCAATTCTTACAAAAATAAATCCGTTAGAAAATCTCCATAGATTCCTTAAGAAATCGGAAAATCCTCCAGGGACTTTTTCAAAAATTCCTGTAGGCGTTCTTTAGAAATTTCTTGAATTTTTTTTTTAGAAAATCTTTCAATCTTTCAAAGTTCCTCCAGGAATTATCTTACAAAAGTTTCCGTAGGTTCCTGTAGAAGTTACTCCAATTGGCTTCTTTAGTGGTGTTGAGATAATTCCATATTCTGAATATGCATGCCAAACTGAGCCGAAATCCAAATTTTCATGAATTTTGATGGCCGGGAACCTATTTAAAAATCAATTTGAAGTTTGTATGGGAGCGATTTGTTGAATCACCCCTCGTCGCATTTTGTACTGGGCGGAGCTGTCAACCAGTTGCCCAGCTGTCAAAAGGTGATTTCAAAAAAATATCTTTAAAATTGATTTTTGGTATCAAAATAAAGTTCTAAAAATCTGAAAAAAATAATAGTGGCTCAGAAAAAGGTGCTCTTTCGTTTAAAAATAAAAAATCGATGATTTTTCCTAAACTTATAAACCCAATTCTTGCCTCCAGGAATACTTCCAGTGGTTACTTACGAAAATCTTCCAACTATTATTCGGAAAACTCTTCCAGTGCTTCCTTCTTTTTTTTTTTTTTCAAAAGTTCCTCCAGAAATGTCTCACAATAATTCTCGAAAAAATCTTTGAAAGATTCAGTCCCAAATTTTCTCGAGGAATTTCTTCTCAACAGAAATAATGCTCCACATGCTTCAGAACTCCACGAGATGCTCCTTCAGAGATTTCGTCAAAAAATTTCTCGATTCAGATTTTTCCCAAAAATGTATTTCGAATATCTTTCATGGATTCCATCTGAAATTGCCCCATGGATGCTTCTAACAAATCATCCAAGGATTTTTTTCAGAAAATCTTTCACGGATTGCAGGGATTTCTCAAGGAATCCTTAATAACATCTTCCATTGATTGCTCAGGAAATTCCTTCATAAGTTTCTTCAGAAATTCTTTTAAAGTTTCCTTCGGAAATTTTGTCTACAAATTTCACAATGGATTTTCGTAGAAAGCCGATCCCATGATCGCTCCCCTTTTCACAAATCCATCTCAGTGAGAGCGAACTGTTTTCATGAAGCCAAGACTTATTCTCGCACTCCGCATACCTAGCCGCAAAAAATCTTTAAATAAAAGCGAAAAAAGCTCTTTCTGGTAGGACTTTTACCCATGACGCCATGACTCCATAGTTTCCTTCCAAGTTTCTCCAGAGTGACTTTCTGTAAGTTTTCCAGGGATTTGCTCAGAAGGTAATTAAAGGATTCCTTCAGAAATTTATCCAAAGATTTCATTATAAAATGGGTTCCTTGAGAATTTCCTCCAGGTATTTTTTCCAGAAATTATTCCAGGGATACGTAAATCCTCCAAGAATTCCTAGAAGCATTCCTCCAGATATTCTTTTAGACATTTCTACGAGAACTCCTTTAGAAAATATCTTTCAGAACTTCCTCCAAAGACTTTTCTTTGATTTATTTTCAAAGAATGCTTCAGAAATGCCTCCAAAATTTCTTCTGAAACTTCCTCAAGGGATTCCAGGGAATCTCTATTGCAAATTTCTTCAGAAATTTTTTCACACATTACTTCAGAATTGCTTTATTGATTCCTTCGCAAATTACTCCAAAGATTCTTTCTGAAAGTCTTACAGGGATTGCTTAAGAAATTACTTTGAATAACTTTGTTTTTCAGAAAATCCTTTAGAACATCTTTTCGGGATCCTTTCAAAAACTCTTCTCGTGTTGCCTCCAGAAATTCTTCCATGGATTACTTAAGAAATTCCTCCAAGGAGTCTTTCAGACATTCCCCGAAGAATTTGTTCAGAAATTCCATCTTGTAAATGCTTAGGAAGTCTTCCATTGGTTCCTTCAGAAACTTTTCCAGGAATTCTTACAGAAAAAAAGTTCTGGGGTTCCTTCAGAAAATCTACCAGAAGTTTATTATTTCACTAATTCAGAAAATTTTTCCGGGCTTTCTTCAGAACATTCAGAATTTTGAAATGTCTCTACCTGTTTTTCGAGATTTTTTTTTAGACAACCTACTATTGATCTCTTCAGGAATCCCTAAAAAATCAACCAGAGTTCCTGCATAAATTCCTCGAACAAATTTCAAACAGATTGCTCTGAAAATTCCCCCAAAAAATCGCTAGGAAACCTTTTATAGATTCCTTAAAATATCCTTCGGGGCCCTTTCAAAAATTCCTTATGAAGATTTTTAAAATTTTCTCGATAAATTATTGAGGAAATTTCTCGAAAAATTGTTCATGAAAATCTTTTACTAAATACTGAAACTCATTAGGAGGTTTCTTCAAAAATTTCTTCAAGATTCCTTAGATTCCCTCAAAAACTTTTTCCATGGTTTTCGTAATAAAGTTCTACCTTACATGTCTCAGAAAAACCTTTTATGGTTATGCTGAAAAAGCTTCCAAGAATTACATCAAAAATGTCTTCACCAAGTCTTTCAAGAAATGTTCACGGTTTTTAAATTTTTCTCCCATAATTTCCTTCGGAAATAACACTGCGAATTTTTTTTCGAGAAAGTTTTTTTTTTCAGAAATTACAGTACATACACAAATTTTCGTAGATTCCTAAAGATATTCCTCCAATATTTTACTATTTTGAATTTTTTTGGATAAATTGTCCGCATTCTTCTGGCCACCTGGATCTCCCGGGAACATGTCTAACTTCGTGAATCTATGAGAAAAAATCAATAAAGAATACTTCAAGCATTATGCCCCATTGGTCTCATTTCCGGATCTTTGCCATCTCACGATTTTACGAAACAAAGATATTGAAGGATATTTAGACCATTTTTTTTTCTTTTACGTCCTTCTGGAAAAACTGCAGAGATATATCTCGATATCTCTCTTGGATTTTCTTTTGGTTTTCTGTTCAAGAGTTTCTCTACGATTGTTCTGAGATTCGTCCAGTTTCAGGTATTTCTCCTAGAGTTTATTCTAATATAGCTCCTGCAGTTCCTTCAGTGATTTTCAGAAAAACCTCATAGAATTGCTCCCGATATCTTTTCTAGGAGTCCTACAGAAGATCCTTGTGAAATAATATAAGGATTTCCTCCTTATATTAGAAACCATTCCTGAGCTGTCTTTTGGTAATTCTCTTGGAGCTTTCTTCTGCGGATGACCTGTCTGAAATTTCTCGAGGAGCTCTATCTGGAATTTTAGCTGGACTTTCAGTCGGTATAGTTTTGAGAATTGTTTCTGGCATCATTTTTATGAATGCCTTCTGAGATACTTCCAGATATTTCTTCTGTAACCTCAGGGATCCCGCATGAAGTTTATCCTTTTCTGTGGAGAAATTTATTTCTTAAGAAGATCGTTTTGGTTTTTCACTAGATTTTCTTTTGGATTTTTTTCCAGTAGATCCTTCTTGTGTTTTTCCTATTGATCCTCCTGAGATTCCAAAAGTAACTTCTTGTAAAATACCACTACTGAAGAAATTTCAGAAAGCTATCCAATACAACTTATTGAGGGATCCCAGAAAAAAAAATCTTTAAAGATCTGTGGAGGCACTTCTTGAGGAAGCATAAATAATATTTATGAATCTCCGAATCACAGAATGGATTCCTGAAAATATCTCAGATGAAACTTTAGAAGGAATAGCACAGAAATGCTTTAGAAACTCTCAAGAGAGCCTTCTTGAATAATCACAAAATAAATATCTGGAGGAATAGCAAAAGTAATTCCTGAAAAGAAAAACCACAAACAACTATTTGAGGAACTCCTGAAGGATTCGCAGATGAAATCACTGAAGATCATTTTAAGATTTTAAAGGAATTCTTCCAGAAGTTTCTTCTGCGAATCCTTCAGAAGGTCCTTTTGAGAAATCTAATGGGAAATTTCACAACATTCCAGATGAAACTCCAGGAAAATTATTACAAGGAACATATTAGGGGTTAACAGAGTTCCTAAGAAAATATGATTAGAAAATGTTTCCTTGAAATCCTTGAAAAGCTCTCACAGAGAAGTCCTATTTGAAAAATAAGAAAAACAATTGGAATAATCACAGATACATTTATTGTAATTCAAAGTTTTATCAGTGACATAAAAAATCAATTCAAGGAAAAACAATGGTTTAAAAAATTGAAAACATATTTAAAAACTAAGACGGTGCATTATGAAAATTCATGAAGGATCTCAGAAAAGCCTTCTTGTGGAATTCCAGAAGAAATACCTTGAGATATTCCAGAAGGAATGCCTGATAAGCAAATACAAAGAAAACCTTCTGGAAAAATTCCAGAAGCATCTCCAGTAGAAATCTCTGAAGAAATACATTGAAAAAGCCCATAAGAAACTCTTTAAGGGACATGAGAAAAAACTTCTGTACAAAACCAAAAAAATATGAACATCATAACATCATTCCATAACTCTGTTTCGAAAGTTCAACAAATAAGATATGTCACGAGACAGGATTCAAAACTGGACATTTTTCCGGGAAAACCAGGTGTCCGGAAGAATGTGACTAAAAATGTTTGAAATTGCTCTCAATGAATCTGTTCCCAAAATTTATAAAGTTTGACACTTCGCAAAGCAGGTTTCCAAACTGATCAAAAACTGGCCACTTCTCCAGGGAAACCAATCCAACTAATCGCATGCCACAAACAAACATGCATGCTGAATTTTTGCTTTATAATAGTGAAGTGAAATTATGCATTACTGTACAAATGATGTTTCAATTGAAAAAGTAGCCAATATTCAACCTTTCGTATCGGTATTAACAATGATAATTTAAAGCACTTTTCAAGAGTTTAACCAGTTTTCTATTCGACTTGCAGTAATTCCTTTACAATATAGTTTAGCAAGACCGTTTTTCTGCTTCTTGTTAAGTTAATGTAGAAATTAGCACATGTATCTGTAAAATGTGTTTTACACAAGTCAAAAAAACGCTTTTGTTTCATCATACTTCGACTCAGAGTACAGGATGGAACACATGTGTTTTTTTTACTGAACAGCAGCTGAACTAATATGTCGTTCAGTTGTTAACAAACCCGAACAAAGGTTATACCTGAAAATTATCTAAATGTTATTCAGCATTATATTGAATAAATTCGTCATGAAGGTGCTTGTTAAAGGGCCCATATAGCCGAGGCGGTAAACGCACGGGTATTCAGCATGACCATGCTGAGGGTGACGGGTTCGATTCCCGGTCGGTCCAGGATCTTTTCGTAAAGGAAATTTCCTTGACTTCCTTGGGCATAGAGTATCTTCGTGCCTGCCACACGATATACACATGCAAAATGGTCATTGGCAGAGGAAGCTCTCAGTTAATAACTGTGGAAATGCTCATAGAACACTAAGCTGAGAAGCAGGCTTTGTCCCAGTGAGGACGTTACGCCAAGAAGAGGAGAGGAGGTGCTTGTTAAATAAGTGATAGTTAATTGGGAAGTCGGCGGAAAATACAGGGCTGTGGCTAATGTGACCAAAATGTTTGAAATAAGTAGCCTTCAATGAATTTTTCTCCAAAATTCACGAAGTTCACATGTGCTTCACCTCTCCTGAAAATAATGGAATCAACGGGTCCTCAAAAACATAAGAGCTTTACCTAAATAAAGCTTTTTAGTACTTCTATAGGCGATAGAAAATTGTTTTTTCTGACATTGAAAATTAATCTTTCCAAAAAGAAAAAGGCCTTTGTGATTTATTTCATCGAAATTCGTTCAAGGGTTGTTTCCAAGACTACTCCAAAAATTTCATAGCAAATGCTGAAACAATTCATTCCGATTTTTTTTTTAATTTTCTTACAAGATTTCTTTGACAATGCTTTTAAAATTAATAAAAGAATCTTTTTGGATCTTGTATAAAATGCATCCTTCAGGTAATTTTCAGAAAATCCTCCATAAATTCATTTAAAAAATCCACCACACATTCCTTCAAAAATGTCTTCATAGCGGATTTCAAGAAGTTTTTCAGGGATTTGTTCAGAAATAATTCCAAAGATTTCAGTAGAAAATCTTCCATGGATACCTTGAAAATTACCTCCAAGAGTTTTATTTTTTCCGAAATTCTTTCAGTGGTTTTTAACAAATATGCTGCAAGAATTCTTCGAATAATTCCTCTAAGTATTTCATCAGCCGTTTCTAAAAAAAAACTTCAGCAGAAAATTATCCTTGGGTTCTTTCAGAACTTTCTTCAAGGACTCGTTTAGAAAATCAAGAATTCCTTGAAAGTTTCTTCCAGAAATTCTCCCCGGAATTTACTGAGAACTTCCACTACAGATTCCTTCATAAATTTCTCCAATTCGTTTAGAAAATCTTCCAAGAACATATTATTTCCGAAATTGCTTCAATTGTTTCTTTATTAATTCCTCCAGAAATTATTTTGAAAAACTCTTCCCGTGCTGCCTTCAGAAATTTTCCCACAGATAAAGAAATTCCTGCATGGAATGTTACAAAAATGTTTCTAAGAATTTCTTCAGAAATTTCAGAAAAAGTGCACCCTGAATGTTTTTGGAAAAATTCCAGTGATTCGTTTCAGAAAATCTTTCAATTATTCAAGGATTATTTTAGAAATCTTCCAAGGTTTGCTTAAGAAAATACTTAACGAATTTCTTGGGAAACTGTTACTAAGTTTCCTTCGGATATTTTATCTAGAAATTTCGCTAGAAACTTCTCCATGGATATTCTCTAAAATTTGAATATTAGTTACATTTGTTATGATATTTCTTGCTCCTAAAATAGATGATCTCTGCTAAATAAACAAAAAAAAAAAATACAATCAAATCAATCAATGCTTCGGTATGAGAAGTTCCAGAGGAGAGAGGAGGCTAATCAGTTCACCTTGCTCTATTTCCAGCTTAAAAGTAAAAGATTTAAAGAAGAAGAAACTTCTCAAAAACTTTTTGTATTTATTCGAGGGAAAGCTATATCAGAAGCCTCTGATATTAAAATCACTAATGAATTTCCAAATCCTCCTAATAAATATCTTTCGAAAAATTGGGCGTAAAAATTCACGAAATAAATAGGTTTCAAAAATCATTCGAAAAGTTTTCCATGAAATCCTTCAGAAAATCATAATTTCAGAATTCCTTCAGAGATTTTTCCAAGCATTCATTGAAAACACCTTCAATAAGAAATCATTCCAAATCTTTTTCAGATATTCTTCCAGGGATTCCTTTTTTTATTTTTTATTAATGTGTTGTTTAACTTAGACTAATTCCACACTCCCCAAGGATTCCCAAATAAACCTACAGAGATTAATTTAATTATTTCCCCAAATTTACTCCGAAAATTGAATAAAATCATAAAAAAATAATCTCCAGGCATTAATTTAGAAATTCCTTCATGATTTTTTCCAGATATCACTTCCGTTTTTTTTTTCATTAAATCTTCAAAAGATTTTTCCAGAAATATCTCCGGCGTTTTTTTCGGAATTCATCTAGGGCTTTAATTCAATTCAGGAATGTAGACATTAATTCCGTCAAAAACTTCTCCAGAAGTTTTATGGAAAACTCCTGCATAAACGTCTTCTGGAATTTCTTGATTGTTACCTTGAGAAATTCCTGCATTTTTTCGAAAATTCATTCAGAAATTTTTCCAAAAATTTGACTACAGGAATTTTTATACAAATTTGCAAAAAGTCCTTTGAGGTTTCCGAGTTTTTCCAGTAATTCTTCCAAAAACTGTCCCAAGAGATTTTTTTAGAAAGTCGTCCTTGTTTATTAAGGTAATTCTGCAGGAATTTTTAAATGGTAATCACATAAATTCATCTTGAATGTCATCAAGAGAGAATTATTTTGTTTTATTTTTCATCATCCGTTTAATGCTCCCAGATGCCTGTAAGAGTAAGTTTTGGGATAACTTTTTCAGATACTATTACTACTATTTTGCAGCTTATGGACAGCACTTGGGAACCTTTCCAAGAGTTTCCTTAGGAGAGCCATCATCGCTGGGAAAGGCTTTCCCAACTCTTTTTCCTTGTGAAAAAGCCTCCCAAAATGTTCTTTTTTGATGATGTTTCCCAAGCGCCACCTGGAGAAAAAAAAATCCCAAATGCTCTGCCTTGGACAGTGGTTTTTCAAGCCATCTTCTTCGGGAAAAGGCTTTTCAAGCGCCCTTTGTTGGATGTAGAAAACGATATTCGACGGGTGCTGGGTTATTAGGCCGAAATACGTTAGGCCGAATGAGTTTAATGTTAAACACGGGTGAATGTTTTGATTATGATTTGTTTCGTAGGTTTTCAGCTCTTTCAGTCTTTAAAGCAACTTAAACGACTATTGCTTCTACATTTCGACGTTTCGACGTATATTTCGTCTTCTTCAGGAATTTAAAGACTCTAAATACTACGAAAAATACGTCGAAAGGTCGTCAACAGATTTCAGAAAGTTCAAAAAACATTTCGGCCTAGCGTACTTTATCCTAATGATCTGATGCCTGTTCGACGAGCGTTGTAAAGCTTTTAAGAGGATCTATGTACTTAAAGCTTTCTGAATTAAATAACTAACAATACGATCATTTTCACCCTACCGGAAAAAGTTCCAGGAATTTCACAATTTCAATTCATTTTTCACCCTTCCGCGAACACCATTTGAAATTAATCATCACTCCAACCAAAGCAGAAAACCCGAAATGTGGCCCATACATCCAGCCAAACGAACTAGCTTATGTTGATGCCACTAAACTAGTTCTGCAGTTGTTGCTGCTGCTGCTGCTACTATTGATTTGTGTACTGCTCTCCAGCCAAATCCACAAATTCAACTTTTACTCGTAAATCAAAGCAAACTTTGCTCATAATGTACGTTCTACGGCCGTCGCCATCTTCGTCGCCACCGCGCTGCCACGCTTCCCACTCACGTCAAGTGCTTCGCAGAGTATCCACTTCCTGAATCCTGACTGACTGACTCACTGTAGCAGCAGCACCAGCATTATCCTCTGCTTTCTCCCATCGCTTTTAAGGTCTGAGTTTACCCAATAAAACATTTAACTTCCAGCATCCACAGCACGACGAGTGAATTCATATGATAGACCATATACAACAGTAGCAACATGATGCGGCGATATGAATATGTGAGTTTAGATGTGTATTGCTTCGCCATCAAAGCAGGCTCATGATGCGCTCTCTCTGGATGTGGATGGTGACTACTGCGATAACGACCAGGACGATCGAAACGGGGGGTCTATAAAATCTCGTGACCGGAGAAGCCAACTGTCAAACGGTCCAAGCAGGCCAGCCAGCAGCCAACAAGAGCAGCTCAGTTGTCGTTTTTATTTTATTAGTTCGCCAAAGTATTATGTAGTCTTATAAGAGCGCGTTGGCCACACGAGATTTATCTGCTCCGGTTTGTGTGTACACACACATGGCATGCTGTGTTTGACAAGCAGATTGTCTCTTGGCGGCAGTAGTGCGCAAATAACATATTTACTACCCAGCGTCACTCCATAAGCGGATGAAAGCGGAATTAATGTTTTATGGGTCTGGGGGCTCAGACCAGCAAAAACAAAACACTTCATTCTCAATCTTGGCATCGTTATGAAGTAGTGGTTTTAGATCGCCCTGTAATCAATGCACACATGCTTTTTCGCATGCTAGATCACCTCCCGATTTTCATCTTCACCGTGCGACGAATACAAAATTAGGCTCGGCAGTAAATCAATACACATTCGCGAAGGCGTGATTTATGGTCACCATCAACAGCTGGCAGAGAGCGCTGTAAAGCTGGATTTATTGCTGATATCTAAGCCAAGCAGACCAAAAAATGTTTGAGATACCATGCGTCTCCATGTGTGGAATCGCGATTTGATACCATCGTTAACAATAATAACGGCGCGATAATAAATAAAACCATGGCAACCGAAAACCATCGGGCGCGCGTTGGAATGCGATAGCGCGGAATAAAATGAATTTCAAACTGAGTGGCAGGCCATACATATGTACGCTCGCTTGTCACAGCATCCTCCGTCGGACGCGACTATCTACTGCTGGTCATGCGGCGCCGACTACGACTGACTAGTAGGTACCGGTCGAGGCCCACCATCAATCATTCCTGGCGGACCGGACGCCAAACTAAGCATGCGATTGCTAAATATTCCGAAAAAATTAAAACGTCAGTCACGACCAATTTCAACTGTCAATCCGGTAGCGCCTCTAGATACTCACGTATGTGGGTGTGTTTGTGTACGGAAGTTCAATTTGTTTTTCGGTTGTGCAAATTCGTTCTCGTTTGCCACCGTGCCACTGCTGGGCGCAAGTGCCTGCTATGTACGTAATTACCTCTTTCTGGCTAAAGTTTAATTTAGCGCAACAGTCAATGTTGCGCACAGCCGCCTTCGATTGCTTGCCCGTTCTAAGGCTTGGACAGTCCGTTACCCGAGTGCTAATGAATGTCTAAATCACTTCAGAGTTGTGGCAAACGAACGATTAGAGACGAGATACTTTTTACGAAACAAAATCCTCAATTCACTTCGAGATCATCGATAACACGAAGATAAATTGACAATTGGCAGATTCGACTGATCCTAGATTCTGAGAGAATCCCTCTCGGGATTCTGAGAAAATGCCTCCTGCGATGGACTCACTCATAATTCTGATAGGGATTCTCTCAGAATCCTGAAAAGAAATTCTCTCAGAATCCAGTAAAGGAATTCTCTTAGTATCCTGACGAGGATTTGCTCAGAATTCTGAGAAAGATTCTCTCAGAATATTGAAAGAGAATTCTCTCAGAATCTTGAGAGAGATTTCTCATAATCTTGAGTGGGATTCCCTCAGAATCTTGAGAGGGATTCTCTCAGAATCCTGACAGGAAATCTCTCAGAATCCTAACAGGAACTCTCTCAGAATCCTGAAAGGTATTCTCTTAGAATATTGTAAGAGATTTTTTTCTGAATCTTGAGAGGGAATCTCTCAGAATCTTGAGAGGGAATCTCTCAGAATCTTGAGACGGATTCTCTCAGAATCCTAGGAGGAAATCTCTCAGAATATTGGAAGAGAATTCTCTCAGAACCTTGAGAGAGATTTCTCATAATCTTGAGAGGGATTCTCTCAGAATCTTGAGAGGGATTCTCTCAGAATCTTGAGAGGGATTCTCTCAGAATCCTGACAGGAACTCTCTCAGAATCATGACAGGGATTCTCTCAGAACCCTGATAGGGATTTTCTCAGAATCCTGAAACGGAATTCTCCCAGAACCCTGACAGGGATTTTCTCAGAATTCTGAGAGGTATTCTGTCAGAATATTGAAAGAGAATTCTCTCAGAATCTTGAGAGGGATTCTCTCAGAATCTTTAGAGGAAATCTCTCAGAGTTCTGAGAGGTATTCTCTCAGAATATTGAAGGAAAATTCTCTCAGAATCTTGAGAGGGATTATCTCAGAATCCTGACGGGTATTTTCTCAGAATCCTGAGAGGTATCCTCTCAGAATATGGAAAGAGAATTCTCTCAGAATCTTGAGAGGGATTCTCTCAGAACCTTGAGAGGGATTCTCTCAGAATCTTGAGAGGGATTCTCTCAGAATATTGAGAGGAATTCTCTCAGAATCCTGAAAAAGATTCTCTCAGAATCCTGAGAGGAATTCTCTCAGAATCTTGAGAGGGATTCTCTCAGAATCCTGAGAGAAATTCTCTCAGAATCCTAGGAGGGATTCTCTCAGAATCCCGAAGGAGTTTCTCTCAGAATCCCGAGAGGGATACTCTCAGAATCCCGAGAAGGATTCTCTCAAAATCTCGAGAGAGATTCTCTCAGAATCATGAAAGATTCTCTCAGAATCATGAGAGATTCTCTCAGGATCCAGAGAGGACAATCACGAAACGCGACGTGAGATAAGACACGACACTTATGGTTCTTACAACCGGTTGTAAGAACAATAAGTGTCGTGTCTTATCTCGCGTCGCGTTTCGTGATTGTCGTGTTTGTTCTTACGTTAGCACTAAGTACACAAATTAAAAGTGAAATCCAGAGAGGAATTCTCTAAGAATCCTGAGAGGGATTCTTTCAATATCCCGACAGAGATTCTCTCATAATCCCGAGAGAGACTCTCTCAGAATTATGAGAGAGATTCTCTCAGAATCCTGAGAGGAATTCTTCAAGAATCCTGAAAGGGATTCTCTCAGAATCCTGAGAGGGATTATCTCAGAATCCTGAGAGGGATTCTCTCAGAATCCTGAGAGGGATTCTCTCAGAATCCTGAGAGGGATTCTCTCAGAATCCTGAGAGGGATTTTCTCAGAATCCTGAGAGGGATTCTCTCAGAATCCTGAGAGGGATTCTCTCAAAATCCTGAGAGGGATTCTCTCAGAATCCTGAAAGGGATTCTCTCAGAATCCTGAAAGGGATTCTCTCAGAATCCTGAAAGGGATTCTCTCAGAATCCTGAAAGGGATTCTCTCAGAATCCTGAAAGGGATTCTCTCAGAATCCTGAAAGGGATTCTCTCAGAATCCTGAAAGGGATTCTCTCAGAATCCTGAAAGGGATTCTCTCAGAATCCTGAAAGGGATTCTCTCAGAATCCTGAAAGGGATTCTCTCAGAATCCTGAAAGGGATTCTCTCAGAATCCTGAAAGGGATTCTCTCAGAATCCTGAAAGGGATTCTCTCAGAATCCTGAAAGGGATTCTCTCAGAATCCTGAAAGGGATTCTCTCAGAATCCTGAAAGGGATTCTCTCAGAATCCTGAAAGGGATTCTCTCAGAATCCTGAAAGGGATTCTCTCAGAATCCTGAAAGGGATTCTCTCAGAATCCTGAAAGGGATTCTCTCAGAATCCTGAAAGGGATTCTCTCAGAATCCTGAGAGGGATTCTCTCAGAATCCTGAAAGGGATTCTCTCAGAATCCTGAAAGGGATTCTCTCAGAATCCTGAAAGGGATTCTCTCAGAATCCTGAAAGGGATTCTCTCAGAATCCTGAAAGGGATTCTCTCAGAATCCTGAAAGGGATTCTCTCAGAATCCTGAAAAGGATTCTCTCAGAATCCTGAAAGGGATTCTCTCAGAATCCTGAAAGGGATTCTCTCAGAATCCTGAAAGGGATTCTCTCAGAATCCTGAAAGGGATTCTCTCAGAATCCTGAAAGGGATTCTCTCAGAATCCTGAAAGGGATTCTCTCAGAATCCTGAAAGGGATTCTCTCAGAATCCTGAAAGGGATTCTCTCAGAATCCTGAAAGGGATTCTCTCAGAATCCTGAAAGGGATTCTCTCAGAATCCTGAAAGGGATTCTCTCAGAATCCTGAAAGGGATTCTCTCAGAATCCTGAAAGGGATTCTCTCAGAATCCTGAAAGGGATTCTCTCAGAATCCTGAAAGGGATTCTCTCAGAATCCTGAAAGGGATTCTCTCAGAATCCTGAAAGGGATTCTCTCAGAATCCTGAAAGGGATTCTCTCAGAATCCTGAAAGGGATTCTCTCAGAATCCTGAAAGGGATTCTCTCAGAATCCTGAAAGGGATTCTCTCAGAATCCTGAAAGGGATTCTCTCAGAATCCTGAAAGGGATTCTCTCAGAATCCTGATAGGGATTCTCTCAGAATCCTGAAAGGGATTCTCTCAGAATCCTGAAAGGGATTCTCTCAGAATCCTGAAAGGGATTCTTTCAGAATCCTGAAAGGGATTCTCTCAGAATCCTGAAAGGGATTCATTCAGAATCCTGAAAGGGATTCATTCAGAATCCTGAAAGGGATTCTCTCAGAATCCTGAAAGGGATTCTCTCAGAATCCTGAAAGGGATTCTCTCAGAATCCTGAAAGGGATTCTCTCAGAATCCTGAAAGGGATTCTCTCAGAATCCTGAAAGGGATTCTCTCAGAATCCTGAAAGGGATTCTCTCAGAATCCTGAAAGGGATTCTCTCAGAATCCTGAAAGGGATTCTCTCAGAATCCTGAAAGGGATTCTCTCAGAATCCTGAAAGGGATTCTCTCAGAATCCTGAGAGGGATTCTCTCAGAATCCTGAAAGGGATTCTCTCAGAATCCGGAAAGGGATTCTCTCAGAATCCTGAAAGGGATTCTCTCAGAATCCTGAAAGGGATTCTCTCAGAATCCTGAAAGGGATTCTCTCAGAATCCTGAAAGGGATTCTCTCAGAATCCTGAAAGGGATTCTCTCAGAATCCTGAAAGGGATTCTCTCAGAATCCTGAAAGGGATTCTCTCAGAATCCTGAAAGGGATTCTCTCAGAATCCTGAAAGGGATTCTCTCAGAATCCTGAAAGGGATTCTCTCAGAGTCCTGAAAGGGATTCTCTCAGAGTCCTGAAAGGGATTCTCTCAGAATCCTGAAAGGGATTCTCTCAGAATCCTGAAAGGGATTCTCTCAGAATCCTGAAAGGGATTCTCTCAGAATCCTGAAAGGGATTCTCTCAGAGTCCTGAAAGGGATTCTCTCAGAGTCCTGAAAGGGATTCTCTCAGAATCCTGAAAGGGATTCTCTCAGAATCCTGAAAGGGATTCTCTCAGAATCCTGAAAGGGATTCTCTCAGAATCCTGAAAGGGATTCTCTCAGAATCCTGAAAGGGATTCTCTCAGAATCCTGAAAGGGATTCTCTCAGAATCCTGAAAGGGATTCTCTCAGAATCCTGAAAGGGATTCTCTCAGAATCCTGAAAGGGATTCTCTCAGAGTCCTGAAAGGGATTCTCTCAGAGTCCTGAAAGGGATTCTCTCAGAATCCTAAAAGGGATTCTCTCAGAATCCTGAAAGGGATTCTCTCAGAATCCTGAAAGGGATTCTCTCAGAATCCTGAAAGGGATTCTCTCAGAATCCTGAAAGGGATTCTCTCAGAATCCTGAAAGGGATTCTCTCAGAATCCTGAAAGGGATTCTCTCAGAATCCTGAAAGGGATTCTCTCAGAATCCTGAAAGGGATTCTCTCAGAATCCTGAAAGGGATTCTCTCAGAATCCTGAAAGGGATTCTCTCAGAATCCTGAAAGGGATTCTCTCAGAATCCTGAAAGGGATTCTCTCAGAATCCTGAAAGGGATTCTCTCAGAATCCTGAAAGGGATTCTGTCAGAATCCTGAAAGGGATTCTCTCAGAATCCTGAAAGGGATTCTCTCAGAATCCTGAAAGGGATTCTCTCAGAATCCTGAAAGGGATTCTCTCAGAATCCTGAAAGGGATTCTCTCAGAATCCTGAAAGGGATTCTCTCAGAATCCTGAAAGGGATTCTCTCAGAATCCTGAAAGGGATTCTCTCAGAATCCTGAAAGGGATTCTCTCAGAATCCTGAAAGGGATTCTCTCAGAATCCTGAAAGGGATTCTCTCAGAATCCTGAAAGGGATTCTCTCAGAATCCTGAAAGGGATTCTCTCAGAATCCTGAAAGGGATTCTCTCAGAATCCTGAAAGGGATTCTCTCAGAATCCTGAAAGGGATTCTCTCAGAATCCTGAAAGGGATTCTCTCAGAATCCTGAAAGGGATTCTCTCAGAATCCTGAAAGGGATTCTCTCAGAATCCTGAAAGGGATTCTCTCAGAATCCTGAAAGGGATTCTCTCAGAATCCTGAAAGGGATTCTCTCAGAGTCCTGAAAGGGATTCTCTCAGAGTCCTGAAAGGGATTCTCTCAGAATCCTGAAAGGGATTCTCTCAGAATCCTGAAAGGGATTCTCTCAGAATCCTGAAAGGGATTCTCTCAGAATCCTGAAAGGGATTCTCTCAGAATCCTGAAAGGGATTCTCTCAGAATCCTGAAAGGGATTCTCTCAGAATCCTGAAAGGGATTCTCTCAGAATCCTGAAAGGGATTCTCTCAGAATCCTGAAAGGGATTCTCTCAGAATCCTGAAAGGGATTCTCTCAGAATCCTGAAAGGGATTCTCTCAGAATCCTGAAAGGGATTCTCTCAGAATCCTGAAAGGGATTCTCTCAGAATCCTGAAAGGGATTCTCTCAGAATCCTGAAAGGGATTCTCTCAGAATCCTGAAAGGGATTCTCTCAGAATCCTGAAAGGGATTCTCTCAGAATCCTGAAAGGGATTCTCTCAGAATCCTGAAAGGGATTCTCTCAGAATCCTGAAAGGGATTCTGTCAGAATCCTGAAAGGGATTCTGTCAGAATCCTGAAAGGGATTCTGTCAGAATCCTGAAAGGGATTCTGTCAGATTCCTGAAAGGGATTCTCTCAGAATCCTGAAAGGGATTCTCTCAGAATCCTGAAAGGGATTCTCTCAGAATCCTGAAAGGGATTCTCTCAGAATCCTGAAAGGGATTCTCTCAGAATCCTGAAAGGGATTCTCTCAGAATCCTGAAAGGGATTCTCTCAGAATCCTGAAAGGGATTCTCTCAGAATCCTGAAAGGGATTCTCTCAGAATCCTGAAAGGGATTCTCTCAGAATCCTGAAAGGGATTCTCTCAGAATCCTGAAAAGGATTCTCTCAGAATCCTGAAAAGGATTCTCTCAGAATCCTGAAAGGGATTCTCTCAGAATCCTGAAAGGGATTCTCTCAGAATCCTGAAAGCGATTCTCTCAGAATCCTGAAAGGGATTCTCTCAGAATCCTGAAAGGGATTCTCTCAGAATCCTGAAAGGGATTCTCTCAGAATCCTGAAAGGGATTCTCTCAGAATCCTGAAAGGGATTCTCTCAGAATCCTGAAAGGGATTCTCTCAGAATCCTGAAAGGGATTCTCTCAGAATCCTGAAAGGGATTCTCTCAGAATCCTGAAAGGGATTCTCTCAGAATCCTGAAAGGGATTCTCTCAGAATCCTGAAAGGGATTCTCTCAGAATCCTGAAAGGGATTCTCTCAGAATCCTGAAAGGGATTCTCTCAGAATCCTGAAAGGGATTCTCTCAGAATCCTGAAAGGGATTCTCTCAGAATCCTGAAAGGGATTCTCTCAGAATCCTGAAAGGGATTCTCTCAGAGTCCTGAAAGGGATTCTCTCAGAGTCCTGAAAGGGATTCTCTCAGAGTCCTGAAAGGGATTCTCTCAGAGTCCTGAAAGGGATTCTCTCAGAGTCCTGAAAGGGATTCTCTCAGAGTCCTGAAAGGGATTCTCTCAGAGTCCTGAAAGGGATTCTCTCAGAATCCTGAAAGGGATTCTCTCAGAATCCTGAAAGGGATGCTCTCAGAATCCTGAAAGGGATTCTCTCAGAATCCTGAAAGGGATTCTCTCAGAATCCTGATAAAGGATTCTCTCAGAATCCTGAAAGGGATTCTCTCAGAATCCTGAAAGGGATCTCCTCAGAATCCTGGGAAAAGGGATTCTCTCAGAATCCTGAAAGGGATTCTCTCAGAATCCTGAAAGGGATTCTTTTAGAATCCTGAAAGGGATTCTCTCAGAATCCTGAAAGGGATTCTCTCAGAATCCTGAAAGGGATTCTCTCAGAATCCTGAAAGGGATTCTCTCAGAATCCTGAAAGGGATTCTCTCAGAATCCTGAAAGGGATTCTCTCAGAATCCTGAAAGGGATTCTCTCAGAATCCTGAAAGGGATTCTCTCAGAATCCTGAAAGGGATTCTCTCAGAATCCTGAAAGGGATTCTCTCAGATCCTGAAAGGGATTCTCTCAGAATCCTGAAAGGGATTCTCTCAGAATCCTGAAAGGGATTCTCTCAGAATCCTGAAAGGGATTCTCTCAGAATCCTGAAAGGGATTCTCTCAGAATCCTGAAAGGGATTCTCTCAGAATCCTGAAAGGGATTCTCTCAGAATCCTGAAAGGGATTCTCTCAGAATCCTGAAAGGGATTCTCTCAGAATCCTGAAAGGGATTCTCTCAGAATCCTGAAAGGGATTCTCTCAGAATCCTGAAAGGGATTCTCTCAGAATCCTGAAAGGGATTCTCTCAGAATCCTGAAAGGGATTCTCTCAGAATCCTGACAGGGATTCTCTCAGAATCCTGAAAGGGATTCTCTCAAAATCCTGAAAGGGATTCTCTCAGAATCCTGAAAGGGTTTCTCTCAGAATCCTGAAAGGGATTCTCTCAGAATCCTGAAAGGGATTCTCTCAGAATCCTGAAAGGGATTCTCTCAGAATCCTGAAAGGGATTCTCTCAGAATCCTGAAAGGGATTCTCTCAGAATCCTGAAAGGGATTCTCTCAGAATCCTGAAAGGGATTCTCTCAGAATCCTGAAAGGGATTCTCTCAGAATCCTGAAAGGGATTCTCTCAGAATCCTGAAAGGGATTCTCTCAGAATCCTGAAAGGGTTTCTCTCAGAATCCTGAAAGGGATTCTCTCAGAATCCTGAAAGGGATTCTCTCAGAATCCAGAAAGGGATTCTCTCAGAATCCTGAAAGGGATTCTCTCAGAATCCTGAAAGGGATTCTCTCAGAATCCTGAAAGGGATTCTCTCAGAATCCTGAAAGGGATTCTATCAGAATCCTGAAAGGGATTCTCTCAGAATCCTGAAAGGGATTCTCTCAGAATCCTGAAAGGGATTCTCTCAGAATCCTGAAAGGGATTCTCTCAGAATCCTGAAAGGGATTCTCTCAGAATCCTGAAAGGGATTCTCTCAGAATCCTGAAAGGGATTCTCTCAGAATCCTGAAAGGGATTCTCTCAGAATCCTGAAAGGGATTCTCTCAGAATCCTGAAAGGGATTCTCTCAGAATCCTGAAAGGGATTCTCTCAGAATCCTGAAAGGGATTCTCTCAGAATCCTGAAAGGGATTCTCTCAGAATCCTGAAAGGGATTCTCTCAGAAACCTGAAAGGGATTCTCTCAGAATCCTGAAAGGGATTCTCTCAGAATCCTGAAAGGGATTCTCTCAGAATCCTGAAAGGGATTCTCTCAGAATCCTGAGAGGGATTCTCTCAGAATCCTGAAAGGGATTCTCTCAGAATCCTGAAAGGGATTCTCTCAGAATCCTGAAAGGGATTCTCTCAGAATCCTGAAAGGGATTCTCTCAGAATCCTGAAAGGGATTCTCTCAGAAACCTGAAAGGGATTCTCTCAGAATCCTGAAAAGGATTCTCTCAGAATCCTGAAAGGGATTCTCTCAGAATCCTGAAAGGGATTCTCTCAGAATCCTGAAAGGGATTCTCTCAGAATCCTGAAAGGGATTCTCTCAGAATCCTGAAAGGGATTCTCTCAGAATCCTGAAAGGGATTCTCTCAGAATCCTGAAAGGGATTCTCTCAGAATCCTGAAAGGGATTCTCTCAGAATCCTGAAAGGGATTCTCTCAGAATCCTGAAAGGGATTCTCTCAGAATCCTGAAAGGGATTCTCTCAGAATCCTGAAAGGGATTCTCTCAGAATCCTGAAAGGGATTCTCTCAGAATCCTGAAAGGGATTCTCTCAGAATCCTGAAAGGGATTCTCTCAGAATCCTGAAAGGGATTCTCTCAGAATCCTGAAAGGGATTCTCTCAGAATCCTGAAAGGGATTCTCTCAGAATCCTGAAAGGGATTCTCTCAGAATCCTGAAAGGGATTCTCTCAGAATCCTGAAAGGGATTCTCTCAGATTCCTGAAAGGGATTCTCTCAGAATCCTGAAAGGGATTCTCTCAGAATCCTGAAAGGGATTCTCTCAGAATCCTGAAAGGGATTCTCTCAGAATCCTGAAAGGGATTCTCTCAGAATCCTGAAAGGGATTCTCTCAGAATCCTGAAAGGGATTCTCTCAGAATCCTGAAAGGGATTCTCTCAGAATCCTGAAAGGGATTCTCTCAGAATCCTGAGAGGGATTCTCTCAGAATCCTGAGAGGGATTCTCTCAGAATCCTGACAGGGATTCTCTCAGAATCCTGAAAGGGATTCTCTCAGAATCCTGAAAGGGATTCTCTCAGAATCCTGAAAGGGATTCTCTCAGAATCCTGAAAGGGATTCTCTCAGAATCCTGAAAGGGATTCTCTCAGAATCCTGAAAGGGATTCTCTCAGAATCCTGAAAGGGATTCTCTCAGAATCCTGAAAGGGATTCTCTCAGAATCCTGAAAGGGATTCTCTCAGAATCCTGAAAGGGATTCTCTCAGAATCCTGAAAGGGATTCTCTCAGAATCCTGAAAGGGATTTTCTCAGAATCCTGAGAGGGATTCTCTCAGAATCCTGAGAGGGATTCTCTCAGAATCCTGAGAGGGATTCTCTCAGAGCCCCGAGATGGATTCTCTCAGAATCCTGAGAGGGATTCTCTCAGAATCCTGAGAGGGATTCTCTCAGAATCCTGAGAGGGATTCTCTCAGAATCCTGAGAGGGATTCTCTCAGAATCCTGAGAGGGATTCTCTCAGAATCCTGAGAGGGATTCTCTCAGAATCCTGAGAGGGATTCTCTCAGAATCCTGAGAGGGATTCTCTCAGAATCCTGAGAGGGATTCTCTCAGAATCCTGAGAGGGATTCTTTCAGAATCCTGAAAAGTATTCTCTCAGAGTCCCGAAATAGATTCTCTCAGAATCCCGAGAAAGATTCTCTCAGAATCCCGAGAAAGAATCTCTTAGAATCTCGAGAGGGATTCTCCCAGAATTCCGAGAGAGTCTCTCTCAGACTCGCGAGAGGGAATCCCTCAGAATCCCGAGAGGATTTCTCTCATATTCGCGAGAGGGATTCTCTCAGAATCCCGAGAGGGATTCTCTCAGAATTCCGAGAGAGTCTCACTCAGACTCGCGAGAGGGAATCTCTCTGAATCCCGAGAGGGATTTTCTCACAATCCCGAAAAAGATTCTCTCAGAATCCCGAGAGGAATTCTCTCAGCATCCCGAGACGAAATCCCTCAGAATGCCGAGAGGTATTCTCACACAATTCCGAGAGGAATTCTCTCAGAATCCCGAGAGGTATTCTCTCAGAATCCCGAGAGGGATTCTTTCATATTCCCGAGAGGGCTCAGGAGAATCCCTCTTAGGATTATGAGAGAATCCCTCTCAGGATTCTGATAGAATCCCTATTACGATTCGGAGAGAATCCCTCTCAGGATTCAGATAGAATCCCTCTCAAGATTCTGAGAGAATCCCTCTCAGTATTCTGAGAAAATCCCTCTCAGGATTCTGAGGGAATTCCTCTCAGGATTCTGAGAAAATCTCGCTTTGGATTCTGAGAGAATCCCTCTCAAAATTCAAAGAGAATTCCTCTCAGGATTCTGAGAGGATCGCTCTCAGGATTCTGAGAGAATCCCTCTCAGGATTCTGAGAGAATCCCTCTCAGGATTCTGAGAGAATCTCTCTCACGATTCTAGAATAGTTCCTGTTTGTATTATGGAGGATTCAGCAGGTATCCTTTTGAGAATTTTGGAGAAATTGCGGGGAAATTCCCTTTCATAGATCCAGTACCTCTAAGTATTCTGAATCAGTTTATCTACGGATTCTTGGAAAACCCTTATTTGGTGTAATCCCTATCAAAGTTTCAGGATAGTCCCTTTCAGAAGTCATGGAGAATTTATTCCAAGATTCTGGGAGAATCTTCTTCACGATTCTGGGTTATTTCTCTAGAATTCTGGGTAATTCTGGGTAATTTCTCTGAAGTGATTATTCTCAGAATTGGGGATTTTTTTTAAAATCCTACAAATTGGAAGAAAGGTTCTCAGAATTTAATGATTTTTTTTTCACAGGTAGGGTTCATATATATGAACAAAAGCTAAATTGAAAAAAATCAGGATTGCCGAATTTTCCGGAAAACTCCAGTGGAAATCAAATACTTTCCACAGACACCACCTACTTCGGAAAATCATAACTCAAGAACGAAGCATCGTAGACACAATGTTATTTTGTGAAATCATAAGCAAATTTTCTCAGCAATCCAAAAAAAAATACAAAATGAATATTGAGGAAAATCGGATGGAAAAGTCGGAAAAACTATTTTCAAAGTTCGGAAAAACTCTTAAAAAATATTTTTGGAAGGGAACTACATAAGCTATATTCTGTAAAATTTTCAAGATGTGATTTTTCTCCGTTCCTGAGTTATGACCAGTTTTGTGGAAATGGTCCAGATGTTGGTTGATTTTCGACCGTCTTGATTATTAATTTGCACAAAATTGGTCATAACTCAGGAACGGAGAAAAATCACATCCTGAAAATTTTACAGAATATAGCTTATGTATACATAAACATTATAGCTTATGTAGTTCCCTTCCAAAAATATTTTTTTTGAGTTTTTCCGGACTTCGAAAATAGTTTTTCCGACTCTTCCAACCGATTTTCGTCAACAGTGGAGAATTTAGTGGAAAACAATATTCATTTTGTATTTTTTTTGGATTGCTGAGAAAATTTGCTATCCCCTGTACATAAGCTAAGAAATTTTCAAGATGTGGTTTTTCTCCGTTCCTGAGTTATGACCTCTTGCGGGTTGACCACTTCTCGGAAACAGAAGGTTTCATGATAGCCAATCAGAACCGGGTAATTGCGACGAAGACGTACCGCTGTAGGAAATGCAATTCAGTAGGAGAAACGGTCGAGCATGTCGTTGTCAATTGAAGCCAATGTCTCAGAAACTTTGATTGTTTCCGACGAAACACAATTCGGTAAATATACATTCAATGTAAATATATATTTCAATGCACCGATCAGGGGATAGATTTCCAGTAGACAAAACAATCGAGATGTTTTTGTTTCGCTTATCGGAGTCCAATTAGGATTATAATGCGAAATAAGCGCACCTTGTTCATGACACGAAGTTTACATGCCTAAAACGATGTTTACAAAACGTGTAAACCTCATTATTTTCATCTGTGTAAAGCCTCTGGGTCTTTCTTCAAATGAAACCCAAACTGTTTTGACTGCAAATTTGTTTGACTTCATTTGAAGCCAAAGTCTCTGAAACTCTAATTGTTTCCGATGAAACACAATTTGGTAAATATACGTTCATTAGTGTACATGCCTTTTCAATGCACCGACCCGGGGACAGATTTTCAGTAGACACAACAATCGAGATGTGTTTTTTTTTTTCTCGCTAATCGGGGTCCAATTAGGATTATAATGCGAGCTGAGCGTACCTTTTTCGTTTCGTTCCCGTTTTGCCGAACTGGACGACAACCGCCGCAGGCAATCCGAAACGACGAATATGAAAGAAGCAAAATATCGCAATCACGAAGTGCTGTCGACAATTTTCAGCTCTGAGGTTTGGTCAGAAGCGCAATTCTCACCATCAATCCAATGTTGTCGAAATGACTTATGTACCGGGAAAAAATAATTCCAAGCTGGATATTACCACTGAGGGGTGTTATCAGCCCAGCCAGACCCTTGGTGGGACAATGATGTGGGATAGTGTGTGGAAATACCATTGAAGATGGTAATATTCTCCGAGGCTTATGAAATTATGGATTGAAAACTTTAAAAACACGAAAAAACAGGAGCAAAACCTGGTCGCATTACAACACTTTACAACGTGAAAACTATCGGATGGCAAAACGCGGAATTGACGATAAATTCGACACATTCGGTGCGAATTTCGGTATCGTTTGCGTTACCCGAGCTGCTAGCAGCGGCATAAGATCACACACAAGACGCTTAAGGACAGACTTGTTAGAATCCCCAAATGGCTGCCACAATGGCCGACTTTGGAATCTTTTCGTAAACAAAACCAGCGCGCTTCTTCTTCTTCTTCTTATTTTAAGCTTATTACAAGTGAGCAAGAACAGAATAATAAAATGCACTGCTGTTTGATTCTGAGAGAATCCTTCTCAGGATTCTGGGAGAATCCCTCTCAGGATTCTGAGAGAATCCCACTCAGGATTCTGAGAGAATCCCACTCAGGATTCTGAGAGAATCCCTCTCAGGATTCTGAGAGAATCCCTCTCAGGATTCTGAGAGAATCCCTCTCAGGATTCTGAGAGAATCCCTCTCAAGATTCTGAGAGAATCCCTGTCAGGATTCTGAGAGAATCCTTCTCACGATTCTGAGAGAATCCCTCTCAGGATTCTGAGAGAATCCCTCTCAGGATTCTGGGAGAATCCCTCACAGGATTTTAAGAGAATCCCTCTCAGGATTCTAAGAGAATCCCTCTCAGGACTCTAAGAGAATCCCTCTCAAGATTCTGAGAGAATCCCTGTCAGGATTCTAAGAGAATCCTTCTCAGGATTCTGAGAGAATCCCTCTCAGGACTCTGAGAGAATCCCTCTCAGGACTCTGAGAGAATCCCTCTCAGGACTCTGAGAGAATCCCTCTCAGGACTCTGAGAGAATCCCTCTCAGGATTCTGAGAAAATTCTGTCAGGATTCTAAGAGAATCCCTGTCAGAATTCTGAGAGAATCCCTGTCAGGATTCTGAGAGAATCCCTGTCAGGATTCTGAGAGAATCCCTGTCAGGATTCTGAGAGAATCCCTGTCAGGATTCTGAGAGAATCCCTGTCAGGATTCTGAGAGAATCCCTGTCAGGATTCTGGGAGAATCCCTGTCAGGATTCAGGGAGAATCCCTGTCAGGATTCTGAGAGAATCCCTGTCAGGATTCTGAGAGAATCCCACTCAGGATTCTGAGAGAATCCCTCTCAGGACTCTAAGAGAATCCCTCTCAAGATTCTGAGAGAATCCCTGTCAGGATTCTAAGAGAATCCTTCTCAGGATTCTGAGAGAATCCCTCTCAGGACTCTGAGAGAATCCCTCTCAGGACTCTGAGAGAATCCCTCTCAGGACTCTGAGAGAATCCCTCTCAGGACTCTGAGAGAATCCCTCTCAGGATTCTGAGAAAATTCTGTCAGGATTATGAGAGAATCCCTGTCAGAATTCTGAGAGAATCCCTGTCAGGATTCTGAGAGAATCCCTGTCAGGATTCTGAGAGAATCCCTGTCAGGATTCTGAGAGAATCCCTGTCAGGATTCTGAGAGAATCCCTGTCAGGATTCTGAGAGAATCCCTGTCAGGATTCTGAGAGAATCCCTGTCAGGATTCTGAGAGAATCCCTGTCAGGATTCTGGGAGAATCCCTGTCAGGATTCTGGGAGAATCCCTGTCAGGATTCTGAGAGAATCCCTGTCAGGATTCTGAGAGAATCCCTCTCAAGATTCTGAGAGAATCCCTGTCAGGATTCTGAGAGAATCCTTCTCACGATTCTGAGAGAATCCCTCTCAGGATTCTGAGAGAATCCTTCTCACGATTCTGAGAGAATCCCTCTCATGATTCTGAGAGAATCCCTCTCAGGATTCTGAGAGAATCCCCGTCAGGATTCTGAGAGAATCCCCGTCAGGATTCTGAGAGAATCCCCGTCAGGATTCTGAGAAAATCCCTGTCAGGATTCTGAGAGAATCCCTGTCAGGATTCTGAGAGAATCCCTCTCAGGGTTCTGAGAGAATCCCTCTCAGGATTCTGAGAGAATCCCTCTCAAGATTCTGAGAGAATCCTTCTCAGGATTCTGAGAGAATCCTTCTCAGGATTATGAGAGAATCCTTCTCAGGATTCTGAGAGAATGCCTCTCAGGATTCTGAGAGAATCCCTCTCAGGATTCTGAGAGAATCCCTCTCAGGATTCTGAGAAAATCCCTGTCAGGATTCTGAGAGAATCCTTCTCAGGATTCTGAGAGAATCCTTCTCAGGATTCTGAGAGAATCCTTCTCAGGATTCTGAGAGAATCCCTCTCAGTATTCTGAGAGAATCCCTCTCAGGATTCTGAGAGAATCCTTCTCAGGATTCTGTGAGAATCCCTCTCTGGATTCTGATTGAATCCCTCTCAGGATTCTGAGAGAATCCCTCTAAGGATTCTGAGAGAATCCCTCTCAGGATTCTGAGAGAATCCCTCTCAGGATTCTGAGAGAATCCCTCTCAGGATTCTGAGAGAATCCCTCTCAGGATTCTGAGAGAATCCCTCTCAGGATTCTGAGAGAATCCCTCTCAGGATTCTGAGAGAATCCCTCTCAGGATTCTGAGAGAATCCCTGTCAGGATTCTGAGAGAATCCCTGTCAGGATTCTGAGAGAATCCCTGTCAGGATTCTCAGAGAATCCCTGTCAGGATTCTCAGAGAATCCCTGTCAGGATTCTCAGAGAATCCCTGTCAGGATTCTGAGAGAATCCCACTCAGGATTCTGAGAGAATCCCTCTCAGGATTCTGAGAGAATCCCTCTCAGGATTCTGAGAGAATCCCTGTCAGGATTCTGAGAGAATCCCTGTCAGGATTCTGAGAGAATCCCTGTCAGGATTCTCAGAGAATCCCTGTCAGGATTCTCAGAGAATCCCTGTCAGGATTCTCAGAGAATCCCTGTCAGGATTCTCAGAGAATCCCTGTCAGGATTCTCAGAGAATCCCTGTCAGGATTCTCAGAGAATCCCTGTCAGGATTCTGAGAGAATCCCTCTCAGGATTCTGAGAGAATCCCTCTCAGGATTCTGAGAAAATCCCTCTCAGGATTCTGAGAGAATCCTTCTCACGATTCTGAGAGAATCCCTCTCAGGATTCTGAGAGAATCCTTCTCACGATTCTGAGAGAATCCCTCTCAGGATTCTGAGAGAATCCCTGTCAGGATTCTCAGAGAATCCCTGTCAGGATTCTCAGAGAATCCCTGTCAGGATTCTGAGAGAATCCCTCTCAGGATTCTGAGAGAATCCCTCTCAGGATTCTGAGAAAATCCCTCTCAGGATCCTGAGAGAATCCTTCTTAGGATTATGAGAGAATGCCTCTCAGGATTCTGAGAGAATCCCTCTCAGGATTCTGAGAGAATCCCTCTCAGGATTCTGAAAGGATCCCTCTCAGGATTCTGAAAGGATCCCTCTCAGGATTCTGAGAGAATCCCTCTCAGGATTCTGAAAGGATCCCTCTCAGGATTCTGAGAGAATCCCTCTCAGGATTCTGAGAGAATCCCTCTCAGGATTCTGAGAAAATCCCTCTCAGCATTCTGAGAGAATCCCTCTTAGGATTCTGAGAGAATCCCTTTTAGGATTCTGAGAGAATCCCTCTCAGGATTCTGAGAGAATCCCTCTCAGGATTCTCAGACAATCCCTCTCAGGATTCTGAGAGAATCCTTCTTAGGATTCTGAGATAATGCCTCTCAGGATTCTGAGAGGATCCCTCTCAGGATTCTGAGAGAATGCCTCTCAGGATTCTGAGAGGATCCCTCTCAGGATTCTGAGAGAATGCCTCTCAGGATTCTGAGAGAATGCCTCTCAGGATTCTCAGACAATTCCTCTGAGGATTCTGAGAGAATCCCTCTCAGGATTCTTGGAGAATCCCTTTCAGGATTCTGAGAGAATCCCTGTCAGGATTCTGAGAGAATCCCTGTCAGGATTCTGAGAGAATCCCTCTCAGGATTCTCAGACAATCCCTCTCAGGATTCTGAGAGAATCCTTCTTAGGATTCTGAGATAATGCCTCTCAGGATTCTGAGAGGATCCCTCTCAGGATTCTGAGAGAATGCCTCTCAGGATTCTGAGAGAATCCCTCTCAGGATTTTGAGAGAATCCCTCTCAGGATTCTCAGACAATTCCTCTGAGGATTCTGAGAGAATCCCTCTCAGGATTCTTGGAGAATCCCTTTCAGGATTCTGAGAGAATCCCTGTCAGGATTCTGAAAGAATCCCTCTCAGGATTCTAAGAGAATCCCTTTTAGGATTCTGAGTGAATCCCTTTTAGGATTCTGACAGAATCCCTTTTAGGATTCTGAGAGAATCCCTTTTAGGATTCTGGGAGAATCCCTGTCAGGATTCTGAGAGAATCCCTCTCAGGATTCTGAGAGAATCCCTCTCAGGATTCTGAGAGAATCCCTCTCAGGATTCTCAGACAATCCCTCTCAGGATTCTGAGAGAATCCTTCTTAGGATTCTGAGAGAATGCCTCTCAGGATTCTGAGAGAATCCCTCTCAAAATTCTGAGAGAATCCCTCTCAGCATTCTGAGAGAATCCCTCTTAGGATTCTGAGAGAATCCCTTTTAGGATTCTGAGAGAATCCCTCTCAGGATTCTGAGAGAATCCCTCTCAGGATTCTGAGAGAATCCCTCTCAGGATTCTGAGAGAATCCCTCTCAGGATTCTGAGAGAATCCCTCTCAGGATTCTGAGAGAATCCCTCTCAGGATTCTGAGAGAATCCCTTTCAGGATTCTGAGAGAATCCCTCTCAGGATTCTGAGAGAATCCCTCTCAGGATTCTGAGAGAATCCCTCTCAGGATTCTGAGAGAATCCCTTTCAGGATTCTGAGAGAATCCCTCTCAGGATTCTGATAGAATCGCTCTCAGGATTCTGAGAGAATCCCTCTCAGGATTATAAGAGAATGCCTGTCAGGATTCTGAGAGAATCGCTCTCAGGATTCTGAGAGAATCTCTCTCAGGATTCTGAGAGAATCCCTCTCAGGACTCTGAGAGAATCCCTCTCAGGATTCTGAGAGAATCCCTCTCAGGATTCTAAGAGAATCCCTCTCAGGATTCTGAGATAATCCCCGTCAGGATTATGAGAGAATGCCTGTCAGGATTCTGAGAGAATCCCTCTCAGGATTCTGAGAGAATGCCTGTCAGGATTCTGAGAGAATCGCTCTCAGGATTCTGAGAGAATCTCTCTCAGGATTCTGAGAGAATCCCTCTCAGGACTCTGAGAGAATCCCTCTCAGGATTCTGAGAGAATGCCTGTCAGGATTCTAAGAGAATCCCTCTCAGGATTCTGAGATAATCCCTGTCAGGATTATGAGAGAATGCCTGTCAGGATTCTGAGAGAATCGCTCTCAGGATTCTGAGAGAATCCCTCTCAGGATTCTGAGAGAATCCCTCTCAGGATTTTGAGAAAATCCCTCTCAGGATTCTGAGAGAATCCCTCTCAGGATTATGAGAGAATGCCTCTGAGGATTCTGAGAGAATGCCTCTCAGGATTCTGAGAGAATCCCTCTCAGGATTCTGAGAGAATGCCTGTCAGGATTCTGAGAGAATCGCTCTCAGGATTCTGAGAGAATCTCTCTCAGGATTCTGAGAGAATCCCTCTCAGGACTCTGAGAGAATCCCTCTCAGGATTCTGAGAGAATCCCTCTCAGGATTTTAAGAGAATCCCTCTCAGGATTCTGAGATAATCCCCGTCAGGATTATGAGAGAATGCCTGTCAGGATTCTGAGAGAATCGCTCTCAGGATTCTGAGAGAATCCCTCTCAGGATTCTGAGAGAATCCCTCTCAGGATTTTGAGAAAATCCCTCTCAGGATTCTGAGAGAATCCCTCTCAGGATTCTGAGAGAATCCCTCTCAGGATTCTGAGAGAATCCCTCTCAGGATTCTGACAGAATCCCTCTCAGGATTCTGACAGAATTCCTCTCAGGATACTGAGAGAATCCCTCTCAGGATTCTGAGAGAATCCCTCTCAGGATTCTGAGAGAATCCCTCTCAGGATTCTGAGAGAATCCCTCTCAGGATTCTGAGAGAATCCCTCTCAGGATTCTGATAGAATCGCTCTCAGGATTCTGAGAGAATCCCTCTCAGGATTATGAGAGAATGCCTCTGAGGATTCTGAGAGAATGCCTCTCAGGATTCTGAGAGAATCCCTCTCAGGATTCTGACATAATCCCCGTCAGGATTCTGAGAGAATCCCTGTCAGGATTTTAAGAGAATCCCTCTCAGGATTCTGAGATAATCCCCGTCAGGATTATGAGAGAATGCCTGTCAGGATTCTGAGAGAATCGCTCTCAGGATTCTGAGAGAATCCCTCTCAGGATTCTGATAGAATCGCTCTCAGGATTCTGAGAGAATCCCTCTCAGGATTATGAGAGAATGCCTCTGAGGATTCTGAGAGAATGCCTCTCAGGATTCTAAGAGAATCCCTCTCAGGATTCTGACATAATCCCCGTCAGGATTCTGAGAGAATCCCTCTCAGGATTTTAAGAGAATCCCTCTCAGGATTCTGAGATAATCCCCGTCAGGATTATGAGAGAATGCCTGTCAGGATTCTGAGAGAATCGCTCTCAGGATTCTGAGAGAATCCCTCTCAGGATTCTGATAGAATCGCTCTCAGGATTCTGAGAGAATCCCTCTCAGGATTATGAGAGAATGCCTCTGAGGATTCTGAGAGAATGCCTCTCAGGATTCTAAGAGAATCCCTCTCAGGATTCTGACATAATCCCCGTCAGGATTCTGAGAGAATCCCTGTCAGGATTCTGTGAGAAACCCTCTCAAGATTCTGAAAGAATCCCTCTCAGGATGTTTTGGAACTTGTTGCAAAAGTAATTATTATGTGTTCTACTCTAAAATTAAAACAAAACCCATTCAACTTATGGCCATTGTTCAAACGACAAAACCGTTGCGACTTTACCACAATCTCAAAGAGACATTATTTAACAATTTCGCAACAGAATTTCACACATCATTTCACGGAACCTTTCACTCTTAATAAACGTATCTAAACAAATCTCACTAATGTTTATTTGTTGGTCATTTCTCTACAAACTGCGACTGGTGGCTGGCTAAGGTTGCATTTAAATCCGTCTGTCCGCTCGATTTAAATACTACGATTCATGCCGGAAATCACCTCCCCGTGACCCAGCATATGTACAATAACTGTATGCATTGCATTACCTATATCAAGCAGCGAGCCACCGCACCGTGTGGCCTCAGTGAAAACCGACCCAGGAAATGGGCTGTCACTAGAAATTTCTCTATTATTAGTTTACAAACGTTTTCTGACCATCCCCGACCCTTCCCTGTTCCCATAGTTTCAAACCGATTCATTGTCAACAGCTTTCGAAATTTCACCACACTTGCTCGATCCGTTTGTTCTGGGCGCTGCTGCGCCGGTGATATTATTCATGACTGTCCTTGGAGCGGACGGAATTTTCGATGCGACGACGACAACAGCAACGTGGCCGTCGAGCGGCTTGGCATGTCCTCCGTGCGTCGGTTCCTTTATTGTGTGGCTACTACTGGGGCAGAATTGGAAAAGGTCCCATTTGCGATTTTGCAAGCTGTTGAAGGAGAATGGTGGGAAGGATGACTCAGTCAGAAGTGAGATGATTCTAGTAGGTAGTACTTAAATTAGTTTTATTTTTATATAAAGTATCAAACAACTATTTTTTTATTAATTTCAAAGTGGTTTGGCGTCTCACAACTGAATATCTTTAAATATATATGAAATCAATACTTCTAACATTAGAGTCAGTGAAAAAGACTACTTTGTCCACGTCTAATGAACGCTCGTGTGAATATGGTGAGCTCGTTCCATGTTATTTAGAAAAAAAAATTCGTTTATTGATTCTTTGTACAATTTTAATTGATCTAGTCAACTATGCTCAGCTCATGCTTATGCTCAAATATCTCCTTGGAACAATTTTTTATAATCTTTAAAACAAGATTCAAGCCTGAGGGTTGCATCCATTTCTAATATGAAATTCAAATTGAGCATTCGTCTGGATTGCACAAATAAGTACTCGCATAAACCATAAATACCAAACTACACATAGAACAAAGCACTGATGCTTGACCAACTCCCACTGGCTATTGCTATATATACGACCTCTTCTTCTCCAGTAGTGGCTGCATTATCAAAAGGATATCGGTTCTTCTCATAATACTCTCCACATCCTAGGGGAGGCCACCATCGTCGTCGTCACCGTTCCCCATCCGGTTGGCGAAAGCGTGCAAACACAAAAACCTGTGGAATGCTAATTGCATGACGGCGAGCTCATCCTCGCTCGCTCATGATGACACACACTCATTCTTCGTGTCACTCGTCCGCCACCTCCAATACCGACCTATCATCATCTCTCTATCATCTCAAGCGATTGATTGCGCTGCTGCTGATGCCCCCGTGTAGTTTTCTGCTTTTATTATTCGTTCGGGGTTATTTATGGATAAGAGCAAAGCCTTCCTGATAGTCCGGGTCGGGGTGTCATCATATCGGACGCGTAGAACGGATAGGGTTTGCAATGATTCGAAAGTGGGTCATGAACTCATACAAAAAACAAAAATCCCTGAAGCTGTATCAAATTATAACTTTAATAAGAATTACTAATCAGTTGTCGGAAAATCGAGCCCTGGGATAAGCTACCACAAACCCTCAGTTCGTTTCATTAAATTGTTCTCTGGATTGATTTTGTTCTAAGGTCTTGGATTGTTCTCTGAAATCAATGCATTAGAAAGCATAGAGAGCTCTGAAAAAAGTTCCAAAGGACTTCAGAGACGTTTCATGAGCCTTTTAAGGTCGATCAGAGGCCTTCCAATAGTATTACGGAAGTTTAAGAAACGATTCATGGGGCTTTAAAGGTGATCCAGGGGGTCTTTGGGGCTCAGGAGCGTTTCAAAACATTTCAGAATGTTTCAGGGGGTTTCAGGAACGTTTGAATGCCACAAAAAGGGGCTTCAGAAGCGTTTGATAGTACTTCAGAAACGCTTCAAGCAGTAGTCAGTGTCTTTTCAAAGGAGTGGAGGCATTTCTGGAACTTCATAAGGGTGTTCCGAAGGGGTTTCAAAGTACATTTCCTGAAGGTTTTTGGACATTTCGAGACATTTGAGGGACTCCAGTTTAAGAGGATTCAGGGGTATTTCAAAGGGATTACAGGAGGTTTATGAGCGTTTCAATAGTATTAAACGCTCCAGAGACCTGCTAGAACCCCTCTCCCTGAAAACGCCTGAGACCCCATCAAACACCTTTAAGACCTCCGGTTATCTCCTAACACCCATTGGAAGGACCGTGAAGCGCCCTTGGATGCCCCTGAGATCCCCTAATACGCCTCTGAGACCCCCTTGAACCCCCCAAAAATCACTTAAGACCCCCTAAACGCTTCGTTTAGCCTCTAAGACCCACAGTATCGCTCCTGAAACCCCGTGGATCACTTCTGAACAAGCCCGTGTACAAGGGAGGGGTTTTGGGAGTTAAACCTTATCACATAGTCCGTCCGGGGACTATGCATTCGGATACTTCTTTGTCCCCGACCTTAAGCCATTCCTATAAAGTTAGCAGTGCCTGAGCATCAGGTTGCTAAAGGGAGATTTCAGTGTACACCGAAGTGTATTGAAACGCATAGCTTTGGAGTCAGAACAAGACTGTCCTGGTACTGGAACCGAAGTTCCTTTTATTTAGTTTTTCAATCGGTTATTACAATGTAAGTACATATGCCTAAAAGAGATAGATAGATAAACGCCTGGGGCGGCGGTGACAATATTTCGGCAATAACTTATTTGGTAGAACATGAGCCGTAGCGCATCGTCCAAACGGACGACCACCAACGAGTAAAAGTGCAATCAGCAAAACATGTGGCGCACTGCGTACTCGAGTGCCTCGATGCAAACTGCTTACGCATGTTGCACCGAGGCCATCGTTCGTACCCATGCGGACCTGACCTATTCTGTTATGAATCTGTTGTGACGTACCATTCTGAGTGTTTTTGTTGCTAACGCTGATTGATGAAGGAAAGATGTTTTGGGTCGATGCGTGTATAGCACACCCCCAAAACCCCCTGGGATACTCTTGAAGCGACCCTGAAATGCCTTTGAAAATTTCTGGAACATCCCTGAGAACTGCCGAAAACTCCTAGGACCCCCTGAAACGCTCCTGAAGTGTGCCTAAGACCTGAGACCTCCTGGAGCCCCTCGAGATCCCCTGAAAGCCCCCAGAAACCCCCTGCGTCTCCCTTGGGCACCCCTGAGATTTCCTGTTAACTCCAAAACGTCCTGGAACGTCCTCAAATCCCCCAGAAACGTCCCTGAGAGCTTCTTGAACCATTCTGGAACCTCCTGAGACCCCTTGAAGCAGTTTTGCAAAAAAAAAATCATCTCATTCATTTGAACAGTTACCACCAAATCTTTTCAGTAATTTCTGCTCCAGGGTATTAGCACTCTGCTTCATCTTATGCCCCTATGTTTATTAGGGTGGGTCAACGTTGTATGAGAAAATTTAAAATTGATCAGACTCAATCAGATCAAAGTTTTTTGAATGCCTTTCGAGGTCCCAAAACTGTGCACAATTTGTGCGCATCGAGATTGAACTTTGTTTGGGATTTACATGGGAAAACATACTTTTTCATATGTTTCTAGAAATATACATATGCTCAAAATTGACCTATACCATATAAACGCTTATGGAAAAGTATAGCCCAGGATGTGTCAAAAAACTGTCGAAGACCCAAAGCGATCCGATGCATATGGAAAATATGTACCCTTGGAAATTCTGGCAATAAAATGAGATTTTATTATTGTCATTCCTTTACATGTTAAAAGTTAAGCACACTCAGGCGTTATAGCTTTTTTCACAAGACTCGGCTTTGCGATCTTTGGCAAAGTTTTTCAGGACATCTGAGGCTATACTTTTCATGATTCGTTACATATTTTAAGGATAATTTTATTGTTTTCTAAGAAAAATACAAAAAGTAAGTTTTCCCATATGAAATTCCATATCAGTTTCGTCAGTACGCATAACTGACATCTCTCAAATTTTGTACAGTCACTCAGGACCCGAAATGGAATCGAAAAAAATTTGATCCAAAAAACGGGTTCAATGACCCACGCTATTGCAAAAACAAACGAAACTGATCTAGGCATCGATTTTTCTCTTTCTTTTTTATCATGCATGCTCACACCCAACAAAATATAACAAAACAAATAGAAGAGCGCTTACTTGCTTCGTTTTATGTAGGATGAACACGCCAGAGATCTCCTGTTGCTCCTGTTACTCCCTGAACGCCCCTACAACCCTCACAAAAGCCCCTGAGACTTTCTTGAACTATTCCGGAACCTCCTGAGACCTCTTGAAGCAGTTTTGCAAAAAATCATCTCATTTATTTGAACAGTTTTCACCAAAATCCTTTCAGTCATTTTTGTTTCGAGGATAGTAGCACACTTCTTCATCCTATGCCCTATTTATATCCTATTCCAAAAACAGACGATCGATTTTTTCCGTTCTTTTTGTTATCATGCTCACGCCTAACAAAAAATATAAACATAAAAAAACAAAACAAATAAAAGAGCGTTTACTTGCTTCGTTTTTTGTCGGATGAAAATGGGACCACTTCGCTTAAGGTGAAACTGGAAGCATTTCCTCACAATTTGGTTTTGGATATTTTTATTAAATAATTAAGCAATATTTTCAAAATCGGGTTACGTACACAATTAAAGGAAGGATCAAGGTATCTCCTGAATTTTTTTTAGGTGGAATATGTTTTTCAGTTTTAAAGAAACCATTTTTGAATGAAATTTCAAAAAAATATGGTTTTTAAAAAATTTGGAGAAGTTTCACACCTGAAAAAAATCCAGGAGATGGCTCGATCCTTCCTCTAACTGTCTATGAAAACCGGTTTTGAAAATATTGTTTCATTATTTAATAAAAAATCAAAAAGGCCATTGAAATAATTTTTCGATGGAAAATGGGAAAATAAGTATCTCAATTTCTGCTGGAAATGACGGTTGATATTGAAACTTTTCAACTCTGCCATTGAAGTGCCTCCTGCAACCCATCTGAGACGCTCTGAAGTACCCTCGATACTCCTCAAACGATCCTGAGACCTCCTGGTATCCCCTGTAATCCCCTCGGACACCCTTAAAACACCTCTGATATCCCCAAGCAACACACATGCCGTATAAGAGTTACGGCAGTGCAAATTATGGCTGTATAAAAGTTAATTTGACGTTATTCTAGTATTGTGTTAAAATAACTTCTATACAACCAAAACTTTCGCTGGCGTAGCTCTTACATGACATGTGTGGATCTCCAGTTACCCTAGTGGTTAAGGCTATGGATCGCCAATCTGGAGACGGCGGGTTCGATTCCCGTTCCAGTCGGGAAAATTTTCTCGACTCCCTGGGCATAGTGTATCATTGTACTTGTCTCACAATTTACAAAATCATGCAATGGCAGGCTAAGAAAGCCCTTCAATTAATAACTGTGGAAGTGCTTTAAGAACACTAAGTTGAAGAGAGGCAGGCCAAGTTCCAACGCAAACTCCAAGCCACAAAGAAGAAGTACTGCTGCTTAAACATCAAAAAAATTATGAAAATTTGTACCTTTTCACACATGTATTTATACAGATTTTTGATAAAATAGGGTAATTCGCCAATTGTTGAACGGTTAGTACCGGAATTTTGGTTTTCATTTGTTTTTCCGTGCATAATTCCACTTAAGTTGAAAAATATCCAGTGAACGTCTAGATCTACTTATCCCTTATACTGCCCATTGAATTTGTATTCCCTTAAATTCCATTTTCTAAGAGAAAATAGAACATTTGTATGGGAAGTCTGTAACCCAAATGTTGAACACTTCCTTAAGCTAGCTCATCCTAATGTTGGACGGTTCTCGCCAATTGTTGAACGGTTGAAGCTTTGTTCGTAATTGATGACGTATAACCCGACATCAACCTATCATTCACCTGTTTTTATTTTGGCCACCAAACCCAACATAGACCCAACAGTTATCCGATGTGAGTCTAACAGTGGGCCAACATTTGATAAAATTTGACCCGACTTTGACCCGACATCCGATATTTTTTCACTCTGGCGGATTTTTTTTCCAGGTTTTTCGTGTTTTGTGCCCAGCTAGTCCGAGCTAGTGACAATTCATTTAAATGACAAGTAATCACACATTTGAAGAGAGCTCTAGTGGACTGAAACCATTTTGAACATGACTAGGTTCAAAAATGGCAGAGAAGATTTGATTAGAAGCGAAAACGATAGAAGAAAAGTACGCCTTTAAAAGCCCCTGAAACTCTCCTAGAAACCCATGGAACCCACTCAACCCCCAAGAACACTCATGGGACGACCCTGAAATCCCTTGAAAACCCATGGGTTGCTCCTGAGCCTCCTGGAACGCCTTAACATACTCCTGGGAGCCCCTTAACACTCTGAATTCCTCTTGAACACCTCTGGAACGCCCTTGAAACCAATTGAAAACCACTGGAATCTTTCTGAAGCCCACTGGTACACCCCTAGAACATTCCTGGAACGCCCTTGAGACCCCATGAAATGCACGGTTAGATAAAGTGGAAAAAAAATTCTAGCAGTCATGCTAACATCGTAGGTTATGCCAGTGTTCAACAATTGGATCATGGATGCATAATGATGGTGTGATAAGAAAAATATTTTTTACAAATGAAATTACAGTGAAAATGTGGTTTTAAACAATTTTAAACTGTCAAGGACATCCTTCCAGTTCTTGTAACTATGGTGTGACTTTGATATTTGTGGTCGATTTGCCAGCAAAGCTTATTTCGTAACAGCGATTTCTTAAAATCAATCTTAAGAATTTTGCAGTTTTCGTGTCATCAGCGGTACAAAATTTGCAATCAATATTTTTGACCTAAAATATGTATAATTTTGTAACTTAATTGGATCAATATCGTAACACACATGTATACGCATCTACATCATACGTTTACGCTGAGCAAAAATTACTTAAGTAACATTTATAATCAAATTTTCAGAAACTGTTCAACATTTGGGTGGTGTTCAACAATTAGCGAATTACCCTAATCTAGCATCTCTGATTCTGATAACCAAAAAAAAAGTCAATTTAATCTGGAGGACGATTTCAGAAGAAGAATCAACTGAGAAAATAGTGATGTAAACGGGAGGATTTTCGAATATTTATGTTATTGGTGAGTTTATGGGTTGATATTTCAAAATTTCAAGAAAATAGAAAGTTTTTTTATCTTTCAATAAGAAAAAAAAAAATTCATAAATTCTTTCGCAACGTTAGATATGGGAGATTGGCAATAAGTCAATTGGAACGTTGGTTACAGTGAACGAGCTGTCTGTATTATGTAAGTATGGGGTGAGCTTAAAATGTTGTAGACAAACTTCAGAATTATCCCGAAAATTGCTTCGAAATTTCTACTAGGGGAAATTACCTATTCTCGGCCGTTTTGTTCTCTTCGTCTTAGGGGGTTTTTTGAAACCTATTGAACTCAAAGTTGGTCTCAAATCCTTCCCAACTAAGCTGAATTACATGGCCAAGTTTCAGGCAATTTGGCTGACAAAAATCCCCCATGACGAAGAGAACAAACCTGCCGATAATACCCATTGTCACCCTATATTCTAAATTTGGGTATCTTAAAAAACTTAAAAGTTTTCTCAAAAATTCTTCATGGAAGAAGATTTTGTAAAATGTTTACAGAAGTATTTCCAATAACTCTTTCAATTTCTACGGGAATTATTCCAGATGCTCCTCTTAGATTTCCTCCGCGATTTATTCCACTTTTTTCAGATATTTTCCCAGATGTTCGTAAGGGAATGCTTTTAGAAATACGTTTTGGAATTTTCTCAGAAATAACTCCGGCAGTTGAAGCTCCTGCTGAAATTTTCAGATCTTTCTTCCGAATTATCGAAGTTTTGCAGCGATGTTTGTAGACGTCTGTGCGAAAATTGTTCCAGAAGTTCGTTTCGGATTCTTCCAGAAGCTTCTTTTGAAATTCTTTCGGAGGATCGACCGAGAATTGATTAGAAATTTCCTTGGTACACGCTCAGAAAACCGTTCTGATAAACGTGAACAAACAAACGCAAATATGAGAACAAGCAAATATACACCGTGAACGGGAACTAGTTCCAGCTGTCAATATGGGCGTTCTAGAAAACGTGAAATCTAGTTCACGGTGTACATTTCTTATTGTTGTTATCGTTGCTATGCATAGCTCCCGTTTGTTCCCGTTGCCATGATTGAAAGTGCACGTATATCGGAACGGATTTTTTTGCGTGTAATAATCAAATCAAGGTTTACACAGTACTGCTTCTAAAAGTCCAGATATTAACAAAAATTTCAAATTTTCATCAGGAAATGGCTTCAATGATTACTCCATCAAGGATTACTTCTAGAATTCATCCAAGGATACCTCCCAAAATTCTTCTAAGAGCGCTTTGAAGCGGTTTTTCAGAAAATTGATCGGAAAACACTTTAAAAACATCCTCCAAGATTTCATCCGGGGTTGACTTCCAGCACCTGAGATTCTCCTCAGATTATTTCAGAAATTGCTAAAAATCCTACAAATATTCCCCAAGAATTCTTCCAGTTGCTCCTTCGGAAATTTTTCAAAAATGTATTTTCTCAGTTCTTCCAAAAGTTTCTCTGCAGATTATCTTGAAGAGAAGAGGTTCTCCCAAGAATTCTTCGAGAATACTACAAGTAATAGTCGTGAAAGCAGGGTTGTAAAATGTCACGAAAATGTCATGACATTTTCCAGATCTTTAATTTTCAATGTAAATTTCCGTTCCTGAATACAAACCATAATACTGATAAGTTATGGTAAAATTACGATATCGTCTATAAACATTTCTCGCTGGGGGGTAGTGAAACTTTCAAATAGCCTAAGGAAATTTTTGTGACATTTACAACCCTGCGTGCCAGTATCACATAAGTATCACAAAAGTCTGAAATTCTTCCAATTTTTTTTTTGTTCAGAAATTCTTGCACGTACTCGCACGTACTTCAGACATATTTAGAAAGATTTTTTCAGGAATTCCACCATGGGTTCCTCCAGGAAGTATGCTCTGGTAATACTTCCAGAAAATTAACCGCGAATATTCCTTTTTATTTATTTTTTTGTTATTTATTTGATTAGCAGCACCCAGATTCCTACAGGAATTTTTGAAATTTTGTTCAATAATTCCCCCAAAAATTCATCCATGGCTACCATGCTTCCTCCAAGCATTCTCCAAGAAAATCTTCCAAGAAATAATTTAGGAGATTCTTCCATCAAGGATGTCGCTGCGACTGTTTTGGGAAATTCTTCAAAAAATAATTAAAAAATTTCTTCACAAATTGCCTTAAGAATTCCTTTGAGAAATGCTCTAGATATTGCTGGTAGCTCCAATTTCTCCAAGTTTTTTTCCAAAAATTTCTTGGGATTTGGGAGCTTACAAGAATTCTTAAAATATTTTACAGGGTTACAGGGTTCCTCAGAGTCAAAACGGAAGTTCTTTCAAAAATTTCTCCCGCTTCCAGCATCTTCTTCGTGGATTTCACAGGAGAATTCGCAATCCAAACGCACACTGGGAATTCCCGAAGAAATCATTGGAAGTAATTTTTGCACGAGTCTTTGGAAAAGTTTTCGTACGAGCTCTTTGTCATTCTGGAAGAGTCCTTGGAAAAAACTTGAACGAGTTTTTGGAGTAATACATCGAAAATTCCTTTTGGAAGTATACTTCTTTTTTTAAGGAACTTTGCGCAAGCGCTTGTGGATGATCTTCTGGAAAGATAACTGACTGGTGAAGCGTCTGAATACCACAGCTCTCTCACGAAATCAACAGAAATCACCCACTAACTTTCTAATATCACTAGCATTCGAGTATAATGCAGGCTGGCCGTTGTGACGGTCATCTTTGGATTTCAGCAACCTTGTACCTCAATACGACGATGCAGAAAAATCTGTATAGGGGTCTTTTGAGGTTACTGCCAGAGAGTTTCAGAAGGTTTTCAAGACGTTTCGTGAGCGAGAAAATTGTATCGGAGTATTTCAGGAATTTCATGGTCTAAGTAACATTTTAATGACCAATAAGTCTTGTAAGAGTTTTGAGAACCGTTATAAAAACTTATAGCTTCTATTTTGGTTTTATTATGGTTCTAAGAACCTCTTCCTTCTGATCTATTTGGTTGATTTCGTGGGGTTTCAGAGGACCTTAGAGTGTATCTAAGGTTTCAAAACGTTACGAGTGTTGTCATGTTGTTGGAAATAGTCTTAGAGGAGCTCCAGAGAGATCAAGGGAAGTCTACTGAGATCTCAGGGGGTTTTATGAGGGGTTCCAAGGCATTTCAAAGCGTTTCAAAACGTATTCAATGAATTGATGGGTTTTTCATGGAGTTAAGCAGACGAACTCTACAGGTGTCTCAGGGGGATTTTCATTTGAATGCGTATCAGGGCGTTCCAAGGAGAGATCGAAGGACGTCAACTGGGGCTAGAGGCGTTTCTATGGGTTTTATGGAATTGCAAAGGGCTTCAGTAGAGTTTAAGGTAAATCTTTAAGGCTCTCAATGAGGTTTCCTCAGGGGTTATAATTCGTTACAGTGTGATTAAGGGTATTTTAGGGGGCTCCAGTAAAGTTTAAGGGAAACCTACGGAGGTTTCTGGAAAGGCAGTCAAGGCATTTCTAGAGATTTGGGGGAATTTCACCTTTTTTATGCCCTGCTTCTCACTATTGCAACGGCGGCCTGGGGGTATTTATAGGGGAGAGCAAAGGAAGGTTACATGGAGATCTCAGGGGTTTTCGGGAGTCTGAAGGGGTTTTCGAAAGCATTGCAGAGTGTTTCAGGGGATTTTCATCAGGCTTTGGAGGTGTTACAGGTACGATTTTGGAGGTTTCCGAGGGTCTTACGTGCGATACAGGGGGTCCGAGTGGGTCTCTTAATTTCGGAGGCATTTCAGGAAGTCTCATAGCATTTTAAGGCTAGATTCAGAGGCGTTTTTGGGGGTTTTGGAACTTTTCAAGTGCATTACATGGGGTCCAAGGGAGTTTAAGGGGGAACGAAGACATTTCAGGAAGTTTCAGAGCATTTTCGTTGGAATTCAGAGTAGGCATTTTCGGGAATTTCGATGGGTCTCAGATGCGTTACTTGGGGTCCAAGGGTGTTTTATGGAGATTCAGCAAATTTCAGATCATTTTCAGTGGGAGTCAGGAGGCATTTCAGGAAGTTTCGTAGGTGTCGGAGGTGTTACGCAGGCGTTTTCGGGAGTTTCAGAGGATCTCGGGTGCGTTACATGGAGTCGAAGGGGTTTTCTGGAGGCTTTTCAGGAAGTTTCAGAGCATCCAGCAGGTTTCAGAGGTGTTACGGAGGCGTTTTCAGTGGTTCCGGAGTGTCTCAGGTGCGTTACATGGGGTTCATGTAGGTTTAAGAGGGATTTCGGAGGCATTTCAGGAAGTTCCAGAGTGTTTTCATCAGATTCAGATCTCATCACAATATCTTTTGAACCGCCCCTGAAATGCCCTTTGATGAAGGGTCACCGCCAGCGGGCAACCGATCGATCAACTTTTCAGCGCAAACCGACATTCGGTTCTTCATATAATTGTACTCTTAAAAATTCGAGGTGTGGCTTCGTCATATCTTCACCTTGAGGGTCTTCATGAAACCCTCTGATACTGCCCCGACCTGAAATGCCTCGAAACGCCTCTGAAACCACCGTAATCCCATTGAAACGCCCTTGAAATCATTATAATCAATTTGGTTTGCCTCTGAAACCCCTTTGGACGCCTTTAAAAGGTTTAAGAAACCCCCTGATACGCACCTTAAAATCCCTTGAAACGCCACTGAAATGCTACAAAACACCACTAAAACTTCTAGAGAATGTTTCCGAAACCCCCTGAAACTCTCTCAAACGACTTGAAATGCCTTGAAACGCCACTCAAACCCCTCGTAACGCCCTCGAAAGGATCCTGAGATCCTCTGAATTGTACTTTAAGCCCCTTGAAACCTGAAAGAATGTCCTTAAAAAGCTCCTGAAAACCCCTGAAACAAGCCCCTGAATCGCCCCTGAAGCCCCTTGGCACACCCTTCTTTGGGCTCTTTTGGAACTTTCTGGAAACCCCCTAAGCCCCATCTCAAATGCCCAGGAGCAGAACCTGTTCTCGCGAACTAGATTCCCAAGTAACAGAGATAGCTGAAGAACAGTTTCTTAAGCTGAAGTTTGCTTGAAAGTTGTTTGTTCAGCTCTTCTACAGCTAAAATGTTTGTTGGGTTCCCACATTAAAGTCCAAACTTCTCTCTTTTTATGCCTTTTTTTAATATATGCACCCCAGCCATGTGCATAAAAATAGGTTCCAATGTAAAAGGTTGTATGACGGTTATTAAAACCTCTACAGGACTAAGTGGTTATCAAAATGTTTTTTGGGGTGGTCATCAGTGATAAACGGCTTCAGAAAGCCAGCTAAAGCAGGAAGTATATGACAGAGAAATCGGAGAGAATTCCGGACAACAACTCTGTGAAATCGATGTTCTGAACGCTCATAGAAATCTGAATTTCTTTGGAAGATCCATCTCTAAGTTTCTCGGAAAATTCTGCCTATCATAAACCCTTCTCATCCGAGGTATGTTGGTACAACATGTCACACATTCCTCCATTGTCACCAACAAGCGTGTCTCGCACCCATATAAGCAGCAACACAACGGTGCTGCATAGTATCGCCAAACCGCAAAAGCATATTATTCATGCTGACATCGATAGCCACCAGTGCGGAAACGAGATTGGAATAAAAATCAATCGATCCGTCCTGCCCCTGGTCCACCTTTCCCACTTGCCCACACATGTGAGAAACTCCCTCCGCTCGTGAGAATCATCCACCCAGCCAGGGTAGCTGACCACGCCAAACCAGAAAGAAAGAAAGTAGGCTACCAACCTTTTGTCATCGCTTCCTGCCCCCACCCTACCCTGCAGCCACTGCACTGCACTGGTTGCTTTTGCTATTGAACTCGTTGCTAATGTTTATCTCGTATTGAAAGCCACGCCCGCCGCTTCAAACAGAGTGCTGCGCGCCACACCACACACAGCGAGCGTTGTGTGAAGAATATACAAACGTTAGTTGAATGATGGTGGTTAGGGTGACTCTAGATCATTAGCGGAGCCAGCTTTTTCTTTTTTCTTACTCACTCTCCTAAACATGCAGGAGAATGAGCGAGATGAAAGAGGAGGCAAGCTGCCCGTTTTATTGTACATGTTGCCACAATCCTCTGGTCCCAATTTCAGCTCAATTCGTTAACAATTAAGCGGTGCTATACTCATTTCTAGTTTGCTTGGAAGTTTATATGAGATAACATCGATTTATTTGCTCTTTTTGTATGGGATTTTATGGGTTTTGTATGGGGTTCAACAGGTTTAGCTGAAATTTTAACCAGAGCATCAATATTTTTGACTTGTGATATTTTGAGCCACCCTAATGGCGAATCGGTACAATGGGAAGGGGTAGGACAGTGACGGGGCTAAAAACTTATTGGCTCGTTGCGTTGCGTTGCGATGCGATGCGATCCCTCTGAACTCATGGCCTCCTACATACACATGTCGTCGTCGTCGTCGGGTTAGAATTTATGCAGCAGCAACGTGGTTTACCGAGTGGACAGCATAGCCTGCTTTGCTCGTAGGTATCGCCTGCTTACGATACCATGATGGTTGTGATGTGTGAGGAGGGTACTGGAGCTACAGCACAGCGGTGTGGATTCTCATTCAGCGAGTTTATTATCCTTTTCATTCTGGTTGGCAGCGATTCAAGCTTTCCTCCGCGTTTTATTTTTTCCTAAATTCATTATTCCACTACTGGTTAAAGCTTTTGGCTTGGCCGCTTATGGAAATAAAGGGGATACAGGGCGAGGATTTGCCTTTCGAACAGGGCGCGCCAGCGTTACGGGCAGAATGATAGCCGAGAGAGGGGGAATTTAATGCGCCAACGGAAATTTCGCACACAGTAAATGAATTATGAGCGAGCGCAGAAATGGAGACGCTTGGTGGTTAATGGGATGAATTGAACTAGAACGTCCTATGAGCGAGCATACAGTACTATAGGGCAGAGGGGTGATGAGTGAGTTGTTAGAAAAGAAGATTATCTACCCATTGAGACGAGCCATTAAGCTGTGAGGCAAAGCAGATGAGCTGATTTATGGTTGAAGGCGGTTTCCGCGGTTGGAACTACGGCTGGCGATAGGAAGCAGTTGCGTTAAAAATAAACTACGAAAGCCGAGCAAATTTCGAACGATTTTAATTCCTTGCATTTTTTTTCAACAATTCAATTCACAATAGACGAATTTCGCGCCAACTCGACCAACGGTTGGCAGCACCTTCTCAGAATCGAACGAAACTTTGTGGGCATAAACAATAGGTCTTTCTAAGCAACTTTGCATATTTGGTTTTTTGAAATTTTTCAAGAGTAACATTTAAAGAGGGCCTAATTTTTTTCATAGATTTTTTTCAAATCGATGTAACTCAAAAATGACAAGACCTACAAAAAAGTGTTGTATGGCGGACTATCGTGAAATTCCATGAAGTTTTTAGAAAAATATCTAAAAAATACAAAATTAATTCCTACACTGAAAAAAAAGGTTTTAAAAATTTAAATCGATATTACAAAAAACCCTATGTTTTCAAATTGAAAGGTATTTCAATTACCTACATTTTCTCCAAACAATGTTGCAGTGACATATTTAAGGGAAAAAAGTTTTTCTAACAAAAACTTTTTTCAAATTCACATTGAGTGAATATTTTTCATCGTGTTTCGTGCCAACATGGCCATATATAGGTTCAGTAGCCTCTCATCAACCAATGAAACTTTATGGATGTTTAAAAAATTTTTGAAGAAGCAATTTTGCATAATCTAACATTTATCTAGACTACCATTTGAAAAGGGCGTATTAGGGTGGCCCACACTTATATGAAAAACATAAAATTCGAAAAATGACAAGTCTTACCTCCTGTATCGATTGTTTTGGACTCCCAGGAGCTACGTTCAGCATTTGAGCGAAAACGAGTTAGTCTAAGGGGTGATACACAAATTATGTCACACAAAATACGTCCTTTTTCAACCCCCCTCCCCTCCCCTCTATGTCACGCTTTTTATATGGGACCTCACCATTGTTTGTATGGGTCGTCACGTTCTGCAAAACCTCGCCCCCTCCCCTTCTAAAGCGTGACGTAATTTGTGCATGGCCCCTAATGGGGCGCTCAACGAGCTTGAAGTTGGTATGGGAAAACTTGGCCAAATGTATGCAGAAATCTTAAGCTTTTGATTTTTGCCGCTAGGTGGCGCTGTAAGCGTTCAAATGATACCTATTAAAGACCTATTGTTTATGCCCACAAAGTTTCGTTCGATTCTGAGAGGGTGCTGCCAGCCCCTGGCGCGAAATTCGTCAATACTATAAAACATTCTCGATAAATATCTTCAAAGATTGTTCTTAAAATTTATTGTAAAATTTCCTGAGGAAACCATTAGAAACAATGCCAAAAGCTGCTCTACATATTGATAATGTTGATCATTTTGCTCTATTGTAGCGAGCAGGGTACGAAAAACGGATCACACTGAAAAACAAACGCTTTGTCCTAAGCGGTGCATGTTGGTAACAAAGGCGCTCCGCAACAAACACATGTCAGGTGATGAGAGCAATAAAACAAACATCGCTTTCCGTGCGTGTGCCGATATTCCGGCTTTTTTGCTGAAATTTTTGACCCACATCTTCGAATTCATGCGCATTTGGACGAATTAAGACTCTTGCCATCCTCAGAGTCGAGTTTCAGTTGTAAAACAATGCGAAAATCACGATGCGAATAGAACGAGACAAATATTCCTACCGTTTTTGTTGTGAACAAACTCGGGAGCAATTTTGTCATTATCTGCTAACGAAAAAAACAAAGCGTTGTTGCCGTGCCTTCTTTGTTGCCTATTTTTCGCTTGCGGTACCATATTCTGCGTACACTGGTAGCGAGGCATCTTTCTAAAGCACTGAAATAATCTGGAATCCTGTATGAAGGGCCAAAAACAGTTGTGTGGACCCGCAAGCAGAGACACACTTGCACGAAACCACAAGCACAATCAAGCCCTTGCCCTCGTAAGACAGGATACTCCCAATAGCTGGGGTCGAAGATTTCGCCCTCAACCCACGATATGTTAAGAACAATGACCCTGTAAAATTGTTATGTATGTGTATATATGTGCGTGTTGTGTGTTATTTACGTTATGACAGAAATTTTTTAGCTATTCATATATTCACCTGTAAAGTAATATATTATGATTAGCATTTACTCAAAGGCTAAGTTTGCCTGAATCCTCCTAAAATTTAAAAAAAAAATAGCATCAGAAGTTAAAATACCAAAAATAAATCACACATATCAAAAACACATCAAATCTAGATCCTGGAATGTCTCCTTACCAGCTGAGCCAGATGAGAACAAGCAACAAAATAGCAGGCTATTCAATCTCTAATAGGTTCAACCCCCATTTCTTCGGTAATTCCAACACATAATTTATTCTATGATGCCTTTGGGAAATCTAATCGCATTCATCCACGAAACTTTCAGGAAATTCAAGAAATAGTATCCTCCAGAAGTGCTCAAATCTATATATATAAAAATGCAGTGACATACGTGGGACCGCGCATAACTTGCGAACGGCAGGTCCGATTTGGCTCATCTTGGTTTTATTCTGTTAGTTTTCACCCAAGGAAGGTTTATGAGACAAAAAACATGGAGAGACTGAAGTTTTTTTGAAAATCGGTTTTCCATGCAATCCGCGTACGGGGACTCGGTCTTGAAATGTCAAAAAACGCAGTAGGCAAGACAAAGTTTGCCGGGTACAGCTAGTAAATAATAAATATTCAATAAATATTTTGTGGCATTCCTTAACAAGTTCCTTCTGGGGTTTTTGCAGAAGTTCCTCTAAAAAGTTCTCCAGGAGTTCCACAGGGTTTTTTTTAGTGAGATTCATTCAGGAATTCCTTCGCGGGATAAAATATCTGTAGAACTTATATTAGGTGCCTCAAATGATGTTTTCGTGGGATTATAGACTGTTTCAGAAATTATAAATACACTTTTTTTAGTAAACTAAATGAACTGTTATAATGATTTTTACCTACTTCTTTCAGAGTATAGCACTTTGTACTCCATATTTTTATATTTCCTTTCAATTGTCTTGATATTTAAAAGAACAATCGAGTTCTCTAACAAATAACTATTTTTTTCAAATTTGCATTTGCACAAAGGTGTTTTTTAATGATTTCAACATTATTCATCACTAAATACCAAAAATTATCTAAATTTTTATCACATTCGCTTTCTCAACAAGTTGTCCAAGGAATGCCCTGATCAAAATTTGGGAAAAATCGAAAAAGGCTTTTCCACAACATTTTTTCGGAGATCAGGTTTCTCATTTTTAAGGGTTTTCTACGGAACATAAGAACTACCACACAGTTTTTTAGCTTTCCTGAACGCATTTAATCTTAACAAACCCATTTTTTCAGCTCATTCGATCCTTCAGATGGCAAAGCTCGTCATACCATAAAAACGAATGCAGTAAGCAGTAATTAAGACATTCGTTTGCTCAACGTTTGTTGCTACTGGTGTTGTTGAGAAATTTGAAACAAAAATTTTTGTTTTGAGAAGACCCGTAATGGTGGTTCTTGATCAAATATTCCAGTAAAAATTACTCTTACCAATCGAGAAATATCTTTTATTATCGATACAGCAATTTCTATTGTGTTTGGAAAATAAATATTTTATCTGTGAGATTTTTTTTCTTTTCTACTATGCTACATTTTTTGGCCACTTTGTGCAACTTCAAATCATCTTGTTTACAGAGCCCTATTTTTTAACTTTTACCAGAAACATTAACAAAATTGGTATTATTTGCTTCGTTAGCATGTTTACTAGTAGAGCTAGAAGAATCTTTTTTGGATAATGTGCTCAAAATGAAATGGCAGGTTATCGTTAGTGTATTTATAATTTCTGAAACAGTCTATACTCTAGGTAATCTTAAACATCTCTTAGAATGCAGGGTTTTTTGTCAGGAATTGGTTCTTCTAAAATTCTCCTCCCCTTTCCCATTACGAGATCCCTTTGGGATTCGTCGAAAAGCTTATCTTGACATTGAAATACTTTTGAGTTTCTTCTGGGATTCCTGCAGGCTCTTTTATTGGATCTTTTCCTTCAGGAGCTTCTTCTAGAACTCATCCATTGCTTCATTTTTGCATTTCTTCGTAAGCTTCCCAACTAACAATTGCATGCCACAAACAAGCATGCATGCTGAATTGGTGCTTTATAATAGTAATGATCGATGAACTAAAATTATACTGTACACATTACTGTACAAATGCTTTTTTAATTGAAAAAGTATCCAATGTTCAACCTATCGTTTGGGTATTAACAATGATAATTTAAAACGCCTTTCAAGAGTTTAATAAGCATTCTATTTGACTTGCAGAAATTTCTATATAAAAAAGCTTAACAAGACCTTATTCTGCTTCTTCTCAAGCTAATGTGCAAATTAGCACATGTATCTGTAAAATATGTTTGAACAAGTCGAACAAGCGCTTTTGTTTCATCATACTTCGACTCAGAGTAAAGGACGAAAAACACATGTTTCATACTGAACAGCAGCTGAACTAATGTGTTGTTCAGTTGTTAACCATAATGTCCTGTGGCTCTGTGCTAATTCACCACTGCTGAATAGGGGTCGAAGTATGGTCATTGTTTAACCACGGGGAATTTATGTTTTGATTTGAGTGCTTCAATTCATCATTTCTAGGATGGCAATTAATTCGTCATGAAGGTTCTTGTTTAACGAGTGATTGTTAGTTGGGTTGTGCGTAATTTCCTCCAGAATTAACTTCGAAATTTCTCCAGGAAATTTTTAGAAGGAATTCTTGGAGCGATCGCAGATAAACGTTTGAAGGAATCTCTTAAGAAGTTCTAAAAGAATTGCAGCAGAAATCCCTAGAAGAAATCCATAAAAGAATCTGAAGGAATCCACAGAAGCGAATTGCTCGAGGAATTTCCGGAAGGAATTGATGATATTGCTGGAAGAATCTCCAAAAGGAACACCTGTGTAGTTTTCCTTACACAAAAAAAGCTCAGAACTAAAGCATTTTATCCACCAGGGTGCGATGACGTCACGTTTTCGATTCCCGCATCTTGTACCAATGTTTAGGGAACTCAAATGCATTGTCAATGGGGGAACCCAATTGATGTTGGCTGCAAACAATCCTGTTGGGTAGGAATAGGGATGTCATATACGTGATATTATCAGAGTCCGATCCATGTTCAATCAGCACAGCACTTTGACAAAGCATTAGAGCAAATATGTTTGCGCTGAATATTTGATCAACGGATACTTTGACAAACTGTTTGACAAAATATTTGGCATAACGTCAAACAGTGCCAGGGATGCCATATATACAGATTTATCTGTTATACAGATTTTTGAGCTTCCATACAGATTTCTTTTTATTTTGTATGGGATACAGATTTTTTAAAAGAGTGATACAGATTTTTCAAGAAATCATCTGGCATCCCTGAACAGTGCACACTGGGCCAGGAGCGGGATCTAGCAAGTAAAAACCTCTAGCGTTTTCGGAGTTCATTTTTTTGAGTTGGTGTCTTCGGAGACTTGTATTTATTTTACCTGTACTTTTATGTGGTGAAGAAAATTAGCTGGTAATTTTGACGCATAGGTGGCGCTGCGATACTAACTTTTTTGTTTCACGTCCTAGAGGTTTCCCGTCCTCTGCAAAGTTGTGAAGCGTTCAAAAATAAGTAAAGTCGCCGAAGACACCAAAGTAGTGTGACTTCAAACAACAAAGTTATACTAAAAATTTAAAGCAGAACAGTTTATGAGTTTTGGCTCAATATCGAGTATTACAACTTTTTAAAATATGGGATTTACTAAAATTCAAATATTTTGCGTTTTGTTCGACCAATTTTAAATCTTTTTCCATAAAATAAAAGCTGGATATAATACCATTCGATCATCTGAAGGCAGTATTTGCGTCAGATTGATGAAATTCAAGATATTGACGAGATTTGGGGACGATCTCCTTAAATTTTTGCAAAATTTACAAAAATATATGAAGAAATGTATTTTTTTTAAATAAGAAAAAAAACATTTTAAAATTCTTTCTCAACGTGTATTTGACATATCATATGTAGGCGAGATACAGTAAAAAATTCAGGTCAATCGGATAATTAATTACGGAGAATGAGATGTGTGAAGTAAGCCACTCTGCTTAAAAATAGAACAAAAATCGATTTCAAATCATCAACCTTGTATGGAAAGTCGAAAAAATTTCCGCTCTACTGTAATATTTTTCCTCCGCGTTTTCGAACTCAGGGCATGATTCTACGCCAAAAACGATCATCAGCTTACCGAGTTCAAAAACGCTGTAAACTAGTGTTATTTGCAAATTTATCAATTTTAGCACTTCACTCGTGTTAATCAAAGTAGCCTGCGTCTGATGATACCAACTTTACAATTTTTCGGGATATTTAAAATGATTTTTGGACAAAATAGTGAAAATTACTATGATTTTTTCTAGCAGTTTTTCAAAAAGCTTTTTTGTGGCAAAATTTAATGCTTGCTTCAAAATATACTACTCAAGATCTATTTTTTTAACCCGTTTGACCCCAGGCAAAAAAAATAAAAGTTCAAAAAAATCGCCAACAGCCCATTTCTCAACAGAATACATCGAAATTTTGAACACAAACTCGCACAACACTATAGTTTTGGAAATATACGGGATCAACATTTTTTTGGACTTCTGGACGGAATAATGCCGGGGGTCACTGGGCCAAGTCGGGCAAAAATAAGGCCAAGTACGATTTGCACCGCCAAAACTTTCTTCTTAACGAAATTTTTCAATGGGAGTTTGCACATTTCGTTGCCTAACGATAGTTGATGTTGCTATAGGTTCGAATTTGAGATTTTCCTATACGTTTCTTTCGAGTTCTTGAGATATTCAACATTTCTGAACCATCCAAGTCTTCATTTGCGTTTGTTGTTTTCGAATGAAAATAAACACGAGATATTATTCTCTTATTGACCCCATAGGTCATCGGAGACATTTTCAGAACATGTGTTGCCTTTGTGGTACTACTAATATTTCCTGAATATCTCGATGGATGGTCCAAATCCGTCCTTACAAAACATGAACACTCGAAATAAACACCAAGGATTATGTTCAATTATTTTTATCGCTTTTATTTGCTCCAATACTTGAACATCTGTATAATGTTTGTTATATCAACGAACAGTAGAAATTTTGGACGATCCGATTGAAGTCATGCCTTGACTACAGAGAACCGTAGATGGACTACAATTAGACCTATTTGCATGCGGAAAATAACGGTTAGCTCCAGGAACCAATACTACATCGAACTGGAGTAAGTAAAAGCCTCGACTAGATTCCTGAGTACCCGGGATGGCCTAGCTGAAGTCAGGCCTTGAGTTCATTGAGCTGTAGATAAACTGTAATCACATGTTTTACTTATGTGGAACCACTGTGCGCTACATAAACTCATATTCTATCATGTGTCAATGAGAAGGTCTCGCACAACTATTCCTAGGAAAATGTGATGACCGAAGCGAAGTCATGCCTTGACTTCAGAGAACCATAGACGGACAACAATGAGTCGAGGAATTCACTCACTCCAGTTCGATGTAGTATTGGTTTCTGGAGCTAACCATTGCTTCCCGCGTGCATAAAACTCTCATTGTTATCCGTCTATGGTACTCTGAAGTCAAGGCATGACTTCGCTTAGGTCATCATTCCTAGGAATAGTTGTGCGAGGCCTTTATTGACACATGATAGAATATGAGTTTATGTAGTGCACAGAGGCTCCACATAAGTAAAACATGTGATTACAGTTTATCTACAGCTCAATGAACTCAAGGTCTGACTTCAGCCAGGCCATCCCGGGTACTCAGGAATCTAGTCGAGGCTATTACTTACTCCTGTTCGATGTAGTATTGGTTTCTGGAGCTAACCGTTGTTTTTCGCATGCAAATAGGTCTAATTGTAGTCCATCTACGGTTACACAGCGTAACAAAAAATAACTTTTGGTCTGTCTCTAGAGCAAACTTATGTGTCTCTGACAGATTTTGGGCCGCTGAATCCGAATCCGGGCTCAGATTTGCTCTAGCACGTCACAATTTTGAGCTATACCATAATTTATAGGGTAAAATATGCGATTTTGGGCTTTTTTGACTGCCAGCCATTAAGCATGGAATTATTTTTTTTTAAGCAATCAAAAGGTAAATTGCTCAATTAACATCTAAACTAACGACTCACGCAAAATATTTTGTTTTTCCAAATCAAATTCGATAGTTTTAAGCGATTTATGTTAGGTACGATATTTCCCATACAAGTCACCCTCCAAAAGTTGCATGCAAGTTTCGATACTAACATAAAATGCTTAAATCTATCAAATTTGATTTGGTAAAATGAAATATTTTGCATGAGTTGTTAATTTAGATGTTAATTGACCAATTTACCTTCTGATTGCTAAAAAAAAGTATTTCCATGCTTAATGGCAGTCAAAAAAGCCCAAAATCGCACATTTTACCCTATTAATTAGGGTATAGCTCAAAATTGTGACGTGCTAGAGCAAATCTGAGCCCGCATTCGGATTCAGCGGCCCAAAACCTGTCAGAGACACATATTTAAGTTTGGTCTTGAGACAAGAAAATGTTGCGCTGTGTTATCTGTACATAGTAAAGGCATGACTTCAATCGGATCGTCCAAAATTTCTACTGCTCGTTGATATAACAAACATTATACAGATGTTCAAGTATTTGTGCAAATAAAAGCGATAAAAATAATTGAAAGTAATCCTTGGTGATTATTTTCTAGAAAAAAAGATTTTCTAGAAGATTTTCTAGAAAAAAAGCACTTTTCTACTATTTTTTTTCTTGAGTTACAAAAATAACGGTTCTGTCACATTTGCCCGAAAACCATTCGCCCAAATTCCAAATGCCCGAATGCCAAACGCCCGAATGTAACAAACGCCCGAAAGTCATTCGCCCGAATAGACCATTCGCCCGAATAGACCATTCGCCCGAAAAGACCATTCGCCCGAAATACCATTCGCCCGAAAAGACCATTCACTCGAAAGACCATTCGCCCGAAAACCATAATAAATCTTGAAAATACTTTTCTGAAATCAATTTAGGCGTCGTCCACGCGTATTGTTTTCTTTGAACACAGTCTGATATAAGACTTATACTGTTATAAACATTTTCAGCAATATAGCTGTGGTAACATTTATTGGAATTGTCCCTTCTTTTGTTAATAGGCTTTTCTTTCTAGTTCTACCTTCAAGGAAATTAAATTCAATTTGATGTCATTTTTTACCAGAAATTTGCCCTTCTTTCAATCATCGGCTGTTCTTTTAAGTTGTTATTTTAGTTCCCCTTGACGTTTTATTTTTTACAATTTCTGGATTCAAAACCTGGTTTTAAAAGAACAGCTTATTCAAATAAGAATGCTGCATTCTCGCGATTTTGGTGTTTTTTTCTACATCCGTTAGATCAAACGTTTTAATTTTTATGAACTATTGTTCATTTTAACGAAACGTAGATATTCCGAGTAGATCAGTCGTAAACACTATTAACTTAAAAGTGTTGACTACTCTGTGCTGAAGTTTTGGCGTTATCCTCTCGATCAACAATGCTATAACAATTAATGACCTATTAAGTAATATCACAAGAAATTAGGCCTTCTTCAAAACATAGGCCGTTCTTTCTGACTAAGCTAATATGATTTGTTATTGGCACTAGTCCAGCTGTTCTTGCGATTGGTTAGATACTAAGTACACCAAGCGTCTATCCTTAATCTTTCATCATGGCAAACTAGAAAAAAAACTTGTTCAAAGAAATTACATGGAATCGGCGAATGATTTTCGGGCGAATGGTCTTTCGGGCGAATGGTCGTTTCGGGCGAATGGCCATTCGGGTGAACGGTCTTTTCGGGCGAATGGTCTTTTCGGGCGAATGGTCTATTCGGGCGATTGGAATTCGGGCGTTTGTCATTCGGGCGTTTGTGATTCGGGCGAATGGTTTTCGGGCGAATGTGACAGAATCAAAAATAACACCTCTCTTATTTTTTTTATATGTTTTATAGCAGTGCGCGAACGAAACGGCGCGTTTTCAAATGCTCTACAATTGTTTCTTAGGCGACTTTGATAAAAAATTTAAACTGAAAAAGTAAGAGCCAGAAGACCGGTTTTTCTATAATCACCCTAAGCAATTCAGAAAAATATTATCTAGAGGTCAATTTTAAAGCTACATAAAAACTGTCTTCAGCAAACTTGCTTAAAATTGAAAGATCTACAACTTTTCCGAAGAATGTATATAGTCATTCTTGCAAATAAAAAAGTTTGGTTTCCAATTTCTGTGAAAATATGGAACACCCTAATTTTCATGTACATTGAAAAGGAACAACTTTGTAGAAGTCCATATTTGTCTAAAAAATCATTTGAAGGCGCTGCATGCATCTTTCCTCGTAAATCTGGTTCATGGACCATTGTGCATTTGTACGATAAATTTAGATAAAACTGCAAAGTAAAAGTCCCCCATACTCCTTTTGTTTTTTTTTTTTATTTAATTTTTTTTTTATAGCATGCTCCTAAGCTGAGAAAATAGCAAGTGATCGAAACTCTGTACCAGTGAGTGTTCCCATCCCTTTTTTTTAATGATCTGTTTGAGTATCCAATTCAATGCTTAAACATATCTGGATTTTTTTAGATTTTTCTAGGATACGTTTTTAGGGAAGTATTGTGTTGTGATGCTCTGCCAGCAGATATTTCGTAAATTCATCCAAAAACTGTTGAATATAAATGAGCCGTACAAACCATTATCTGGTAGAAATTCCATTGAAGTTTGATTTCTTCTATTTTTTCGACTTTTTTTGATATTTTTATCTCCGGTTTCTAAGAAATATCCTTATAAAAAATAGCAGGATTATCTATTGCGTACTCATAAAAAACCTCATAAATTATCATTGAGCAAAATTTGATCCTTTTCTTGCAAAATGGTTTGTGGGAATCATTACCCAAACAGTCTGAATGCCTCAACCCAGTCAACCAGTGATCGTATAAGATGTTGCATAAGATGTTAAAGTGTAGGCAATATGCGTACATTTTACATGTGCCTAAATGGAGGCATGCACGCATATGACCTCCACTTTATCATCTTATGCAACATCTTATACGATTACTGGTTGTCTGGGAAATGTGTCCCCAAAAATCCATAAGGAATCCATGTTAGACTATATCGATAGATAGCAACATGTATTCCACCATGAATTTTTCCAAGAATTCTTCTTCATGTATGCCAAAATTGGTTCAAGAAGTAATACAAGTTATACTAGCGGGTTCTAGCAGTTGGTTACAAAAAAAAAATGGAATAGATACTGATTTATCATAATCTAGGGGTGGGACAGCGTCTAATACCGACTCTAATACTGCCTAATAAATATTAATGTCCTAATCTTCATCGTCATGCAACTTGTTTTTTGGATAGTATGTCATGACTTTTCAAGCAATAACTAACAACTGTCACGAAGGAGGTGGAGGTACGGTATGTTTGCAACTTTTCTACAATTTGTTCGGTTAAATACTTAAATTTCTATTGATAATTTTAGGTGGGAAAATAAACTGAGCACCGGGCACGGCTCTATCATATTTCATCGAGGACATGGCTATCGAAAGCCCATGGCTAGGAGGCTAGGAGGAATCATAAGAAATGGCTTTGTTAAATCATCTCGAGGAAACGACCTCTGATGTTGGTTGCTAAACTTTGATGTTGCATGAATAAATATAAAAAAACTGCACTGAGAATATCATTTGTACTTCCCTTGGACGAGCGACGGTGCGCATTCTGCCAAGCACTTTAGTTTAATTTCTCTGAGGCGTTTTTGTGCTAGGATATTTTTGCTGGTTCCAGTCAATAGTCAATAACCAAGCTAATCGAACATTGACTAATCTCCGGTGATGTAACCTCAATATTGTATAAGATCTTCAGACCAAAAGATACGACACATAAACTTTTGTGTGATAGAAGTACGTACGGACACAATCACGACTGTTTGCAGTTGACCGTCATCTGCTTGTCCCAAATTAATCCTCTTGGTATGAGCTCGCATGAGAATCTCAATAAGAGAGCAAGATTTTGCCAACTTCAGTTTTCTAGTCTTGATTTATTTACTCATGCAACACAAATGCGATGAAACCGCCACGATCATTTTTTCTTTTTCTTTTTGTTGTCATCACGGTTGTCATTCCAAATCAATTTAGTTCAATCGACGTGGCTTACTTTGTTTAAATTTGGTAGGGCTCTGGGATTAATATTTCCTAATACTGCTAATATCGCTAATAAATATTAGAGCTGTCCCGCCCCTAGATCATAATGCAGTTAAAAATCTTTAGTGTGTGTATGTGTCAAGCATTTTATTTTTCAACAATACAATTGAGGGGGTCAGAAGCAAAGGGGTTAATGTGACAAAAAAAACACTTTCGAGTAAACGAAGTTTAACGTTTTTCACCAATTTATCATCCCATACATAATATATGGAGCAGGGATGCCAGATGGTTTTTCCAAAAATCTGTATCAGGATTTTAGAAAATCTATATTTGTCTGTATTTTGAAACTATGTATGTATGACTGAAAGCCAAAAAACACCAAGTTTCCGTAAATCCAGTCAGACCCCGTAAGAAATCTGTATGTTGCACATGTAAATTTTCGTGTCTCAAATTTTGCACGAAAATTTCTATTTGCAGTAAGTTTTCACTAAATGGTGTATAAAGCAGAACGTTATGATTTTTCATAGTAAGATAAATATGTATATTCTTAATAATTCTGAACTTTTACGTCGCCGAATTTTTGTGAAAATTTCTCCAGGAATTCTTCCAGGTATTTTCCCTAGGACTTTCCGGGGAGTTTCTCAAAAAAATATCCTGAAACTGGTTCACGGGTTTCCACAGAAATTCCTTTCGAAAATCCTCATGGGATTCTTTAAGGGATTAAAGAGAAAATTCGTTCAGGGATTGCTACATAAGTTATGCTTGTATTTCTTAATATATTTTTTTCCAATGTTTTTGGAGAAATTCATCCATTTTTTTCCAGGAGTTTTTCTACAGCATTTCTCCGAAAAGTTAATCAATGAATTTCTCCAGGGGTTTCTCCATGAAATTCTTCTCACGTATCTTGAAAAGATGCAATTCCAGGAGATATTTTTCTTCAACAAACATTCAGAGATTCTATCAGAAATTCAGAAACTTCCAGTTTGTATGAAGACTTAGCATAATTTAAAATGCACAAAAATAGAAAAATAATAAAAAATAAACTTCAAGAACCATTCCAGAAATTATTGCTTAAATTTCTACCTAATTTTTTCAGGGTTTTTTTGGAAATTCCTCTAAAAGTTCTCAAAAGATTTTTCTGGAAAGTTCCTACAGGAGTTTATCCAATAGTTGCTTGAGGTACTCCTCCAGGCATTGCTTTGAGTTTGTTCAGACCTTTCTTGCAGAACTTCAACTAATAAACATTTTTCAAAGATTTTTTCTAGAAATGTTTCAAAGAATTCTCCATTTTTTTTTAATTTCTTTATTGGATCTCTAAAGAATTCTTCCAAGAAATTTCTTCATAAACTGCACGAGATTTTTTTTTCGATCAATCTTTCAGAGGTACCTCCAGCAGTTCTCCCAAAGATCTTCCTGGGAATCTTTAGAAATTAAATAAAGGATTTCTTGAAAAATCCACATGTACCTTTGTCTGCAATGACTGCATTTTTTAAGAGATTTCTCCAGAAATTCCTCCACGGATTTTCCAGGAATCACTGCAGAAATTTCTCAAAAATTATTTCATTGATAGAGTTACTCCAGAAGTTTATCAAGATTTTTTTTTCATTTTTTCTAAAAAAAAATGAAGGAGTTTCTGCAGGAATCACTGAACGAATTTCTCAAAACAATCTTGGAGAACCCTGGGAAGAGTTTCCAAATAAATCCCTTTAGGGTTTGTGAATAATTTACTTGAAGAATTTCACAATTTTTATTTTTCAAAGAAAACTCCATGAAGTAACTTCTACATTTTGAAATTTTGAATAAATCTCTGGAAATATTTTTTTTTCACATATGAATTTCTGAAGAAATCTAAGCAGGTAATTCTGAAAGAAAAAGTTAGAGGAAATAAAGTTAGTGGTACGTAAAAAGAAAATCGGGTTAAGTACTGTTCCTTTTAATTTCACTAAGAATTTGCATCCTTTGACAGATACGTATTTCGACCTCAACTGTAAGGTCGTCTTCGGTATCTCGAACTCGAGTCAAGTACAAGACACTGAAGACGACCTTACAGTTGAGGTCGAAATACGTATCTGTCAAAGGATGCAAATTATTAGTGGAATTCAAAGGAACAGTACTTAACCCGATTTTCTTTTTATTTCTCATTCTATTTTTGTTGCATGGGAAGAATTTCAAAAAAAAATCAATGCATTATCAACAATTTTATAATTAAAGCATGTATTGGGACTGAACGTGATTTTAGCCCCTCAGACAACGATTAGTCTGCACCCTTTATTCTTTCGATTGAATTTTTGAATGTACTTTACCAATAATCATAAAATTTTGCAGGTATGTATAATATAAACATAACCAACTACCTTCTGTGAAAATTTCATGAAAATTGCCAGAGAAATTTAAAAGCTATGAATAGGCAAACATCGCACATTAAAAACACGATATATTTTCACTAACACTCATCCCTATCAACACCAGTAGCTTTCAAACCAATTGATCAAAGTCGATGAAATTTTGCAAGAAAGTTTCTCTATAAGTATCATTACGAAATTTCATAATTATCATCACAGAACTTTGAACTGTAGCGTAAAAAAGCATCTCTTATACGAATGAAAATTGGTCATGATTGTACAAAATGCTTAAAACCACGGCTGTTTGCTTTTCATCTACAGTTAAAAGTACTGCATCGATTTTTATGAAATTCGGCACAAATAATAAACATACATCAAAGAGTTCTAATTCAATTATTTGGTCAATTTCACCCATTCATTACACAGCTGCAGCCGTACTTCTGTGTCCCGATTATTGCGGATACAGGCTTTATGCATATTGCATATCTAGGACGTTTTATGCTTTGTAATATAATTCAATTCGAAAGAAAAATTTTACTTTAATGAAATGATTGCAAATTGAGGTCAAATGTGAAAAATATGAATAATTAAATGGGTTTGTACTCTCAATATTTTTTATCACTTTTTTTTTTTCATCTGGCGTGAATGTATGAGGAAAAAAATATGTGGAGGAAAAATCTGTATCATGATCATGAAATCTGTATTTTTTCTGTACTCTGTATCCTGTATGTATCAACCTCTGAAAATCTGTATAATACAGAAAAATCTGTATATCTGGCATCTCTGATATGGAGTTTCAAAATCGACCCATTTTTCTCCGATTGATTGTATTTTTTTTTCTTATCTTCGTAAAAATAATAGGGTGACGAAGGGTACTATCGGCAGGTTTGTTCTCTTCGTCATGTGGGGTTTTTATGGGCCAAATTGCCTGAAATTGGTCACTTACACCCCTTTGCGTTTGGGTCCCTCAATTTGTTGTACATGTGACTTCCATTCTTATTTCAAACCATGAAATGAGCCCTTTCTAGGTACTTTTCCTGAAACATTCTCGTGCTACGCCAATGCTTAATACCTTATATGAATAAGCAACGTAAAAAATAGTGCATCTTCGAGAAAACTCACCTCAAAAACCATTTTCAAGCTCAAACTAATTTCGGTCACGAATTCAAGCTCTTCACAGCTGTAAATCAATATAGGGTAAGAAATCGAACTTTGAACTAGTCAAATTGTAATCTTTATTTGAACCATTTCGAAATTCATTAAAACGACGTACTTTTCAGGCAAATATTGCTCCGAAAAAGATGTTAAGCAGCTTTCCGTAATATAACCTGATAACATGGACTTTAAAAGCATTGAAAAAAGCGTTTTTGTCATGGAAATCAGGCAATTGAAAAATCACTGTGATGTCACCCATTTTCCCCCAGAGAAAGCACATATTCGGTGCACTCGTACAACTCATGCATTGTATCACATGCAATATGTGAACACGTCAAATGAAAGCTTATTTATCGTAGAATCGACCAACCGAATAATATTCCGCATAATTTGTCATAAAATTATCAAATTTAAGTGATTCTTACTTGGAGAATGTTATCTTAAGTTGAACCATTTGAAATCTAAATTTGAACTAGTAAACGGGGGTGAGCTTCTAGTGTTGGCCTGTAGATTGCGCTAGTGGTTGCTTTGTTTACTCTTGGGGGATAAAAAATTCCAAATTTAGTTTCCAAATTCCTAAAGAATTTCGAACATTCTGAGTTGGGATTCCACTGCCTAATGAAAAATAGGTATGAGAATTAGCAGATTCATGTGATTTTTCATTGTTTAGCATGGAATTGGCTGTTGTGGGAGATGCTCGAGCTGCTGCCGTCAGTAGTTCAAATTAAGATTAAAATTGGTTCAAATTAAGATTAAAATCATTGTTGACGAATAATCGAATTTTTCACTGAAATTCGGTGCAAATACAAACTTTTTACCACTTAACAGAAAGCTTATACCCGTGGCATTCATGTACATAAAATTTTGCCGTAGTAAATTTTTTCCATGTGGGAGAAAAAATCACTCAAAATTTGCGCTACTTCGGAAAGCTGCTATTTGGTTCAACTTTTGATTACCTACCCTAGAGTTGAATCGACTGTTTACTCGATCTGATTTCATTTAGATACAATTAGATCCGAAACTAGTCCACTCCAAAAGCAAAACTAATTCAATTTATTTGCACAAGTTTTGTTTGATCGACTGTTTGCTCGATTTGATTTCGATTTTAAAAACCCTCAAATTCCATTATGGCCGAAACTCAACCACTTCAAAAGCAAAATTAATTCGATCTCAACAACTCCTAAAACAAAAAGCATTTCAACTAGGTATCCCCTCTCCATTAAAATCAAAACTTTTCCCGGAACCTTTTTCATCAGCACACTACTATTGCCATCAAAAAGCAAACTAAGGCTTTGACTAATTTGAAGTCAATCAACGGACGCTTGCACCCCCCGCATCGGAGTACAGTAGTAGGACAGTGCAGAGGCTGGCTGGTGAGGAGGTGCGGGAGCAACACGAAAAAGCAGCCCTCCTGCAGTTAAAGCTATCGATTTTCACCGGGTGAAAGTATCGGAAAACAGTGTAGTGACTGCAACAAAAAAAATTAAATTATCGTCTCCCAATATGTGCTTCTGCTGCTGCTGGTACTACCGTTTTCCCACCAACAACCATTACCACTACCATTGTTGCTACTGCTACCGTTGTGTCGATTCTTTGTTCCCAAACTGTGTGTTCGGTGCTGCTGCTGCCGCAGCAAAACGATCGGAAAAACCAAAACAGACTCATTCTCTCGCTTCCTCTCATTGAGAAAGTCTCTTTCATCTCTCCGCTCCCGCGGAAACTATTTTCTCATTTCCTCGAACTCTCTCGGACTTCGGAGTGAGCAGCACACGGTTTGTTTTGAATTTTCCATTCCCCTCTCGTGAGCTACCCTCACGCTACGGAAGAATCAGTGGAAAATCGGTCGGAAAAACCGCTGCTATCGATTTGGGACCACCAGAAAATGAGCCGCCCCTCGCCGGCATCAGACCCCTCCTTCATGCACTTTTGGCACGCTCTTCTATCTTGAGCCGGAACATGGGAAAGGTCAAATTGAACCGAAGAAAGCCCGAAGAAGAGAACGACGAACGGCCTTCCGCCGTTATCAATTTCGAGTGTACGGACGGTGCTAGCCGGCAGGGGCGTAGCGAGGATTTCTTAAGGGCACTAAAAGGAATGTAACGGCCTTGTTGAGGTAACTTTTACATAGATGATCCTTTCAAAATTTAAAATCTAAAATTTTGACAGTAACACTTCCGAAAAATGTAAAAAATGCTCCATTCAATGAAATATGTTGCCCTTTACTGACATTTAACAGATTTGCTAGTATGTCATAAGCATACAGAAAAACTGGTAGTTAGAAGGCTCAGAATGTTGCTAATTGACAAATAGCGAGATGAGTTTGTGAAAAAAATACCGTGTTGTGGTGGGATTCGAACCCACGACTCCGTATTCGCTAGACCGGCGCTTTCACCAACTAAGCCACAGAACAGGTAATGATTCTGCGGAAGAGAAAGCCAAACTGAACCATGAGCACCCCATTTTTTTAACATACCACCTCTCTTTCGCCTAAGATGGCAATCCACAACACACCCGCGTTTGTGCCCAATAACTACAAGTTAGAGTGATTTGTGATTTCATATGAAGCCGAGACATACTCTCGCACTCCCCATACCTAGCCACCAAGCAGTCTTTTGCTGGCGTCTTCTACTCCGCAGAATCGTTACCTGTTCTGAGGCTTAGTTGGGTAAAGCGCCAGTCTAGCAAATACGGAGTCGTGGGTTCGAATCCCACCAGAACGTGATCTCTTTATCTGGAAAATCATTAGAATATCCTAAAACCTTTTATTTCGAAATATTCTTTCAAAAACAAATAATTTTGCCACATCCAAATAAAACTTTTACTTTCAGCAGCCAAACTGCTTGAATCATTATCTATTAAACAATATCTAATAATTGCTGAACAACACAACTAATCTATTTTCTTTCTCTTTCTCTTTCCAGGTGAGTCCCATAAAATTATCAACACAAACAGTCAATGGGTGAACTTTATGAAAATTTCTTTCTAGCATGATGTTTTGAGATGACCTACAAGTACAACTTTCGTTAACAGAAGTTGTCCCGGCAAACGTCGCGCCGTCAACCAACAAAAAAGTTTTTTTTTTTTTGACAATCACTTTTGTTGAGAAACCCTACCAAGTTTGAATTCCGATTTTCCGGTTTTCTCACTTTTAGGAAATTTTTATACGAAAAATTTAGACTTCCTTTCAAAGGCACAGTGGTTAGATTTGACGAAAGAGTTTCATGTAAACCTAATATTTTTTTTTGTTAAATAAATGCAATAGAGAAAGAGACCTTTGATAAAAATCTTATATGTAGCAAATATCTGAGCAATATTTTGGATTTCTTTGGCAACACTGTTGAATAAATATTCGGATCATCCCTCAATGGATTCGGAGAGAAGTTTCAAAAATGACGCTTATCGGAACTCTGACTCATTCAAATAAACCTGTCCAATGGGATTTCAGAGATATCCCAAGTAACACACTTGTCACCGAAGAGTCACGGCGGCGCAGGTTTTTGTTGCGCAGAAGCCACTGCTACTTACATCTAACAAATAAACACTCACTTGCTAGAAGTAAGTCACAGTGACTCCTGCACAACAAAAACCTGCGCCGCCGTGACTCTTCGGTGACAAGTGTGTTACTTGGGATATAGTTTTGGAAACTTGAAGAATTTATGTATGCCATACCGAAGGCGAATAGTGCAACGCCATGGAGGGTCGAACTCAAAACTAGCTCCAAAACTTTCCTCGGTGATTTTTATTTGAACTCATTTAACCCATTGGAGCTGGAGGGGTCATCAGTTGTCCTAAAAGCTGAAGTTGGATATGGGTTACGTTTATATGCATTCAATTAGCCTTCGTCGAGAATATCAAAAGATGTTTAATTTTGGGATGTTTATATTCTGGGATGTTCTAGGTGTTCCAAACTGTCCTATGGTGAAGTCCTTCAACCCAGCCAACCACATATCGTAAATCATTGTGTGGAAAAAATCGTATATTTTCATATATTGAATCAGAATCGTATAATAATATGTATATTTGTTGACAATGATTGCGTCAAATCGCATTTCATGCCAAATTGAATTTTAATTGCGATTTTGTTTCATATAGTCGTCTCCGATCATAAAAGGTGTGAGATACTATCGGTAGGATCGCACAGAGTCGGATAGAATCGTGAAAAAAACATACATTCTTAGTGTTAAGCTGCAAGTTCGCTAGCATCGTATATATGATTTCTTTGAATCGAGGAAATCGTCGCTTCACATCGTATAAGAATCTGCTAAATCGAGCTTGCTACCTAAAGGTATGATCAAAATCGGTGAAATCGTATACAACCATAACAATGTTATATATTGATCGTTTGCGTCACACTTGCGTCGTATACGAAGTGAACGAAATCGTAGAAATCGTATATTGATTTTTACAGTCGCATATGAATGTTACTGCACTTTTAATAGTCGAATCTTAATCTCGGAAATCGTAAATGGTTTTGTTTACATATTTGTATGATGGAGAAGAAGAAAAAAATGTATTCATCACAAATTTGTATTTTTGTTGTTGTTGACACATTCCAACCATGGTAGCAATAATTTCAACCAAATATATTGGTTTTCATACTATTTATATACAGCAGATGACTTACAATAAGTGATGTATAGATTCCAACAACGATGTCAATTCCGGGCCTCTTGCACGGCACCACTTTTGGTGCCACTCAATGCACAACAACAACGCTCCCACCACAAGTCACGCACCGTATCATGCTATTTTTTTTTTCGTTTCATGCCATTCACTTTGAACTCTCTACTTTCAACTTGGCAATACAGCCAATACAGATAACGCGCAGTTATCAATCAAAGGACCTAAGTTCAATTCCCATCGAACACCAATTGTTTTTTTATACTTGAAAATCTTGAGTCGTATATCGGTACACTCAATCGTAATAAGATCATGCAAATCGTATATTTAGACGGAGAAAATCGGCGAAATCGTAGAAATTTTTCGAGAAATCGTAAATCATGTTAGATGAAATCGCAGTAATCGTATATATGTTTCGATATGGCCTCCACTTTAGTATGTATATGCCTGTTTCGTGCATTGAATACGATTTCTTTGGTGCTATATATGTGTGACCATTTCAGTTGCAAATTCGATATAGAAACCAAATTGCTGGCTGGGAAATCTACAAGAATCATTTTATGTGTTTTCGCCATAAATAATAGCATTGCATAATCTACTGGGATCCATGAAGCTCTTGAAATCCATAGTGTCATTTATAGATATATAAAGATATTCCAGGTCAGCCAAAGGTCCATACTCGTCCAGTGAATCAAAATTCAACCATCGCGCAACAATAATCCATCCGATGCGACATAAGTTTGTCCCAACTTGAAAATAATAGGATTACCATCGTACACTATGAATTTAGAGATTTTTAAGCCGTGCAATGCGATTTTTGAACGGTAACTTCGAGTCGGTAAACACTGCAACTCTGGTGAAGCTCTATCATCAAACAGTTTCGACTTTGGGATAGTAATAATTGATTATTCACGAGTTGAAAAGTACGCAACAAATTCAGCTTCCGTTTTGTCTGCAACAAAAAAATTCGAGATCATGTCATTATCTGTTACCAGTAGGGATAAAGAATAATCGTCGCGCCTTCTTTGTTGCTTGTTTTATGCCTCTTTTGTCTGATAATTCTCTTCATTGCTCGTAACAGTAACCATATCTGCTATACAGTGATAAACAACCGCGGTTACTGGATCAATTTGAAGTCTTCTAGATGTTATTATAAACCCAGAATGAAGTCCTTCAAATCTACAAGAATAATTTTTTGTGTGTTTTCCATTAATAATAGCATTGTATAATCTGTTGGGGTCCATGAAGCTCTTGAAATCTAGAATGAAATGTATAGACAATATAGGGATATTCCAGATCAGTCATCTACCTTGGAGTTCAGACCTTCAGGTCTAAACTCGTAATTCGTAGCCATATCTGCTATACTGAGTAACGTTGCATAATCAACCGTGGTTAATGGACTAAACTAAAGTCTTCGAGATACTATTATAAACCTTTGGAACATTCCAAACCATCCTGTAGCAAGGATGGAAATCTAGTGATCATGATAAGATCCTGAATGTGTCGCGGTTGAAGCACATCGCGCGATCATAGTAACAACGATAGAACCTTGTCGTCAAGCATTATAACAAACCACGCTCCGCGAAAATTGAATCGCGAGGCATGTGCGGCCATGATGTGATCGTTATCATGAAGTCGAAATGATAAATGCCGAAAATCATACACTTTTTGTTCATTCTTGTTGCTCTAATATCAAGATATGCCAATGAATGTATTGTTTTCACTCATGAATTCCGTTTATTGGTTCATAAATGGTTTGAATCGTGATGAATAAAATTTATCGCGACTTGTAACATGATCCGATAACGTGTGATCCCATGATAAAGCGTGCATCAGATGCTTTGATTGCCTGTGATCCCATGATACAGCACGGGGCGAGAGTTTCGGCATCATGCTACTGCAAGAGCAAAGGCAATCTTGGATTGCTCGTATCCTGTATTATTTATCACTAGAAGTGATTTTCTTCCATCCTTGTCCTGTAGTGAACCTAGTCATGCAAATGAAAGAAGTTGACGTTACACCCGTAGACTTTAGGATCGAAACTCAAGAATAGTTTGGATGACCTAGGATATCCCGACTGATCTAATACTGTCTATTGAACTTTCAGGATACTTACTGGACATTATGATTACATATTGTAGCTTTGTGTAATGAAAGAAGTTACCGTTGCACCCGTGGGCTTCAGGATTTAAACTCAAGAACGGTTTGGGTGACCTAGGATATCCTAACTGATCTGATAATGTCTACTAAACTTTCAGAAGACTTACTGGACATGAAAGATTAAATATCATAGCTTTGTATAATGAAAGACCGTTGCACACGTAGACTTTAGAATCTAAACTCAAGAATAGTTTGGATAACCTAGGATATCTCAACTGATCTGATAGTGTCTACCTGATACCTGATATAATGAAAGAATTTGCCGTTACATTCGTAGACTTTATTCTACCCTTTTTATGCTGTTAAGTACAAAAACAACGGAAATACGTTGAAAAAACTCTATGATAACGCTTGGAAAACTCCGGCTTCAAAGGGTTAAGCTAAATCTATGGAGGCACTTTTATTAAGGTAAAAATACTTAACCCTAGTAGGATGCTGGAGTCGATATGACCCAGACGGGCTCGCTGAGCGTGCACCACGCTATCGTGGTGCACCTAACCTAACATCTCAGCAGGGTTTAATTGAAATTGATTGTATTTAGAGCAGGTGGAGCTCTTACGATTAGGGGTAAACTTGGTCAAAGGAGTTAAGAGCGTGCTCAATGGTAGGGGACGAGTTAGTGTGAGAGCTCCTAAACACAGAAATCATTGGATCTTTGAACGTATAGTTGTCTCTAGGAGAGTTACACTAAAACGCCCCCTGCTACCACTGAAAGCTCGCCGAAAGCCTGTGAAGCCCTAAAAATTCGAGGGAATCCCTCTGGAACTCCCTGGAAGGTCTTGAGCCTCAGGAAAAGCTTTTCCCCAGTCTATTTCAAGGCTGTAACGAAGTTAATATCGAAACTATTATCAATTCAATTTTAGAGCTTTTTCTTAGTTAATTTCAAGACTTTAAGAACACTTATTTTGAGCCTTATTTTAGACTTAAATAAATTCCACCTTAAACACTTCTAGGTACAAATACCATTTCCAGTCTTCCCTAAAGCGTATGTGGAAGAAAAACAGAACCGATTTCTAGGTCCTAAGTAAGCCCGTATCGAGCTTTCAACGCGTCTCTTCCGACTTTTTTCGATGTTTTCGCAAAGCTTAACTTTTCCAAGCCCATTTTGACACGTTCAAAAGATCCATGAGCAGAAGTGGCTCCTCAGAACACCAAGCTCCTTGAGTTCACCTTTTGAGCAGAATGTCCAGCTCAGCCCAGCACACAAGTCACAAAGGAGTGTTGACAGCGCAGGTTTTTTGGTTGGACACAAGTCATTTTCAAGTCATTCTGCCTTTGAGTTAGAATTACATCAATATAGCTCTTGTACAACCAAAAACCTGCGCTATCGACATCTCTGTGTGACTAGTGTGCTGCTTGGGAGACTTCTGAACAAATTCTGCTCAAGCCGAATCTGCTCGGAATTCCAAGAAAATTCTACTTTAAATTTCAGGACAACCCTGCTCAGGTTACTAATCTCATCTAGTTCAGAATTCTGAGCCAGCTCCGCTCATTACTCTAAGCAAAGCCTATTCATATTACTAAGCAAGCACGTCTGACTGGATTTTGAGGATATTTTGCTCTATACTCTAAGTAAAGCTGATTCAAGATTCTGCGCACATTCTGATTCAGATTCAAGAGCAATTCTTACGCAGGCTTCTGAGAAAGTCTCGCACAAGAGTCAAAGCAGCACGAAATTTTCAAGTCTGACTTTCAATTCTGAATAAATCTTTCTTTTGATACTATTCATACCCTGTTCAGGATTCTGAGCAAACTCTGCTCTGTATTTTGAGTCAATCGTGCTCAAGGTTATGATACGATTCGACAAAGAACTGTGAACAAACTCTGCTCAGGCTTCCAGATAATCCATCTCGTGATACCGAGAAATTAGGCGCTAGAAACTGTGAATAAATTCCGCTTGGAATACTGGACACATCATGCTTGACATACTACTAAGCGAATTATGTACAAATTTGTAAACAAATCCTGCTCAAGGATCGGAGCAAATTCGGCTCAAAACTGTGAGCGGGATTGGCTCAGAGCTTATACAGCTCGGGATTATGTGCCAATTCGGCTAAGAACTAGGTTGTGAGCTCAAAATTCTGAGCCAATTCGGCTCAAGACTCTGAGCCAACCCAGCTCAGAATTCTGAGTTAATTTTGCTCAGGCTTAAGTGCCAAATCTGCTCATAACTTTAAGAAAATCCTACATCAAATTTTGAACTAACCCTGCTCAGGTTACGGATTCCTTCTGGCACTAAATTATGAGCCAATTCTGCTCATGATTCTAAGCAAATCCTACTTAGCTTACTGAGCTCTTCTGCCTAGAAGTTCTGAGCATATCTTGCTCAGGCAGGATTCTGAGGCAATCCGTCTCTATTTTATGAGCAAAGCTGATTCAAAATTCTGCACACATTCTGAACAAATTCTTTTCTAGCTTGTGAGAAAAACCCGCTCAATTTCCAAAGCAAATCTTGCTTGAGATTCTGAACCAGTTTTGCTCGGAGTTCCTTCTCTTAATTCTATACATATCCTGTTTAGGACTCTGTGCAAACTCTGCTCTGGATTTTGAGACAATCCTGCTCAAGGTGATGATTCGAAATGGCAAAAAAAGCTTTAAAGAAATTCGGCCCAGAATTCTGAGAAAATTCAGCTTTGTGAAAACACCAGAAAAGTCGAAATGGACGCGTCGAAAGCTCTTACGAAACGGGCTTAGTTTCAGGCCTAAAAATTGATTGCGTGATTTTTTTCACTTGTGCTTTAGGGAAGGCTTGAAATGGTATTTGTGGAAACTTTTAAGGTAGAATTTGTATATGTCTAAAATATGTTTTTTTTTTAAGCCATGGAATGAGCACACTGGAATTTCTAAACAAATTCTGCTCAAGATTCTGAGCCAAAACGGCTCAAAACTCTGGGCAGGATTGGCTCAGTATCCAAAGCTAAAATAGATTAAATTTCTGAGCAGAATGTACTACGAGCCAATCCGGCTCGGAATACTGAGGTAATTGGGCTCAGGACTCTGAGCCAAGCAAGCTAAGGTCCATCTGCCAAAAAGTTTTGAACTAATATTGCTTAGGCAGGACTCTGCGGAAAACCTTCCAATATTCTAAGTGAAACTCATTGAAGATTCAAGGAGATTTAAGATCAATTCTGTTTGGGATTCTGAGAAAATATCGCTCCAAAGTCAAAGCAAATGCTACTTGGGATTCTGAACGAGTTTTGCTCGGTGTTCTGGGTAAATCCTTCTCTTGATTTTATACAAAACCTGTTCAGGTTTTAGAGCAAACTCTAAACCGATTCGGATTAAAGCTCTGGGCATTGGCTCAGTATTCATAGTTGGATTAGTTTAAATTTCTGAGCAGAATATGCTCAGAGCCCATCTAGCTCGGGGTGCTGAGCCAATGGTGCTCAAGCTTCTGAGCCAATTTTGCTCAGGATTATGAACCGAATCTGCACCGAATTCTAAGAAAACCCTGCTTTACTTTGAATGCAATTCCTGCCTCAGTTTACTGGTTTCATCTGACTCGGAATTATGAGCCAGTTTCTGCTCATGATTCTAAGCAAATCCTGCTAAGAGTACTGATCACATCGGTCTAAAAGATCTGAACATTTCTTGCTTAGGCAGAATTCTTAGGAAATTCCGCTTGAGATACTGAACGAGTCTTGCTTGAGTTACTACTAAGCAAATATTGTTCAGGTTTCTGAACAAATGCTGCCCAAGATTCTGAGCCAATTCGGTTCAAAATTCAGGGCAAGATTGGCTGAGCATCCAAAGCTTAGTTTAAATTTCTGTTCAGAGCCAAACCAGCTCGGGATGCTCAAGCAATCCTGCTCAAGACTCTGTTTGAGATACTGAGACAATTCTACTCAGAATTCTAAGAAAATCCATTTCAAGATTCAGAGCAAACCCAGCTCAGGTTTCTGATCCCATCTGACGCAAAATTCTGAGCCAGTTCTGCTCACGATTCTAAGCAACTCCTATTCAGATTACTGAGCACATCCGCCCTTAAATTCTGAGCATGTTGTGCTTATGAGTCTAAGCGAATCCTGCTCAGGATTCTGAAGAAAGTTTACTCGAGATTCTGAGAAAACCCTTCTCTAGATTCTAGGTAAAATAGATTTAGGATTCTGAGCACTTTCTGCTTCACATTCAAGGGCAAATCCTGCTCAGGATTCAAGGGTGAAAAGGGTGAGTTCTGTTCAAACTTCTACGCAAATCGTGCTAGAGATTCTGAGCAAAACTTTTTCGGAGTTCTGAGTGAACTCTTCTCTTGATTCTATGCAAATCATATTCTGGATTTTGAGCATACTGGGCTCGGGATTTTGAGACAACTGGCTCTGGATTATGGAAATTTGGTTAAGGATTCTGCGATAATTCAGCTCGAGATTATGAGCAAATCCTGCTTGGGATTCAGACCCAAAGCGACTAAAAACTCTGAGCAGAGTTAGCTCAGAATCTCAAGCTAGATTAGTTTCAATTTTCAAGAAGAATGTTCTCAGCCTGAGCCAATCCAGTTCGGGATTTTGAGCAAATCCTAACTAGGACTCTGTGACAGAATCCTTCTCAAAATTTTAAACAAACCTTGATCATGATCCCATCTGGCTCGGGACTCTGAGCCAGTTCGGCTCATGATTCTTAACAACTTCTTCTTGGGTTACTGAGCCCATCGGTTTTAAGGTCCCAAAGCTAGTTCTGTCAATACTTCTAAACTAGTCCTGTTCAGGATTCTGAGCAAATCTTTCTCCTGATTCTTGAATGTGCTCTGGTTTGCATTCGATGGGAATTTTTTTCCGGCCTCTGTGCACATTTTGCTCAAGCTTAACAAATCCTGCTCGACAGGCCCGTGCACAGAAAAGGCGTAAAGGGAGGGGTTTTCATAATTTTGGCAAAAGGCGGAGGGGCGCCCAGTGTATGGCACATCGGTCAAGGGGGGGTGGGGGTGTGGTTAACCACCAAACCTCTCACCCCGCCCCCCCAGGTGAGCACAGGCTGGCTGCTCGAGACTTTGAACGAATCTTGCTTGAAGTGCTGAGTAAATTCTTCTTTTAAATCTGTGCAAATCCTGTTAAGGATTCTGGGCAGATCTTGCTCAAGATTGTGAGCCAATTTGGCTAAGAACCCAGAAGAAATTCTGCTCAGTTTTCTGAGATGATCAAGATCGGGATTCTGAGTTAATTCAGCATGGGATTCTGAGCCAATATTGGTTTCTAAACAAATCCTTCTCGAGATTCTGAGCCAACTCGGCTCGAATCTCTGAGTACAATTGGCTCTGAATCTCAAACTGGGTATCTTGGAACACCCTGAAATGCCTCTGCAACCCCCCTGCAACACCTTGAAGCCGACTTGAAAGCCTGTGAGACCCCCTAAAGCCCAGTTAACGTGTAATGTCACAATACATCTAATAACTCGAACAAGAAAAAAAGCACCTCTGAAATCCGGTGAAACACAATGAACCGCCTTGAAACGCCTCTGAAACCCCCATTGAAGCGCCCTGAAATATCCTAAAACGACTTAAAACGCCTCTGAAACTACTTTACGCCTACCTGAAAGCCTGTGAAGATCTCTGAAAGGGGGAACCCCTCTGAAATCCTCTTAAACACCTTAAGCCCTTCTGAAACCTCAGAAGCAATCCCTTTCTAACGTCTTGAAACCGCCGAAATCTCCTTTGAAGCTCTTCTGAAAACCTTTGAGCCCTTGAAACCTACGGGATTGCCCTGAAACGTCATCAAGCCATTCTTTGACCCCGTCGAAAGCCCCTGAAACCCATAGGCTTACATGAAAACTTGTGAAGTCTCCTTAATCTTCCGGGATTCCCCTAAAAAACTTCCTTGAAGTCTACAGGAATCCCCCTGAAACGACTTGTTACGCCTTTGAAGTCCCTTAAGCCTCCCTGAAACCAATTGAAACTCCCTGAAATTCGCTGTAAGGTACTTTAATCAGGGGATCATTAGCTATATGGAATATGATTCATGTTTTCATGTTGGAGTACTTGAAATTAGGGAAATGTTGAGGGGGAACTATTCAAGGAGCATTGGCGTAAAAAGGGGGTGGCCAGGTGGGCCTGGCCCCCTCTAGAATAATCAATTCTGGAAAAAAGCTGGCGATTAGTATCTTTGGAGGAGATCTTGAGTATAAAAAATGTAGACCGACATGGCCATGCCCCCCCTAGACCTATGAACTAGCTACGCTTATGTCAAGGGCCACCAAAAACTTTCATGAACAACTCACATAGAATCATGCATCAATGCTTTATCTAGCTATGAATATAATAACTGTCTTAGAATATCCTACAATTGCCGGAAATATAGGATATTTGGTCGAAAGCGTAATCAGAGGACCTTATTCATATTGCTAGAATAATATGAATTCATGCTTGTCCGGTAGTGAGTTCAACTTCGGTTTAGGGATCTTAAAGAACTCCCCTGAGTACATACCATCGGATCGGAGAACTAAGCTAGTTGTCTCTAAGAGCTTCATACTGAAACGCTTTTGAAGCTCACCTGATAGCCTGCGAACTTCCCGAAAATCCGCGGTAGCCCCTCTGAAATCCCATGAAACGCCCTAAAATCTGTTGAGACGCCCAGCTGATAGCCCACCTGAATGTCAATCAAGCCCCCTCACTGAGCACACATCAGATTTCTGTATCGCCGTTTTTGAGGGCATATACTGCCGTTCTAAGCATAGTTGTCCCATGTTACTTTTTGACGATTTTGACTTTTTTGCACCAGGCGCTCTATTTATACGTATATTTTCATATAACATCAAAAAATAACATACTTTGTTCGAAGACTCAATGAAAAGCATGTCAAGTCAAATTGTCCCACTGTTGAATTTCTACGCATGACTGTCCCACAACTGAAATTCTACGCATAACAGTCCCACTATAAAATTTCTACGTAAAACCGATATATTAAGCATTTTTAGTAACTTACTTCACCTAATAGCATGGCTATTTCAATACTGCATGGTATAAACTCTTCTTTTATGATGGCATTACGCTCCAGCTGGAACGAAACTTGTTTTCCAGTTAAACCAAAAACTGTTATTTCTTCGCAACTTGCAGTTTCAAACTAAATTCAAATATGGCTGCAATGCACGTTGAGCTCATAAACCAAACATAAAAATTTTAACTTAATTAAGAGGCTCAAATGTCGTGAAGCATGACGAAGCCGATCCAATATAATGACAAAGAGGTTGCTGAATTGAATGACTGGTATGTGTGAAAATTTTTAGAATTTAAGCAAACTTGAAATATTGTTGGTAAGTGAGTTGATGAGTTTCATTTTTTTTATTTCAATATGTTATCCCAATAATTTGATTAAATTAGTGTGTTGGTAAGTGTAAGCCACTTATCGCCTATTTAGAAAATAAAAAGAACACTTTTGGGTTAAACCCAAATCGAAGATGAACTGCTGGAGGTACTGAACAAGCAATTAATATATCAATTGATGAGAGATCAACCGAGTAAGTGAATTGAAGAGTGAGTGAGTGACTTGATGAGCGAGATTTTGTAAGTGCGTGGGTAGATGAGTAAACGAGTAAGATGATAGGCGGTGATTTGATAAGTGAGTTGGTTTATTAATAGGTTGATGGGTAAGTGAGTGACTGTTATTGAGTAACTTGATAAACAAGTGCCCTAGACGCTCAGAGACTTGATGAGTAAGTGAATTCGTGAATAAACTGTTTGAATGAGTGTGATCAGTTTCGTACCTTTTAATTCCGCCCTATGTTGCTTATCCTTTGACAGATACGCGTATTTCGACTACCACTTGTAATCTTCCTCAGTGTCAGTTATCCACTGAGGAAGATTACAAGTGGTAGTCGAAATACGCGTATCTGTCAAAGGATAAGCAACATAGGGCGGAATTAAAAGGTACGAAACTGATTACACTCATTCAAAGAGGGTATTCTGCTTAGAGGGTTCGAGAAGTCGGTACAAGAATAAACTGTTGTAAGTAAGTTGTGTCGTAGATAAGCGGCTTTCTATGTATATGTAAAAGAAATGATATAGCACAAAAGCATAATATTCTTATTATTGTATTTGTATTAAAAGTGACAATAGTACCGTAACTGCTTGTTTTCGAATAGGATGAATATAGTACCGTATCATTATCAACGGCATTCTGACCCGTCATATGCAAATAAAGATACATGAAGCATGAAGTCTCTAATAACAAATCACTCCCAATCTTTGCTGGGGTTCCTATTCATATGACCCATACAAGCAGAGGAAGGCATGGTGCAGAATGTTTTGAAAGCTTAAGCTGTTGTACATACACAGATCGAAAAAAGAGTGTAAAATTCTGTGACATATGATGCACATAATTGGAGCGTGAGATATCACAGAAGATTACATGACATATCATGTAAAGTTCATGAAATATCATGTAAACTTCCATTATATGTCATGTAATTCAGCATGGCTCTGAGAGTTTACATGACATATAACACAAATTTACATGATATATCATGTAAACCATCATAACATTAAGTTTACATGAGTAAAATGAAGTTTACATGACGTGTTAATCTCATTATTTTTATCTGTGTATTTCTAAACATATTTTATTTCAATGATATGTACATACATATTTCTTGTCATTGCAAATTAATACAAAAGCTTAATCAGTTGTATGCTTTGTTGGTAATTAGGCAAAAAAGCCATTAGGCCGAAAAAGTCATTAGGCCGAAAATTCATTAGGCCGAATAGGTTATTAGGCCGAAAAGGGCGTTAGGTCATTAGTCATTCAGCCGAATAATTCAGGTATCAGAAGGCCGGCTCCAGAGGCACGTTATCCTCCATTTGGGAAATTCGGCCTAAAGACCTTTTCGGTCTAAAGACCTTTTCGGCCTAAAGACCTTTTCGGCCTAAAGACCTTTTCGGCCAAAAGACCTTTTCGGCCTAAGGACCTTTTCGGCCTAAAGACCTTTTCGGCCTAAAGACCTTTTCGGCCTAAAGACCTTTTCGGCCTAAAGACCTTTTCGGCCTAAAGACCTTTTCGGCCGAAAGACCTTTTCGGCCGAAAGACCTTTTCGGCCGAAAGACCTTTTCGGCCTAAAGACCTTTTCGGCCTAAAGACCTTTTCGGCCTAAAGACCTTTTCGGCCTAAAGACCTTTTCGGCCTAAAGACCTTTTCGGCCTAAAGACCTTTTCGGCCTAAAGACCTTTTCGGCCTAAAGACCTTTTCGGCCTAAAGACCTTTTCGGCCTAAAGACCTTTTCGGCCTAAAGACCTTTTCGGCCTAAAGACCTTTTCGGCCTAATGACCAATTCGGTTCAATGACGTTTTTGGCCTAACGACTTATTCGGCCATATAAATACTTTGATGTAACAATATTTTGCGTTCACACGACGTTTTTCCGACCAAACGATATATCGGCCTGGCGACCTTTTCGACCTAACATCAATGACCTTTCCAACCTTATAACGTTTTTGGCCTAACGTTCTAATCGCATATTTCGATAATACTGTATATATTTCGACGTAAACTGCAATGGAAGAGCTATTTAAGTAAAAAAAAAATGAATAATACGTATTCATTACGTATTTAAATATCCCCGACATATTTCTTTAAGGCTCAAGCATCCGTCATCATTTTTCGGAAAATAAAAAAAAACAGTTTTCTCGCTGCAAATCAAAACAAGGATCATGAAAATATATTCACTGCATTATATTCCTCATGTGGAGTACAGTGAATATATTTCCATAGCAAAAACTTTTGTTTTGAACGAAAAAACTGCTTTCAAATGTTTGATGATGACGATGATTTCAATGACGAAAAGTTCAACGTTAATGGAGATTTGAGTGTACGATACCCAGTGGCCCAATGAAGAATTCTTCGTTTAATGGAAAGTTTCCTCAGACTGGAGTGAAAATCGAAGTCACACTACGTCACACTATCAAAACGCCCAAATGGCTGGCGCTGCTAACCGCACGGCCACGAAACCCATACTTTATAACTCACTTACAAACTCACTAATTCACTTACTAATGCACTCACTTCTTCGGAACTGATCTCACATACTCATAAACCAACAAACTCACTCACTTAGGTCACTCACTGACTCACTAACTCATTTACTTACTATCCCACACACACTCACCAGTTCTCTTGACCAACACATTAAAATTAACGGGGCAACTCCCTGTAAGCTGTAACTTTCCTTATTCGTAACTGACTCACTCACCAACTCACTTAATCTTGGAGCACTTCTCATTCATCCTCTCGTCAATTCACTAATCAACTTCTTATTCACCAACTCACTCACCTAGTTCCTACTTACCAGACTATTAAGAAAGTGTTAAAATGTGAAGTCACTCTTATGTTGTCTTTCGGCTCCGTTTTGCCTCGAGACATTTGAGCCTTATGCATGAGAGACTTATCATGTTATAAGAGAAGCTAACATTGTTTGTTATTAAAAAATATATAACAAAAACATACAGAACAAACCACATCGAGCGTTAAAAGAGACGACTAATTATCGTGGGACTGATATGCGTAGAAATTTCGCCAACAGGACCACATTTCTAGGCATAACAGTCCCACTAATCACTTTTTTTGCAAAAACACTATATTTATAAAAATATTTGATTGGAAATACTTCAGGCATGACAATATAAGCGATTTCTAACGATGCTATGAAAACTTAAATCCGATTTGTTGCACCATTTGGCAAAGAAACATGGAAAACCTGTTTGAAATTTCAATCGCGATTTTCTCAGTTTCAAGTTTTTCAACATGGGACAACTATGCGTAGAACGGCAGTATAGCAGGCATCGAGAGACCTGGATTTCAGTAAAAGCTAATAAAAACGTACTATTTGTTACGGTTTTTAAATTTTACCGGAATTTATTTTTCTAAAACGTGTGTGAAAATGAACAAATTTTCATGAATTCTTCAAAGTTTAAGCAGCAATTTATAGAGATTTTATAAAATTTATTGAAAATAACTTTAAACTTTGTGCTTTCTGGAAAAATATATATCACATTTTAAAAATCCCTTTTTTTTCTGAACTCTGAATATTGTCTGTATAGAAGGTCTAAAATCTGTATAATATAAAAAAAAATCTGTATAACTGGCATCTCTGCTTCTGAGCCCCTTTAAACCTAAAGAAACGACCTAACACGCTTTGAAGTCCTTTTGAAACTCCGTAAGTTTCACAGTTGTTTGAAGGCCCTTTTAGCCATAGCTGTAAAGACGTGGGTGTTCTGCATGACCATCTTGTTGGTGAGAGGTACGATTCCCGGTTGGTCCAGGAACTTTTCGTAAAGGAATCGTCTTGACTTCCCTGGGCATATAGTATCTTCGTGCCTGCCATACGATATACACCTGCAAAATGGTCTTTGTGAGAGGAAGCTCTCAGTTGATAACTCTGGAAGTGCTCATACAACATCAAACTGAGATGCAGGCTTAGTCCCAGTGGGAACGTAACTCCAAGAAGAAGAATAAATCTTTCTATCTAAAATCCAATCAAATATATTGTTCGATTATATATTTAGTTACTGATATTGTGCACTAAATATCGCTTATTTCTATTTTCTCACCGGAAATCTTGAGTTTTCTGGAGAAGCGCCTTCTCTCAATGCCGCCTTTGTACACCTATGTCCACCAAACCCAATCGGAAAGAAAGGATTCGCGCTCGCTCACTTCATTCACTAAGCAAACCTCGCCACCAAACGACCAAGCAAACGATGACTCTAAAACACTATCTGCCCTCAGCCAGCATGGCCTACTACCGCGGTGGTGCTGGCTATCAAAAATGATAGATGAGCCACTTCCTTGAACTTTGCCCTTCTCCATCCTTCCAGTTCCATGGCGATGCGATCCTCCAACGACGTGCAGCAGCACCCACTTATGTGCCTAGGTTCGGAAATCATCAATTTGATAAGATATCGGCTCTTGTGGCTCTGCTTGAACTCGCGCAACCACCAGCCAGCCAGGCAACCAGCCAAGGGTCATCAATCACGCGACCGACGACGACGATGAAGAAGACCGGCATTCGTTTTCACCCTCCATTTGAGTATAGTCACTTTTCGCGGGGGGGTTTTCTTTTTCCACATATTGGTGGCTCTCCCGCTCCCACATGAGCTCCCCCATGCCGATCGGAAAAGAGCGGTGGTGAGTCTGAGTTTTCTCACCACTCGCAACCAACTCACGTCTCACCGTTTGCTGTCTCTGTCGCACAGTTTTCTCACCGTCAGCTCCGGCGATGAGCTACCCACCGCCTGCTGTTCCGAGCCGAAAACTGTTGCTCTAGGGGTGCTTTTACCTCCTACCTCCCCGTCTTGGCTATCTGAGTGGCGGCGCATGCTTTTTAAAGTGGGTCAGCCAATGCGGGCAAACTAGTTTTCGGTGCGGATGCAACCGAGCCATCATTTATCACGACGATGGCGAGGGGTGGCCTGACCGGCCACCCTTCTTTCGCCAGCGTGAGCTTTTGCGATGTTTTCTGTGGGAAAAGCAGAAAGTGTCTTTCTGCTGCTGCTGATGCCAAGACTGTAAACATTCCAGCGAGCGACCGTACGCGGCCAAAGGGGTCACCAATGGTAATATCACTTTAAAAAGGCCATCTACCGAGACCGGATGACGTCGTTATGCACACGTTCCGATGAGGGGGCAACGAGTTTTTGTCGCTTCTGGATGTAAATATACCTACTATCCAGCAGGGTGGAAGAGGACGTCACATAACCGTAGGATGTACGGAAGCGAAAGCATGGAATAATTTTAATGGAGTTTGTGTCAACGGAAATTATTCCGCACATGTTCACAGGTGGACATGCTGATTTCCTGAATAAGTTATTTGGAATCAAAGGGTTAATCTGGGAATCGCATGCCTGGAGGTGTATGCTTCTCAGGGAATTACCAAAGCGTACAATGCTTAAAGCAGCACTTTCACCAGTGTTTGCTAGATCACGCTTCACCCGGTTCGCCCATCGTGCTCTCGGCACGAGCCTTCTTATGCCAACCGGATCAGTAGCGAACATCAACTTTGCAGAGATGTTGACCGGCATTCTTGAAACAAGCCCTGCCCACCGTGTCTTTCCGGTTTTGACCAGCTTCTGGATGCTGGGTTCGCCGTTGAGTGCAGCAAGCTCGTGGTTCATCCTTCGTTGCCACACACCGTTCTGTTCCACACCGCCGAAGATCGTCATTAGAACGCGTCGTTCGAATACAACTTTTTTCTCTCTTCTTGGCGTAACATCCCTGTTTCTCAACCTAACCTTCTCTGAGCACTTTCAAAGCTGTTTATAAGCTACGTAGAGTCATTTTTGACCATCTCAGAAGTCAGAACGAAGTACGTCAATTGTTGGGAATTTAGACGAAGGCAATCCCACACGAAAAAATAAGTTTATGCAAATCAACTAAAAAAAAATCATCGTCAGGGCCGAATCCTATGGACAAACCACGAAAATCACGAAATCCGCGTGTTTGTAACAACCCTGACGAAACTGCAATAACGTTCTCATAATTCTACTGTTACGGGAGTAGGGAAGGGAAAATATCCGATATCTGTCGAGCAGCCCGCAAACTCAGTGTCATTGGTGCGGATCAGCTTTAAGCTGAAAGAGTTCACTTTATTACATTTCTGTTCATAAATTCATCGAATCAACTTACATTTATCGGTATTCGCACATATTAAACATCTGTCCTGTCCTTTGTCCCGTAGCCTTTCTTCATTGCATATCTGTGATATTATGTTAGGGTTAGATTTTATTTTCATTAGATTTAAGGGAAACCTATGGTGATTACTTACTGTGATAATAACTAGTCTAAGAATTCATTTAACTATAAAGATTTTAGCACTTAGTATAAGAGTAATTCACTTCAAATAGCAATATTAATTGCTATTTGTACTTTTCAAGCTTGCACATACCGGTCGTCCTCAAGCCGAACAAACCGAGTGACAATTACCCATCTCCTCCTTTCATACTCTCTTCATTTGGTTGTAATGACAGCACGGCGGGCAGTGTTGGCAGCAACATCTACAAAACAATACTTTTTATTGCTCAATAGATTCTGTAAACCCTGGGGAGAGCTTTCTTTTCCAATTTCATACATATCAAGAAACAAGCACGATATTAATCTCTGCCTTAGAAAGTCGAAGACATTGCTGCAGTTATCTGGAAAACAGAAAGACTAATGTCCCAGCATGGTCTTGCGGAGTATTTGAAATTACTAGTTAGGCCAGGGGTTCTCAAACTTTTCTAGCCTACGACCCACTTTGGAATGTAATAGAATTTGGCGACCCACCAGCTTTTCTATAAATACACATTATCGCTTTCGTTGTGAGATATGCTTATTTGTGTCAAAAGTGTCCATTTTAAGGTTGCAATAAGCTTGCATTACGTAATATTAACTTTTAGATATTTTTAACTTTTTAAATTTACAGCGTTCTTCGTTTTTTTTTAAATAGTCAAAACAAGGATAAAATGCCCAAGAAATCTGTTTCTGTAAGCCATTTGTCATTCATTGTTCAATAACTTTTGTTTAGCACGAAAAAGTCCGTTGATCAAATGATGAAAAAAAATTGGAGTAAGTGATTTTTCTTTAAAACGACGAGTGTATGAAAATTTATTCATTCTCACCCCTTCGAGGGGGTGAGAATGGGTCAAAAGAACCGAATTTGTTCCGCATTGACAGTAAAGCAAGTAAATAAAGTTGACACTACTTACAAATAATATATCATATGATGGCTACGATTTTGAGATTTTAAAAAGTATCAATCCACCTAAAAGTGTGATGTTTCATCGAGCTTTAAAAGTGACATTTTGAAAAGGTCTTATTTCCAATCTTTTTTAAATGATTTATCAAAAATTAACTAGTTGCGCTAGAAACCTATTTTTTTACAGGAACTGCTGGCAACGAGGATGACACCATAAAAATTTTGATGCGATACTCGCAATGTTTGATGAGATATTTCAGATAATGGTTTGACCCAATCTCACCCCTCTGACCCACTGTCACCCCCAACGACGGTACACAGCAAACCAATTTTTGTGATATCACATGATTTTCACTGCACATCAGTCGGGTCGTAAAAGTGATGTACAAATTACATCATTTCCACGCACAGAATTAACCACCGCAGGTTCAAGGTGGGTCTAGCAATCGCTAGAACCAGATCGATAGATGAATCATATAGGGGGCGTTCATAAACCACGTAGACTTTGGGGGGGAGGGGTCTGGCCAAAGTCTACACTCCGCACAAATTTCAAAATTTTTGTAAGGACAAAAGTGTACGAGTGGAGAGGGGGGGGGGGGTCTGAGCTTGCCAAATTTTGGTCTACGTGGTTTATGAACAGCCCCTAAGTAAAATATTGGCATGGATTCGTACAGTCAGGTTTTTTTTACGCGGGGGATACGTACCGCGTAAAAAAAACTCAGTTTAAAATTCAAAAATCGCGTTAAACAGTCTCACCATTTCTCGACGAATCAAGCAAAAATAAGATGATGTTTTTTTTTTTGCATAGAGTTTTCATTTACGCGGCCTGATTACACTGGAACCTCTTTTTATGCACATGGCTGGGACTGCATAAATTAGAAATGTGCATTAATTAAAAAAGGCATAAAAAGAGGGAAATTTATGTATAAATTAAGTTTGGACTTTAATTAGAGAATCTAGTTCGCGAGAACAAGTCTTGCTCCTGGGCAGTTTAGGTGGGGCTAAGGGGGTTTCCAGAAAGTTCCCAGAGAGCTCAAAAAGAGGGTTCCAAGGGTTGTTTCGGGGGATTTGTGGAGCCTTTTAAGGTTGTACTGTCAAGATTTTTTGGTGTTTTCATGGGATTACGAGGAATTCTAGGGTATTTCAATAGTTTTAAGTGGGTTTCAGGGCCGTTTCAAGGGGATTTAGGGGCAACTTAAGGGATCTCAGGAGCCTTTAAAGGGTGTTGCAAGAGATTTGAGGGACGTCTTAAGGTATTTCAGAGACTGCTCTGAAACTTCCTGAAATGCCCCAAAAATCCCCACACCCCGGGGACCCCATGTAACGCACCTCCTCCTCTCCTCTTCTTGGCGTAACGTCCTCACTGGGACAAAGCCTGCTTCTCAGCTTAGTGTTCTATGAGCACTTCCACAGTTTTTAACTGAGAGCTTCCTCTGCCAATGACCATTTTGCATGTGTATATCGTGTGGCAGGCACGAAGATACTCTATGCCCAAGGAAGTCAAGGAAATTTCCTTTACGAAAAGATCCTGGACCGACCGGGAATCGAACCCGTCACCCTCAGCATGGTCATGCTGAATACCCGTGCGTTTACCACCTCGGCTATATGGGCCCTCATGTAACGCACCTCAGAGGCTTCGAAACCCCTGAGAACTCCTACGTAATGCCAGATGATTTTTTTGAAAAATCTGGTAACGCCTGGTAACGCCTCTGAATCCCTCGAAAATGCTCTGAAGCGTCTTGAAATGCCTCCAAAATCCCCGTTAAACCCCCTCGGACCCCATGTAACGCACCTGAGAAGCTCCGAACCCCCCGAAAACTCCTTCGTATCGCTTCCGTAACGCCTCTGAATCCCACCGAAGAGGCTTTCAAACGTCCTGAAATGCCTCCAAAAACCCTTTTAGATCCCCTCGTACCCCATGTAACCTGAGGGGCTCCAAAACCCCCGGAAACTTCTCCGTAACGCTTTAGTAACGCCTCTTAATCCCGCATAAAATGCTTTGAAACGTCCTGAAATGCCTTCAAAATCTCCCTTAAATCCCCTCAGACCCTATGTAACGCACCTGAGAGGCCCCAAATCCCCCGAAAACTTCTCCGTAACGCCGCAGAAAATGCTCTGAAACGTCCTGAAATGCCTTCAAAAGCCCCCTTAAATCCCCTCGGACCCCATAAAACGCACCTCAGAGGCTTCGAACCCCACGAAAATTCCTCGTAACGCCTCTGCACCCCGCCGAGAATGCTCTGAAACGTCTTCAAATGCCTTCAAAATCCCCCTTAAGACCCACTCGGACCCATGTTACGCAACTGAGAAGCTCCGAACACCCCGAAAACTCCTCCGTAACGCTTCCGTAACGCCTCTGAATTACGCCGAAAATCATATGAAACATCCTGAAATGCCTAAAAAAATCCGACTAAACCAAACCCCCTAAAAATGCCGCCGTAACGCCTCTGAAACCAGCCAAAAATGCTCTGAGTCTTCCAGAAAAGGCTCCGAAACCCCCTTAAGACCCACTCGGACCGCATGTAACGCACATGAGACCTTCGGAGACACCCAAAAACGAACCTGTAACCTTCCTTTGCTCTCCTCTGTAAACACCCCTTGGCCGCCGTTGCTATAGTTCCCGTCATTACCTATCAAATATTCTTATGCATAATATTGGTTCTGAGTAGCTTTCCCTTTTTTTATGCAGGGCAGGTGCATAAATTAAAAGTGCATAAAAATAACATGCATAACAAGTGGTTTTAGTGTAATATTCCATTCATTTCAACTATCTGAGTAAGTGGACTCAAGTAAGATTTGATCAAAATAGTAGCATTATGACTTAAATTAAATTGATGACAATTTATGCAGCAATTTGGAGTGAGAAACTGTAACAAATGCTTTTGAGAAATCAGGAAGGAGGAAATCAACACCTTTCTTCTCAATACACTGGTGTATATCATCGTGAACCTTACGTAGCGTTGGTATTGTACTGTGTCCAGACCTAAAACCATACTGGTAAGGGCTGAAAAGGTTAAAACGTTGAATTGAAAGTGGACCTATTTTTTAATTTTCTCAAAAACCTTAGACAGTGCGCATACTATACGAATTGAACGATAGTTATTCAAGACAGATCCAACTGATTTTTTACGTACCTGATTTATCTTTGCAGCCTTCCATGCTCGATGAAATTTAGTGGATGAAATAAATGAAATAAGAGATATGTAGTTGAAGGGTAGAATATGTTTTGCAATTTCTCATCGTAATAGGTTGTTCTACCTCACGCAAATCTGCCAGGAAAAGACATAATTTGCCACATCAAATTAGCAGTGCTCCTCCAAGGTTTCTTCCAGGAACTCTTCTTGGAATTCCTTTAGGAATTCCTCTTAGAAATCTTTGAGAAATTCTTTCAATAATCCATCCAGGAACTCCTACAGTAATTGTTGAGGGATTCCCATAGGATTTCCTCTCGAGATTGCTTCCGGGATTCATCCTGGTTTTTTTAAACACCTTTAGGGATTCCTTCAGGAGCTGCCTATTTTTCCAAGAATCCCTCCAGCGATTTTTATAGTACTTCCTTCTGGGATTGCTCCAGAAAAGTTTCCAGTGATTTCTTCAGGAATACATCCTGGATTCTTCATTAAATCCCTCCAAAACTTTGTTCAGTGAATTCCTCTAGAGATTCCTCTAAAAATTCTTCGAAACGCTCCTTTAGCAATTCCTCTAGAGATTCCTCCAGGAATTCCTCCTTGAATTTCTTCAGGGATTTCTCCAGGGATTGCTCCAGGAATTCCTGTGACGATTCTTCCAGGGATTCATATAGGCATATCTCCAGGAATTTCTCCTGGGTTTACTCCAGGAATTTCTTTATGAATTATTTTAGGAATAACTTTAGGAAATCGTCTAGGGGTTCCTCTGGAAATTACTCCTGAAATCTCTTCAGATATTCCTAGCGAGCTTATTCAAGGAATTGCTTCAGGGATTCTGCCAGAGAATTCTGCTGCAATTCTGCCAAGAATTCGTCCAAGAATTTCTCCAAGGATTCCTCCAGGGCTTTCTCCAGCGATTTCCACAGGAATTCCTCTCAGATTTTTTTAAAGATTCTTCCAGATACCTCCAGTAACTCCTACAGGTATTCCTACATATATTTCTACAGGTATTCCTACAGGAATGCCTCCAGAAATTCCTCAGACTCAGAGTTCGTTTTAGGATACCTTCAGGAATATCTCTAGGAATTCTTCCAGGAATTTCAGGGATTCTTTCTAGAATTCAATCATGGATTTCTCCAGGAATTGTTCCAGGAATTTATCCAGGTATTTCTCCAGGGATTCCTCCAGGAGGTCCTTCAGGAAATCCTACAGAAATTCCCAGGAACTTCTCCAGATTTTTTTTTTCCAATTGTTCTTTCAGGTAATCCTCCAGTGATTCCTCCAAGAATTCCTCCTGCAAGTCCTTCAAGGATTCCGCTAGGAATTTGTCCAACTATTTTCCAGACATTCCGTCATGCTTTCTTCCAGGGATTTCTTCAGAAATTCCTTCAGATATTCCTCCATGTATTGCTCCAGAAACTCCTCCAGAATTTCCTTTTTCAGAAAACCTGCCAGGGATTGCTCCGGGAATTCCTCTCTAGTGATTTCTTCCGAAATTCCTCTCTAGTGATTTCGTTCAGAAATTTCAAAAATCCTTCCTTCTTTTATTCCAGAGATGCACCCAAGAATTTCTCCAGGGATGCCGCCAGGAATACTTGAAGATATTTCTTTTAATTACTTCAAGTATTTCTAGAGGAACTTCTCCAACGATTTGTGTTGCAATTCTTTAAGATAATTTAAGAGGGATTTTAGAGAGAGGTCATCCAGGATTTTTTTCATAATTTTCTCCCTCCAAGAAATCCTTTAGGAGTTCATCCACGGATTTGTACAGGAATTCCTGAAATTCGTTCTGCGATTCTTTCAAGCATATATCCTGCAAGTTTTTTTGCATGAAATCCTTCAAGAATTTATCCATGGTTTTCTTCAGGAACTCCTCCAGAGATTCTTCTAGGAGATTTTTCAGGGATTTTTCGCTTAGAAATCATTTTCAGGGTGTTCCTTTATAAAAAACGTTCAGGGATTATTCCAAGTATTTGTCAAGGGATTCCTTGAAAAAATCTTCTTCAAAAAATGCTTCAAGGGTTTCTTCAAACGTTTGCTTTAGGACTTTCGGACTAGGATACCTCAATCTTGGTAGAGATCACAGTCATTGACACCTTTTCGTCGATATTCGGCTGCCTTTGTCTCCGACATTCGCAACACAAGTAATCAAACTACCGTACGAAACAAAAATGTCAAACGAATGCACTTTACCACGATTGCGCCTTCGGGAGGCGGTTCGGCTTCTGTTATTCCTGTCTTCTTCCACAATGAGGGCTGTGTCGATCATATGTGTGTCGTATTCAATACAACAAGCAAGAAAAAACTAATATTAACATTCATAATCGGAATTGACTGAAATCCATGCGAAAAGCTAGAATTAGACAAATGTCATCGTGTCAGACGACATTAATTTGACCCTTTTTTATGTTTACTGATCTTCGTCCTACCGCTCGTGTTGTGTGTAAGAGGTAATGGTAGCGCATGAATGTAACAAAGCATGCTGACACCCGACTGCGGCACCGAAATGAAGGTAGTGAAAAGTGTCGAATGTTTACAAGGTTGGATACCTTTAGGTATTTCACCAGGGATCTCCTTCCAAAAATTGTGCAGGATTTCCTCTAGAAATTTCTATTAAAACTTCTCCGATAATTTTCCTGAAAATCTTCCAGCGATTCTCTCGGGAATCCCTCCAGCAGTTTCTTCAGGAGTTTACTTAGTGAGTTCGTCAAAAGTTCTTACAATAATCCTCCAGGGATTTTTCAGAAATTTCTCCAGGGGAAGCTCCAGGAACTCACCCAGGCAATTCTCTTTCGGAACTCTCCCAGGAGTTCCAGGGATTCCTCCCGGAATTGATTTTGGAATGAATCAGGAATTCATCTGGGAATTCCTTCATGAATTCCTCTAGCATTTGCTTCTGAATATATACCAGAAATTAGTCCAGAAATTCTATCGAGTGAAGTAAAGGATTTTTCAAGGGTTTCATTATTTGGAAGTTTTCCGTATTTCCGGAATCCAGAGAATTCATCAAAAAATTTTCTAGGGATTCCCTTCAGGAATTCTTACAGGGATACCTTGAGGGTTTTTTTCAGTGATAGTTTCAAATCAAATGGATAAATCGCTGAAATGACTCTATGCAGAATTCTAGTATTTCAAACTTTCTTTGGGGAAATTCCTGTAAGGATGCTCTCGGAGCAATACCACTGAAGATTTATTTTTATAGGAATACCGAATTAGGACTTTTTAATATTACTAATAAGCATAGACAAACTATTTGATTGATTACTGAAAGAACTCCGCTTAGTCAAGGAAGACATTATGAAGATATTTTCGAAAAACTTTCGGACGGGTTTCCATTATGTTGGAAAAAATATTGAAGGAAACATGAAGCAAGTCCTGGGTTAATCCTAAAAAGAGTTCGTTCAATCCGAAAGACTTCGTACTATCCAACAGCGTTCAGCAATGACTTTTTGCGACTGTTTGGTAGATATTAATAAATAATATTATGAGCTCCAGAAGAAATAAAGCTCGAGTAAATAAAAATCCTTAATCATCCAAAAATTTACTACCACGACCAGCATCACCAGTGCGCTTTTGTCAACGTATTGTACAAAATACAATAGCGTGACTGCAGGAGGGTCAAATAATGTTTTTTAGAATATATTGTTATTATATTCAATTTCATCGTGTTGCGTTTAGTTATAAAAGCTAGAAGATATAAATTTATTAAGGACAAGGTATTTGGAGTACAAAGCTCAAAATTTCTAGAGCACCGTTTTTTAGAACCGTTGAACGGATTTGGATGAAAATGCATCACGCTAATTGTTCAGTGGTTGTCAACAGCATGATGCATTTTAATCCAAATCCGTTCAACGGTTCAAAAAGCGGTGCTCTAGAAATTTTGAGCAATGTACTCCAAATACCTTGTCCTTAAGGGTGCTCGCTGATTACGCCTTTGAAAAGAAGATAAAATTACCTTTTTGAATTTCAAAAGGGTAATTCATTCTCCTTTTTAACCTTGTAAGAATAATAAGTGTTGTGTCCTGTCTCGCGTCGCGGCTTGTTAGTGTTCTTAAAGAAACCGCTGGAGAAACCCCGAGAAGGACCAATGAAAAAAACTCCGAAAAGTATTTCAAGGGAAATCGCTGAAGCAGAAAATTATGTGAGAAATCCATAAAGGCATCTCGGGAAAAATCAATGAAGAAATCCGACGAGGAATCCCTGATGGAATTCCAGGAGGAATCGTTAGCGAAACTGATGAGAAATTTCCAAAGAAATCCTACGATAAATCGTCAAATATATCTTATGAGATATCAGTGAAAAGATTCTGAAATAATTATCTGAAGTAATTTATGAAACAAATCAGGGAGAAATTACTAGAAATGCGAGAGATTACGCATTAAAAAGAAAAACTCGCCAATTGTTGCACACCCCATAGAAAAATTATGTGCAACAAGTGTGCAACAATTGGCGATTAACCCTACGAAATATGGATGTTCTAAACAACTTCTCCACAGCCAGTATGCTAAAATTTTGTGTAATTCTGAGGATATCTACACCAAAACTACTGCCTTATAAATAGGACACTGTGCGGATATGGGTTAAACTAGTTATTTCTTTTGTTGACCAATCAATTTGGAAACTCCTGCTAGAGTTCAGCCGAATATGTTCCGAACAACTCCCGCGATGTTCCTATCATGAAACTTTCTTTTAAAATTGTAATAAAGCGAGTCGTGCTTTGAGCGCAGAGGTTGAAGCAACCAGAAACTTTAAAAGCAACGCCTTCTCTTTATTCCCTCATTTTTTTAATATCCCATACTGAGTAGTTGAGGATGATTGTATTACCTGCAAAAAAATGGCAGCTAATCTTTAATGAAACAGAACAATTCTTTAATTAAATTTCTGAGAAATTGTGTTCACAGTTTCAAACAAACTTATGAATAGGTCAAGACATTTCGATGTTGTCATAAGTAGTTTATAAATCAGTAACTGATCATTTCATGTTCACGTTTGAACCATTGCATTTTCCCCAGTTTATTCCAATTTTAAGGAAAAGCTACTCGAAGTTTCAAAAACTTTATATTGATTCTAATTTGAGAAAACTATTCCCAACGATGTCAACGATAGATATATAATCCAACAAAAAAAAATTGCCGCAACGCACCAAAATGTGCCTCAAACTACATCTGGTGGTGGCTTTTCGGCAACATATGGGGCTTAAAGTTTTCCCCCAAAGCTCCCAAGAGACACAAGCTCTTCCCATTCATGTCATCTTATGCGTCTTCTACTCTCCACCCAATCCCACCACCGCACCACCAATTTGCTCTCCATCATCCGAAACGGCACCACCCAAATGCCCATGTCGATGGAAAAGCGCACAAGTTGGACAACCGCACATGAATGATTCAACATTCATGGGGAATGTGAGACCCAGAAGAAGCGGGAAAACTTGGAGGAAGCTAAACAACGACACTTTAATTAGCTTTGGGAAATGATCGATGCAAACGAGGGGAATAATTACCATTACATCATTCCTTCGGCGCGGCGGCGGTGGTCGAGTGTTGGTTGTCGTCGTCATCGTCATCGTCTTGGGTTGGGTGATGGTCGGGTCCCTGCCTGTCATCTAAACGTCAACACCATTCCCAAGAAGTTTCCCCGAGTGGAGATTTACTCGGAACGGATGAATGTCTAGTGGTAAGCAGTGCCACCCCGCGGCACAGCTTCGCTGCCCATGATGGCATAGTTGACGAATGTGTGACAATATGATCAAAATTAACCCGTCTAGAAAAATATATCAAGTTTATAACACATTGTGTTAAGATGATATGAAATTTTTCTATAACTTATTTTGTTATAAACTAGATGCAGGATGATGTTAAAATAACTAAAACTGTAACAAAAAGTACACCAGTCTAATCAAAAGAATAACATATTTTGTTATAATCAGAACAAAGTTATAACACATTATGACATAAATGTTAGCTTCATGAAAACTAGTTTCTATCATATGTTGATACAATTGTGTGAAATGATGTTCTGAATGTCAAAGAATCAGAACTAAATTTTTTCACAATGAGTTATTGAACAACATTTATAACATAATGTGATACAATTGAGTTATAATATTTTTAAACACCAATGATGTTAACCTTCAAGTACCCGACCCCCAACATCTCATTTTGAAAATGCTGGCATTTCGACAATTTTTATCTAGTTTTTTTGAAGTCGCCCTCAATCGATCATAAATTGGTACAAGTTTATTACACCCAAGTAGCCATGAAATATACGGAACCATTCCGGAGATATTCCGGATTGTACTGGGGTCAGGGAGGTGCCGAAATGACTAAAAATGATTATTTCGTGTTTTATTGTTTTTGAACCATCGATTTTCAGCGGAATTTTTGTTGCGAACAGTGAAACACAGCTGCGGTAATCAGATTTGAATAAGTTGACCCATCCGTATCACCGTGACAGGTTCCGCGGGGGCCTCATTGAGGACACTTCTGGTTTTCATCCAAAACATGGTGTGTGACATATCAAACTCCATGATTTCGAATGCCTGAGTCAGAAACGATACCCTGAAGTCTGTATCAACTAATATGGCCATCCCGGAACATCTAGCATAGGTTCCACGGGGGTGGCATCGGGGACATTTCTGGTTTGCAACCAAAACATACCGTGCGACTTATCAAACTTCATGATTTTAAGAGAATGGGGCAGAAAAAAATGACTGAAGTATGTAGCAACTGATATGGCTGCTCAGGAACATCTGAAACAGGTTCCGCGGGGGCCTCTCAAACACAATAGCACACGAAATAATCACTTCTAGCCATTTAGCAAAACAGAACCCCTCCCCCACCTGCTGACCCCAGTACAATCCGGAATATCTCCGGAATGGTTCCGGATATTACATGACCACTTGAGTGTGATAAACTTGCACCAATTTATGATCGATTAAGAGCGACTTCAAAAAAATCGGATGAAAATTGACGAAATGCCAGCATTTTGAAAATGAGTTGTCGGGGGTCGGGTATGTGAAGGTTAATCATGATTATATCACAATGAATTATACATATCATGGTTTGTTATAATTATGTTATATTTTTGTTACAATCTTCTAGTCGGGATGCCTCAAAACAGTGGGAACGGTATTCTTCAACTGCTAATATCTCAGCCGTTTTTCATCCGATTTGCAAAATTTTTGAAGCTATGGATTTTCCCATTTTTGAATGTCAAATTTTAAAACTACTCGACTAGAAGTTTCTAACAAAAATGTAACATCTTTCTAACTAATCCTGATATTTATAACTTATGTGTTATACTTCTGTAAGAAACATTTGATAGCACATAGAGATAGCATATTGTTACAAAGTTGTATCACATTATGATAGAAACTAGTTATTTTGAAGCTAAGATTTATATCACGTTTTGTAATAATTTTGATCTGTTCATAACACAATAAGTTATTTTCTTGATTACGCCAGAGTACTTTTTGTTACAATTTTAGTTATTTTAGCATCATCCTGCATCTAGTTTATAACATAATAAGTTATTGAAAATTTTTATAACATCATAACACAATATGTTACAAACTTGATATACTTTTCTAGTCGGGTATGGATTGAACCAAAATTCTATTTTTGAGTATTTAAAAGCTCGGAGCAAGTACCTTAAGAAAATAGGTATTTCTGTAGACATTCCGAAAGTTTCTACACATATTTTAATGTTGAATTGGCCATATCTATAAAATAACTGCATAGAAATGTATGGAGATACTCAATATACAAGACTATAAAATCTTCACAAAACTACGTATAATACAGAAACTTTGTATATTCGGTTTGAACTTTATATTCGTCGCGACAACCACTGTGTTTTATTGCTTGAAAACAATGACGAGTACATGAGAAAACTTTTTCCAAACGATTGTGAGGAGTGAGAATCATAGATACTACAAAATCTTCACAAAACGACGAATAAGTCTGTTTTTTTTTTTTCGTTTTGAACTCAACTTTTATTACGACAACTCCTTTAGGTCACTCTTTGGCGAGCGTTCGTGCGAGACAGTCGCATCTTTTCGTTCGTCCGGTTTGTCTCCCGATACTTTTCAGTTCGGTGGCTTTTTTCGTGCTAGTGTTTCCGAGTGATCAAGTTATTAAGTGATAATCCCTAGTGGGACGCGTGCGGTTGGCTAGGCCACAAATTTTGCCGCAAAAGTTCGTTTGGTTTGAGTAAAGTTCACGTTTTCATTATATCACGTGGCGCATTGATATTTTATCGAGCACAACAGTGCAGCACCCCCCGCATACCGCGCCGCTCGCGCGGCCGTGATCGGGTTCTTCCAGTGAGTACCCAAGCTCATCGTCGTCGACAGCAGCAGCCCACCGAGAGAAGAGCAGAGAGCGTTCAACCGCCGCACACCAGCGCAGCGTCGGGCGCTCAGCAGCAGCTCGCTTCCTCCCAGTGCGGGCGATCCCATCGCTTGGACCTGTCGTCGTCGAGCCTCTGTTTTAGAGCACAAAGCTAAGTATTCAAAGTTACCCCTCGTTGTTCCCTCCTCTCCACTGTCTCTTTGATTAGATTTAATTTGGTATATAAGCAGTTTTTTTTTCTTTTTTTTTCCTCACTTTCCCTGTACAGTTAATTTTGTCCCTTGTTTTTTGATTATTTCGTCCCCGTGATAAGTGTTAGTTTAAGATTTTTGAGTGCCCCGTGGTGGTAGTTAGCTGCCACAATGGGCGATGACAATGATGGCGGGGGTACGTCGTACCACATCAGCGAAGCTTTGTTATTGGCATCGGATTGCTCGAGCCAACAAGGCGATATAAATGCTAACCCCTTTGTCTCCCTTCACCCTGCTGCTTCTCCAATGGAAACCAACAGCAAATCTGTTTCCACGGCCCCCTGCCTCAAGGCCTACCCTCCCGACTTTGGCGGGCCATATGTTGTTTTCTTCCGACCCAAAGGCAAACGTTTGAACACCGTTCAAATCAGCAAGGATCTGACTAAGCGGTATTCTTCCGTTGTCTCCATTGACATGGTCGGTACAGCTAAGCTTCGGGTGACAGTAGGCGACCGAAAACACGCTAATGAGATTGTGGCCTGCGAGTTGTTTACACTTGAGTATCAAGTGTACGTTCCAAGCGCTCAGGTAGAGATTTCGGGGAAGGTCGCCGACGCATCTTTGACCTGCGAAACGATCATGCAAGGCTGTGGTCGTTTCCATAACCCTTCTCTACCTCCTGTCCAGATACTGGATTGCCGGCAACTGCATTCGGTATCCCAGGAGGGCGAGAAGAAGGTTTACACACCATCTGAAGAATTTTGTGTGACCTTCTCCGGATCTGCATTACCAGATCTGCTGGTGATTGGCAAACTTCGGCTACCTGTGAGGCTGTATGTACCGAAGGTAATGAATTGCATCAATTGCAAGCAGCTGGGCCACACCGCCCAGTACTGCAGCAATAAACCTCGCTGTGCAACATGCGGGGAGAGACATGTAGACGGTGCGTGTAAAACGCCGCCCAAGTGTGTTTATTGTGGTAGCGACCGTCCACACGATCTCAATGTTTGCCCGAAGTACATACAGCGAAAACAACATCAAAAACGATCGTTGCAGCAGCGTTCAAGGCGAAGCTACGCCGAAATGCTGAGACAAGCTGCTCCGGTCGTTGAATCACGCAACATCTACTCGTCTTTGTCTCTCGATGATCAGGGCTCTGACTCTGAGGTCGGGGACGGGGTTCCCTTTGTTTTTAAGGGTGAAACGAGGAAACGGGTGAGGCTCCAGAGACCCACCAAAAAACCTCGGAATCTGCCTAGCAGTGACCCCCAACCCACCGTGACAAATTCTAAGAGTGTTAAGAAAGGCGCCAAACGTTCACCTCCTGGATTCAAAATCCAAGATGAACGAGACTTTCCTTCGCTCCCGGGAACATCAAAAATCCCAGATGTCCCAATTTTTTCGACTTCTCAGCCAGAGGGACAGCATTCGGAGAACCAGGAACAACCCCTTGGTGCTCCGATGTTCACGCTTTCTGGCATCATAGACATCATCCTTAACTTCTTTAATGCTTCTGACTCAGTGAAGAGCATTGTCAAAGCACTTCTTCCTTGTGTGTCTCCTCTTTTGAAGCAGTTGGCTTCTAAAATGCCCCTCCTTGCGACATTCGTATCTTTCGATGGCTAATTTAATCACCGAGGTCGAAGATATGATTTCTGTGCTACACTGGAACTGTCGTAGTATCGTACCAAAATTAGACGCTTTCAAATTTTTAATTAACAATTTACAATGCGATGTTTTTGCGCTATCCGAAACATGGCTGACACCCGATGTAACCTTACCTTTTTCCGATTTCAACATTATCCGTCTTGATCGGTCCGACTCGTATGGAGGGGTGCTTTTAGGGATCAAAAAGCAGCACTCATTTTACAGAGTCGATTTTCAACCGATGACAGGCATCGAAGCCGTCGCATGTGAGGTGACTATCCGAGGTAAAACCCTCAGTGTTGCCTCCATATATCTTCCTCCGAGAACTGTGATATCTCGCAGGGATCTCGCCCACATCTGCTCGGTTATGCCTGAGCCACGGCTGCTCATGGGGGATTTCAACTCCCATGGTACAGGCTGGGGGGAACTGTACGATGACAGCCGTTCAACTTTGATATATGACCTCTGCGACGACTTCAACATGACAATTTTGAACACCGGAGAAGTTACGCGAGTGGCACCTCCAGCTAAAGATAGCCGTCCTAGAGACAGCCGATTAGACCTCTCAATTTGTTCGAGCTCACTATCGCTGGAGTGTACATGGAAGGTTATCCAGGATCCCCATGGTAGTGATCACCTTCCGATCGTTGTTTCTATTTCCAATGGTTCACGTCAACCTCCATCTATCGACATTTCCTACGACCTCACGAAACACATTGACTGGGGAAAGTACGCGGAAGCAATTATCGACGGTGAGCAATCGGTAGAAATTCTTCCACCGCGGGAAGAGTATCAGTTTCTATCAGAACTGATCATCAGTAGCGCGCTTCAGGCACAACGTCGGCCAGTTCCAGGTCCGTCGGTTCGCAGGAAACCCCCCAATCCGTGGTGGGATAGCGAGTGTACAGAAATCTATCGCGAGAAGTCCGCTGCGTTCAAAGAGTTTCGGAAACGCGGTTCGGTCGAAAACTTCAAGCGGTACACTGCCCTTGAAGGCAAGTTTAAGAACTTGATCAAGGCGAAGAAAAGCGGTTACTGGCGTCGGTTCGTCGAGGGTTTATCGCACGAGACATCAATGAGAACTCTTTGGAACGTCGGGAGAAGAATGCGTAACGCGTCGTCGGTAAACGAGGATCGAGAAAGCTCTCCTCGGTGGATTCTCAAGTTCGCAAAAAAAAGTTTGTCCAGATTCCGTACCCGTGGAGCGAATAATTCGTGATGTTTCCGAGGATAGGGACGACATGGATAGGCCGTTTTCGATGGTTGAATTCTCACTTGCTCTTCTTTCATGTAACAATTCCGCTCCAGGAATGGATCGCATTAAGTTCAACTTGCTTAAAAACCTCCACGACGTCGCTAAGAGGCGCTTGTTGAACTTGTTCAATCAGTTCCTGGATAACAACATCATTCCGGATGATTGGAGGCAAGTGAGAGTGATAGCTATTCAAAAACCCGGGAAACCCGCGTCGGATCATAATTCGTACCGTCCAATCGCGATGTTGTCTTGTCTACGGAAGTTGTTGGAGAAGATGATTCTCTTTCGACTGGACAAATGGGTTGAATCGAATGGCATGTTGTCTGATACACAATTTGGTTTCCGCAGAGGCAAAGGAACGAACGACTGTCTTGCGTTACTTTCTTCAGAAATTCAGCTAGCCTTTGCTCAAAAACAGCAAATGGGCTCAGTGTTTTTGGATATTAAGGGAGCTTTTGATTCAGTTTGTGTCGATGTTCTCTCCGACAAACTACACGAAAGTGGCCTTTCACCAATTTTAAACAACTTTTTGTATAATTTGCTGTTTGAGAAGCAGATGAGTTTTGCTCATGGCGACTTGACAGTTTCACGAATTAGCTACATGGGTCTCCCCCAGGGTTCATGTCTTAGCCCCCTTCTTTACAATTTTTATGTTAGAGACATAGATGATTGTCTCATGGAAAATTGCACGTTAAGACAGCTTGCGGATGACTGTGTTGTTTCTATAACGGGATCAATAGCAGTCGATCTGCAAGGACCACTACAGGATACTTTGGACAATTTGTCTACTTGGGCTCTCAAGCTGGGTATCGAATTCTCTCCGGAGAAAACTGAGATGGTTGTCTTTTCTAAAAAACACAAACCGGCAAAGTTTCCGCTCGTTCTGATGGGTAAGACAATCACTCATAGCATGTCTTCTCAATATCTCGGCGTCTGGTTCGACTCCAAATGCACCTGGGGGAAGCACATTGTGTATCTGATACAGAAATGCCAAAAGCGAATCAACTTTATGCGAACTATTACCGGAACATGGTGGGGAGCACATCCGGAAGATCTGATCAGGCTGTACCAAACAACCATTCTGTCGGTTTTAGAATACGGTAGCTTCTGTTTTCAATCCGCGGCGAAAACACACTTGCTGAAGCTTCAACGGGTTCAGTACCGTTGTCTTCGGATCGCGTTAGGTTGCATGAACTCAACTCACACTATGAGTTTAGAGGTACTCGCTGGCGTACAGCCTCTGACAGACCGCTTTGCGGAGTTATCGTTCCGGTTCCTCATCCGATGCGAGGTTGTGAATCCATTGGTCATAGAAAATTTCGAAAAGCTGCTCGAACAGAACCCTCAAACTCGTTTTATGAGTGTGTACTACTGGTACATGACGCTGGAGGTAAGCCCATTTCCGGTTAACACCAATCGTGACAACTTCTCAAACTTCGACAGCTCCTCAGTGGATTTTGATCTCTCTATGAAGGAGGAGATCACCGGTATTCCGGAATCTTTTCGTTCCGTAGGTATTCCACAGATCTTTGCAAGTAAGTTCGGGCATGTTAGCGGGGACAGACAGTTCTTCACAGACGGTTCGAAAACCGATGATTCGAGTGGTTTCGGTGTCTACAACGAATTTCATAGCGCCACCTACATGCTTCAAAAGCCATGTTCGGTATACATTGCTGAGCTAGCGGCTATATACTACACCTTAGAGTACATTCGCACTCTTCCACCTGAGCACTACTTCATTTTTACCGACAGTCTTAGCTCTCTGGAGGCTGTTCGGTCAATGAAACCGATGAAGCACTCAGCGTACTTCCTGAATGGAATACGCCAAGTCTTGAGTGCTTTGTCCAAACGCTCATACATCATCACCATAGCTTGGGTCCCTTCACATTGCTCAATTCCGGGCAATGAGAAAGCGGACTCTCTGGCTAAGGTGGGCGCTAGCGGAGGCGATATCTACGAGCGTCAAATCGCCTTCGACGAATTTTTTGCATTGGCCCGTCAGGAGACCTTGATCAGCTGGCAACACAAATGGAGAGATGGAGAGATGGGTAGATGGTTGCACTCCATCATTCCACAGGTGTCGAAGAAGCCATGGTTCAAAGGGTTGGATTTAGGCCGCGATTTCATTCGTGTAATGTGTCGGCTGATGTCCAACCACTATTTGTTGAATGCACATACCTTCCGTATTGGGCTCTCAGAAAGCAATCTCTGTGTCTGTGGCGTGGCTTACCAGGATATCGAACATGTCGTGTGGGGATGCGATGAGTATCGTGAGGTCAGATCTGAGCTGCATGAAATTCTCCGGGTCCGAGGAAAACAACAGAAACCCGTTAGAGAAGTGTTGGCAGGACTTGATTTGGAATACATGAACCTGATTTACCAGTTTTTGAAACGTGTTGATGTAAGAGTTTGATGTAGTACTTTCCTTGTTTTCGTTGTCTGCCTTTTGGTTTTGTTGTTCGACCCTGTCTGTCGTCGCCCCCCTTCCGTTTGTCCTCTTCTTGTCGTTGTCTACCAATAAAGTCCTTTCTTTTTGGTTCCGTTACAGATATGGACAATTTGTCCCATCAATGTTTTTAGTATAAGTTAACAAATAATTTAGTTTTAAACCCATAAACCCGTCCTTCCCAATTTTATTTTTTTTTTTCAATCCTTAACCTCGAAACAGCCGCGAGTACTTCGGCTTCCCAAACTAACATAGTCTTAAGGCAGTAATAAATTGTAAAATGTAAAATCAATGTAAAAACAAAAGATTTCGGCTCAGTTATGCCCATGTGGCGCCCGAGCCTTCTAAATAAACGAATAAGTAAAAAAAAAAAAACATTTTTTTATGAAGATTTAAATTGTGGAACACCTTGAGCGTTAACGGGTTTAAACCTAGTTCATTCTTATGTTGACCAATTTGAAAACTTTCCCCAGAGTTCTGATAAATATGCTTCGTACTACTCACCAAGAGACTTGCTCTTAAAATTGTAATGAAGTGAGTCGAGTGGGAAAATACAAACAACTAGAAACCTTCAAGGCAAAGCCTTTGCATTCCTTATAACACCAATTTTTATAAAAATCTCCATGTTTTAAATATTACTGAAAGAATTTCAATACAAAACCAATGCAAATACAATACAAACCAATGCAAATTCCAAATAATGTATTGAGAAATTGAGGATGATTGTCTTACTTACAAAAAAATCAGAAAATCTTAAATGAAATTGAAAAAATCTTAAATCGAATTTCTGAGAAAGTTTTTTCACAGTTTTCAAATAAATTAATAATTAGTTCAAGGCATTTCGATTTATCACTAGTCGTTTATAACCCAGTTAACGATAGTTTCATGCTCAAGTTTGAACCTTTGTCTTCTCTTCAATTAATACCAATTTAAAGGAAAAACTACACAAACTATTAAACTTTATATTGTTTCTAATTTGGCAAAACTCAACAATCGATATATAATCCAACGAAAAAAAATGCAAACCACCACTTCTGCCGCAACGCACCAAAATGTGCCCCAAACTACATCTGGTGGTGGCTTTCCGGCAACATATGGGGCTTAAAGTTTTCCCCCAAAGCTCCCAAGAGACACAAGCTTTTCCCATTCATGTCATCTTCTGTGTCTTCTACTCTCCACCCAATCCCACCACCGCACCACCAATTTGCTCTCCATCATCCGAAACGGCACCACCCAAATGCCCATGGACCGATGGAAAAACGCACAAGTTGGGCAACCGCACATGAATGGTTCAGCATTGGGGGAATGTTAGACTCAGATGGAAGAAGAATGAAGACGTGGAGGAAGCTAAACAACGACACTTTAATTAGCTCTGGGAAATGATCGATGCAAACGAGGGGAATAATTGCCATTACATCATTCCTCCGGCGGCGTGGCGGTCGAGCGTTGGTTGTCGTCGTCGTCGTCGTCTTGGATTGGGTGATTGTCGGGTCCCTGCCTGTCATCTAAACGTCAACACCATTCCCAAGAAGTTTCCCCGAGTGACGAGATTTACTCGGAACGGATGGATGTCTAGCGGCAAGCAGTGCCACCCCGCGGCACAGCTTCCCCAGTCAACCAGTCATCGTATAAGATGTTGTATAAGATGCTAAAGTGGAGGCGATATGCGTACATTTTACATGCGCCTAAATGGAGGCATGCACGCATATGGCCTCCACTTTATCATCTTATGCGACATCTTATACGATGACTGGTTGTCTGGGTCGCTGCCCATGATGGCATAGTTGACGTATACTCATATTGCCACATGACCGAAATTATGTTTTTGTTGATGTGCATTCAAGGCAAAAAGCCGCACAGTGGTCCAAATTTGAGAATTCTCACCCAATGTACAAGATTTGACAGAAATTATCGTCCGACACAGTAACACTCTCATTGCCATGCTATAAATCACTTACACCAACTGCCATCCCGACTAGAAAAATATATCAAGTTTAAAACGCATTGTGTTATGATGATATGAAATTTTTCTATAACTTATTTTGTTATAAACTAGATGCAGGATGATGTTAAAGTAACTGAAACTGTAACAAAAATACACCGGTCTATTCAAAATAATAACATATTTTGTTATAATCAGAATAAAGTTATAACACAATATGATATAAATTTTAGCTTCAAGAAAACTAGTTTCTATCATATGTGTAAAATGATGTTCTGAATGTCAAAGAATCGGAACTAAATTATTTCACAATGAGTTATTGAAAAACATTTATAACATAATATGATACAATTGAGTTATAATATTTTTAAACACCAATGATGTTAGCCCTCTAATACCCAAATTTTTTATTTTGATCTAAATATCATTTTTCGTCTTCTAAAATCGATTTAAACATGTTTTGGAAGATGATTCTTTTTAATTCTCGATTTTGTGAATTTCGGTTTATGATTTTTCCAATTTTTGTTTTTGAACATCCCCACACTTTTATATTTTTCGTGGAAGTTCTAGAATCTTTATAACTTTGTGTAGAATGGCCCGATCCTTCCCAAACACAACTAGATGATGAACTTACAGTAAAAATTTGAGAATATTTGGTGCCCTTTTCGAAAAGTTACAGCGATTTGAACATTTTTTTTGAAAAGTGAAATTTTTACCTGTCCCAGTTATTTTGAGTATCCCCTGTACAGAATAGTCCTAAATATGAGCCATAAATATAAAAAATTTGATTGTCCACGAAACTAAAAATACAAAAATGCTCAAACTATACCCCGTCTAAAGGCGGGGTTGGGTATTAGAGGGTTAAACATGATTATATCAAAAAAAAAAATATACCTATCATGGTTTGTTATAATTATGCTATATTTTTGTTAGAATCTTCTAGTCGGGATGCCTCAAAACAGTGGGAACGGTATTTTTCAACTGCTAATATCTCAGCCGTTTTTCATCCGATTTGCAAAATTTTTGAAGCTATGGATTTTTTCATTTTTGAATGTAAGATTTTAAAACTATGGATTGGACCAAAGTTCTATTTTTGAGTACTTAAAAGCTCGGAATAAGTACCTTAAAAAAATAAGTTTTTCTGGAGCCATTCCGAATGTAAAGTAATTTCAACACATACTTTAATGTTAATATGACCATATCAATAAAATTATTGCCTAGAAATTGTTTTGAACTCAACTTTATTTACGACAACTCCTTTAGGCCGTTTGCAATGCTGTTTCATTTCGTATGACGACTTTCAAAATAAAACTAGAACTTAAACAGCATGTCTGCAGATATGGACCATCTTTCAGAAACCCTTTCAAAAAAATTTACTTCAGTTATCTAAAAATTTATCCAGGAATTTCTTAAAACGTTGTACATAACATAATTTTGGGAGTCCATCCAAGGATTTCAACATTTCGTCCATGAATTATTGCAGACATGGATTCCTTCATATTTTTTACAGAATTTCTTCCAGGAATTTGTTAAGAAAACTTTCTTGGGATTTCCTTAGTAATTCCTCACGGGATTGCTTCCGGGATTCCTCATAGAATTTCTTCAAGAATTTATCCTGGGATTATTTCTTCTGTGATTATTTCAGGAACAACTCCAGGATTTTTTTTAAATCCTCCAAGAATTCTCCAGGATCTCTTTCAAGAATTTCTTCAGGAGTTCCTCTTGGAATACTTTCAGTAACTCCTCCAGGAATAGATCCAGTACTTTCTCCAGGAATTTTTTATGGATTCCCTTAGGGATGCCTCTTGGAATTGCTTCCGGGATTCCTCCTGGGGTTTCTTCAGGAACTCCTGCAGGGATTCCTCTAGGAGTTCATCCACTCTTTCTAGAATTACTTCAGGATTTCTCCAAGAATTCCATCTGCGATTTATTCAGGAATTCATCCTGGGATTCCTCCACGAATTTGTTCAGGGATTCTCTAGGAATTCTTCCAGTGATTTCTCTGGGGATTGTTGCAGGGTTTCCTCTAAAAATTGTTCCAGGGAATCCTTCAGAAATTCTTCCAGAAATTCTTCCAGAAATTCTTCCAGGAGATTCTCCAGAGATTCCTCCGGGAATCCCTACACGCTTTCCTCTAGGATATCCTCTAGAAACGCCTCCAGGAATTTCTCCAAGGCTCCAAGTCGGGAATTCCTTCTGTGATTCTTTCTGGAACAACTTATTTTAAAAATTCCCCCAGTAACTCTTCTTAGGATTTCTTCAGGAATTCCTCCTTGTATTCTTTGAGGAACTCCTTCAAGAGATAATTCGGTATTTTCTCCAGGAACTTTTTAAGGGATTCCCTTGGGAATTCCCCTTGAAATTGCATTCCGAATTCCTTCTGAAGATTCTTCAGGAATTCCTCTAGGATTTTTTTCAGGAACTGCTATATGGATTCCACCACGAAGTCTTCTAAGGATTACTTCAGATTTTTTCCAAGAGTTCCATCTGTGATTTCTTCAGGAATTATTCGTGGTATTTTTCTACGAATTCCTTACGAGATTCCTCGAAAAACTTCATCAACAATTCCTCCAGATATTCCTCTGGGGATTCCTCTCTGAAAATTCTGCCAGAAATTCCTTTAGGGATTTTCCAGGAGTTCCTCTGGAAATTTCTTCAGGAATACCTACAGGCATTCCACAAGGATGTCCTACAGGGATTCCTCCAAGAATTCTTCTTGGGTTTATTTCATGCAATCCTGCAGGACTTCCTCTAGGCATTCCTCCAGGAATTGCTTCAGGGATTCCTCCAAGAATTCCACCAGGAATTTCCATAGAAATTCCTACAGGATTTTTTCCAGGAATTCGTCAAGGAATTCCTCCAAGGGTTTTTCCAGATACTTTTCCTAATTCCTCTAAAGATTTCTCCTGGAATTACTTCAATGATTCTTCCAAGAATTCCACTACAAATTCTCCTAGGCATTGCTCCAGGAATTTATTCAAGCATTTTTCCAGGGATTCCAACTTGGATTCTTGAAGAAATATCTTCAAGATTTTTTTTTTCAGCGATTCCTTCAAGAGTTCCTCCAGGTATTTCTACAGGAGTTCTTCCAGAAGTTTCTCCCCAGGAGTTTCTCCTGGAATTGCTTCAGGAATTCTTCCAAGATTTCCATAAGAACTCATGCAGGCATTCCTCCAGGATTTCATCCAGGAATTTATGTAGAGCGTTCTTGTGGAATTCCTCCAGAAATTACACAAAACATTTCTTCAGGGATTCCTCCAAGAAATTCACCAGGAATTGATCTAGGAATTCGTCCATAAATTCTGTCATCAATTCATCCAAGAACTTCTCCAGGAAATCCTTCAGAGATTCCTTTAAAAAATCTTCCAGGATTTTCTCTAGGAATATCCCTTGGAATTGTTCCAGGGATTCCTTCAGGAATTCTTCCAGATTTTCCTGTACAAGGGCTGAAAGTCTCTTTAATAAAGATATTAATTAATTAATCCAGATTTTCCTCGAGCAATCGCTGCAGCGATGCCTCCTAGAATTCTGCTAAGAATTCATCCAGAAACTTCTTCAGGGATTTCTCCACGAATTTCTTCAAGGATTCTCCAGGGAATTTTCAGAAATTTCTTCGAGGATTTCTGCATGAATTCCTTCAGAAACTCCTCTAAAAATTTCTCCAGGAATTTCTCAAGGTATTTTTACATAAATTTCTCCCAAAGTAACTCTAGAGATTCCTCCAGAAACCCATTCAGTAATTGTTTAAATAATTCCTCTAGAGTTTCCTCCAGGTAATCTTCCAGGAATATCTCCAGCAATTCTCACAGGAATGATTCCAGGATTTTATTCAGGAATTTCTCCAGGAACTCCTGTAGGAAATTCTCCGGGAATTACCCAAGGATTTCTTCAGGAATTCCTCCAAGAATTTTTCCAGGATTTTTTCCAGGAATTGATCCAGAAATTGCTCCTGGACATTCTTCAGAAATTATGTCAGCAATTTTTCTAGGAATTTCTCCAGAAAAAGCTCGAGGATTTTCTTCAGAAATTCTTGCAGGAAATTCTCCATGAATTCCTAGAGAATTTTTTCAGGGATTCCTTCAGGCATTTCTGCAGAAATTGCTCCAAAGATTCTTTCAAGAATAGTTTCAATGATTCATCCAGGGATTTCTCCACGAACTTCTCCAGGGCGTTTCCCAAGAATTTCTCCAGGAAATTCTTCGAAGATTCCTCTAGGAAATCTTTCAAGGATTCATCCAGGGATTCCTCCAGAAATTGCTCTAAGAATCTTCTTGGGATTTTTTTTCTGAAATCCTTCCAGGAAATTTTCCAAGAATACCTTCACGAATTCCTCTAGAGATTCTTCTAGGAATTGCTTCAGGGATTCCTCCTGGGGTTTCTCACAAATTTATCTACGAATTCCCCTAGGGATTAGTTCAGTAATTCCTTCGAGGATATCTTCAGGAATCCCTTCAGAAATTCCTCTAGAAATTCCTCCAGGAATTTCTCAAGGGATTTTTTTTCAGAAATAGAAAAATAATAGAAATAAAAATCTTCCAGAATTCCAGGTATTCCTCCTGAAATTCGCCCAAGGATTCTTCCAGGGAATCCTTATGGAATTTCTCAAAGGATTTTTTAAGAAATTTATCCAGAAATTCCTTCCAGAACTCCTCTGGAGATTTCGCCAGGAATTACCCCAAGAATTCCATCAGGTATTTATCCAGGAATTGGTGCAGGGTCTCATCCAAGAATTCATCCAGTAATTCCTCCAGGGATTACGCCAGGAATTAATTTAGGAGCTGCTTCAGTCGTTCTTCTGGATCTCTCTAGAATTTTTTTTCAGGAATTGCTTCAGGGATTCTTCCAAAAATTCCTTCATGGATATCTTCAAGAATTTCTTCAAGGATTCCTTCAGTAATTTCTCCAAGATTTTCTCTAGGAATTCCTCAAAGGATTTCTTCAGAAACTTTTCTATGGATTCTCCCTGAATTCCTCCAGGAATTTCTTGATAAATAACTCCAAGGAATCCTCTAGAATTCCCTCTAGAATTTCTTCTAGGAATTCCTCAAGAGATTTCTTCTGAAATTTCTCGAGAAACTCATCCCAGAATTTATCCAGCAATTCCTCTTGGTATACTTTCAGAAATTTCTCCAAGGATTCCTCAGGAAATTCTTACGAGATTTATGCAGGAAGTCTTTCAGGGATTGCTCGTGGAATTCTTCCAGGGATTGCTCCAGGAATTCTTCAAGTAATATCTTCAGATATTCCTCTCAGGTTCTCTTCAAAAATGCATTTAGGAGTTCCTTCAGAAATCCCATAAATCCTTCTATCATCTTTTCCAGGGATGTATCAAAGTTTTTTTTCCAGGATTACCTGGTAGATTTTTTTTTAATTATTTCATCAGTTTCTGGAGGAATTTATCCAGCGAATAGTATTGGACGATGTTTTTATAAATATGCATAGAGGAACCAGGAAGTTATTCAAGGATTATTTCAGGAATCCCTCCAGCAGTTTATTCAGAAGTTTACTCTGGGATTCCATTAGTAATTCTTACAATAAGCGAGACAATTAGTCCTCCAGGGAATCTTCTAAGCAATCCACATGCCACAAAACAGTCACGGCAAAGCAGGTTTTAATTATGCAGAAGTCACAGTGACTTATCTTAAACATATCAATACTTACATGCTAAAAGTGCTCTCAGACATTTCTCCAGGGAATCCTTCAGAAATTCACCCAGGGAAGACTCTTTCGGAATTCTCCCATGTAATCATGCACCAGGAAATCCTCTTAGTAATCCTTTTTAAATTCTTCCAAATATATACATTTTTAATAAACTCCAGGATATTTTCGAACACTCCATTATTTGAGAGTTTTTTGGAAAAACCTGCAAACCTGCAACCTTCAAAAATTCTTCCAGCAAGGATGTCCTCGGAACATTTCAACTGAAGGTTTATTTCTAGAGGAATATAAATCCAGAACCTTCCAAGATTGCTAATAAGTAAGACAAACTGGATAATTAATTACTGAAAGAACTCCAGTTAGTCATGGATGACATTATGTAGACATTTTGAAAAAATCTTCGGACGGGTTTCCATTATGTTCTACTGGAAAAATATGTTGAAAGAAATCATGAAGAAAAGTCTGGGTTAATCCTCAAAAGAGTTCGTAATCACCGAAAGAGTTCAACTATAAAAACTTACGAATATATTCTAGATACAAAAAAAAACCTGAGCTCCAATAGGAATAATGCACGAGTAGATAAAAATCCTAAATCTTTCAGAAATTGGCTACCGCTACCAGCACTACCCTTTGTGTAGAACCCTGACTAGAAAATCATATCAAGATTATATCATATTGTGTTATGATGTTATAATATTTTTCAATAACTAGATGCAGGATGATGTTAAAATAACTGATACTTTATCTAAAACCACACTGGCCTTATCATGATAATAACCTATTTATTTTGTTATAATCAGATCAAAATTATAACAGAATGTGATATGAATATTAGCATCAGGATTTCAAGTTTCTATCAAACTGTGATACAATTTTGTCACATTATTGTCCAAATGTCGAAGAACATTTTCACGTTGTTTGTAAATGAGAGAGTTAATGCGTGAGTGAATTAAAGAGTAAAATAATTAATGAGTGAGTTAATGAATGAGTGAGCAAGTGAACAAATTGGTAAAAGGTTAAGTTAATGACTTCAGGAGTGAGGGAGAAAGTTGGTAAACGAGTGAGTTGATGACTTGGTGAGTGAGTGAGTGAGTGGAGGAAAATGAGTGTGCTAGCAAACTAGTAAGTTAATGAGTTAATTGGTAAGTTTGTGAGTTTTGAAGTTAGTAAGAAAGAAAGTTGTTAAGTGGGTTGTTGAACTAAAAGGCAAGTTGATGATATAATGAACTAGTAAGTGAAGTAGTGAATTATCGAGTATATGGCTTAGTGAGCTAGTGAGTAAATGAATTAATGAATAAGTGACCTTCACAGCTAATCACGTTCGGTAATTTTTACCGAAATCTCAACCGCTGAGCGTTCGGTAAAGGGTTTTTAACGAAATTCTGTTAAAAAATACCAAATTTCGGTTAAATGTTATCGTTTATCTGTCAAACTCTAACGAATTTCGGTAAAAGTTGTTACCTTTACCAATTTTTTCATGTAAAACAAACTTAACGGTTGAGATTTCGGTAAAACATTACCGAAGTCGGTGATTTTTTTCTAACTGTGTTGTTAGTGAGTAAATGTGTGAGTAAATAAGTGAATTAATAAGCAAGTGAGTAAGTGAGTAGGTTAATGAGTGAGCCCGTTCGTGAGTAAATAAGTGAGTTAGTTAGTTAGTGAGTGAATGATTGTTAGTGAATGAATGTTAGTGAGTAGATGAATGAGTTAGTGAGTAAGTGAGAAATATTGTGAGATAGTGCATAATTTAATGAGCTGATAAGTAAATGAGTGAGTGAGCAATTGAGGAGTTAGCGAGTTAGTGGAATAGTGAGTGAGTGAGTTTGTTGGTGAGTTAAAGTGTGGTTAAAAGTGAGTGAGTTAGTGAGTGATGTAGTTTGTTTATGATTTAATGAGTGGGTGAGTTGCTAAGTGCGTGAGTTAGTAAGTGAGTAAGTGATGTAATAGGTTAGTAAGTGATGTAGTGAGTTAATAATTTAATGAGAGGTTGAGTTGATTAGTTGAGTTGAGCCTGTTATAGAGTGATATAATGAGTTAGTTGGTGATGTGGTGCGTTAAAATATTGGTCAGTGACTGATTTGATAAAAGAGTGAACAGATGGGCAAATGAGTGAATGTGTGTGAGTTAGTGAGTTAATGAAGTAGTGACTGAGAGAGCCTGTTAGTAAAAAAAAGTGTAAGTAAATGAGTGAGTTAGTGAGTGATGTTGTGAGTTACTAATTTAATGAGTGAGTTGGTAAGTGAGTTAATAGGTGAATAAGTGTGTAAGTGAGTGAGCCCGTGTGCCCATTAGTGAATAAGTGTGTGAATGTGTAAGTAAATGAGAGAGTCTGTGAGTGAATTAGTGAGTAAGCGTGAGTGCGTGAATGATAGTGATGATCTCCAATGATGAAAAATGAGGATTGTCATTAAAGAGTAAAATTTATAGGTGGGGTGGGAGATACCGTAACAGGGTAATGATAACCCCCTTTAATATTGCGGTAGCTAAGCATAACTAGGATCAAAGTGTTCAAACCTTGGATCTGACGGGTAGTGTTCTCTCCGTAGACAGAAACGAAACAATGCAGCACAAAACAATGTCAGCATAGATCGGTTGACTGTGTGGATCCTATCCGTTCAAATCAGTTGGAGGAATCAGCATGACCTACCAAGTTATGAGCGCCGTTGCCTTCTCATAGATTTGGAACCTCTCGCTGCAAGGCGCCATGTTGTTCAATCGTCGAACACACTCTTTTTTACGCCTTTCTTCAGCTAGGACGTACTACGGTCAACACGAACCGGTTCGTAGCATGTACCGTGTGATCTATAAATGTTATTTTGTTTTTGATCTTGATATTTCATGCAAGGTAAATAAGTGTAGTTTTAAACGTGAATTATGTAAGGTACCAAGGCAGTCTGTAAATGTAAGTTAAGTGACATTGGGGTGATTTGTATTACCTGCTCTGACCTAAGTTGAAAATAACAATGCGTTCGTTGAAGACATCATTTCATTGGTTCAAACGCATGGTATCTAAACTATCAAGCGTCAAAAATTATGATTCTGGATTTTCATGCTGCACCGCATCGCTGCTGGGTACGTAAAGAATACTAACCATTTGATCCCTGGCAAGTGCAGTCATTGTGATGGAGCAGTAGGCTGAGATATTTTACCACGTTGTATTACACATTGTTTCGTATTTTTGTGAAAAACTGGCTCCATTAGGAATGGTTCTCTTACATATGAATTAAAACATTCACAGCTGGCCGCTCATTTACGACATGATTTGTTTGCCAACTCACTCACTTTTAAACCCCCTCACTTACCAACACACCTACTCACCAATCCACCAACTCACAAGCTCATTTTACAAAATTAATTCATCCACTCATCTAGACATTTGATGTCTAATTCACTAATTCATCAGCTTATTCACCAACTTACTAACACACTCATTCAAAAACTCACTCACCAACTCACTTGATCATCAACCTGTTCACACTCACTTTTACTTCAACTCATTTAATCCCTGAACTTACTACTAACTTAAGACCCGAGTAGATAGGTTCAAATATTTGTCCAAAACCAAACCAATTCTCAAACATTTTGATTGACTCGATCGAATTTTCGTTAGTGTCAAACAGGTGTTTGATGTTTAGTTCATTGCTTGTCAAATGTTTGACCCCGTGAACTTGGGGCCTGTCCATTTACATAACACACTTTTCACTTCACTCGCTTATCAACTTGCACACTTTCTAACTAGTCACTCACAAAATCAGTCGCCAAGTCACAGAATCTTAAATTCACTCCCGTGGTTGCCCACTCATCAAATCATTCATTTACCATTACCTCATTCACTTTCCAAATTACTTGTTCAGCAACTCTCATTTATCAATTCACTGACACATTAATTTACATTTACATTCCGATAACATATACCAGTCATTCTATTCAACATCCTCGGCGTCATCTTGCACGGCATATTACTTCGGCTTCGTCATGCTACTCGACAATTGAGCCACTTGGTTAAAACTTGAGTTAAGATTAATGAACACTATGTTTGCTTTATGTGCTCGCAGTGCATTTATGTCACATGTGAAGAAGCCACAGGTTTCATCCAAGTGAAATGCAAGTTTTGTTCCAGCTGGAACGTAATGCCGGCATAAAAGAAGATCATTTACTATCCAGAATTGAAATATTCATGCTATTAAGCGGAGCCAAAAACTAAAAATGTCTATTGCATCAACTTTACGAATAAATTTTATAGTGGGACAATTGGACTTGACATGCATTTCATTTAGTCTTCGAACAAAGTATGTTATTTTTTGATGGTATGTGTAAATATATGTTTATATAAATAATAGAAATACACTAGAACTTCAATGGCGCTGTAGTCACTTTTCCTATTTAATTAAATTATTATCTTTTATTGAAATAATTGATTGTTTTCTATTGCCCAGCTTGAAGAGCATCTTTTGTTTTGGTAAACGAAATTTATGAGACAGTTCTAGTACCGCTACTGACGCTGTAAGGGCGTGACAAACTAGATTTTAGTCACACGAACAGTCGGGACATTGGACTTCTGTGGCTAGTTATTCTAATGTATAAATAGAGCGCCTGGTGCAAAAAAGCCAAATTGGCAAAAAGTAACATGGGACAACTATGCGTAGAACGGCAGAACCTAACCTCAAAGTAACTGACAACACAAAATGACAACATGAGCATGAAAAAGACGGCAACAAGAACGATAAAGTAGAATTTATTATCCGTCTTTTTCATGCATGTGTGTGGTCTGTCAAAATGACCTGAGAAGGTCAAACATTTTCATGGCTAGCTTTGTTGCTGTAATGAAGAATGATCGAAATTCATTTTTTGTTGATGTGTATTCAAAGCTAAGCGCTGCACAATGGTACAGATTTGAAAATATCTGGAAAAAATAACAGATTGTAGTAGTTAACTAGTTTTAACTAATTTTTCGGCAGAGTTCTTCCCTTTTTAATTCTGCATACTTAAATGAGACTTATTCTTCCGCGATAAAGGTGTTGGCGGTTACGACAAGTATGCCATCAGCCAAAACGACGACAAGAAGTTAGCGGAAAACGATCAAATTTCCTTCTTGCCATTCGCGCAGCAATTGCGGAAGTTGTTTCTCTTGTTGTGCTTCTGCTTCATGGTCGTTGTTGAAGTCACCCTCGATGTAACGTGAGGATAGTAAGAACCGCCGATGTTTACTCACTCTGGATGGAGTCCATGGAAGGATACACACAAATTCCCTCATAGCACTACTGGTGGGGTACACGAGTGGGGAAACATCTCCCGACTTGATTACAATTATTATGTGTCGATTAATTACCTAACACTCATAGCTTTATCGCTTCCTACCACACACCACTCGGAGAAAAACGCTCGCTCTACACGCCAGCCAGCAGTAGTGAGACAAACAAACAAAGCAAGCAAAAGGATGCTGCGGCGACTCGCGTTACCGTAGAGACGAGACATGCGGCTAGCCTACTGCGCGCGCGGTGCGATGCCAGAAGAAAATCACTCAACGGCGTGGAAAACAAATCGAGTGGGAGGGAATGCGGACCAAGAATAGAAGGAAAAAAAAGTAGTACTTCGCTTGGTCGGTCGAAAGGGTTCCCTTTCGGTGCGGTTCAGATCAGAACCATCTGACCGCGAGTACACAAAATTCGACCAACACCGAGAATAGGGTAATGGAGCAAGCACATAGGGTGTGTATAAATAGAAAAATTATAAATATACACTAGAAGCGCTAAAAATAGCCGAAGGAAACGACTTAAATACATTTCAATATCACTGCTCTTCGTTCGTTTGCTCTCTCTCGTGATGGTGGCGGCAGGCAGCACAGCCGTGTCTACTATGGGAACGTCGCCGGTGTGTGTTTGCATGAGTCGTGTGTGGTGAAACACGCTGGCTGTAATGGGGGTACCTAGGTACCAATCTGAAAGCAAACAGTTTTTCCCATCATGACGGAGATTTTACCAATCCTGAGCGCGAGAAGCCAATACAAACACTTGAGCATGATCGATCATTCACGACGGGTTTCCATTTTACATTTTTTTTTAGTTTCAAGAAATATTCGTTTCATTGACAGATTCCTTCTGGAATTCCTCAAAGGATCCCACCAGGAATTTCTCCAGGAGTTTTTCAGGGATTCTTTTGGAAAGGCCTACAGGGATTCCCCAGGAATAACTCCAGAGATTCCTCCAGAAATTCCTTCAGAAATTCTTCCAGGAGTTTTTCCAGAAATTCTTTTAGGAGTTCTTCCACGGATTCTTCCAAGAAGTCTTCCAAGAATATTTTTTGAAACGCCTCCAGGGATTCCTCCCGAAATTCCTTCAGAGATTCATCCTGGAATTTCTCAAAAGATTCCACCTCAATTTCTCCAAAGCTTCCTCCAAGGGATCTTCCAAGGATTCCTTTAGGAATGCCTCCAGGGTTTCCTTCAGAAATTCCTTCAGGGATTCCTCCTGAAATTCTTCCAGAGATTCCGCCAGGGATTCCTCATGAAAATACTCCAGGAATTCCTTCAGAAATTCATACAGGTATTCTTCCAGAAATTCCTTTAGGAATTCTTCCACAGATTCTTCCAAGAAGACTTTCAAGATTATTTTTTGAAACGCCTCTAGGGATAATTCCAGAAATTCCTTCAGGGATTATTCCTGGATTTCCTCAAAAGATTTCACCAACTTCTTCTTTAACTATACAAAGCTCCGATTTGTAATCTATCAGGTCCAGTGAGTCTTCAAGAAGTTCAAAAGACAGTATCAGATCGGTCGGAATATCTCAGGCCATCCAAACTGTTGTTGAGTTTGAATCATAAAGTCTACGGGTCTAACAGTAACTTCTTTCATTGTACAAAGCTACGATTTGCAACCTATCATGTCCAGTAAGTCTTCTGAAAGTTTAATATCCAAGGTCATCCAAACTGCTCTTGAGTTTAAATTCTAACGTTTGTAACGATTTAACGTTTGGAGGTTATGGCTTTCAATCTTTGGATGTATAACTCAAAAACGGATTCTTTAATTTTCATCCGACGTTTCGGTAGCTACATTGCACCTTCTTCAAGGAATCTGTGGACAATGGTTCGTTTATGTTGTGTTTATGTTTATGTTTATGATTATGCTACTCACTAACTACAGTCGAGACTCTTATAAGATCACTAGTCGGGGGGCGCAATAGGAATCCGCTTAATAGGAGACTAAGAGGACTATTGGGATTCTGAGCTATAAGATTTCAAAAATTTGCATGTTCACTAGCGCCGCCAAGTGGCAGAATTGCGAAACAAGTGTTTATTTTTATGTAAATTTATGTCATTCTGATCAACTTTTCCAAAGACACCAACTTTCTATGTTATTGGTGGGAGCGACACTAGTTTTGCCAAGCCGAAGAACCCCAAAAAAAGTAGAAAAAAGATGTAAAAACCCGGGTAACGCCATCTAGTGGCAGAATTTTGAAACAAGTGTTTATTTTTATGTAAGTTTATGTCATACTGATCAACTTTGCCGAAGACATTAACTTTCTAAATTATCAGGATTCTGAGCTATAAGATTTCTAAAATTTGAATGTTCACTAGCGCCGCCTAGTGGCAGAATATCGAAACAAGTGTTTATTTTTATGCAAGTTTATGTCATACTGATCAACTTTGCCGAAGACACCAAATTTCTAAGTTATCGGGATTCTGAGATATAAGGTTTTGAAAATTTACTTGCTCACTAGCGCCGCCCAGTGGAGGAATTTCGAACTTCGCAACTCATCATCAGTAAGTTATTGACATACCCAACAACTTTCCCGAAGACACTATCCTTCCAAATTATCAGGGTCTTGAGCTGTCGCATATCGTAACGTTTGCTAGACAACCTGATATGGTTCCTGTAGTGCAATTTAGCATCAAACTGTTGATGGTCCCTCTAGCGGCCAAGTTGCCAACTAATCATATGAACCAAAGTTCTAAATGGTAGATCTTATCAAGCCTTAAAACTTTGCCGAAGAAAGTATTGTGCTAACTCTTAACACACCCGAGATAATAGGCCACACCCCCAAAAAGCCGAAATCCCATAAGCTCTTAGGGGCTGTCCATAAACCACGTGGTCATAAGGGGGGGGGGGGGTTCGGCCAATGACCATTTTGTATGGACAAAAAAAAAATTTGTATGGACAAATGACCACGCGGGGAGGGGGGTTTGAAAAGTCCCAAAAATATGACCACGTGGTTTATGGACAGCCCCTTAGTCTCCTATAACGCTCACCCCTGTCTAGTAGGAGTTCGTTTAATAGGAGTCCGTTTAATAGGAATTCGTTTAGTAAGAGACTCGACTGTATGCTCCGTTCTATCGTGATTATAGGCCACATTTGTACCAGACGTAACGTACCGCTACAAAGAACGTTACTTGCAACGTTACTCAGAATAGCAAATATGGTTGTTGTTACGAATGTAGACCCGAAGATATGAACTACAAGATAGTTTGGCTGACCTGCAGTATTCCCATAGTGTCTCTAAATAATATTTGAGATTTCAGGAGCTTCACGGATCCCAGCAGATTATGCAATGCTATTATTTATGGCGAAAACACATAAAGCTATTCTTAAAGATTTCAAAGTCTTCATTATAGGTCAGTTAAGGCTACCCTGAATGTCCCAAAGGTTTATAACAATAACTAGCAGACTTCAGATTGGTCCAGTAATCGTGGTTGATTATGCAACGTTACTCAGTAAAACAGATATGGCTACTGTTACGAGTGTAGATCTGGAGTTGTGAACTCCAAGGTAGTTTAGCTGATCTGGAATATCCCTATAGTGTTTATAAAAGACAGTAGTGATTTCAAGAGCATCACGGATCCTATTAGATTATGCAATGGTATTATTTATGACAAAAACACATGAAATTATTCTTGTAGATTTGAAGGACTTCACTATCGGACAGTTTGGAACACCTAGAACATCCCGGAATATAAAACACCTTTTGATTTTCTCGACGAAGGTTAAATTAATACATATGAACGTAACCCATAGCCAGATTTAGCTTAAAAGACAACTGAGTATGCTAATTATTTCGTTTCTCCAAACTTCATGGTGTTCAGGATGTCCTAGGTTGTCAATAAAGTCTCAAATACAAATATTCCCATTTTTCCTTAATAGTGGTCTCAATTTGCAACAACTTTGCCGAGGATCAGTGTTCTGTTTTATTAAATGTGTGAATTTATACAGCCGCTTCTATGTTGGGGTCATATATGACCCCTCCGGCTCCAAATTTAACCCTTTTACCTGTTATAAAATCGAAAGATTCAACAGTGTTCAACAGTTAAAAACAGTTTTCTAAGGGTTATTTTACCAAAAAGTGCCCGATGTCCAGGGATCCGATTCCTCCAGAATTCCTCCAGGAATTCCTCCAGAAATTTTTGCATGAAAATCTCCAGCAATCCATCCACGGATCCCTCCAGGAATTCTTTTAAGAATTCCTCCGAGGATTCCTCCTGTAATCCCTCAAAGGATTCATCCTGGAATTCCTTCACGGATTCCATCAGGAATTCCTCCAGGAATTCCACCAGGGTTTTGTTCTGGAACTTTCCAGAGCTTCCTTAAGCGATTCTTCAAAGGGAAAGGATTTCTTTAAAATTGCCTCCAGAGATTCCTCCAGGAATTCCTCTAGGAATTCCTCCTGGAATGTCTTCACGAATCCCTTCTATAGGGATTCGTAAATGAACTCCTCCAGGCACTCTTCCAGAAGTTCCTCCTGGAATTCTCCAGGGATTTCTGCAGAAATCTTCCAAAGCTTCCTCCAGAAATTCATCCAAGAATTCCTTCAGAAATGCTTCAAGGGGTTCCTCCACGGATTTTTCCAGAAATGCTTCCAGGGATTCCAGAAGAAATTTCTCTAAAAATTCCTCCAGGGATTCATCCTGGAATTCCTTCAGTAATTCCTCCAGGGATTCTACCGGAGATTTCTCCTGGAATTTAGTAGAGCTTCCTCAAGCTCAATTATTCCAAGGATTTCTTTAGGAATGCCTCCAGGGATTCCTCCAATGATTCCTCCAGGGATTCCTCTAGGAATTCCTCCTAGAAGGTCTTCACGTATTCCTTTCAAAATTCCTCCTCGAAAATTTCCAGGAATTCTTCCAAGGATTCATTCAGGATACCTCAAGGGATTCCTCCAGAAATTCTTCTTGAGATTCCGCCAGGGATTCCTCCAGGACATCCTGCAAGAATTTCTCTCGGATTCCTCTCTAAGGATTCCTCCAGAGATATCTCCAGGAATTTCTCCAGGTATTGGTCAATGAACTCCTCCAGGAATTCCTCCAAATGTCTCTTCAGATATTTTCCCCAGGGGTTCTTCCAAAAACTCCGCCAGGCACTCTTCCAGGAGCTCCTCCAGGAATTCCTACACGAAAACCTCCAGGAATTCTTCCAAGAATTTCTTCAGGAATACCTCTACGGATTACTTCAGAAATTCTTCCAGGGATGCCTTCAAGAATTCCTCTCAGAATTCTACCAAGGTTTCGTCCAGGGATTACTCGAGTGTTTTCTCCGGGAATTCATCCAGGAATTCGTCAATAAACTCCTCCATGAATTCCTCCAGCAATTCCTCAAAATATTCCTCCAGAAGCTCCTCCAGGAGTTCTTCCAGAAATTCCCCCAGGAATTCTTCCACGAATTTGTCCAGGAAAAACTCCTGGAATTCCTTAAGGAATTCTCCATGGATTCCTCCAGAAATTTCTCCATGAAGAACTTCCCTACGGATTTCTCCACGAAATCGTCCAAGGATTGTTTTAGGAATGCTTCCAGGGATTTCTCCTCAAATGCCCTCAGGATTTATCCTAGAACTCCTCCGCGGATTCCTCGTGGAATTCTTTCGAGCATTACTACAGGAGTTTCTCTATAAATTTCTCCAGGAGTTTTCGAGAGCTTCCCCCAAAAATTCTTCCTAGCATTCCTTCAGTAATGCCTCCAGGGAGTCTTTCAGAAGGTCCTTCAGGGATTCCTCCTGAAATTCCTCCAGGGATTTCTCCAGGTGGATAAGTGATTCTCAAAATTGTTCACGGAATGCTATTTTAATGCACAAATTACAAAAGTGGTGCAGAAAATTCAATTGTGGCGTATAAGATGCCAGGATGATACAATTTTGCGTTGCCAATGCTAGCGTCAGTTATGAGGCAAGTTGCTGCAGTCAATGGTGAGTACGCATATCTAGATAAGTTTTTTATTCACCACTGACAACAGCGTGGGAACTTTGCCAGAGCAACGCAACCACGATGTTGCCACTTGTGTTGCCATTTCAAATGATCCTTAAATTTCGTCCAAGTTCCAAGTTTTGGAACTGGACGTGGATGTCTGTTCTCTGTGGCATAGATAGTGTATAGATCATTAGGATGGTGCATGGAATACTGATTTGGAGCATGATATTCAAAGATGGTGCATGATGTCAGTATGATGCATTTGAGTTGACATTGTTTATTATACATTGAATGCTATTTTGAAGTACGAAATTCCAAAAAACTAATGATGGTGCAATAGATGCCTATACGATGTGGTGAAAGCCACGATTGCGCTTGAAACGCTTTGGTAGTGCATGAAATGTGATGATGGTGCATGATTTCGAATAAGACACATAATTGATTTCCAGATGGTGCCTAAATAGTTCTGTGAATATCATGGTGGTGCCTAGAATGCAAGGAAGCTGCATGATGTCAGTATGGTGCATTAGTTTCACCATGATTCTGTTTCATGTTTAGGTGCACGAATGGCAACAAATGGTACAGGAAACTCAATGTGGCGTGGAAGTCAACATGGTCCAGGTACATCACAATGGTGCATAAAATGCCCAGATGGTATAGTGCATGTCAAAATGGTGCATGAAAAGATTAGAAGAAAGCGCATGATGTAAGAGTGTTGCATTAGTTGTCACTGTTATTCAGTGATTATCAACATGTTGCATGATTAGGTGCACGAATTGCAAAAATGGTGCATATAATACAGAAAATGTATTTAAAGTGAAGCTCACACCATAATGGTGCATAAGATGCCTGTATGATATGATAAAGGCTGAAATAGTACTTGCAAAGCATTGATGGTGCAAGAAATTCAATGATGGTGCAGTAAGATGCATTAAATACCTAATTGACAGACAGTGCATGAGATCAGCATAATGCGTGGATGCCTAGATGATTCTGTGAACATCATGATGGTGCATGGAAAGCTTTGAAGAAGGTGCATGATGTTAGTATGCTCGACATTTTGTATGATGCTCGGAATTCAATGTGGTGCCGATGTCACCATGGTTCACGTACATGGAATACAGTTTAAATATACTAAATGCCAAAATGGTGCATGTTATTCAAATGTGGTGCAGACATCACTAATTGGATGAAAGATGGTACGTGAGATCAGCATGAATACCTTGATGATTCTGCTAAAATCATGGTTGTACATGGAATACTAAGAGATTGCATGTATCAATATGGTGCATAAGTTACCACCATGATTCAGTGATTCTCAACATTGCATGTTTAGATGCAAGGTGCAAGAATCGCAAAAATGGTGCATAGAATTTAATGTGGTATGGAAGTTAACATGGATCAGGTCTTGGAACAGGCACATGGAACACAATTTGGTGTACGATATGCCAAAATGGAGCCTACAAAAATTCAAATGTGAATTAAATACTTAGTTGATATTTGAAATGAGATGTTCAGATGGTGCATGGAATTTGAAGATGTTGCAGAATGTTAGTATGTTGCATTTGACGGCAATTGAATTCAATAAGTCACAAAATGGTGCATGAGATGCTATTAATCCTGAAATTCCTTGGGACCCCTGATACCCCTAAAACACCCCTGAAACCTCCTGACACAGTGTTGCAAAGTCCCAATATCAACCGGCATTTCATGATAATTTTTCTGTTTGGCATCGGGATATCGGGCCTCTGACCATCCAATCAAAAAAAATACCAACGCCAGCATCAGGCTCTTCGACAGCTGATGACTGGCACATAGGCATCTTTTAATTGAGCACCAGCTAGGAAGCTCGTCATTGATGACGTTTAACCCGACATAAACCTGTTTGTATTTTGGCCACAACACCATGGGGTCCAGCAGTAGTCAAACATAGGGGACAATTTGACCCAACGTTCGGTATTTTTCCAGTCTGTGCGAAGTTTCTCAGGGCGTTTTGTGCCCTGCTAGTAATTTGAGTGACAATTCATTCAAATAACAGAGAATCATTTCTCAGATGGATTTTTGCAACACTGCCAGCACTGAAGCGCTCCTGAGATCCCCTTGGAAGCCCCTGAAATGCCCCTGATAGATGATACCTTCTGAAATGCTCGTAAGACCCGCTGGAACTTCCCAGGAACCCCTTGAGACCCCTTAAAGCACCACTTAGGCCCCCTGGAACTCCCTGAGGCCCCCTGTAACGCTCCAGAGACCTCCTAGTACGCTTTAAGACCTAAAGGTACCCCCTGTAACCCACTGGGACTCCTTAAAACGCCCCTGATATCCCCTAAAACTCACTTGAGATCACTTGAAATGCTCCTGAGACCCCCTAGATCTTATCTTGAACCCCGTGTGGTTTATGGGGGTACCTCCATGTGATCCTGGAACCCCTTAAAACTCCCCTGAACCCCCTAAAACGCCCCTGACACTTCCTGAAACTCCCATGGAATATCATGGTACCCACGTTTTAGAGAGAAAATTATCCATTTTTTTTCTATTGATTGCATAACTGGTGCATTTGTAGTTAACTTCAGACTAATTTTAATCAACAAATTTCTCTGTGTGTCCCACAAACAAAGTCCCCTTGAGACACAATTTTCCCAAATCACATCGAACTCACCGCCGGCCGCCCGAAGCAATCGCTCTCCAGATCAAACGAGCACTTCACAAGCGTTTCCGTCAGAAGCCACGGAAAATAAACCGCAAACGCAAGCATGCAGTATCCCGCATCCGAAGATACCCTTACCATCTCCTCCAGGAGAAAAAAAAAAGAAAATCTCGAGAGGAATTTCTACCCTCACGCTGGCTGCTAAGAACCGAAAAAAAAAGAACCAACTCCAATCCTGAGACAACGACGACGACGACCATCCTCCAGCAGAAGATGTGCCACCGAGCGGCAATAACGTGAGGAAAACCGACGTCGGATGACTGGATGGCACTCGAAAGTCGAAAAACTTGAACCTTCTCCTCCAGTAGTGTCTTATTCTTCTACTGCGGAGCAGCACAATCCCGAACCTACGTACGAAAGCTCAGGGCTCAACAACCAGCAAAGCAGTAACGGCGGCGCGTCGAGACTCGAAACTTTTGTCGATCCCCTCGAGAAGGGTTAATGCCGCAGGATGAGGCAATTATGTACACATTTTATAGCTGCCCCCCCCCCCCCCCCCCTCACCCCTCTTGCTGCTCTTGCTGGTGGTGGAGGGGACGCTTTGCTTGACTGCCCTGAACAAGCGACCCGAAAAAGGATTTCTCGCCACTTGATACGAAACGAAGACTTGCTCAAACTGACGCGAATTCTTTTTGGCACCATGCACAAACATAGTAAGCCGCTGCTAGTCGCCGTCCGTCGTCATCGAAGGAATCTGTGCGTTTCTATGACATTTACGGTTACGATTAAGGTCCGCTGAAACGGTATCTTTGTTTGTTTCTTATTCTTATTCTAACAGCAAGGTCAGATCAACCTTATTCTGATCTGATAATGTGGAAAATGTGAAGTTTATAGGTTAAGAAATTAAATTTTGAACTAATCGAAAAGTATTGTAGTAAGAGTAGCATTTACTCATGTAGGACATATCAAGCCTAACTTTACTAAACACCGTTTGTAACATGTGTAAACAAAAAAGAGATTTTCACATGAGGCGCTGAATTTCGTTAAGGACTACTTGTATCACTCATCTTTGGGATGATTTGTGAAAAAATACCCGGATGTTCCACGTTTCTGAAATGCTAAATGTATGAGTTGCTATGGGAACAGCAAACTTCCCCTTCCATTTTCTCCGTTCAGGGATTTTGAGGTGAACACTTTTACTAAATTTATGCCTCCAAGCCTATGAGCGTGGCACAAATTTCCCAAATGAAGTAGAACGTGCCTCTGGTTCGGACATACTGATGAACGCGACACGATGGAATCGAATATTAACTCCCCGCCATAAATATGGCTATCTTGAAATTTTTGCCACCATTTTGGATTTTGCACCGCCATCTTGGATATTCTGGTTGCCATATTTGGACCACAGACATCTTCCTCATGAGAAATATACCTATCTTGCATGGTTTTAGAGCCTCAAACTCCATAAGCAGCCACAATCTTGAATTTTGGAGTCGCCATCTTGGATTTTCGGCCGCCATTTTGGAACTGAGACCACCATCTTTGATATTCTGATGACAAAGTTTGAACTCCAAAGCGTCGACTATATGTTACTCGGCGGCGACATGAAGAGCCATTTTTAGTCGGCGGTGGCGGCGGCGTGACCAAAATTTGACCATAATGGCAACATTGGCAAAGCAAAGAAGTTGTCACTACGCTCTAGAATTAGTAGTCTGAGCCAAAATAATTACAAGAGGAATTTCAGGAGAAATCCACGAAGGAATTTCAGGAGAAATTCTCGAAAGAACTTTAGGGGGAATCCCCAAAGGAATCTCCAAAAAAAAATCTAGGACAAATCTCAGAAGAAATTTCAGGAGAAATCCCTGCAGGAATTCCAGAGGGAAAAGCCGAAGGAATTCCGTGAGGAATCTCCGAAGGCATTCCAAGCGGAATCCTCAAAGGTTTTTCAAGAGGAAACCACGAAGGAATTCTAAGAGAAATAGGAAGTCCAGGAGGAACCTCCGAGGAAATTCGAGAAGAAATCCCTGAAGGAATTCTTGGAACAATCCCCGAATTCCAGAAAGAATTTCCAAAGGAATTCAAGGAGAAATCACCGAAAAAAGTAAGGACAAAATCCGAAAGGAATTCCATGAGCAATTTCTGAAGGAATTTCAGGATGATTCTCCGGATGAATTCTAAGAGGAATCGCAAAAGGAATTCCAGGAGGAATCCACGAAGGAATGTCAAGACGAATCCCCGGAAGAATTTCAAGGAGGAACCATCAAAAATATCCAGGAGAAATCCACGAAGAAATTCCATGAGAAACCCCTGGATGAATTTCAAGAGGAATTCCCAAAGGAAGTTTAGGTGAAATCCCCGGAGTATTTTAGGAGGAATATCAAAAGGCATTTTAGGAGAAATGACCGAAGGAATTCCAGGAAAAATCATCGTAGGAATTCCATGAGGAACCTCTGAAATAATTGTAGGAGGAATCCCCGCAGGAATTCCAAGAGGAAATACCCAAAAGACTTCTAAAGGGAAATCCCCAAAAGAATTCCAGTGGGAATTTCCAAGGAAATTGAAGAAAGAATCCCCAAAGGAATTCTAGGATGAATCAACAAAACATATCCAGAGGAATCACCGAAGGAATCCAAGAGAAATTCCCGAAACAATTCCTGTAGAAATTCCCGAAGGAATCCTAATCACATAAAGGAATTCCAAGGGCAAGCCCTGAAGTAATTCTAGGAGGAATCCCCGGAGGAATTCCATGAGGAATGTCTGAAGAAATTCCAGGAGAAATTCCCGCAAAATTTTCAGGAGGAATTCTCGACTAAATATCAGGAGGAATCCCAGAAGATATTTCAGGAGGAGTTCTCGAAGGAAGATCCCCGAATGAACTTTAGGAGAAATTCCCAAAGGATTCCCAAAACGAATTCCCGAAAGAATTAAAGAAGGAACCTCCGGAAGAATTCCAGGAGAAACTCCCGAAGGAATTCTAAGAGGAATCTTCGAATTAATTGCAGGAGAGATACCCGAAGCAGTTACAGAAGAAATCTCTGCAGGCATCCCAGGGGGAAACCTCTGGAAGAATTCTGGGAGGAATCACCGAAGCGGAAAACTCGAAGGATTTTCGAGAGGAAATCCCGATGCAATTCCAAGAGGAATCCCCATTAGAAGTCCAGGAGAAATCCTCCGGAGGAATTCCAGGAGAAACCCACGACAGAATATCAAGAGAAATCAACGAATGAATTTCAGGAGGAATCTATGGAGGAAGTCCAGAAGGAATCCCCGCAGGAAGTGCGGGAGGGATCCCCGAAGGAACACCACTTCCTTCAAGGGCTCGCCTGGACTTTCTTCAAGGAGGCTTGAAGAAAGTCCAGGCGAGCCCTTGAAGGAAGTGCAGGAGGAATTCTCGAAGGAATTCCGGTAGAAACCTGTTAGGGATTTCCAGGCGGAGCGGAATCCTTGAAGGTTTTTCAGCGGAATCTCCCAAAAAACAAATCATTCCGGATAGGGGGAAGGATTTGCAGGAGGTATCCCCTAAAGAATTCCTCGAGGAATTCCAGAAGGAAATCCTGGAAAGATACTTTACAAAATCTATGAAGGATTCCTCAAGAATATCCTGGAGATATGCCTGATTATATTTCTCAGGAATTTATTGAAAGAACTCCTACGAGATTCCCTGAAAAAACTCCTGTTGGAACTCCTGAATGAGCTTCTGGAGAAATCTTTGATGTAACTCCTGGAGGCATCCGTGAGTCCTCCTGAAAAAATCTCAATCTCAATCTACAATCTGAAAGAACCCTAGGAGCGATCCCTGGAAGAGCTTCTGAAGGAATCCCTAAAGGAACTTCTCGAGAATCCCCTGAGGATATTTTAGAAGGCACTCTTATATTGTAATTCCTGAATAAACTTAACTGAGAATCCCTGAATTATCCCGGAGGTATCCTTAGATTCTCTTATAAGATTCTTTGAAGAAACTCCTGGCGAGATTTTTGAAGGAACTTCTGTAGGAATCCCTGATGAAATTCTGGAGGAATCTCTGTAGAAACATCTGCAAGAATCCCTGAAACTCCTGGAGGAATCTTCGAAGGACTCCTGGACTAACTGCTGTAAGAACCTCCTGCAGGGATTCCTGAAAATATTTCTTACGGAGTTCTTGATGGATCTCCGGGAAGCATTTCTTCAGGAATCCTGGAAGAATCTTTGAAGGGACTTCTGGAAGGATACCTGAGTGAACTCCTGTTGAAATAGCTTAGGGAACTTCTGAAAGAATATCTCATGAACACCTAGAGGTACCCCTGAATCCTCCAGGAGCTATTAGGGTCATCCCTGAACCAACTCCTGGAAAGATCACTGGAAAAAACTTCTGGTGCAATCCTTGAAAGAACTCCTGTGAGAATCTCTGAGAAATTTTCATTACAGGAATCCCCGAAGGGGTTTCAGCAGGCATTTTTTAAATAAATTCCAGGAGGAACCCTTGATGAAACTCCCGGAGTGTTCCCTGAAGGATCTCCTTGAGCGATCCCTACAGAACGTCAGGAGAAATGCCTTGTTGAAATTTCAGAGCAATTCCTGAGAAATCACCTGGATGATTCTCTGAGGATACTCCTGAACTAGTTCCCAAAAAAAAACTCCTGTAGGAATTCCTGAAGGAACTCTCAGACTAATCTCTGAAGGACCTCCTATGGGAATCTCTGAAGGGAAGGATCTTCTGGATGAATCTCTGATGTATCTCTATGCATTCCTAAATCCTACTAAACAAATACTGAAGGAACTACTGGAGTTTTCCCTGAAAGTACTTTTGTCGAGATTAATATCATAAGGGCATAACTTTGATTATTAATTTTTATTGATATCCCCTAATAAGATTAAGTGTCAGGCCATTTGGCTGAAGGCCATTAGGCCGAATGGTCACTGGGTTTTATTTTTGCCGTTACGTCCCCACTGAGACAAAACCTGCTTCTCAGCTTTCATGGATTTATTTAGAAATTTTCTACGGAGATTTGTTTAGAAATTCTTTTTATTCTATAAATTTCACAAAGAATTTTTTCAAAGCATCTTTCATGATTTACTTTTGAAACTCCTCCACTTTTTTCCATAAAAAATATTCATGAATTTAAGTAGCAATTCCTCTAGGGATTCTTACAAATATGCTTTCAGAAATATCATTAGACATTTATTCTGAAATTTCTCCAGAGATTCCTAAAATAAAAATTTCTGCGATGCCTTCATAAACTATTTTTCAGAAAACGTTTCAAAAGTTCCTTCGAAAATATAAACTGGGGTTACTTTGGAAAATCTTCCAAGGATTTCACCAAAAAATCTTACAGCAATTTCTATCGAAATTCCACTAGTGATTTTTTCAGAAGTTTCAGAAAGAGTTGTGTATGATTTTTCTAGAAATTCTGTAGAAACTACCCTGGCGGTGCCTTCAGAAAATCTCCCATGGCTTTTATTATAAATTCGAGTAGTAATTTCTTCTAAAATATCTACAGATTTTCCTCCAGAGGTTTCTTTACAAATTTATCCATAACTTTGAAAAAAAAAACTTCCAAAGATTTTTCGATAATTCTTTCATGGACCCTTGCTGAAATCCGTCCAAGGATTTTTTTGAAAAAATCTTTCACGAGTTCCAATTTTTTTTTTTTTTTTGAAAACTGTTAATAGATTTACTTAAAAAATTCACCCAGGAAATCCGAGGGAAATCCAGCCAGAATTTTTTTCACAAAATCTTCTAGGGCTTCCTTTAGATTTTAGAATGTCATTTTGAAACTTCTCCAAGTACTTTGTAAGAAAGTCTTGCTTAGATAGCATCCAAAAATGTTGCATGAGTTCAAAAAATCTTGCATTATCCCAGAAATTCAGCTACGAATTTCTTCGGATTGCTTTAATAGAGATTCCATCAGATATTTTTCAAAGCATTCATCTAGAAAACCTTCCATGAAGTTTTTCAACAAAAAAATCCATGAATTTTGTTTAGAATATTATTCAAATTTTGAAGAAGTTTTGAGTTTCTGATTCTCAATGTATTAGAATCAGAAACTTAAAACTTCTTCAAAATTTTTTTAGAAGCTTTCTAAAGAACTGCCTCCAAGGATTGCTTTAGGAATTCTACAAGAGATATAAAGAAAATTCCTTAAATTTATTCACATTCCTTTAGATAGTGCTTCTAGACATTTCTCTTCCAGAAATTGCTCCATGGATTTCTTAAGAAAGTCTTAGGAAATCCTCCAAGAATTACTTCAGAAATTATTCTACAGATTCATTAAAAAAATGTTTAAGATTTTTATTTTGGGCATTTCTCCAGTTTTTTTTTTCAAAAATATCTCAAGAGGTTTTGTTGGCTATTCCACCCGAAATTTATTTAGAATGCTCTTAAGATTTTTCTTAAATTCCGTCTGAAATTTCTTCAGCGATACTTTCGGAATTATCTTTAGATACTTGTTCAATGTTATTAGAATTACTTCAGAAATTTCGGCACGGATTTCTTCAAAAGTTGTTCCCTTTTAGAATTTGTTCCAGCAGTTCCTCATAAAAGATCCTCCAGGGACGCTGAAATCGGGGAAACTTGACTAACTATCTCTGATTCTACCATGACAGCACTGGAAATAATTTATCACACATCATACCAGTAATCAGCCGAAACATTACAATGATCTTTTTATGGAATTTGCTAAAAATTTTGATTTCAATCAGCAGGCATCTACCAAAAAATCTCAGGAATATAATACAATTTTCGGTGAGGAAGTTATTAGAAATGTTGAAAAAAGATTGTTAGAAAATTTTGAGGGAAGATCTGGTAAATGAGCAGTTTGCATGCATCCGCCAAAAATGTTGTCATTTCTCTACCTGATAGTTTGATGTAGCAGGGTGGGTTAAAATTCCTGAATTCCTTCGGTAGTCAACATAGAGTTGCTAACTCATGACAAAAGACTGGCTACTCCACGAACTTAAGTCCGGTCATCAGTTCATTTAACTCCCTTAGGCTACCCCTCCGTGTGTATGTGTGAATGATTCTGCAGTCATAGGTAATCCTTGCGCTGATGGTGGGTACACTTTTATCATCATCATCATCATCATCCGCCAAAAATGTTGTCATTTCTAAGGGATCTGTAAAAAATATCGCGCGAAAATCACTCCGTATACTCCGTTTATCGTGATCATCGACAAAGCCAGGGATATTTAAAAAAATGAAGTCAGAAAAGGAAGTATGAGATTAAGGTATATATAGAACTAAGTATATCGTGAGGTATGCTTTGGCGCTAACTTGGGGGCTCCACAAAACAATTTATTGATATGAAGTGCTCCGCGTGTCAAAAGGTTGAAACCCCCTGCATTATAAGTCATCATGATACAAACTGCAAGATTTAAACTGATTGAAAAAAAAAATACCATTGAAAAATGTACATAAAATCGAGGGTCCACTAAATCGAGGTTTACCTGTATGGCCAGTTCCAGCGGTGCATGCCCAGATCACTAAATCGGCCATAACTCCGGAATGCCTCGACAGTTCCAAACCATATTCAATAGCAAATAATGCGGTAAAATTCCGGTTCGATTCGTGCTAAAATTCTTAAAATCGGCTGACGGGAAATGCCTTAAAAGTTAGTAACCTTTTTGTTCACAGACATACATACACACATACGGACATTTACTCAATTCGTCGCATTGAGTTGAATGATATGTATGACTTGATCCTTCGAGCCTTCTGTCGAAAATTCGTTATTGAATGAAGCCTTTCAGTACGCTTTAGTGTACGAAAAAGGCAAAAAGGAACAGGGACATTATCTTGGTAAGACCTAATCTGTTTAATTAAACAAATCAGTCAATATAGTTCTGATGGTAAAGGGAAAATGACGGTGACTAAACAGAGTACACGCTGATTCGATCGACGATTTTCTTGCCATTGATAGTGACATAGCGCCATGGGCGTAGACACGATTCCTTCACATTTTTTTTTACAGATCCTTATACAAGGATGCAACGGCGAATTCCTGCAGCAATTTTTACATTGATTCATTTAGTGATTCCATCATGGATTCCTACAGAGAATTCTTCTAGAGTTCCTCTAGAGATTTCACCAGGCATTCCTCCGAGAATTTCCTCTAGGATATCTTTAGAGCTTCTTCCAGTGAGTGTTCCAGTCCTTTTTTTTAGGATTCCTTAAGTATTTTCACCAAAGATCCTTTTAGGTATTTCTGCACTGGTTTCTCCATATATTTTTTCAAGAATCCCGCTAAAGATTGCTCCAATAATTCCATTTGGAATTATTTGATATATTTCTGTAGGAATTTCCTCAAGGATTTTTTTTTTCAGATAATTTTACAAGAAATTATTCAAAACTTAATTCTGGAATTTAAGGAAATTTGTACAAAAAATCTAGAGGAGTCCATCCAAAGATTCCTTCAATAATCCAGAAATTACTGCAGATATGGATTCTTTCAGATTTTCTCTAGGAATTTCTACAGAAATTCTTCGTTAAGAAAGCTCTCCTAGGATTTCTTTATGAATTTCTCATGATATTGCTTTCGGGATGTTCAAGGAACTGCTTCAGCAATTCCTCCAGAGATTCACTCGAGAATTCCTTCTGTATTTTTGCAGGAAAAACTTCAGAGATTATTCTAAAAAATCTTCCAAAGATTTCCCTAGGAACTCTTCTTGAAATTTCTTCAGGAATTCCTACAGGAACTGTTTCGGGATTCGCTTAGGAATTTCTCTTGAGATTGCTTCCGGGATACTTCCTGGGGTTTCTACAGAAATTCGTCAAGGGATTTTTTAAGGAACTGTTATAGGGATATGCCTAAAGGAGTTCCTTCGCAAACTCTTCTTAGGATTCCTTAGAATACCTCTGTGCTTTCTTCAGTTCCTCCTCTTAGGAATTCTTTAGAAACTTCTCCTGGGATTCCCTCATGAATTCTTCCTGAGATTCCTCCAGGGGTTCCACTAAAAATAACTCTAGGAATTCCTCCACGAGTTTAAAAATTCTTCCAGGAATTCCTCTGGGAGTTTTTGCAGGGATTCCTCTGAAAATTCCTCCAGGAATTTCAATAGACATTCCTCCAGAAGTTCCTACAGGCAGTCCTCCAGAAATATGTATCTTCAGGGGTTCCTCAAAGAATTCCTCCAGTGATTCCTATTGGAATTGCTCCAGTGAATCTTCAAGAAATTCCTCCAGGGATTTCTCTAGGGATTTCTCTTGGAATTCTTCCAGGGATTCTTCCAGGAATTTCTCCATGGAGAGTAATTTCTACAAGAATTACTCTACGGATTCTTCCGAGAATTTATGCAGGGTTTACTCCAGCCCCAGCCAACAAATTGATTCACATAACTCTGCTACAATTATGCTAAGTGAACTCTTATCCGTCCAAAACACATTGTATAAGATGCACCAAATATGCTCTATTCGCACAAATTTGGAGGCCATATACGTACGTTTTCAGAAAACCACTTTAAGTTATACAACTTCGGACGAATGCATTTGGCATGTAATATAACTTCTTTTTATAACTTTGCTTTGCAATATAAACGATTTCATTTTCACATCTTCAAATATAAAAAAGAAGGTAACAAGCCTAGATTTCCCTATTTGCGGCTCATTGATCAGATACCCTACCACTGTATCAATCACTGACTGTTGTAGAAGGTGAAATTTCAGCAAATATAAATCATTAGAAGGCTGGTGAGCATTCATCCACAAGTACAAGTATTGGATGAAAAAAATGTTGCACTTAAACCCTGCCAACAAATTGGTTGGCATTACTCTTTCGCAACTGAGTTAAATGAATATTTATTCGTTCAAAATGAATTGCTTTAAATGCTCAGATTTGCTATATCAGTACACACTTTGGAGGTCATCTGCGTACATATTGACAATACCATTTTGATATACAATTCTTGACGAATTCATTCTGCGTTTTATATAACTTAGTCTGACCCTTTATGATTTCTCATTTACAAACAATAAAATAACAACAAGTCGTGTCAGTCTCTTTGCTGAAAGTGTGAAGTCCAACAAAAATATTTGTGAAACTACAAGTAAAGTGTGAAATAGATTTCGTAAATTGGTGAAATTCTTTAATTATGCTGATATCAGGTTGTGCAGCAGCATCTGAATGGTTTTTGTTTGTTGAACGAGAGAAACATTAACTAAGAACAGCGCAGCTGCTGATCCGCGAGACGGCTGAACTGGTACTTCTACAGTGCTGCCCTTGGAGCTGCCAGTAGGACATTGAGGTAGGTGATTCTAATACAATTCTTCTGCATCTGTAACTATTTGAGTTGAACGATGCGTTTAGCGAAATATTTCGAAAATCATCTCAATTTTAATCATCCACTGGCTCTCCAACTAGATTCCCTAACCGTGTGATTTAATTTTTACAAATATGCCCTCATATGCAATCTCGCATTTAAGATTATAATGGAGTCGCAACAAGTGCATCTGAAGTTGTTAAAGAATGTCAACTTGAAGTTATATAATTGTTAACGCAAATTTGAAATCATTAATACTGCCAAATGAAATCGGATAAAATTGTGGGCTTCGTATACGATTTCACCTAATTTGTTTTTGCATCTTATATAATTCTAACTTAATTTGCTCATCAATATAACTTGAGACAAACATCGTTATATGACTTCTGGTTTGCTGGGGCAATTCCCATAAAGATTTCTCCAGGAATTTTTCTACACATTCCTTCAGGAATTCCTACAGCATGTCTCCAGGGATTCCTCTAGGAATTGCTCCAGGCATTCTAAAGGAATTCCTATAATGAATACTTGAGAGATTGCTCTATGGATTCCTCCAGAGATTTCTCAAGGCTTGCCTCCAGGAATTCCACCATGAAATCCTCCAGGAATTTCCCCAGTGACTTCTTGTCCCTCCATTAATTGATCAAGGAAGCCTCTAAGAGCTCCTCTAGAAGCTCCTCCAGGGACTCCTGCAGGAGTTTCTCCAAGCTTTCCTCCAGGAATTACCCCAAGAATTTCTTCAGGAATTCATCCAGGGATATCTTCAGGAATTGTTTAAGGAAGTCCTCGAGGAATTCCTTCAGAAATTCGTACAGTAATTCCTCCAGGAGTTTCTTCAGAAAATCCTCCAGGATTTTTTTCAGGGATTACTCCAGAGACTTCACCAAGGATTCCTCCACAGATTCCTCCAAGAATTACTTCAGAGATTCCTCCTGGAAATCCTTTAGAAATTCCTCTAGGAATTCATCCAGAGATTGCTCCAGGAATTCATCCAGGAATTTCTCCAGAGATTCCTCCAGGGTCTACTTTTCAAATTCCTCAGAGGATTCCACCGGGCATTTGTCCAGAGATTCCTCCAGTAACTTCTTCAGAAATTCCTCCGTGGATTTTATAAAGAATCCTCAAAGGATTCCTCCAGAAATTTCTCTAGGAATTCATCGAAAGATTAATTCAGAATTTTCTCCAGGGATTCCTCTCGGAATTTCTTTAGAGAATCTTCCTGGAATTCCTCCAGGAATCCATCCAAGGATTCCTCCAGGTATACTTTCAGAAATTCCTCAGGGATTTGTCCAGAAATTCCTGCTGGGATTCCTCCAAGGATTCTTACAGAGATTTCTCCAAGAATTGCTTTCTTTCAGAAATGCCTCCAATGATTTCTCCAGGAATTCATCCAGAAATTCCTCTAGGAATTCCTCAAGAAATTTCTCCAGGAATTCCTCTCAGAACTCCTCTAGAGATTCCTCTAGGAATTCTTCCAGATATTGCTACAGGGGTTCATCCAGTATTTTCTCCAGGAAATCCTACACGTCGTCCTTAAAAAATACCACCAGGGACTAATCCAAGAATTTCTTTAGGGATTTCTCCAGGACTTCCTCCAGGGATTCCTCCACGGTCTCCTCTTTGAATTCCTCAAGGCATTCCTGCCGAAATTCCTCCAACAATATCTTTAGGAATTGTTTCAGTGATTCATCCAGGAATTTCTCCTGGTAATATTTTTAGAAATGGCTCTCGGAATCCCTTCAAAAATTTATCGAGGGGTTCCTCCAGAAATTTCATCTTTTCTTTAAAAATCTTTCCATCATCTTTACCAGGGATGCACCCAACAATTTCTCCAAAATTACCTGAGGATTTTTTTTTTCAGGATTCTTTTAGATAGTTTTAAAGGAATGCATACAGGAACCAGGAATTATCTCCAAAAAATCTTTTAGGAGTTCACCCACGGATTTGTTCAAGAATCCATCCATGAGTTTCTTCAAGAATACCATCTGCAGCTCATGCAAAGGAATTCCTTCAGAAATTCGTCCTGCGACTAATAGGGTGTTGGTTCCCTTATTAAGCTTATGGCTCCCATTTTCATCCTACGAAAAACAAAGGATTGAAGCGTTGTTTGTTTTGTTTCTTATTTTTGTATTTTTTTGTTAGAAGTGAGCAAGCATGAAAACAAAAAGAACGGAATCAATCGGTGCCGTAATCGCTTGTTTTCGAATAGGATGAATATGGGAGCGTGAGATTACTGATGGCACACATACCCTATATCCTGTTATTCTTCTTTTTTTTTTCAAGATATCCTTCAATACGTTATCCATTGATTTTTTCAAGAACTCCTCCAGAAATACCTCTAGGAGTTTATTCTGGGATGTTTCAAAGGTGTTTCTTTAGAAAGTCTTTCAGAGATTCTTCCAAAAATTAATAAGGGACCCCTTCAGAAATTCCCCCGGGAATGACTTAAGGGTTTCCTCCAACGATTGTTTTAGGGCTTATCCTATGATTTCTTCAGGAATTTCATCAGAGATCTCCTTCCGAATTTCGTGTAAGAATTTCTGATGAAACTCATCTTGGAATTGCTAAAATGTCTAAATATTTTCCAGGGATTGCTTCCGGAATCCCTCCAGCATTTTCTTCAGGAGTTTATTAAGGGATTCCATATTCCTAAAATAAGGCCTTACTCTTAAAATAAGTCTTTCAGGGATTATTTCACACATTTCAAATAAGATTCACAGCAGCGCAAGATTTGGTTGCCCGGAAGTCACTGTTGCTTAATTTAAACAAATGAGATCTAACATGCTGGAAGCGCTTCCACACATTTCACCAGGGAATCCTTAAGGAATTCACCTAGGGAAGACTGTTTCGGAATTCTCCCAGGGTTTCCTCCCGGAATTTCCCATGAATTTCTCCCGGAATTCCTTCTTGAATTACTTCAGACAATTCTTTTTGAATACATTCCAGCGATTTCAGGTGAATTCAGGTGAATTCCAGGGTTTTTCCTAGAACTCCATTCTGTAAATACCACCAGAAAATTATTCAAGACTATCTCCAGATATTCGTACTGGGATGCCTCGAGGGTTTCGTACAGTGATATTTTCTAGGCTTTTACTAGAATACCTTTAAAAATTCTTTTCGATTCTTCCGGATTTTTCCGTTGGCAAGCTTACTTACTAACTTAAAATGCTAATATCTATCAAATTTGATTTGGTAAAACGCAATATTTTGCATGCGTCATTAATTAAGATGTTAATTGGCCAATTTACCCTTTGATTGCTTAAAAAAAAATACTATGTATTATGTTTAATGGCTTGCGATAAAAAAAACCAAAATCACATATTTTGCACATAAATTAAGGTATAGATCCAAATTGTGACGTGCTGAGGTGAATCTGAACCCGGATTCGAATTCAGCGGCCCAAATTCTGTCAGAGACACATAAGTTTGCTCTTGAAACAAAAAAAAAATGTTGCGCTGTGTTATAGACATTACTTCAGCAGCAACTGCTGTTTTCGAAATCTCACTCAAAAACTCATTACATTCCGACCCGCCCAATTCCGATAATTGCCCGAATTGATTTTCCAACGCCATTGAATAATGCAACCGAGTGCATACCTCCGCACGAGGAGGAGTCCTTCAAATGACGACAACTTGGCTGCCTCTGCCGCCAGGGCATGTCATCTGCACTCATTAAAAATATAATAATTCATTAATCCAGCCGACCGAATACCGGTCACCAGCAGCAGCAGCAGCACAAAATCAATCAACCCGATTAGATTCATTTCGGATGCAAAAATAGACATTGACACTAATTCCGCAAAATGGAAGGCTGCCGCTGCCGCTGTCGGTGTCGTTGCATGATGAGTAGCAGCAGCATGAACCAAAAAGAAAGAGGCCATAAAATTACCTCTTAAATTTAGCGAAGCGAAATGTTTCCGAACCGGATCGTTGCCATCGAAGCACGTGACGCGCCGACGAAGATCGAAGCAAGCGGTGACGATTATCTAAATTATTCCCGAAATTGCTTTAAGGTCGTTTTGACGTAATAATGGGACACCAGCGAAGGAAGAAGCGGCGACATAAAAAGTGCCAAACCGCACCATCGCACAGTGGCTGATTTCGTCATTTTAGCGCGCTTAATTAATAACTTTTTTACTATGAAGTTTAGCGTCCTGGTGTCTTCGGGAAAGTTTTTCACTATAATAAGGAGCTTCTTTTGAGCTTCTGTGAAAAATGATCAATCCCCCTAAAAGTGAGATAGAAAATTTATTTTTTGAATTTTTCAAGATACGAGGTTGGTGTCTTCACAAAAGTTGTAGAAAATGTTGTTTTGAGCAACTTTGCCGAAGACACCAAGTTTGTAATCCCGTTACTTGTCAAGATACGTTACGTTTTCTTTCATCAGCCCCTTGAAAAAGGTTTTTGCGCAATAACTTCATAAAAATTGATTCTACAATTTTCTCATGTTCTACAAAGTTATAGATAATAGAAAAACACACAACTTTGCCGAACATGATATCCCGCTAATTCTAAAATTAAAATAGTTATAACGGTTTTTATAGTTTTTTGGTCCATATTTCAAGCATATATAACTTAGCTATAGGCAATTATATGCAAATTTCCTTTTACGCATGTGAAAGTACATGTAATTGCCTCTCTTAGAAAGCCAAAATCATCAAACTGTAAGAAACTGTAAGATGGTTTTTGTATAGAAACTTACATCCATCTATGTTACTATTATATGGGATTTATATATATTTTCAACATATTTATTTGACAGTTCATGTCAGCTTGCATTTTTATTGTTATTGTAAGTGTGTGTTAATATAAAGAAAGGTTTGTGGTGCATTTTGGTTCATTCGTGAAGTACGTTACATAAAAACTTACCATCTAATTCTTTTGTCTTACTAACGCAAGTGCTCCACGTAGTCCACGAAAAGAGCGAATGAAGCGCCATTTCTTAAGAAATTTCAAACATGCGCGTGTCATATTCTGTCAACGCTCTCACTAGTACATATCTATGTCTACATTGGTTATAGTAAATTATAAATCTTATTGCACTTCAAAGAAAGCTGCTGTTAAATCGTGATCCGACGAAAGAAGTTTCACTTTATGCGTTTTTTTCGTGCACTACGTGGAGCATTGTGAGTTAGTAAGAAAATAGAAGTAGTTGGTGAGTTTTTATGTAACGTACTTCATGAATGATCCAGAATACACAACAAACCTTTCTTTATATTAACACGCACTTACAATAACAATAAAAATGCAAGCTGACATGAACTGTCAAATAAATATGTTGAAAATATATATAAATCCCATATAAGAGTAACATAGATGGATGTAAGTTTCTATACAAAAACCATCTTACAGTTTCTTACAGTTTGATGATTTTGGCTTTCTAAGAGAGGCAATTACATGTACTTTCACATGCGTAAAAGGAAATTTGCATATAATTGCCTATAGCTAAGTTATATATGCTTGAAATATGGCCCAAAAAACTATAAAAACCGTTATAACTATTTTAATTTTGGAATTAGCGGGATGTCATGTTCGGCAAAGTTATGTGTTTTACTATTATCTACAACTTTGTAGAACATGAGAAAAATGTAGAATCAATATTTAGAAAGTTATTGCGCAAAAACCTTTTTCAAGGGGCTGATGAAAGAAAACGTAACGTATCTTGAAAAGTAACGGAGTTACAAACTTGGTGTCTTCGGCAAAGTTGCTCCAAACTACATTTTCTACAACTTTTGTGAAGACACCAACCTCGTATCTTGAAAAATTCAAAAAATAAATTTTCTATCTCACTTTTAGGGGGATTGATCATTTTTCACAGAAGCTCAAAAGAAGCTCCTTATTATAGTGAAAAACTTTCCCGAAGACACCAGGACGCTAAACTTCATAGTAAAAAAGTTATTAATTAAGCGCGCTAAAATGACGAAATCAGCCACTGTGCATCGGCGACACTGACTGGCTGCCGGAATCCACTCCACACGGGCCCGTCTTGTTCGCATTGAAAATCGATTCATTTTCCCCGACTTGAACATGACAACAACCGAGCAAGCATAAGGTTTCTTACTACTCTTCACCATGCTCCCCCATCCGAATCGCAGCAACCCTCCGCTCCGTTCCTCCCTCTAGCCACCAATCGAAGGAGCCGCATGGTCGCCCGCTCTCTGCCTCGCACAGCCTACTGTGTGACTCACAACGTCGTCGACGACGACGACGACCTCGAAGTTATCGAATGTCGTAGATTTTCATAGCCCCAACAAATCAGCGCCCGAAAAAGAAAGGCAAAATACAACAACCCGAATGGAAACACAGGAAGGTTGATTTTATTAGCGTTTCCCGTTTTAAAGCATCTCCCCATATCCACTCGAGTTGGATTGGCAATTTCCAGCCCATCGCCGGTCGTCGGAAAGATGTTTCCCCGTACCGACCAACCGACTGCCGAAGGACACACAGTAGGCGAACGCGAACGACGAACGAGTCGAGAATGGCATCTGCTGGCTGACTGACACTGCGTTTGACATTGCTGGCTGACGCGTGCTCGCGCTCTTGCTTGGTTTCCCTTCGGGCTCTTGCTCTTAAAATTTGGTGTTTTCCTTTCGGGCAAAACATCACTGGTACTGCTAGCGCTACGGCCTACTACGATGCGGTGGTTTGAGTGTGTATAAGCTAGTACACATTACCGAATGTACATATGTACCTACCTCTCTGACGTAGTAGGCAGGCGAAAACATTGCAAACACGTACATAAAAAGTGCGTGATTCCGGTGTTTACACTTTGATGATCTGATTTCAGGGCGTTTCAGGAGGTTTCAGAGGAATTTTGAGGAGCCTCACAGGCTCTCTGATGAGCTTAACGGGAGTTTTAGAGGTGTTTCTGAGTCGTTTCAGAGGGTCTCGGAGGGGTTTCCGAGGCGTTTCAATTCAGCTCAGAGCGTTTCAAAAGGTTTCAGCGGGGCTTTAGCAAGCTCAACAGGCTCTCAGGTCAGTTTCACGAGAGTTTCAGAAGCGTTCAAGGCATTTAAATGCGTTTCAGGGTGTTTCATGACATGGTCAGAGGGAATTTGGAGTTCATCACAGGCTCAGGGGTTCTATGGGGTTTCGTAGGTGAAGTTTCACGGGAGCTTCAGGAAAATTACAAAGCCTTTTCAAGGTGTTTCAGGAGGTTCCATGAGGTTTCTGAGGGTTTTAGAGGGCTTCGTCACGGACTCAGGTGAGCTTCGCAAGGGTTTCACAGGCATGTCATGTCATTTCAGAAGAGTTCATATGGGTTTTACAGGTCTTTACAGACTCTTAGTTAAGATTCAGAGGAGTTTCAAAGGGCTGTTAAGGTGGATTCCACTGTGGTACCCGGGGGGTTTCAAATACGTTTCAGAGAACTTCATGTGAATTTTAAGGGGGTTTCAGAGGAGTATAGGGGACTTCACGGACTCTCAAGTGAGTTCCATGGGGATTTCAGGGAACTTAAGAGACTTTTCAAAGCGTAGCACAGCGTTTTAGGGAAATCCAATAGGTTTCTTAGGGATTTAACCCGTATCGGCCTGAATCAGCGTAAACCAACTGAAAATCTCGCCGTTCAGCGAATATTCAACAAAATTTCAATATATTTGCTTTTTTCGTACCGTAATCCGGGGTCAAATTGATCACTTTAAAGCAACTTTCTTCTAAAACCGAATAACGCGTCTAAAATCTTACAACTAGTGAATTTAATACTTTAAATGCAAAATAAAATTTTAAAATTTCCCCTTAAACGCCTAAAGGTAGGCAATTTCATTTGAAATAAGTGATTTCTATTACAATAAATGACTATTTCTTCATAAAATGCACTTTTTATAATAATTTCATGTTCTGATTAGCTGCACAACATCCCAACCAAGGCTCCACAAAAATGTTAAAACAGAGAATTCACGGGAAGTCCTATTAGCAACTGATTGTTTAGCAGCCATGATTTCAGCTAAATGAGAAATACATTACAAATTCCTTGAAAAATAAGGCAAAACTAACTTTTTTCTAAAAAATAAAAGTCTACAATCATCTCTAGACATCTACGAATCAGATGACGTAAAAAGTTTAAGATCATTACGACGCTTAAGAGTTCCTAGTATGGAATTAAAAAGTAGTACCTGAGTGCTCAATTTCACCCCGCTGATCAATTTGACCCCGGTTTACGGTACACTCAAGTGTACTGAAAGGCTATATGTTCACCCAAAAAACGAGTATTCGATAGAAGGCTCGAAGGGTCAAGTTACATATATTAATCAACACAGTTCGACGAATTGAGATGATGTATGTATGTGTGTAACTGTGTACAAAAAGGTCACTCACTTTTAAGGCACTTTCCTGTGGCCAATTTTTCGGATTTTAGCACGAATCGAACCGGAATTTTACCGAATTATTTGCTATTAAGAATGGTCCGAATCGGTCAAGGTGTTCCGGAGTTATGGCCATTTCAGTGATCCGGACCAGCTCCGGTAGAACTGGCTGTATATAAAATGGAACTAAGACCCATCATGCGACGCATCAGATTGCGGCGATTTTTGTAACCTTTAGTATGGATGACGAATTTTGAGTGGAAATCAACACTGGAGACCAGCAATTCCACGATGTCAGCTCGAAATTCAAAATGGCGGCAATTCTATAGAGTTTTATGCTTCAAAATCATGCAATATGGGGTATATTTGGTATGGGACAGATATCCGGAGACTAAACGTGGCGACCGAATACCCAAGATGGCGGTCCAAATCCAAGATGGCGGCTCCAAATTCAAGATGGCGGATGTCTAATGGAGTTTCAGGCTCTAAAACCATGCAATAGGGGTATATTTGATATGGGGAAAATGTCCGGAGTTCAAAAATTGCGACCAGAATATCCAATATGGCGGCCTAAAATCCAAACTTTTGGCTCGAAATTCAAGATGGCGGTTATTTAATGGAGTTTCAGGGTTTGAAACCATTCAGTATATTTGGTATGAGGAAGATGACCGGAGTTCAAAAAATGGTGATCATACAATCCAAGATGGCGTCTCAAAATTAAAGAAGGCGGTTTTTTAATGGAGGTAGAGGCTCTAAAATCATGAAGATAACCATACCATTTGGTATAAAGAAGAAGTCCTGAGTCCAAAAATGGCGTCCAGAATATCCAAGATGGCGATCTAAAATCTAATATGGCGTCCCAAAATTCAAGATGGCGGATGTTCAATGGTGTTTATAGCCAATAAATCATTAAATATGGGTATATTTGGTACATGGAATACTAAGAATAGCCAAGATGGCGGTGTAATATCCAAGTTGGTTGCTGTGTGATAGAGTTTTAGGCTCTAAAACCATTCAATCTTGGTATATCTGGTATGGGGAAGACGTCTATATTAAGGCTCAAAAATCAAAAGCCAGATGAACGATATGATTTCTGGTGGCATGAAATGATTTTTGGTTAAACGTTTAAGAGTGCGATACTCATCATCAAGACACAAGAAAGGCGCCATCACCTCTAGGTGGATTAATTAATCTTGTTTTACTTTATACTCCTATACATGTCTAGTTTGTAAAAGTGGACTGAAAACGTCCCTGTAGCTGGAGTTATTTCGGCTTATTCTTAAAATTCCTGCAGTGATTCATTCATGGCTTTCCACATGGATCGCTTCAGACAGTTTCTTAGAATTGTCCCTGTGTTTCCTGCATTCCAGAAGTTTTCACTGCCATTTATTCAGAAATTTCTGGTAGAATCCACCAGGACGTTATTATTATTACCGTCTTTATTTATGACACTTTCAGCCCTAGGCTGTCTCATCTCGAAGGTCACGATGAAATTTTGCTGGGATTCTTCAGGTAATTCGTACTGGAAATTCTCCTGGAATTCTTGGAGAACTCCCAAGAGGAATTCCTCGAGAAATCCTGAAGCTGGAAATGCTAGAAATATCTTCTGATGCTCTAAGAGAAATTCCTAAATGAATCCTTTAAGAAATCTCTGCAGAACCGCAAGAAGAATTTCTATAGGAATCCTTGGAGAAATCTCTGAAGGAATCCATGGAAGAGTCATTTCAAGGATATGTATAGGATGCCTGAGAGAAAGCTCTGTAGTAATTCCAAAAAAAAACATTTTAAAAGAATTTTATCATTTTAAGTGGAGGAATGCCTCCACGAATACCTGATGGTTTTTTTGCTGGGATTGCAGAGAAAACATTTCAAGGATTCCTCCATGAACTCCTCCTATGATTTGATTCGTCTAGGGATTGCTGCAAGAATTTCATCTTGAACCCAAAGGTTTCTCCAATCAATTCTCTTGGAATTCCTATATGGATGTCTGCTGGGGTTCCTCCGAAACTTTTTTCTAGGATTTTTCTAGGATTTCCTCCTGGGTGTCCTCAAGGGAGCCACCTTGAGGAGCTTTCAGACATTTCAACTATGATTCCGTCAGAGATGTCTTCAATGATTTCTCTAGGAATTCTTCTTGAAATACATACAGTCATTACTGCCGGAATTCCTTCAGGAACTCCTACTAGAGGTTTTCCGGGAATTCTTGCTGAGATTTCTCAAGCATTTTCAACAGGAACATATCCAACTATTACTCTTGAGAGTCCTCTACGAGTCCCTGGAGATTCCCCGCAGGTATTAAATGGGAAACCCAGAAAAGAACATCGTGTAGAATTCCTACCAGAAATATCTCAAGGCCTTCCAATATCAGTTTTGGATAAATCCTTGCAGTTGTCAAAAAATAGTTTCAAGCGGATTCCCAGTTGAATCATAGCTGAAAGTCCTGAAAGATCTACATGGTGGCTCCCTTGAGGAAACACAGGAAGAAAACCTTGAGCAGTCCTAGGAGGAATCCTAGGAGGAAGTTTCGGAGGAACCCCAGCAAACATCCACACAGGAATTCCAAGAGAAATGGTTGGAGAAACCATCTGGGTTTGTGCTAGAAATTTCTACTGGGAATCCACTTGAAATTATTTTTTGATAACTGCAAGGATTTATCCAAAACTGATATTGGAAATCCTCTAGATATATCTAGTAGAAATTGTCCACGATGTTCCTCCAGGGACTCGTAGAGAATTCCAGGAAAACCTCTAGTAGGAGCTCCTGAAGGAATTCCGGCAGTAATGACTGTATGTTTTTCAACAGGAATTTCTAGATAAATCATTAAAGACATCTCTGAAAGAATCATAGCTGACATTTCTGACAGATCTACATGGTGGCTCCATTGAGGAAACACAGGAAGAAAACCTTGAGGAATCCTAGGAGCAAGTTTCGAAGGAACCCTCTAGTAGGAAACCTTGTGGAAGTCCGGCAGTAATAAGTGTATGTATTTCATGAGGAATTCCTAGCGAAATCATCAAAGACATCCCTGAAGGAATCATAGCTGAAATTTCAGAAAGATCTTCAAGGTGGCTCCCTTGAGGAAGCCCAGGCGGACATTCTAGAGGAATCCTAGAATGAAATTTCGGAGGAACTAGTAGGGGACCTTAATGAATTCCGGCAGAAATAACTGTTTGTATTTCAAGAGGAATTCCTAGAGAAATCGTTGAAGACATCTCTGAAGGAATAAAAGCAGAAATTTTTGAAAGATCTTTAAGGTGGCTCCCTTGAGGAAACACAGGAAGGAAACCTTGAGCAAACCTAAGAGGAAGTTTCGGAGGAACCCCAGCAGACATCCACACAGAAATTCCAAGAGAAATGGTTGGAGAAACCATTTGGGTTTGTGCTAGAAATTTCTGCTGGGATACCTCCGTGGATTTCTCCAAGGATTCCTACAGAAATGGCTCCGTTGATTCCTTGAGGAATTTCTGCTAGAATTCCTCCAGGAATTCCTCTCGGAATACCTCCAAAACTTCTTGCTGGGATTCCTTCAGAAACTTCCATCAGGGTTTCTCCAAGCATTTCCAGACGCCATTTCTGCAGTTATTGCTCTTATGAGTTATTCATGAATTCCTGGAATACTTCCGGCAAGAATTACATCTTGAATCCCAGCAAGACTTCTTGAAGAATTCTCACCATGAATTCCTGCAGGAATCTCACCTCCATTCCAGAAGCATTTTTAACAAAAATTTGCAAAAAAAAAACTGAAAAAGGTTTCCAAAAAAATATGAAGAAGAATAGCAGGAAGAATCCTTAAAAGAATTATGAAGGAATGCCTGAGAAAAAATCACTGAATAAAATTCTTGTAGAATCCATAGAGAAGCTACAGCAGATATTGCTGGATCTATCCCATCAAAAATAATTCGAGGAATCCCAGCAAGAACTTCTAGATTTAATCCCAGAGGAATACTTGGTTTCATTTCAAGAGGAATTCCAGGAAGAATCCTTGGGAAAATCTCAGAAGGAATTAAATCAGCAACCCAGAAAGAGTAAACCCAGCATTTATGAAGAAATTTCAACAGCAACTTGATGAGAAATCTATTGGAAAAACCTGTAGAAATCACAGAATGAACTTCTGCTGGAATATCAACGAGCAATCCGCGGAGAAATTCCAAGAGCAACTATTGTAAGAATTCATCGAAAAATCTCTGTTGAAACGCTCTTGGAATACCTCCACAAATGGATGATGGATTTTTTCCTAGAAATGCTTGCGTAGATTTATCCAAAGGATTCCTATACAATTCCTCCCTGCAGTTCCTATTGAAATTATCTTTTGATTTATCAAAAGGTTTATCCAAGGATTTCCTCAGGAATTTCGTTTGGAATACTGGCAGTAATTAAGGATTTAGGATTCTTTCAGATATTCCTATTGGGATCTCTTCAAAAATTCTTGCTGGGATTTCTCAAACAATTTCAACCGGGATTTTCAAAGGAAAACCTCTTAGGAATCTTCTAAGTATTCTTGAAACATTCCCATCAGGAATTTACTGAGAAATCACAACAACACATGATGGATTCTTTCAGAAAGTCCTGAATGAATGCCAGCAGCTTTTTCTGAAGCAATCCTAGCAAAAATTTCTGAAGGAATTACAAGTGGATTTCCAGCACGAATTAATGGGCCAAACAAGAACCTGAAGGAATCGTTGTTAAAACTCAGCAAGAAATTTTATAATAGTATCAAGAGGAATCTTGTGGCAATGTTAGCTATAACTACATAAGCTATTCCAACATTTTTTTTGCAGAAAATATAAATTCTATCCAGAAATTGCTTCAAAATTCCTCCCATGATGCAAGGACTACAGGAAATGATTTTGGGATTTCCCCGTTGAGATGCAGGCTTTGTTCCACTTAGAAAAAAAAACAGAAGGAGGTGTATATTATCACAAAGGATAACTCTCTAGAACACACAAAAATCTCAAAAATTCATAGAGAAAAAATATAACGAAAGAACTATTCCCACACAACTTGTACTGTCAATGGCGAAATCTTTCTATTAAAATAAGAAATTTCATAGTCATGTACCTAAACTGTCGGGTTTAGGACAGTTACAGTTAGAGCAAACATAGGATAAATAGCGGACAACTCCTGAGGAAGACACCAACCCCGTGTCGAAACGTCGAGCAAATAAAGAACGTCGTTTGTACAATCAATGACTGCGAAGCCAAACATAGTTAACTTTAAATTTATTTTATGAAATTCCTGTCAAGAAATAAGCGCACCAAGAGTGTTTAGGAGGTTTCCGAAAATCCTATGGACATTCCAGGGGCTTCAGGGGGTATAATTAGCGTTTCATGCAGTTACAGGGGGTTTTAAAGGGTAATACCATTTCAGGAACGTTCCAAGGGTGTTCCAGAAGATTTCAAAGGGTCCCAGAGGAGTTGCAGAGGTATTCCAGGGGGTTAAAGGAGCGTTCCAGGGAGTTTTATGGGCGTTCTATAGGGTTCTATGGACGTTCCATGGGGTTTCAAGGGGTTTAAGAGGCGTTCAGAGTTCTCCTGTGGGTTTCAACGGGTTTCAGGACAGTTCCAGGGATTTTAAGGGGTTTCAGGTGCGCTCCAAGGAGTTTCAGGGGGTTTTAGGAACACTAAAGGGTGTTCCAGCGGGTTTCAAGGGATTTCATGAGCGTTCTAGGGGTTTTAGGGGTCTTTCAATGGAATTCCATGGAGCTTCAGGGGCGACCCAGAGTCTTCCAACGGGATTCAGGAGAGTTCTAGGAGTATTCATCGGGTTTCAGAGGCGTCCCAGGGACTTTCAGGTGCGTTCCATGGCAGATTCAAGGGGTTTCAGGGGTGTTCTATGGGCTTTCAAGTGGTTCCTGGTACGTGCCAGGGGTGTTTGATATGAATTTATTGATGTTTCATAGACGTTCCAGGGTGTTCCAGGGAGTTTCAGGGCTTTTCAGGAGCGTTACAGGGTTCTAAGGGGTTTCAAGGACGTTTCACAGAATTTCAGAGGCACTCAGTGGCGATTCAAGGGGTTTCAGGGATGTTTGAGGGTGTCCTTGTGAGTTTCATGGGCGTTATAAAGGTTTAAAAAAAACCCGGAAATACCTTTAAACCCTTTTGAAAAACTGTGAAACTTTCTTGAAAGCCTTCTAAATTTTCTTTGAGTGCAGCGGTAGAAATCTGCGGATACCCCGGATATATTATATTATTTTCAGATCGTTCAACTTTTACGCAAATATCTGTTTCTGCTCTTTATATCAATAGCAGAGTATTGTCCACTAAACAACATGCAAACTATGACTATTTCTTATTCTAAACTGACATTTTTTTTCTTTTCTTTTTCAGGTACGTTACGTAAGGAAAATTTTGATCAATTATCTGTGTGTAGTAAGTGTAAAAATGTGCTTTGTTAAAAGTTAGTGGGGTGGCTGTTTCATGTACAAAGAGGGCATACACAATATTGAATATGTGAACTTCATAGTAGCTTACCAGAATTTAATCCAATACTGACTAATAAACTGAGATTTGTTATGTTTATGACGCAGAAAGTTATGAGTTCAATGTCAGACATGTCACCATTTAAAACTAAATGTTGATCATGGCAATCTGATATTGATCAAGCAAATCAAAGTATTCTTAAAACATCTTCATTATTATCAACATCACTATTATAATGAAAGAAACCTTTACTGGGGACCAATTAGCGATACAACCAACCATGCGTCTCCACCGTTTGTTTGAAAATTGACCCACCGAAAACATTGATCATTTCCCCCAACAACATTGAAGTCGCCGTCTTCTGTCAGTTTTTGTTTTCCACACGCACGCACACACACACCTCCAAACTGTCCCCCTCTTCCCATCCACCCCTCACCACCCAGATCTATTGGCTCTCTTTTCCAATTTCCACGCAGTTCGTTGCCACCAATCAATCCCATGCAACAGCAGCAACAGCAAAAGCAACAGAAAACATCAGCAATGGGCAACCGACACCAACATCATCGCAGGAGGCTGTGCGTGTGTGTGACGGGCGATGCGAGTTTTGCACATCTCCTCTCCAACAACACCCCAACAACTCTTAGTACTCTAGTATGGGGATGGTTGGATGATATTGGATGGTGGATGGATGGACAACATCTCTCTCACCTCTCGGCTGCTGCTGCTACTAGCTGCGCTCAGCTCACAACTATCTGTATCTAGCCCCATTACCCACTGCTGAGGCTGCCATGCGCTCTGCAACTTGTTTATACTAGGTATACCTACCTCTACTAGCAGTCAGTGTGTAGTTTCGCACAAGAGTGTTCTCTCGCTGGATTTCTTGCTTGCTTCCGTGGGGGCGGGCGGGTGGAATTGGGGGGGTACTGCGGGGAACATGCAGATTCTCAATGTTCGCTCCACCACCGTAGACAACACGGGGATAGAACATCATCATCTGCTGAGACTGAGAGAGAGAGAAAGGCATTAGGATACACACGGCGAGTGCTCCGAAGATAAGCGCAATGGTGATAAATGAATCTGAATCTGTGAGTTTTAGGGGTATGCGGTATACCGAATGATTTCGCAAAATATGCATTGGAACAAATTTTCAAAATAGTTATTTATGCAACCAGTTGCAAAATTAAGATTGTTTTCAACACGAGTCGTACATTTATCCAACGAGGCTTCCCAAGTTGGATAAATACGATGAATGCTAAAAAAATTGAGCTTTGTAACGAGTTGCATACAATTTTTTTTTAATATTACGAAAAATGAGGCTTGATAGGATTTTTTTCTAGAACACAAACTCCTGCAGAATGATTTACGATTGAGTATCATGGTCAACCAGCCTCATTCAACATGCCGTTCATGTCGATTGATTACACACACAAAAACAAAAAAAACAGTATTTTGGCAAAAGTGCCAAAAAGTGCTACTTTTCAGCACAAGTGTCTTAATGAAAAATTAGCGTTTTCATAACGTAATGCAAAAATGTGATTTTTTTTCCGTTTTGAAAATCTTTTCATTTCGCAAAGCTCTAAAAATGCTGCTCAAAAATCAACAAAACAAAATTCAGTTCCGCGAAATCTCGACTAAAAATTTACCTTTATGGTTTAAAATAGTAGTTTACCTCGGCAAGCCTCGTTGGATAAATGTACGACTTGTGCTGTAAAAATCTTCATTCTGCACCGAGTTGGGTACAACGACTTTTGCAATTTCATGAATTACCGCTTGAGGATAGTTTTTACCAAAACTTTTTCATCGAACAGCACACTGATGTTCACAGCCATGTATAAGAAAGTCTGACTATAGCAGGTTATACTGTGCAGTAGTCACATTTTTTTAATGCTTTGAGAACCATTACAGCACTGCTATGTGGTGTGGGAAAATAGGCCTTTTCCTGGCAGATTTGTGTGAGATAAAACAGCCTATTACGATGAGAAATTGCGAAAAGGTTTTTTTTTTGGTAACATGCTTCTGAACTGAGATAGTAGCACTTTGCAAATGAGTATTCCCAACACTGGGTACATGTATTTCCTTTTCAACTATTGATAGGAATTTTTGAGATGTTTATGTATTTCTGGGAATAGCACTTTAACGAATTTTAAAAAAATCTGTAGCTGTGTTTGAGGCATTTCCAAAAGTTTATTGACAAATTCATGTAAGGATTTCTGCCATAATTGCAAGAAATAATTGTGACCAAGTTCTTTCAAGTTTCCCTAGAATTTTTAAAAAAAGTTCTTGCTCAATTCGTATAGCATAGTCAAATTTAGTCTAGTCTACACACACAGCCATCCCTACGAAGAATCTAGGAAAATAAAATCGACTACTTTATTTTTTTTTTGTCATTATTAACCCTAAAAGGGATACCGACGAAACTGATGCCATGAAGGTATCCTTTTTAGGGTTAATAATTGGAGTGCCAAAGTACTGAAGTGGCCAGGTCTAATGTGCAGTGTTATTGAATGCATTTGAAATGAATCATGGAACGGTCTTATTTCGTCAACCACTCCGTCTAGTATGTGTTATAATGAGAAATTAAGACGTAAGGACTGAGGAGTGACGTTTCTAAGAAAGTCAATGTCACTCCGATTTCGATGCTATTCTTCCTGGGATGGGACATAGGAATTTCCTCCTTATAGCCTGACTCGTAAAGTATAGTCTTTAGCGCCATTACTCGCCCTCTGAAACGAAAAAAAATGAGATGGTTTCTTCCCTGGCTATATTGTGTAACTCATACTACAAGTAAACATAAGCACCAGCACAGGCTGTCTTAAACGTATGCTCTCTTTGTAAACAAAAAAAGGCATACGATTTTAATAAAAGCATTTTTCCAATAATAAGGAAGGTCTATCTTTATTGTCAGCATCGTTCTTTGGTACCAAGAACACCTTATATGTAATGAGTTATTACCGAACGCTTTCAATTGTCTTACATAATCATTCCAAAAGTTCACATGTTCGATAAATATGAATCGCTTTTCAATAATCACGGAAACTACGCTGCCCATTGCATTTTGTTTATTTTTTGCTGGTCGAATCAATCACGCAGAAACGAAAAATGTCATGACAGTTTGAAAAAAAAATGTTTCTTGCTAGATTCGTGTATGCAAATGCGGATTTAAAGAGGGAAAAAGGAGAGAAATTTCTGAAACTCCTGAAAAAAATGTTTTTCATAAGAAATGCTAGAAATAATGTTCAAGTGTAGAAGTAACTTAGGTATGTTAAAATACACGGTGATAAAAAAATAATAATTCGTGTAGGGATTTTGATCACTTCGTGTGAAAGTTTGTTTTAAAGTTTCCCTGCACTATACCTATGAATATTTATCTGTTTGTTCTTCTAACAATTCAGGAATTATTTCACAAAAAATGAGTATTTCTGCTGTATTTTCTTCAGTTTTCCCTGGCGGTTTTTTTTTCAGTTTTACATCAAAATTTCTAAACAAAATTAGGCTAACACAAATTTCGATTTTCTCTTATGTCACCGCCCCCTTGGAAAATTTTGGTCGAAATTCAACATTTTGAGGGGAGACCAATAAATTATTCAAGACATTTAAAAAACTTAAAGTGAAATTAGAGTTGCACAGAAAATGTATTAACAAATTCGATGTGTTTATAAATTTTGCCGAATTGTTTTGGTATTTCTTCGTCAAATACATTTATTATTTATTGTCCTCCCCCTTAGCGAGCCAACGAGTATTGTGGCCTTATTTCTAGAAAACTTATAAACAGTTTGCACCAAGAAAAAAAACAGGAAATACCTTGATCCTTCCACTACATGTGTATGGAACCCGATTTTGAAAATATGTTTGTGTTATTTGAAAATAAAAATAAATAAAAAAAATGAGGAAATGCTTCTTCTTGATCTGGAAAACAAAAAAAAAGGGGTACAAAGTTCTTTTTCGATGTTGGAGGACAACGATTATTTAGTTTTAAATTTAAGATTTGCTTCCTGTTTGGCTTCAAAGGCTTTGGTTGCTCGCACCGGCACATCTCTGTAGTAGCACTAGTTTACTAAATAAAACGAAAATCATGGACTTTATCAACGACCAAAATTGTTCATGCATTTTCACGTGCTGATTTCAAAATCGAGACCCATTGAATGTAATAGTAGTACTGTACTACTGTTTAATTCTTTTAATTTTAGCAATTCGCCATTTACACGCCTATTATAAAAATGTCGGATTTTCTGGCTTTTCGGAGAATTTAAGAAAGGTTCCGAAGGAATTTCTTTTGAATTGAGGGGATGCCCCTACAATCCCATGAGACCCCAAGAACATTCCTGGAATGCCCCTATAAATGTTCTGAAAGCACTTGAACCCTTATGGAACGTCCTTGACCCTTCTGAAATTGCATGAGATCTTCTGACATACTCATGAAACGCACTGAAACCCCAGGAACATCCCTGTTACGCTTCGAAACCCTCTGAAACGGCCCTGAAATCCCTTGAAAACCTTTAAAATCTCCTGGAATAGCCTTCAAAAGTTCTGGAACACTCCTATAATACCTTTCAAGCGCCCTACAACACCACTGAACCCTTGAAATACCTCTGATCGCCCCTGAACTCTCTGGAATTCCCCCAAATATCCCTGAAACGCCCCTGAAATCCCGTGAAACCTTTGGAACACCCCTGAAACCCAATAAAAACCCCCGGAAAGCTCTGAAATCCCTAGGAAAATATCATGTGGCACATGGAACGCCTCCAAAATCCATTGGAGTGGCCTTGAAACCCCTTGAAAATTCCTGGAACGCCCAGGACACCCCCTGATAATCCCCCTGAACCACTTTAAACGCCTCTGAAATGCACAGGAATATCCTTGAAACCCATTGAAAACTTCCAGACTGCACCTGAAACCCAATGGAACCCCATGAAACTCTGAAGCCCCTTCGAAGCCTCTGGAACTCTCCAGAAACCCAAATGTAACGTCCCTGAAACACCTTGTATCACCCCCTAAACTCCTTCAAAATCCCTGAAGCTCATTGGAACACATCTAAAATTCATTTAAACCCCCTGGAATGCTTCATAATCTCTCGGGAACCCTAGTATTATCAAAACAATTGAAATGCCCCTGAAATCCCCAGGAACACTCTTGTAACACCCCTGAAACTAACTAGACACCCGCTGGAATACCCATGAAACTCTTTTAAAATCCCTGGAACACCTCTGAAAATACCAAAAACACCTTTGAAACCCTTAGAAATCCACTGAAACTCCCATGAATCCCCTTGAAAGCTCGCTGGAACGCCCATCAAATTCTCTTAAATCCTCTGAAACCTCGCAGATACCAACTAGAATACCGTTGGAACAAGAACGCTCTTGAATTAAACAAAATCTGGCAGTCATGCAACAGTTTATGTAATGCCAGTGCCAGTGCTCAAATGAAATCCCGAAGAGAAAATAATTATAAACAATGCAAAACTACTACGGACATCCTTTCGGCACTTGCAACTATGATGCGATCTTGAAATCATTGGTTTGCCAGAAAAGCTTATTCCGTAACAGCATTTTTTAATTCAATTTTCAGAGTTGTGTGTTTTCCTGGCACAAAATTTTCAATTATTTTTTTAGTAGAAAATATTTTTTAAATTTTCCAAATAAATCAAATAGATCAGTGCAATATCGAGGCACTCATGTAAATGCTTCTATATTAGCTGTTTAATTTAACTGGTTTTTATATTTTTATCAGAAAATTTGATTTAATAAAAAATAAAAATGATTCTTAACTTTTGAGATGTGTATTTTTTTTTTTTTTTAATATAAAGTCGTTTTTCCCATACGACAAATCACCAATTATTGCACACCTTAAAAATTCGCCAATTGTTGCACACTCCATGCTTTTCTTATGAGGTGTGCAACAATTGGTGATTTACCCTACTGGACACTTTTTCAAATTTGATTATATTTTGAATCCATATAAAACTATGGATGTAGAAAACACCAGGTATCACTCCAATATACAATAAATTGCATGTTTTTATGAAGATTTACAATATAATAAACTTGTTGCAGTAGCTAGTACTAAAATATACGGCTCTCATTTTATAAAAATAAAATAAAAAATAAAAACAAAAGCAGTTTTTTTAGAGTTATGATTTTAAAATAGATTTTATGTACAGCTTCCAAAGAAAAAAAAATGTGCATATTTTTTCCCACACTCAACTATGTTAAATTTATAGCAAGTCCAAAACAATAAAAAAATAAAAATCTCGATTAACATTTACAAGGTTCCATACATTTTTCTTATTTTTTTTTATTTTTGAATTCGTAGGGTAATTTTTCAATTGTTGCACGGCTAAAAACTCGCCTATTGTTACACACTCCATGTTATTCTTATGACAGGGCTGGTAGCAAAGACTGATGGTTGAAATAGTTATTTTAGTGACCAAGTTCACGAAAATAGTGACCAAATAGTGACTTACATATGGCAAAAAAGTGACTAAATAGTGACTTTTGGGAAACAAAAATATAATTAGCAGCCTAAAATTGTGAGCCGAACTTGATTCAGAAAATCTTGGGCTACCGCATAATAAACATTTTCAGGAAAAGCTTCTCTATCAAAAATTATAAAAAATGCATGTGTATACAATAGTTAACAAGCAGATATTGTGCAGAACTAGATGATTAGTAAGTCAATGAACGAAAAGGGCTGTTGACACCTACAGCTTCTCTTTAGTCGGTTCTAGAGAAATTCAATGCGGAAACATAGGTGCTAGTTCCTGGTATTTTTTTTAGTGAAAGCTGATATTATCTTTAACAATTTGAGATGAGGCTAACTGAACAAATTTTTAAATAGATTTATATGAAAATTATTGCAGATATTTCTTTGGATCTTATAGAGAAATTCAGGTCAAATTAGGCCCTGGAGCCTTATTTGAAAGAGCTGCGGGATTACTGCTGGCAAAAATCATGGAATGGTGTTTGCTAAAATTTCTAGAGAAAATTGTACAAAATAACAAAAAAGCGAAATTAAGAGAAATATACAGGGGATGGCCAAAATGTTTGGGACAGGCGACTTTTTTTTCTCTCACAAAAAACTTCAACAAGCTATAACTTTTCATAAAGCGCATCAAAAAATCTCAAATTTCGACTGTTTGTCAACCTATTATGTGTGCATCATTGGTACAAATTTGGGCTCGATTGATTAATATTTCGCAAAGTTAGAACCGTTCGGGTAAAACACTCTTTTTCAAATAACTCATTTTTGAGCTGTCATATCTCGGAAACCAGTAAACCGAATTGAATGAAATTTTGAACGTACACTAACAATATGTTAATGCTTCACAAACTATTAAAACATAGGTGCTTTTAAAACGTTGAAAAAAATTATCATGGATTGACACTTTTTGGATTTTTCTCGAAAAAATGTAATTTTTTTACATCAATGTCAATAAATTTTAGTGTTGATATCCAAAGACTTTCCACTTCTGTTCTCAAGTTATCTCTAATCAGATATAAGGAGTGTATCGTAAAGTAGTTGAAAATGTTTAAACTAGCCTCAAAAATAGTTTAATACAACTTTTGAGTAATTTTATTTTTGGAGATACTGTATGAATCCTTGAAAAAAGAAATGGCTTTTATGATTTTTTAAAAATATTCTTTTAACTGGGTTTTTAACCTAGATTACTGAACGCATGTTTTTAAATTTTTGCACACCTTCTAAAAAATTGAAATTGCGAAAAAAGTTCGATAATGTTCGAAAATTGTTAAATTTTTTGTGCAAATAGAATAAGCTCCAGAATCCTCATGATATAGGCAAATTATTTTTTTCAAGAAAAATCTCCACTGCATTTAAGCGCAATTCTTAAAAATGAAAAAAGGCCATTTTTGAGGAACCCCTTTTTTCTATGCTCCTCCAAATCATGTTTACGCAAATAAAAGATACATAAAATGAAAAATTTGCATTTTTTTAAATAGGGTATGTTTTTTAATTTATGGATGAGTAAGTTAGAGCAAAAAATAGGATTTTGTAACTTTTTAAGATATTTAAAGCAGAACTTTGAAGTTTGATTAAAAAATAGACGTTTTTTTGGAGTGGACCATTTTGTAGATATAGGAGATTTTTCTATCGAAAATATGAATTTTGAAAGTCGGTGTTGAATGATATGTTATGTGTACATAACTGTTAACAAGCACCAATATTTTTCAGATTTTTTATCGTACAAATTTTACTCGCTACAGATTTTTGAAATGCTGAAAAGCTTAACAAAATTGCATTTTGTGCAGATTTTTATTTTGTGAGGTGTATTCATTTAACCATATATTCAATAATACAAAACATTTTCCAAATGTTTCCAAGGTATTCTAAACTTAACTATATTGTGGAGATTTCATAGAAGAACCGACATGAAAAGACCAACCCAGCTTCGAGATAGAGGATTCTGAACATTTTCAACTACTTTCCGATACACTCCTTATTAGAGCCTATTTAGATTGAAAGAAGAACACATTTAGTAATTTTTGTGTGGTATTGTAAATTTGACTTATTTTCCTCTATATGGGTAAAATTTTCAATCCGGTATAACTTCATTCGCCGTGAGAAAATATTACATTTTATAACGTCGTATTAAGTATCAATATATTGTTGATGAACGTTAAAAAATTCATTCAATTCGGTTCACTGGTTTCCGAGCTATGACAGTTCAAAAATTAGTTGTCTAAATAATAGTGTTTTACCCGAACGGTTCTAACTTCGCGAAAAATTAATCAATCGAGGCCAAATTTGTACCAATGATGCACATATAATAGGTTGACAAACAGTCAAAATTTGAGATTTTTTGATGCCTTCTATGAAAAGTTATAGCATGTTGATTTTTTTTGTAGGAGAAAAAAAGTTGCCTATCCCAAACATTTTGGCCACCCCTGTATATATATTTCTCTTAATTTCGCTTTTTTTTTGTAATTTTGTACAATTTTCTCTAGAAATTTTAGCAAACACCATTCCATGATTTTTGCCAGCAGTAATCCTGCAGCTCTTTCAAATAAGGCTCCAGGGCCTAATTTGACCTGAATTTCTCTATAAGATCCAAAGAAATATCTGCAATAATTTTCATATAAATCTGTTCATATAAATTCCTGGTAGGGAAAAACGATGTTTCAGATACGAAATTGCTTTTAAAAATTCCGGGAGAATTTATTTGATGATTTTTTTTAAGAAAATCAAGAAAGCATAGATAGATAAATAGACAATATGTGGGCAAATTTATGTAAGAATTTCTTACATTTCTTTGAAAATATTTGCGAGGAACCTGTCAAAACTATAAGAAGGGGAAATTTAGGCAAAATTTGTTATAGACTTCCTGTAGTATTTGTAAACGTATACATTTCAAACATTTCCGAGGAATTACAAAAAACGATCATTGACGAATATGACATTTTTATTTTAAATTTTTCCCACATTTGAAGTTTTTGAAAAAATAGTTCGAGGTGCAATTTCTCATTTATTTTTGAGCGGATTCTCCGTGGAAGTTATTGAATTTACAGAGTAGCTAGTGACTGGAGTATCTGGAAATCTGGGAAGCTGGGGAATAATAAGTGTTGATAGCTATCGTTTCCAATAAGCTTCAAAAATATCAGCAAAAAGGAAAGCAAAAAGTTAAAAACAAAATAGTCAAAACAGTATTTGACGGTGTTCCCGAAAAAACTGTTGTCAAAAGTAGTGGACAATTTTTGAAAATCGAATGGAAAATATCATTTCAAAGATTTCTCTTCCAACATTCGCCAAAAAAAAATATCAGGAGATTTTTCTAGGCGTGGAACTAGAATATCATACCTACAGAAATTTAGACAGAAGCTTAGCTAGAGATAAAATTTCACAAGTAATATTCAGTGATTTTCGCCAAAATCCTGCATGAATTTATGCAGAAATTGTCATGGAGGTCATACAGGAGCATATTTCGAAGTCCGCATCGACAATTATTGTAACGTTAATTCCGTCGAGAACTTCTTCAAGAGTTCTGGCAAATATTTTCTGCTTTTTATTTCCGAGAATGCCATTACAAGTTTATTCAGATTTTTCACCAATATTTGTTCCGGTAATAGTTCAAAAACATTCATCACTTTACTGTAGAATGACCAGAAACTTCAATGGGAAAGAATGCTTTTTAGTTTGTCGTATGAATCTTGTGCAAAAAGACAACCCTTTCACTGAATAGATGAATCAGTTTCGGACTGAAGATTTTTCTGTTAAAGACACCTAATTTGACTTAACAATACTACAATACTCAAAATCAGTCAGTCTATTTTGACAATTGATACATTTGCTAACACAGCTACTAAACATGTTATTGTCTCCAGTCACACAATGCTTCATTTGCACTTTTATCACTCCAAATCTTATTTTTCTCGCTGAATAGATTATCATTTGCCATGAAACATTAAACATAGTTAAAAACAGTGACTTTTTAACAGAAAAAGTGACTTTAGTTGAAACATCTTGAAAATAGTGACTTTTTAGTGACTGACCCGAAAATAGTGACCATGTCACTAAATAGTGACTCGCTACCAGGCCTGTTATGAGGTGTGCAACAATTGGCGAATTTTTAGCCGTGCAACAATTGGAAAATCACCCTAGTAGGTATGGTTGGATGTAGGAAAAAATATGCACAGCTTTTTAGATTACAAGTGGTAGTCGAAATACGCGTGTTTGTCAAAGGATTTAATACTTATCGGACGGAATTAAAAGGTACAAAACTGATAACATTCATTCTAAGAGGAATCGAAAAGTCGGTGAAATAAAATAGAATCTATTTTTAATATCAAATATCTAAAAAAATGTTTCCTTTTCCTTATTTTTAAATCGTTGAGATATAAAAATTCGAGAAAATAAAGCTAGAAGCATTTGACCGTCCTGGGCTAGTTGAGGAACGTTCATAAATTACGTAACGCAAAAATTAATAATTTTCAACCCCTCTCCCCCGTATGTCGCACTTTTTGAATGATACAATTTTAATTTCTTGTATGAGTCGTTACACTTTGTTGAACTCCTGTCTCGGCTTAAAGCATGACGTAATTTTTGGTCGTTCCCTTGGCAAATTTTGAGGCTAAAAGTTAACTCCCTAAAAAACAGAAGGATAAGGATTTGGAAGTGGACACTTCATTACTCTTGGCATCCCAAACAACAAATTAATGACCTATCAATAAGTCTTGTAAATGTTATGAGAACCATCTTAAAACTGGTTACTTTTTATTTTGATTTTATTATGGTTCTAAGAACCAATTCTAGTCTAGTCTGGACTGAAAAATGTTACTTTGGATGTTATATCGATGCCAATAATTAATCCTCTAACATTCAACCAACGCGTTAACATTAACAAATTTGGACAAATAATCGAATTACACTTCCCAGTGTATTTTTACCACATGAAATTACTGTCCAGGACTTATCTCTCTTTATTTTTCTCTTGAAGTAATCTTTGAAAAAATGCTCAAAAATTTGTTAAGAATTATGTCAGATATTCCAGAGAGACCTCTTTACATTTTTACAAAATTGATTGAGATTTGTCAGGAAAAAAAGAAAAAAAAAGTTGTTATTAAAGAAAAGGCTTTTATGAACTTTTCAGGGAATTCCAAATTTTTAAACATGTTATAGGATTTTTAATTAATTAGTATTTATTAATTTGTTTACGAAACATTCAAATAAAGAACAGTGAAATTAAAAGTTAAATCCAAAAAAAAACCGATTGATTTCGGTATTACATAAGACTTCCAATAAGGCAAAGACGGATAGGCTAAGGATCACTGTTTAATATCATTGAGTTTGATCATATCGATAACTATTAAAAAATTAAGCATCAAAACTGTGAAAAGTAATCAATTTCACCTGAAATCTCGGTACTAAGTTAAATCGGATTTTGTATCAATTTATCGATGTTTTTATTTCTTTTCGCTTTACAGGGTGCGATATTTTTGCACTAAATCATATCGTAATCATAAAACACGTTTTAAAAATAATTCGACAATAAATCTATACTAAACGATTTTTTCGCGAACAATTGTGATTATTTCAATGATTTAGGAAGAAAAAAGTGGTCCTAATATCGATTACCTTTTTTGAACGATCCTGAGAACCGCTGCAGGTCCGTTTTAGTGTTGTTCTCTATATTTTGGTCAACAATTGTGTTATTTTAGGTAAAACTAGAGTATTTTTTTGTACGAGGAGCTCCAATGGTATCATCATTATGTGTGCCGTTCAAAAAATATCCCATAAATTTGAAAAAGAGGTTTCTAGAAGACGAAAATGCGAACAACTTGAGCATAAATGTATGGAGCAGCTGCATACTAAGGACTGTTCATTAAAGAAAGTGGACATCTGTTTACCAATAGTTTAGAGTTAAAACTAAACAAAAAATTGTGAATTTTTGCTCAGTGTGTAAAAACATTGGTCATTTCGGCAACACACTCAAAGAAAACGGAAAAAGTAAGAAATTTCGAGCGATAGGTCGTATTAGCTTTGCGACTAGCAGATTAATTCTGCACAAATGATGTTCCAAAAAGTTGTCGTTTCGAGAATTGGCTTACTGATACACTTCCGGGACCGCATTTTTTTAACGCTAAGCAGGGGACAGATGTGCCGGATGATGTAGGGTTCATCAGAACTGATAAATTTGGGAAAAAGTTTTTGGTGTGGCAAGCCAATTGTTCATGTGGCTTAAAGAGTTCTTCGTATTTCACAACGGGAATAATCAACGGTGAAAACAACAAAAAGGAATGCATCAAAAAACGACTTCTACCCATTTACCGAAAACATACGGATCCTTTTTTGTTTTAGGTGGATCTGGCATCCGCTTATTACGCTTCTTCTACATTAGAGATGCTCAAGACGGAAAAAGTCGATTTTGTCGAAAAATGGCAAAACCCACAAAACTTCTCTGAACAGCGTCCTGTGGAAAGATACTGGACAATAATTAGACGTCATCTTAAGAAATATGGAAGAGAAGCAAGCTCTGTTGATTGATTCAAAAAAAAATTGGTCTGCGGCACAATGAAAAGTTACGGAGAAAGTTGTGCAGAATCTAATGGTAGATATCAAAAGAAAAGTCCGAGCGTTCTTCCGAAAAGCGAAGTAAATGTTCAAACTCACGTAAATTTAGCCACATGTATGTTGATTGTCATTTATAAAAAATAAACTTATGAAATTGTTCGAAAATACATATTTTCTATTGAAAAACTGGTGTCCACTTTCTTTAATGAACAGTCCTTAGCTGCATTTTCTCAGCTGTCAAGAACGCTATGAAGCTGATTTTTTCAGTGTAGTTGGGGGATTCCATAGGCTTGTTACCTACAAAAAACTACATCGCTGGAATGGAAGATAGCGGAGAAATAACTGGAAGAAGTCGGAAATTCTAATTTGAGCAATGGTATTCTACTAGGGCTACCCAAACATTTATGAGAAAATTTAAAACTAAAATATCCTAAGTCTGACTACCTCAATTTGCTGTTTTAGACTCCCATAAGCTACAGCACAATTTTGAGCTGAATTGATAAGGTCTTAGGTATCGCTCGACTAGTCTGAAGTTTATACGGTAAAACAGGTACAAATATGTGCAGGAATGGCATAGTTTTAGTTTTCTGCCACTAGATGGCAGTGCACTGGAAGCGTTCAATAACCCTAATGTTTAGTATTATTATAGGGAATTCTATGCGGAACATCTTTGTTGAAGACCGCTAAGTGATCCGATGCTTGCTAAAAAAAAGGTGTACCCTAAACTTAGTGTATCGAAAAAACAACCAGTTTTTATTGATGCTATTCGATAATGTGTTAAAATCACCACGTCAAAATTATTTAAATTATAATTTTTGAAGCATATCTGTATCATTACGTCTCGTGTATCATTATCGGGCTTTTACACATTACATTTTACTGATTTCGTCTTATTTACACATCAAATAGTAGAACCCGAAATGTTATTGGGCGCGCTAGTGTAAAACATAGGATCTGAAAATATTTTCTCATGCCACCACGTTTTTGATTATTAATGGTTTTATATTTTTCACAGTTCACTAGAAATATGGTGCATTTGATGATGTCGGATTTATATTTTTATTGCAACCCTTTGATGAAATATTCCTGTTTGAAGGTTAGTGCAAAATTACCGCACGCACCCTATACTTCACTACAGATTTCGGATATAATATCATTTCCTACCGCCTTCAAAACATCTCATACCGCATACCCCTAGCGGCTTTATCTACCGGAGAACACTTACTTAGATCGGGTTTTTGGACAACATTTTTTTTTTTGGTCTAGGAGGAATTTGTTCCAAATCTGATATTCGAATTTGGGAATATGTTGCTAAACTATTATGGGATAAAAAAAAATCATTAAACTGAAGGAAATTTGTTGTCCGAATAGTGGAATCTGCAGAGAGAATCTTGCAAGGGAGAGGTTGGCCTCTCCCGAGGATGCAAAAAGGATAATTTCGCACAAACGGAATGAGTGGGAGACAATTAGGGATAATCAGGAGTGCTATCCGTCACACTACCAATGCTCCTAGTAGGCATTGATTAAGCCCTCTGGGCAAATGGTAATCATGACATACCGAGTTGGATTGAACTAGCTGTAATTGTTTGCATTACAGCATGGTTTGCTATGATGATTGGGGCTGGCAATGATTGAATGCCGTACCGAATGACGAGAACCGTATGCATAATCACAATGATAATAAATCAAAACGCATGCGTGTGCTTCGCAGTCTCTCGCAGCCTGCTATGCTATCTCCATATCTAGAATCTCTCGCATCCAGCAGCACCAGCGCGCTCTCCATGTTCCCTGTGTGTATAGAGGTGGTACGGTTTCGCTCGCGCGTTTTGCTCTGAGCCTCTTTTTCCAACGTCGACAACGACGACGGCTACGACAACGATTCGGACTCGGAGGAAAAGTCTTGGTGAAAATTTCCTTCGCGAGCAGCCACAAAGTATTCCAGTTTCCTAGTCAAACAAGCAGTTCCGACTCGGTCGAAATCGTCTCATTTCCTCCAGGTGGCTCGTTCTATCGGATTGGGAACGACGGAAGTGACGGAACAGTAAAGGACCCGGAAGCAGCCTAGACCTCGGCCAGGTTGAAAGGCACAGGAAAAAAAAAGTTTCTGCTGGTGCTCCTCTAGGAAGCGAAGAAGAAAAAAAAGTTGCCAAAGAAACCAAAGGTGTATCTGTTATGAGTGGCCCCGACGACGGCGGAGAAGATCATGGGAAGGCCACAGACCAAACCCGGTGGGTCAGGGAAGCAGTGAAGTGAAAAAATCGCATCGGTTCTGGCATCGGGGAAAATTAGTGCAAATCCCGGAGTGTTTTCAGTGCAAGGTGATGAAAAGTGATCCCCAACAAGTTTTGGGGAAGGGAAAAATCCTCTCGTGTGCGTCCGTGGGGAGGTGGTGAAAAGACTAGAGATATCATCATCGTCATCGTCATAGTCAGAAGCCGTGGTGCGTCTGACGATAAGCAGAGAAGATTCCACACTTGAAAACGGGAAAACTCCACTCGCCGTGCTTTTTTGGAGGACCACTTCTGGACGACCGTAGTTCTGGAAGAAGCGCTGGGCGGAAAACAGCAGCAGCGAGAAGCAGTGTAACTAACGAACCAAATTTTCCCAGCATCCTCGCATCTCTTCTCTTCCTCGGGTTGAACAGCATCGATCGCATAGTGGGACGATTTGTAAGAATAGGTGGTCATACATAGTTTTCCTCGTTATTTGATGAGCAATGTCTGGGCAAAGTGACTGGATCAACTATGTGTCAGGCAAACTGATTTTCAAATTTATATTCACGTGATATTTCTTGAAAAATATTAACTTAGAAAATTTTATGTAGGGAATTGACAATCTTTTTTTTAGAATTCATCATAGACATTGTAATTACTATGAAGAGAGATTCAAACCAATGCAGTCTCTGCTAATCTTATGAATACCGCATTTTATTGGTTTGTTTTTACTGTAATAACCAATGTGGATATCAAAAGATTATTTTTCTTAAGTAATTAATTTATTTCTAAAGCTTTTCATGAATGTTTGTGGAAAAGTATTAACAATAGAAACATCTTGAAAACACTTTTCAAATACCTTGAATTAATGAGAATATATAACAGGTGGAGAAAAAAGAGGGATGGATATGTATTAGAAGGCAGAGAAAAATGTAAATACAAATGGTGACGTCAGTATTAGACATGGGTTCAAATGCGAGCTCGCGCTTGTAGTTGTGATATGTTTTTCGTCCACACCTCTATTGGGTTCTCATTGACCTGAAGTACATCCAATAATGTTGTATTTATGTATGCAAAAACTTCTTCTATCACCTAATGCCTTATTCTTACATTGCATCAATTTCAAAAATTCATTATAAAGTAATCTCCACCCTCTTATAAAATTCTGCGTCGTATTTCTATGGAAATGCAGCATTTTTTTTATGTTGAGCATAGAATTTAAAACTCGAATTTTTCAACTTGATAATGATGAACCTGACATGTTAGTGGAAAAGTATTTAACCCGATTTTTTTTTTACGGCTCTACTTATTTTTTTCTGGAGAACGATTCTGAAATCAGTACGAGATTATGAATGAAACGTTTTTGACTTTGGTACAAGTTCACGACATGAACCGAAAGTGTTGTTAAATGGTGTTATTCGTTATTAAAAACGACCAAGCGTGATTTCCCAAACAGTTTTAACTATCACTTCTCTCCATTGTGGAGTATCAGAACAACGAAAAAAAACTTACGATGAGGGAGGTATTTGAAGTACACAGCACAAATTTTCTCGAGCACAAATCTAGAGAACCGTCAAACGGATCTGACTGAAAATGTAACTCAATGTTCACTGTGCGGAAGCAAGCATCAAGTTACATTTTCAGTCAGATACGGTTGACGGTTCTCTAGATTTGTGCTCGAGAAAATTTGAGCTATGTACTCCAAATACCTTGTCCTAAAATTTAACCAAATGATGGCTGTTCACTTTCTTGTAGGTTTGTGTATCTCTCTCTCTCTTCTTGGCGTAACGTCCTCATTGGGACAAAGCCTGCTTTTCAGCTTAGTGTTCTATGAGCACTTCCACAGCTTTTAACTGAGAGCTTCCTCTGCCAATGACCATTTTGCATGTGTATATCGTGTGGCAGGCACGAAGATACTCTATGCCCTAGGAAGTCAAGGAAATTTCCTTTACGAAAAGATCCTGGACCGACCGGGAATCGAACCCGTCACCCTCAGCATGGTCATGCTGAATACCCGTGCGTTTACCGCTTCGGCTATATGGGCCCTGTAGGTTTGTGTATGTTTATGTTATATCAAGGCATGATATTATGACTCGTTTAGCCGTAAATTAGACTCGACATTATGTTTCATATATTGAGTGCTAAAGATGATAAGATTTGGCATGAAATCAAGCCGCATATGCTCTAGAACCATGACATAAATTCATGAAGCCAGAAGCTTAACTAGTACTTATCGTTTATGATTTTAGTTCCATCAGCAAAAAAGCGGTAAACTGAGTCATAATACCATGCCGCATGTACTCTAGATTCACGATGTGCATTTATGAAATCACAAGCCTTACTTTTGAAACTTGTACTTGTTATTTATTGATTCCATTGGCAAAACGTGGAAACCACTTTCCGTCAAATAGAAACTAGCTACATATGTTAACCCATTTACGCCAAGTGAACTGTAACTATTGTGATTACCCGGGTAGAGGCAAAGAACAAACCAAGGACATAAAAATAACAAATTTTGCCATCATATCTCATTTTATCATTCTTATGTTATTAATGAATAACACTAAATAACTCGCTAAGAACAAAACACGTTATCATTGCAAAATTTGTTATTTATGAGTTATTATTGAATAACAATAAATAGCTGAAAAATAACAAAATATGCAATCAGAACAAAATGAGTTCTTCTGAGCATCCTAAGTGAAATATCATCCCAAAGGCATATTTCGCAATCATAATTTATTTTGTTATTGATGAGATATTTTGTATTTATTTTAGTTTAAATAGAATATTGATGAAGAGCAAATCTTGTTAATGGTTTGTTGAGAATAAGCGCTAAAAGAACAAAAAATAATAACTCACGTTGTTCCAGAAAAAAAAGTAAATACATAATAACTAATTTTGTTATAATAAGATCAAACCAAGGACAAAACATTTATGAACGTACACTGCATTTTTTTCCATTCATAAGAACAAAATTTACAATTATGATGATCTCTTTTGGAATAACTTATTTTGTACTTACTTTGTTCTCAATACCTCGATAATAACTTATTCAGTTATTTTCCATTTTTAAATATTTTGTCCTTGGTTTGTTCTTATAAGGATAACTTTAGTTAATAATTAGTTATTTTCCGGAACAAAGTCAGTTATTATTTTTGTTCTTTTAGCTCTTATTCCCAACAAACCAATAACAAATTTTGCCATTCAGCTATTCATTTTCAATTTGATCTTCGTTAGTTATTTTTTTCTGCCCGGGTACCGTGGGTAAATAAGGCATGTTAGAAGACTAGGGTCTCCAGCAAAGTTGTTGAGGGTGTCAAGAACCCTTCGATAGAATGTTATTTAGTACATAACTCCAGTAGGCGGCACTAGTGACCATGAAACATTTGGCATTGATAGGTGTTGCGTCAACAGCCATTGCCAGTACCATCGCGCTTGTGTTGTAAATATCAAGCGTGCTTTTGCAATGCGTAGTGTGCCTAGCATAAGTTGAAACCATTTTTAAACTAAATGCGGAGTCTTCGACAAAGTTGGTCAGAACACCAAGAACTATCCGATGATGAACTGGGTGATTCTAGGTTTATCCGTAAGGTGGTGCTAGTGCGTCTTAGAAATTTAAAACGACTGTATCTCGAGAATCAGACTACATAGAAAAAGTTTGTCTTCGGCAAAATTGATCAGGACATTGAGAACTATCTGATAGTGATCCAGTTGATTCTGATTATATCTGATAGATGGCACAAGTGTGTCTTACAAATTCCAAACTTGTCGAGAACAAAACTACATGAAAGAATTTCATCTTCAGCAAAGTAGACCGGGACATTAAAAACAATCCGATAATGGACTTTTAGATTCAAGATTCATTTGCTACAAAGCGCTAGTGGCTCCAAGAAATCATAAACTTCTGTATCTCAGGGATCGAACTGCATTGTATAGTTTTGTTTTCGGCAAAGTTGATCTGGACGTAAAGAACTATTCGATTATGAAATATTTGATCGTAGAATTATCCACAAGGATGCGCTTCTTTTAAATTTCTGTTTCTCGAGAATCAGACCACAAAAAAGAGCTTCGTTTTCGGCAAAGTTGATCAAGTGCATAAAATAAGTTTCAACAAATGTAACTAAGAAAAGGATCGCAACGTCTTTTTATGAAAAGGAAAAGAAATATTTGTGGTAATCATTCTTATCATCATGATATCATAACTCTTAGTCATGATATCATAAAGTAGCATATTTTAGCATTTTGGGCTGAAAAAATCGGATTCCTCACCAAATTGAGACATTTTTTCAAATCAATTGTCATAAAAAAGATGGTTCTGAACTCGTCAAACATGGCAAATGGGAATTGCCAGAGATGAGAGGTGAGGGTGTAGGCAGGTGATTGGTATTCAAAAATTGTGTTTTTTTTTAATGTTGAGATCAAAAAAAATGGGAATTTTCAACTAAATATGCAGTGCTTTTGGGAGAGGAATGCACTTATGCATTTTACAGCAGAACTATTAAAAATGTTCCTTGTTCTTATTAACATGGCGTTCCTACTGAAGCATAGCATTCTATCAGATTTCAGTAATTGTGATCTACAGAAGGTTGCAGAAGGCAGCGAAAACGAAATCGATTAGCGCCGCTGGCTACGTTTCTGCTGCCTTTTCTCTTTAATTCTCCTGAAGCAATTCTGTAAGTGAGTTCAGAAGAAACCTCTACAACCATCTTTATCAAACTATGGGACGCGACCCACCAGTCTCATTGGAAATACACGCGTCGGTAAAGAATTCTTAAAAAGGCTGCTCCAGAGGAGTTCCTGAGTAAATCCCTTAAGTAATTTTCGATGGAATCTCTATTGCAACCTCCGAGGATTTCTAGAGGCATCCCTAAAGGAATTCCTAGAAAAACTTCTGTAGTAATGCTCGGAAAAATTAGTGAACAAATTCTCATTGAAATCTTGGAAGAAACCCCTGTTAGAATTCCGGATGAAATTCTTGGAGAAATCAAGAATTTCTAGCAAGAGTCCCAATGGAAATCACAGTAATGAATTCCACTGGAGTTCAATGAGAAATCACACGAGAAATTCGATGCAAATTCAATAGATATTTCTGTAAGATTACCTTAAGAAAATCTTGTAGAAATGCCAATAGGAACTCTTGGGAAATCCATAGATAAAATCCCATAGGGAAATCTATAAAAGAATCGAGGAGAAACTTCCCGAGGAATGCTTGCATCTCCGGTAGAACTTTTGGAGGAGCCCCAGCAAGAATTCCTGAAGGTTTCTTCGGAGGATATTCTGAGGAATATCTGTTAATTAAATGTGATTATATCGCGGAACCTGTTCCAGGTGTTTCTGAGTGGCTATATCAGTTATTTCATGCTTCAGTCTTTTTTTTCTGCCTCATTCTCTCGAAATCAAGAAGATTGATACGTCACACGGCATGTTTTGGATGCAAACAAGAAATGTCCCCGATGACGCCCATGTGGAACCTGTGCTAGATCTTCTGGGGTGGTCATCTTAGTTGAAACAGACTTCAGTCTATCGTTTCTGAATCAATCATTCGAAATCATGAAGTTTGATATGTCGCACGGCATGTTTAGGTTGAAAACCAGAAGTGTCCCCAATGAGGCCCCGTGGAATCTGTCACGGGGATCCGGATAGGTCAACTTATTCAAACCTGGTTATCGTAGTTGCATTTCACTGTTCGCAACAAAAATTTCGCTGAAAATCGATGGTTCAAACACAATAACACATTTTGGCAACCCCGTGACCCCAACACAATCCAGAATATCCCCGGAATGGTTCCGGGTATTGCATGGCCACTTGAGTATAATAAACTAGCACCAATTTATGATCGGTTGAGGGTGACATCGAAAAAATCGGTTGAAAACTGACGAAATTTCAGCAAAGACGGGCTTGGTGGTCTAGTGGCTACCGCTTCTGATTCGTATGCAGAAGGTCATGGGTTCAATCCCTGGCCCGTCCTTTTCATCCTACTTTGTATCTTTCTATCCACTTTCTCTCGCTCTCTCTTCTCTACATATATAACTCATATATATATTCATATGTTCATAGCCATCGCTAGAACCAGAAACGAATTGAAAAAAAGTCGTTCCCCTCCCTTCCAATTTCCACTCACAGCACAGTGTATATATAACGCCTATAAGTTATGCAACCAAAGCGTGCTGTGCCGCTTGACCTTATTCACCTTATTCACCACACAATCTATCCCGAACACTATAAATAACCCTATCCATTGATCGCATCACCGACCCAACGGTGACTCCCAGATCTCCCATCCTTTCCGTCTAACAAATACCCCAGTCCGTGCGGGATGTGGGGACGCAGAGTGCTCTCGGTCTCTAGTAGCAACAACCAGTACACTCTAACATTCCTTTCCCTTCCCAGCTGACTATAAGGACTTGGCCGGCGCCGTTATTGATCAAATATGCATGAGCTGCTAAAAAATTGCACTTTGAGAATAAGTGGAATGTCCCAGCCCCTTATTCAGTTGGATCTCAGTGCAACTGGTACCAGTTCAGATCAATCACGGAGGAGCAACCATTGACATGTATAGTCAGAATTGATCGTTGAAAACTGACGAAATTTCAGCATTTTCAAAATGTTGTGAAGGTAAATCACATTCATTATGTTTTGAAACATCCAGTTTCACTTCTGAATCCGCTGGAGTTGAAAGAAAAGCATCTTTTCTAACTGAAAACTGTTTAGAAAGGACGGATTCGGTGGTCCAGTGGATTCTGATTCGTTTGCAGAAAGTCCATTAAGATGTCACTAAGCATGGGTTGCCTAGGTAATGACAACCATGCGCCTCCATGTGCTTCTGTATTTCCTCGGAAACACATGGTACGGAAAACCTGAAATGGTCAATTTTCAATTGCAAATCAAAAGAATTTACTTGTCTGGCTTCTAGAAGGATGCTTTATGCAATCATGTCTTAGCACCGCTCACCAACAGTGATGATCAAATTACACTCAGCAATGCAATGATTTTATGCGTTAATCCATTTTACTTCACTAGTGCATTTTGGACCATGTTACAACCATGTACAACAAGAGAGCTGTGTAATTTTAGAAACAGAGAAAATGTGATTTTGTATTCTTGGCATTCCAATCGATTTATAAAAACCATACCATCTGTTAATTTGGATCATTATGTTGTCGTATTTTGGCCGTTAGTGGTACCACTGTTCGTGGTAGGAAAATTTTTGACTGAGTATACATTGGGTTGTGGAATTGGGCATTGCAATTCATATCCCAATCGCTTGCTTCGATTTTCTTCGAGCTCCAGTGAAGCGATGGTGTGTTGGTTTCATGCTGTTGGATCGCAGTAATCCTTACCAGCAAACTAAGAGGTATCATCTTTCCAAACCCCGTTATGTAAAGTCCCATCAAAATCGAAGTAAAATCGCTTAAAACTTCCATCCGAGCAGCAAAACTTGAAGGAAAACATTTGTGCATTTGTGCCCACATTTTGTCCCGACCTATCCCCCTCGGGCAGTCAGTCAGTCAGTCACCAGACCCCTCCCTAGAGAACAAGCGGATCGAGAGCCCATATGCAAGGAAAGGAAGCTGCTGTGCGGAAAATTGCAACATCCAAGTGTCCTTCCCTTCGCTGGCTGCTGTTCGATCGGCCTGCTTCGATCCGTGTGTCGCCAAATGTTCCGCTGCGGACAATCAAAAGATTCCTTCGATGGCCGCCGTCGTCGTCGTCGTCGCCGCCGCCAAGCTGTCCGTCCATCCGAAATCTAATGGAAAATTGCTCTTGAATCGCAAGTGGGAAATTTGTACACAATTTCCAATTCGTGTGATGCGTCTTTACTGTGACTCCCCGTTCGTGTACCTACACAGTACACACGACGACTCTGGCAGAATGTATGCTGCTTGTGAGATTCAGTGGAACACACGTGTGCGTGCAGTACACATATTTTCGTTCGCTCCCGTTCTCTCTCGGTTGAACTACTGGCTGCCTGCTCACAGTCAGGGGTGCCAAATTTTAATACAAGTTTACATATCCATATCATGGATGAACATTTTAAAAATCTTTTACTCGTATATTTCAACTTCAAATTCAACTAAAATGATAATTCACCTTTTGTGCAATAAACTTTTGTCTGTATTAACGAGATTTTTAGCTATAGGCTAGTTCATCTCGGGACCCACGCTTCACTTCCCTTCGGAAGGGAGAACTCACATTTTGCGAGTTTGTCGGGAGTGGGATTCGATCCCAGGTCCTCGGCGAGATAGTCAAGTGTTCTAACCATCACACCAGGTCCGCTCCACCGGAATAAATTTGATGTGAACATCAACAATAAAAAACATACAGCAAGATATCTTTGAAGACATTTTTTGTAGATCAGTTGATGATCAATTTTTCGAAGAATTTATCGATCAACGATCAACGATCAAATCTGACTATACATGTCAATGGTTGCTCCGCCGTGATTCATCTGAGCTGGTACCAATGGCACTAAGAACAAATGAATAAGGGCTGGGACGAGACACTCCACTTATTCTCGAAGTGCAATCTAAGCAGCTCATGTATTTTTGACCAATAATGGCGCCGGCCAAGTCCTCACAGTCAGCTGGGAAGGGAAAGGGATGTTAGAGTGTTCTGGTTGTTGCTACTAGAGACCGAGAGCACCTCTGTGTCCTCACAACCCGCACGGACGGGGGTATTTTTTAGACGGAAATGATGGGAGATCTGGGAGTCACCGTTGGGTCGGTGATGCGATCCATGGATTGGGTATATTTTTAAGGTGGTAGATTGTGTGGTGATTACTATGATGCTCTAGCGACACAGTTCGCTTTGGTTGCATAACTTGTAGGCGTTATATACTGTGCTGGAAGTTGGAAGGGGGGAAACGATTTTTTCAATTCGTTTCTGGTTCTAGCGATGACTATTAACATGTGAATATACAAGAGTTGTATATGTAGAGAAGAGAGTGTTACGTTATTATTTGTTTTACCCAAAAAGAAGGACTTATTTTATCAAAAGTTATCATATTCGAATAAATATTATAAAAAAAAATTCTGTTCCGTGCTGCCTGATGGAGAAACCCCTGCAAAAATATCCATGTGCTCCCATCATCCAAACTATTTGCTGATACAACCGCAGATATGAAGACATAAACATCTTTGCACACTACGAAATACAGCTCGAAATCGCGTCGCCATACATGCCCGAAATGCAATCGGGTCAATCCACTCTGCATCGCGCCTTTAGTTCGGGCGGCCGAACCGGAGTTCAACATCATCGGTACTTGATTTAAACGATCTACAAGAGACTAGCACTCATACGAACCAAGGCGAGAGCGAAGAGAAGAAGCGGTCACTCATCCCAGGCAACGACTCTCGTTTTATTCCCTTCTGGTACACCCTCGGGAGTCTACGAAGAATGTTGATCGTGTTTGTGGATCGGGCTAGTCTTCCTTAGATCGTCCAACAGATCAGTCGATCGCTGCTCAATGTCAATAAGGCAAAATCGGTCCGTGGTTACGATGAAAACGCTTCAGCGTGCGCCCGCGCTGGGGAAACTTTGTAAACTACGGATCCCGTATTCTGGGTTTCGCGAGAATGCCCTCTGACATCAAGCATGGCAAAGACGGAAGGAGCAGCATCGGAGAAGGCTGGCATGTCGGCAGTTACGGGCGTGCAGCGCTAGCCTTCCGAAGGCGAAAAATACAATGTAAAATGTGAGTCTAAGGAAAGCTAGGGACAGAATGGTTAGGGAAGAGAGGTAAATAAAAGTTCAAACACATCTCTTTTGTACGTTGATATTCTTTAGAGAGTGACACAAAAAGACTTACATAAAAAAAGAAAGTTGATAGAAAGATGCAAAGTAGGAAGAAGGGGACAGGCCAGGGATTGAACCCAGGCCCTTCTGCATAAGAATCTGAAGCGGTAGCCACTAGACCACGAAGCCCGTCCATGATTAATTTTTCGAAGAATTTAACGCAATTACTGTAACTTGATCAAATATTTAGAAGAGCTTAAGATTAGTCATTACTGTACCATTACTGCCATGATTACTGCTATGAACAAAAAAGTTTTAGAATATGTTGTATTTAATTCTGTCAAAGCAAATCTTCGAGGCGTAAATTTCTCCTAGATTTTTTTCTAAGATTCATTCAGGAGTTCCTTCAAGAATTTCTGCAGGAATGCCTTCAGAGATTAAACAAAAACACGGTACGTTTTATGCTTCCAGTGAGCTATTTGCTCCTGGAAGGGACTAGCAGCGCCCAGTAGCATAGTCGAAAACTTTTCCTGACACATGCGGTGGGAATCCAACCCGCACTCCTCCTAAATGCTTGGTGACACTATCCGCGTGAACTTGAAGCCACATAAATTTATCTGAGAGTTCTTTCTATGTTTTCTCCAGAAGTTCCTTCGAAAGACCCCCAGAAGTTACTCTTGAAAATACTCCAGCAGTTTCTTCTGGTATTTCTCCAGAAATCAATTCTGGGAATTCTTCAGAAGCTTTTTCTGTTATTTTTTAAAGGAGTTTTTTCTGAGATTCCTCCTTTACGAGTACTTCCTGAGGTTACATCTGGGAACACTCCAAGATTTTCCAAGATTGACCAGGAGTTGCTTCTGGGATTTATCCAAGAGTTCCTTCAAAGATTCCATCTTCTGGGAATTTTAATCGTGACTTTTTCCGGTATTCCTCCCGAGGTTCCTTCTGAAATTCATTCCTTTTTTTTTAGAAAATCTTCAAGAGTCTTCTGGGATTTTCCAAGAAATTTCTACTATAGCAACAGTTTTGCATATCTTTTTCATCCGTTTTTCATCATTGTTTTTTTGTGATGTAAATTATTTCAATAATTGAGCTATTCCTTGTACTTGTATGTGTGCAAACAAACTTTTGTTTATGTTGCATGTGAGATTTGCCACAACAATGTAAACAAAAACTGAACAAAATCCATAAAACATGAAAAAGTTTCATCTGTAGCAACTTTTTTATTTCTGATTTTTCTAGGTTTGCAAAGCTAGAAATCGAAGGACATAAAGTAGTCCTTCCAAATGGGGAAGAAAAAGTGTTGCTTTGTTAGAAATTCTCAGAGTTCTAAAGAGCCAAAGTTCAACATTTTCTATGGAAATTTCACCTTTTTGTGCTCCGTCCAGAAAGAGATATAAGGTACACCTGGGGAAGTTAAAACGGGTGGGGCAAGATGAAACGCCTAGTTTTGAAATAGATTTCAATATAATTTGGAAATTTTTCTTTCGCCAAAAGATTGTTTGAATCAAAAACTATGTGTTTTGGCATTCAAGCTGTTCACCATTATTGGATATCATCATGTTAACCCGCTGTTTCATCTTGCCCCGCCCGTTTCAACTTGCCCCGGTGTACCTTAGATAATATTATAGAATTTAAAGCTAATAGCTACAAGAATACAGTGAAAAACTCACATGTAAACTATTGGATTAATTCTACTTGTATCATTTCTTTTATTATGGCTCATGGAACTGTAAGACAAACTGTTGAGGATTTTTTGAAGACACGGAGAAATCTATGAAAAAACACTTGAATAAATTGTTGAGTTGTATTGGAAAAATGAACCAAAGAAGAAAAAAAAACTTGTTTAAAATTAATATTAGATTTACAGCAGCACTTCACAGAACATTTCGTTAGCAAGTATAAGGAAAATAATAATTCAATTCTGAAGCAATTCTTGGAGATGGTTTAAGATTTCAAAGGTAAATTCCAAAATAACACCCAAAGGTGAAAGAATTACTTGCTGAGAATGCTGAGAGAGATTTCAAAAATGAAAAATTTCTGGATTTTTTTTTTTTTTCAAAAATAGCCAAAAACGCTGCTGGATTTTTTATTTATTTTTTTTATTTTTCGGCTCATTTGTAAGCATAAAAACCTGGATAAGTTTATCAGGATATAAAATTAAATTGAATTAAATGAAAAATATCGAAAATATATAAATCAGTACTCACGAATTATTATGGTACCGTGAACGCACCACCCAAGTAACATTTTGATGGCCAATTAGTCTAGTACTTGTTTTCAGAACCATCATAAAACCTAATACCTTTTATTCTGGTTTTATGATGTTTGTAAGAGCTTCTTCTAGTTTATTTGGCTATAAAATATTACTTGGGCATACTTTACGCAGTTAGTGTCTAACTTTGCAGTTTTCAAAAATCGTCATTAAATATTGCTAGTTTATAACGTAAGCTTAAAGAAAATAGGCATCATGGCCATGCGGTTAACGGTGTCAGTCATTTAAGTGAGCTCGTAAGCCTTTGAGTGTAAGTTCGGTTCCCGCTTCAGTCGGAGAAAACTTTTCGTCAAACGGAAAATTCTCTGCAGGGCTACTGGCTATGTGCGTTGTGATTAATGTTCAGCCTGTGTAGTCTTCTGGCTGGAGACGATGTGAATTTTCAAGGGATTGTGGACATTTATAAAAATGAGTCATTGGCTTCACCTAAATGCATAATATTTTGTGCGTACTCTGTAAATAATTTAAAAAAACGGAACAAATCTGCTGCATTTTTCAGGATATGCAAAACCACATGAAAACGGTAACTAATTAAATGCTGATAACATTCAAGTATCCCTTCCTAGCCAGAGACAGACCCTTTCGGCGCCCCTTCTGACTCCGGCCCCCTAGGCGTGGGCCAACCGCGCTACGGCACTGCCTCTTGGAATTTCTTCCAGGATTTCTCGACTGTTTAGGCATTTTTTAGTATTGCTCCTTATGTTGCAACTTTAGATTCTTGCAAGATTCCAAGATTTCTCTTTAACAATCTTCAGGAACTTGTTTAACAAGAATTTTGTTAATTTCTATTCAGGATTTCTTCCACAAGCATTGCTCCCAGAGACCCTCGTGTGATTTCACCCAGAGCTCTTCCTGCGTTTTCTTCAAAAAATTTCGCAGGATATTTCCCAGGGTTTATCCCGGGATTTTTAAATTGGTTTCTACCAAGGTATTTCTCAGACATTGTCACGGAATTTCTCTTGGAGTTTATCCCGGAATTCCTCTTGAATGTTTTCCGCAAATTCTTTCGGCGTTTCTTCCGGAATATCTCCCACAATTACTACAGGAATTATTCTTGGGATTTCTATTAAAATACCTCCAAGGCTTTTTGCAAAACATTCATGAGTTTTCTGGATGAATTCTTGCTGAAATTTATTCTAAAGTATCGTCCACGGGTTTTACTGGTATTTCTGTCAGAGCTCCGCACGGGACTACTCCCAGAATTCTTGTAATATCTTCCAAAAATTTTCGTTTGTTTTCGTCCAGAGTTTTTCCCGTGAGTTCTACTGTTTTGAAGATTTATGAGGGATGTCTCTCAGAGTTTTGAGAATTTATCCTGATTTTTCTCATAATATTTCTTCTGGGGTTTCAATCAGATATCTATTTAGATTTTCTACTAGCTCTTGAAAAAAATTCTCACGGAGCTATATTCCCGCGATTTGTTTTACGAGATTTTCCAGACTATTTCTGGAGATTTCACTTAAAGTTTTTCCATAGATGGCTCCCAGTGTTCTTCCCAGAAACCCTTCTGAAATGTATCGGACGATTCCTTTGGGTGTTTATTCCAAAAGATAATAGATACTTTCTTATCTGTATGTCGTTACTCATCTCATTATTTTTAACTCCAGGCTAGTTCATCCCGGAGTCCACTACTATCACATGAGACCCGCTCCACAGCAATAGTTACTCCCGGAGTTCTAGCTGAGATTTTCCACGAGGTTTCCCAGAACATCTCCTGGGGTATTTTACGAAATATCTTGTAAAACAATCCCGAAAAAATGTCGAGAAAAAATTGGAAGAACTTCTGAGAAAAATTGAGAAATCTTAGAAAAATGTGAGGGTTTTATCTCGGATAGAAATATTAGGAGAACCCCGGGAGAAACTCTATAAATCTTTAGAATTACTTCCCGTGGACAACTCCAGGAGAAGTTTCGATAAACTATTTGGCAGAAATACCTAGAAGAACTTTTGCATAAGTTTCGCAAAAATCTCGGGAAGAAACTGCTTGAAACCTATTCGGGAAGCGAAGTAAAACAAAACCCCTGATACAACTTTGAGGAAATTTTGTTAGGATTTTTGGAAGGAATTCCTACAGAAATTCTGGCAACAATATCTGGAAAACTACTGAAAAAAATCCCGAGAGTTACTTCTGCAGAAGTCCTATGGGAAACTTCTACAGAAATCCGGGACAACCTCCGGATTGAATTTTGGAAGAAATTCAGAGAGAAATTCCAACAAGCCATCCTTAAATTCAAGGTAAAAGTGCGGGAAAAATTGCGGGAAGAATTCTGTATGGAACTGTGTAAAAAATTTGAAGAAGAAATTGCCGAAGGAATACAAAGAAAAACCTTGAAAAGAATTTCGGGAAAAGTCTTCAGAGGAATGTCGGAGCAAATTCTGGATAGCTGTGCAAATAATTCTAAGCTAGCCTCTGAAAAAATCCATTTCCTTGTGTAGTCAAAAGAAGATATCTCTCTCCATCTGGCATCCCTGCTCACGGCTGCAGGACCTTAGTAATCCAGAGCCATTCGTCGCAGTCATCGCTGTTGTCCATTGCGAATGTGCTTGTTTCCTCCAGCCAGCCAGTCAGTGTTGATGCGCGATTTTCCGTTTACTTCGATCGGTGCGTCAGTGTGCGTGTGGTGGTGCTGTTTCCAGCAGAAGACGTCCAGATGAAGTTTTCTTGTTGTGTTTTTCGCGAGTGATCATTTTTCTTTTTCGTCTTGTATGAATTAAGAAAAAGCATTTCTAGTTTATTTTTTTCGTTCTGCTGATGGGATGATGGATTAACAAACTGATGTTCAACTTAAAAATCTATCCGACCTACGTCATTCGGGGGTTACGCCGATGAAAATCGTGTCTCTTCCGTTCCCTTGCTGTGTCCAATCCTTCCCGACGGGCTCTCGAGATAGGGCTCAACCATCGTGAAACCAGTATTTTGATTGATTTTTCCATCCATCTTCGCCACTTTGCGGCGAATTCGGTTCTGCATTTCTGGTTTTGCTCAACCGATCGTAGTTGGCTGCGAAATGAGTCGCGCTTGCAGCTGCCCGTGTTCGCATCAGAGTAGGCCGAGGGTATTATTTTCACTGCTTCATTGACCCGCTCCAGGAGGCCGACCCAAAGCAGGAAACATGTCAGGGTCAAAAGTAGAAAATCTGATCTTTTGCGCATATGTTGCAATTTTTGGCTCACTGGAAGCAGCAGCAGCAGCAAGCAGCATGCCATTGTGTATGTGTACGTTGGTGTGTGTGCATCCGTGACTGTGTGCGTTCGGTTGTGTAAATAGTTGTTCCTCTGTGAAAACCCAAATGGTCATTGGTTTTTCGGCTAAGAATTATGCTGATTCGGCAAAAAAGGCATCACCAGTAACACAACTCTCCTTTGAAATACAGATTCAAGAGAATCGCTGGTAAATTCTTGCCATCGTTCAAAGGCTTAAGTGACAAGCGTAGACAAATTCTGTTTCCGCCGACCTAACAGGAAATCGATAAGCAGGCGAACCTTCAACAGTGCAAAAGTGTATTCTGATAGCGACAGATAGTGCGATAGTTAACCTTCCCAGTGGTGTTACCCTAACGTGAAAGGTAATTCTCACTCCTCTATCGATGTTTTCTTTTCCATCTTCCCCTGAAATTGGCCGCTGACCGAAAAATGATGGTAAAGATAATTACCCATTACCAAAAACAATGAATTTCATCTCACACATTGAAAATATCCCGACTGAGTCGTCCTCAGCTCAGCTTCAGCAGCAAGCCTCTCGCTCACAGCCAACTGAGATCACCAAGACCACATACCGTTACTGTCAATGCACCTTTTCTGCACGGTGTTTTCACATTTTCCACTACCACACGCACACACAGACAGGCAGCAAAGCAAGCCATGAGAACCAAAGGACGACGGTGGTCCACAGTAATAATACACACAATCACCCATACACGTGGTGCAATTACCACCCAGCCAGCCCCAGGACCAACCCATGCAGTCCATAACTCGACCCCAAAAACTAACCTCTCTTATTCATCATATTTCTGTCACATCTTCCCGCTGCTGGTTCGCCGTCCGCCGCCACACGGCTGAGTTGCAACTTTCGCAGGCAGCTTACGTCATAATGATCCTGTGATTGTGCTGCACCACACGCGACAGAGCAGCAACCATTTTCCAACCATTTGGCCAGGCAAAAGGGGTTTGCTTTGCTCTTCACGCGATGGAAATGAAGAGAAAACCTCTTCAGTCATCAGATTCACTGTTCTTGTTCTCGGCCGCGGGGCCCCCAACCCCTCCCCCGCGCGAGAAAGTCCATCCCGTCTTAGTAGGCCTCTTAGTAGGCGGAAGTATAGGCGAGAGCGGGCAGAGGACAGGCACAAGAATAGTGTCAACCACCTTGCTCGAGGTATTTTTCGTCGTCCACCGGCCGACTTGGATTGTTCCTACATCATCCGCTTGCTTGGACTGTGTGTGGTCGAAGCGAAGAAAAAAAATAATAATGAAGCATTGTGCTCGGTGGAGGGTTCGCAGGTTGGCAGGCAGTGAGGGGAAATGATGGTCTTACTTTTCATTATTATTTAGATGGAAAAGAAAGCACCGGGAATGAATTGTCACTACTCTGCTGGCTGCCTAGCTGCTCTTGTGTAATTAGCGGGAATGATTTATGCTTTTGGGACGAGGGTGGAAGTAGAGCCACTTAGGTATTTTGGAATGTGTGTAGGAATAGGAATGGCAAAACATGAGGTTGGCATTGCGATGTGAAAGTTGTTTGAATTGAGTATGAAACGATGTATAGAGTGTGGATGACATGTGCCTTTGTTTTGTGAAAGCGATAACTCGTGGAGACGCTTGGTAGTTTGTAAATCTAACAAAACAGACAAGTTTTCGGAGCTCTCATGTAAATGAAGTTTTCAGGACAGCCAAACTAATTCCTACTATACGGCACTGCACTGTTTTGATTTTGTATGGAATTTTGACATTTCCTGGCCTTGTTGTTTACAAAATCTCAATAAGAGCGAAAGAGAGGGAGAGAATTTCGTGCAGAGCCCTATTGTGAAATACTAAACAAGACAAAGCCTACTATGGTTTAGTGTTCTATAGGGCACTGCAAGCCATGATTGCTTAGATAAATTTTTCTAAGTCTTTGACGTTTCGTGGAAAAAAATCGTAAGCTTTTGGACTTTGAAGAATTTTGCCAACTTTTCATGGGTGGTTTAATTTAATTCAACTTGTGTGCGTGGCAAAATGAGCTAATTTGTGACTAGAGGACGGCACGGTGACACCCCTCCAGGAGGTCCCTCTCAGATTCCACAGGAATTCTATCATCCAGATTCCTCTAAAAAACCTTCACGGTTTTTCTAGAAATTTGTTTCAGGGCTCCCCCAGGAGTTTCTTGTGGGATTCCCAGGGAGTTCTTGATGATTCATTCCTACGATTCTTCAAGAGCTCTTGCCAGGATTCCTCCAGGAAGAACTCCCGAGATTCACTTAGAGTTTTTATTAAGGAATACCTTCTGATATTTTTTCGGAAATGCCTAGATTCCTTCATCCTCCAGAAATTCTATTATAGATTCTTTTAATAGTTTCTTTTGGAATGTCTACAGAAGCTTTTTATTTACATCCAGAAGGAATTCCTGGAAATTCCAGCAATTTTACCCGGGGTTTATTTCGGGATTCCTCCACGAGTTCTCTTTTTCCGAGATTCCTTCAGAAAATCCTTTCGGAGATTTCTTTCAGGAATTCTATGCGAGATTCTTTCCGGAGTTCATTCTGAGATTTCTTCAGAAATTCTTCCTGAGATCCCTCAAAAACCTCTTCGGAAGTTTTCCAGAACCTCCTTCCGGGATTGTTTCGAGATTTCTTTCCGAGATTCTTACGTTAATTCCACAGTGAACTCCTTCCGAGATTTCTGCAAGAACTTCTTCCGGCATTTCTCCAGGAACTACTTCCAGAATTCTTTCAAAAACTCATTCTATGATTCCTTTGGGAGTTCCATCAGAAATTTCGCCAGGATTTTTTCTGGGCGTCTGTCAGGAATTGCTTCTGAAATTTCTTCAGGAAATCCTTCTTGGATTCCTAGATGAATCCTGGAAGCAGTTTCTGAAACAACTCCAGAAAACTTCCCGGCATAAGAGGAAATCCAGAAAGAGTTCCCAAAGAATTCCCGGTAAAAGTTGAATTAAATAAAGCCACCCATGAAAAACTGGCAAAATACTTCTAAGTCGAAAAACTTGCGGAATTTGTCAAAGTTCGAATCGTAAACAACAAAGACTTCGAAAAATTTCCAGAAATGCCTCTGGTGATACTTCTAGTGATTTTTCTAAAGACACTAGAGAATTCTCTTGTGAAATCCCATAAGGAATGCTTGGAGGAATTGTAAAAGATGTTCTTTGAATATGTACCAAGAGGAATGCCTAGAGAAATCCCTGGAATAATCTTTAGAAGTATTCTGGATAAATCCGTAATAGATTCCTTGAAGGAATTGCAGGCAATCAATTCTTGGGGGTAGGTCAAAACGAGTTCTTAGAGGAATTCCTGGAGGAATCGCCGGAGAAACTTCTGGAAAAATCACAAGAAGATTGTCTTGAATAACCTCACCAAGAATTCCTGAAAAATAAACAATATAAATCTCGAGAGAAATCCCTAGAAGAATTGCGGGAGGTATCATAGTAGGAATTTCTAGAATAATCCTAGGAGGGATTGATGGAGGAATTTCTGCAAAAATTTCTGGTGAAACTTCAGGGGAAAATCCCAAGAGAAGCATATTGAAGAAATATCGGGAGGAATCCATAAAGGAATACCTAGAGAATTCACTGGAAGAATCGATAGAGGTATTCCTTGAAAAACCCATGGAGAAGGCCTTGAAGAAATATCAGGAGGAAGTACTTTGGGTAACACAAAAACAGCTCAGAATGATGTATCTTGAAAAACCACGAAATTCACATTCGGAAAAAAGGAACCCGGAACCGCTAGAATCATTTTCCGGTAATCAGTTTTTCGTTCCAAAATGTCCAGAAGTATTCCATACAACGCAAAACTAGCACATAATGGTGTATTTTGAAAACCCTATGTTTGAAATTCCAAAAGACAGTAATGCACCATTTCCAAAACTTTGTCCCGGAACTGGATTACGGAAAATCGGTAAACCAATTCCAAAATGTCCAAATGTATTCTAAACGACAAATCATCCTAATAATATTCTATAACTTTTAAAATCATGAAGTTTGATATGTCGCATGATGGTGTTTATTCATCTTAGAAAATTTGACCCCGGGACGACCGGAACCAATTCCCGTGAAATCCGCCTTTCGGTTCCAAAATGGCCAAAAGTATTTTGGATTCCACAAAAACAGTTCAGAATGATGTATCTTGAAAAATCACGAAGTTTGAGGTTTCGCATGATGGTATTGAATCATACTCAAAAATTGACCCCGGAACCGGTTCCGCGGAACATCCGTAAACTGGTTCCAAGGCACTTAGTGACCGGTATGGACTTCCGGACATATGTTTCTATCATTCTAGTTCATTTAGGTCTAAAAACTAAACTGTTCCATTCCGAAAATTCACTTTATCCAATATGGCCAATTCCAATGATCCATTTTGATTCCGAAATAACTCCGGAACCAGGTGGCCGTTCCGGAATTCCCTTGAAAATCCCTAAACTAGAAGGACATCCGCTTCTTGTGTCAAAATTTGATTGAAAAATATTGAAAAACAAAAAAGTTATAGCGAAAAGAGTGTTTTTTAGCACTCTCGTTAGGGGGATTGGTAACGGAAGGGTTAACAATCGTGACTTGCAGTGCCCTATTAGACGTTCAAAAGTTGATCATTGACAATTTTCTTTACCGAATTGTAATATCTTAGCAACGCGGAAAAACAAGACAGCAAACTATGTAAATGGAAAGAAAAATTGCAGGTATATTTGCCACTGCAGTATCGCTAGATCAGCTACTTCATTCACACAAGGAACCAATGAGATAGCTGCTTGGGTCTTCTGTATTTAACCTTTCTGATGTATATTCTTTGGGAAGAGCTCGCTGACATACTGTACGGTTAGGGTAAAAAATGACCTCGATGCACAAGGAGGGTTGAGCGACAATGGCGCCTGCTACGTCAGGTTGATGGTGAATGTGAGGATGGGGAGGGAAATGATGATTGCAATCGCTTGTTGCTGACAAGTTGTTGAGTTCTCTACGCCTGTACAAGGTCATGCGGATGTCGGAGTGTTGTTGGTATATGTTTATTTTTGGCACAAGGGGTCACGCATTGGTGCGTGGATGCCATGCGTAAAGTGATAAATTGTATGAAGATCAATGTGAAGTGGCACAGTTCGCTTGGTAGCTTGTGGGCGATATATGATAGATATATATTTAGCGTACTTTCAAACTTTAGCGTACTTTCAATTATTCGGAGACTTTTCTCTAGGCGAAAAGATAGGTTGTGGCTCAATTGAAATGTAAGCTAATACTAATCGGTTTATTAAAAATCAATTTGGGTTACATTGTGTTCTATTGCGTGTGTGGATGGAATGTGGAGTACAATAGTGTGTTGTGTTGAGAGATATTGAGAGAGCTATTGCAGGTAATATTCATGATAGCTGTCGGTGTAGTGGAGGACCTTTCGGTCGTGGATGCAGCAGCCTGATCGGATGCTGTGGATGCCGCACCGATTGGAGATGCAACACAGTTTAAGCTGATGATGCTACATATAGATATACTGTGCTGTGAAAGTTGGACGGAAGGGAAACGGTTTATTTTTGTTAATCCGTTTCTGGTTCTAGCAATTACTATGCATGAGATGTATATGTAGAGGAGAGAGTATGAAATAAGTATAGTTGGATACATAGTAGGAGAACAGGTACGAGCCTGAGATTGAACCCAGGACCTTCCCAATCAACCAGTGATCGTATAAGTTGTTAAATACGATGCTAATGTGGAGGCGATATGCGTACATTTTACATGCGCCTAAATGGATGCATGCATGCATATGGCCTCCACTTTATCATCTTATGCAACATCTTATACGATTACTGGTTGTCTGGGTTCTGCATATTAATTAGAAGCGGTAGCCACTAGACCACTAAGTTCATCAGTGAACTTTTTTTTGGCCGATTTTTCGCATAAAATAACAATTAGACATTAATGCCAATCGCGGGCAGGAAGAGTAAGCCCAACAATGTCTTTTCAAAACGCGTTTGTACTTTTCAAAAACAAACTTCCAAGTTGATTTTTCGAATCTAAAACCGAACCCTTCTCATGTATTAAACAGCTCCTTGTTTCTTGTCTGCAAAAGGATATTCTCTTGAAACTCCATAATTTTCGTCAGAATTTTATTTGGGGTTTTTCCAGGATTTCTTCTGAGATTCATAAAAAAGTTTGCCCGTAGTTCTTCCAGAGATTCTTCTCTTGATTTCTCTAGAAATCATCACCGAGATTTCTCCAGTATCACTCCTTCTTGGAAAAAGTTCCGAAAGGAATCCCAGAAAAAGTTCCCGGAGAATCCACGAAAGAGTTCGGGAAGGAATTCCAGATGCAATTCTTGACAGTTAGGTCAAGAAGAGGTTCCCGGAACAATCTTGAGAAAACTTCTCGAAAAAATCCTGGAAGCATTCCAGAAGGAAATATTTAAGCAATCCCAGAAGTAGATCCTGACAGAATTCCGGAAGGAGTTCCTGGAGGGATCCCGGAGAAGATTTCAGTGGAATAATAAAAAAAAATTCTCGACAGGGTTCTTGTAGGATTCCTGGAAGGATCACAGAAAGAATTCCTGGAAAAATCCTTGAGGGAACTTCAGGAATCTCGCTTGGAATTTTAACTAAATTTTGGAAGGACTTCCTGAAGGATTCTATGAACAGATTCCTGAAGCAACCCCCGAAAGAACTCCGAGACAAATCCCGGGAATTGCTGGAATTTCCAGGAATACTTTCTTGAAGTCCTACAAAACTTCTAAAGACATTCCAAAGGAAACTACGTGGCGAATCGCGGATGGATTCCCGAAACTCATTGAGAAAACCCGAAAGAAATTTCTTGAAGTTCCAGAAGGAATCTTTGAAGGAATCCTGGAAGAAGTTCGTGGAGGAATCTCAGATAAAATCTTTTAGGAATACCAGAAGGGATCCCAGATGGAACCTCTTTAACCCTAAAAGGGATACCTTCATGGCCTCAGTTTCGTCACCTCGCTGAGTGTGTTCCATCAAAACGAGCTCTGAAAGGCGCCTGGGGTCCAATGGACCCAAGCTATCCCTTTTAGGGTTAAGAATCTCAGAAGAAACTCCTGGAAAACACTCAAAAGGAACTTCTGAAGGAATCCTAAATACCTAAACCCCTGGAAGAATCACATCATGCACTCCCTGGTAATCACAGAAGAAACTCATGTAAAAGTCCTGGAACAAATTTGTGGAAAAACCGCGATGGATTTCTAGGAGGTATTCCGGATGGAATTCCTGTGGATATTTACCAGAAGGACCTCCTGGAGAGCTGCCACCGTAATGTCGTCAAGATATAAATCAGTTCAAATCGTTATGATGAAACTTCGAAGACTTTGAAAAAGTTATCTTAGCAACCGCGGCTTGCTGTGTCCCATAAGAGCGACATAAGTATTTCTGCGGATTACTACAAATAACTGTGGGTGTGGGGCTTTCTCTGTCGTTAGTATAAGCATTGGCGCAAGAGGCCCACATTTGGAACAGTCCTAGACCGCTGTTATGAGGGTTGCCTCTTTTCTCGTCCGTTATCAAATCACATAGATTTAAAATTCAACATTGACTCCAAAACTAGATTGACGCAATCATCCAACGGTTGAGTGCTGTCCTGACCACGTCCTTACGACAGCTTGGGATGAGAAAGGATGATTGGTTGAATGCCAACTAAAGAAAGTAACAGACACCTCTGTCTTTCTTTAGACATCACAGGAAGCTGAGAGTTATTTATTAGTGGTTGGGTAAGGACCGTAGAATACGTTTGATCAACGTGCAGGCACCTTTGTTTTAAAACAATATGCAGGAATGAACTCACCAAATTGTACGAATCGCGGTACTCTGGAGACGAAATTGTTGACTTCCATCTGCGACTGTCGAACATGCAGCGATGATATCGTCCGGAGTACACGGAAATAACGTGAAAATGCTGACGAATCCCGGCATCCCGATCGGAAAAAGACAATCTTGAACAATCGTTAAATTGTTCCATATTGTGACCACATTCAAAACAACGCGGAACAGATTGTTATGAAAATGCAGCCGCTTGCGGTGATCATCTTTGAACGAATTCCACCATTCCTTCGACGAAAGTATTGCCTCTCCCGGATCACTAATACGGACAGCGAAGAAAACTGTCACGCGCATGAAAAGTTATTTTAAATCACTTTATAGGGCTGTTTGCAGTTCAGAAGCATTTTTTTGGCCTATCTTGATGCATGGGAAATTCCTTGCCTGAATCGCCCAAGAAACCGTTTTTCATCGATCGAAGTACGCAGTTGCAAAGGAATGACAATTATTAAAATGGCAGTCACTGTGGAAAGTTTCTGCCAGAAATCGGTTAAGAACTTTCTTGGGCGATTCCTTTCGAACACGAAACTGGGCTTATCAGTGAAAATTTGTCCGATGGCGTTTCACCCCAATCGGCAAAACGCGAAATCAACGATAACTTTTGGCACTCCCGTTTGCGTCACCGGAAACATGCACGACACAAACATCTCGCCGGAAGGCGTAGCACTACCAGCCAGTCCACGATTTGATTGCGCAAACTAAAAAGAACGCGGAACTGAAGAAAAACATGACAGACGGTTTCAAAGCACGACCGTTCGCGCGCACGGTCTGCTGCGTCCTTTCTGAGGACTTTCTCTGTCAAAATACTCGAAGATACTCGAGGTCCAAAGAAGTCAAGGAAATTTCCATGATGAAAAGTTCCTACATCAACCGGGAGTCGAACCAGTAACCCTCATGTATCTTTTTTGTATTCTTTAACAGATTTCCAGGGCTGTCTTTACAAATATTTCTCAAAGCAGATTTCGAGAGGCATCCCTGGAATAACAATGATTTTGTTGCCCTTTTCCGGCTATACCAGTCGGCTAGTATGTCTGAAATAGACGTAAAAACTTGAAGTATTTTTATAAATATACTTCAAGTTTTTACGTCTATTTCAGACATACTAGCCGACTGGTATAGCCGGAAAAGGGCAATAAAATCATTGTCATACATGAGTTGCGTTCTCTCTAGCGCAGTTGGACGGCCGTGCGTCCGTCCGCGTTGAGCGCTCAACGCATACTGAGTTTGCACCGATCATATGGTTGGTGACGAAGTATGTGTCAGTCGAGCTTCAATATCAACATTCTAAAAACAATACGCGCACACTTGTCGTTCGTAGGCCGCGAGAGTGCGGGAGATTGGCATCTAAGAGCCGAAAGAGAGATAAAGTTGTGAAAGACGGACCCGGTTTAGGGTGGTGCTTCGAATCCAGTTTGACTTTCTTTTCTGCAGAGTTGTAACTTGTTCTGTAGCTTAGTTGGTTAAAGCGCCGGACTAGCGATAACGGAGTCGTGGGTTCGAATCCCACCAAAACAAGTGGTAATTTTTTCACAAATTTGTCTCTCAATTTGCCAATTAAACGTACTTTGCCTAAAAATACTTCAAGTTTTTACATCCCTGGAATAATCCTTCGGAAGCTATTAGAAGAGTTCCGTTAAGAATCTGACATAGCAATCGGTGATTACCTAGCAATCTAAAGATAATTTCCGAAAACACAGGAAATCGATTCAAGGAAACACTAGAAGTAATCTTTAGATAAATTTAGTTCAAATTTCTGCACAGATTTTTGGTGCACTCATTGGCAAAAAAAAAATCTGCAGAATCTCTGCAAGTATTATTGGGCTTTATCGTGCTATTATTCATTTTTCTCAGTGTATTTTAACTAAGGCCAATTCTACACCTAAATCTTGATCGCACCAGGAGCTCCTTCAGAGGAATCGCACCAGGAGTTCCCCCAGGGATCTCTGCAGGTGTTCTATCTAGGGTTCCTTGAGGGAGTTATTTCTAGGATATTCTTGGAATTCCTTCAGGATGCCTCATGGAGATTTTTATAGACTCTTTCAGGAGTTCTTTTAGAGGTTTCTCTAGAAGATCTTTCAGGGATCCCCCCCAGTAGTTCCAAGAGGAATTGGAGATGCCTCCAGCTGGTGTTTCATCAGGGTTTTTTTTTTCAGAATTTTCCCCAGCTATTTCAACAGAAGCTCCCTCAGGTTTTCCTCTATAAGTTCCTTCAGAGTTTATTTTAGGAGGATTCAGGAATGCCTTCTAGAAAGCCATCAGGAAGTCGACCCACTTGGACCATCGACAGGAGGTCCTTTGAAGATTATTCTAGGAATTCATTCAGGGATTCCTTCCGAAGTTCCTTCAGGAATTCCTACGGGCGTTACTACAGAGATTAGTCCATGAGTTCCTTCAGACCCAGTCAACCAGTGATCGTATAAGATGTTGCATATGATGATAAAGTGGAGGCGATATACGTACATTTTACATGCGCCTAAATGGAGGCATGCACGCATATGGCCTCCACTTTATCATCTTATGCAACATCTTATATGATGACTGGTTGTCTGGGGAGATTCCTCGAGAAGGAATTCATGCAGATGTTCTTGAGGGATTCATGCAGATGTTCTTGAGAGATTCCTCTTGAATTCCTTCAGGGATTCCTCCTGAAGTTCCTGGAGAGATCTCTCCAGGATTTCCTTCAGAGATTCTTACAGGAGCAACCAAGTATATTTCCGGAAGAATTCTTGCAACTCTTTGCATAAATAACTATTTTTTAATTTTATCCGAGTCATGGTAAGATCAATCCTTTCACAATGTTGATTATAAGTGCACATCATCTGATTTAATAAACAGAATTTAGCGTAATTACTACGGTGGAAATCTACAGCAAATAATTCCTCTTGGACTTCCTTCGGGGATTCCTCCCAAACTTCTTCCGGTAATTCCTTTTGGAACTCCTTCAGGGAAACCTACTGGACTTCCTTCGGAGATTTTTCCTAAACTTCTTCCGGGGATTCTACCTGGACTTCTTTCAGGGATTCCTCCTCGTATTTCTTCAGGGATTTATCCTTGAACTCCTTCGGGGGTTTCTCCTGGAATTCCTTTTTTTTTTTGTACTCACTACTATTTACCAGGAGCTTGCTCATGTCATCTTCAACATTACACTTTTCAGTTTTGAAATCAAGCCAAACAATCTTGATCCAACTCCAAATATGAGACGTACCTACTTAAAATCAATCGATTCGACCTAGTTAAAGGGATAATTTAATCACAATATTTTCGAGGGCATGAGCGTTCGTTTGGCACGTACGACTTTCAACCGACATAGCTACACGTACAGCACACGCTTCCTGGAAACAGTAGACCTTACGAAAAGGCACATTGTATGCAAAAACCCAGTCGCCTCAACAACATCGCGGAAGTGAGCTGAGTGGGAACACATTTATGCTAATTTTGGCATTAATCGACGTCATCGTGTGGCTTCCTCAACTCCTTTTTTTTCGGTCGCCGTCGCCAAAAGGTCCCGCACCGCACACATGAATAGCTCCACGAGCTAGGCCTACTATTGCTGCCGTCGCTTCCAGAAATGTCTCCTTGATGTCTCTCGCTCTTGATTCTGGGTCCATTTTTGGCAATTTCCTCTCGCTGTCTCCCGCGGTTCTCTCTCCTTCTCCGCCCTACCCGTCGGAGTCCCTGATCCTGGCAGCTGGCAACTGATTTTTTCGAACGCTCCTGCCACGGTGTGGTGCCGGGCGGCTCGAGAAAGCATGTTCCAGTTGCCTGAATCGTCGTCGGGAGAAACATTCCACCACTGGCACTGACTGGATGGGACGGCCACGCGGATGACTACGGCGCGAGGTCGAAGAGGCAGAAATGCACGTCACACAGAGCAATCGCCAGGCAGGGAAGAGGCAGAACCCGAAACAGAAAATCAATAGTCACTCGACCGTCGTTGTTGTTGAGGCTCGTCTTTTGCTCTTTTCGATTCGCTAGCTGCTCTTGTATAGTCTAGTAGGCTGCGGCTGCTTGCTGCCTTCCTTTCGAAACAACACCGGGTGGTTGTTTTAAATTAAGCACGTTTTTTTTTTCGTTGCTGCTAGTACTGCCAGTCTTGTGGTCTTCGTCGTAGTCGTCGCCGTCGTCGTCGTCGTAGCCGTCAGTGTCAGAGTCGACCCCGAGATGCCGAAGAGCACGAAAACGGGGCTCAACAACGGCGGCGTTCAGCAGCTCGAGTTCGGTTCGGGGTACTTTGTTCCGCTTCCATGGCCTGCGGCCAAATGACACACAGGGACGACTCTCTGCCTTCCTTTCTGTATAGGGCACTGCACTGTTTTGAAATTGTATGGGATTTTGACGTTTCTTGGCCTTGTTGTTTACAAAATTTCTGTTAGAGTGAAAGAGAAGGAGAGAATTTCATGCAGTGCCCTATAGTGTTGTGTAGGTACACACAGATTGGAGTAGGCTATGAAGCGAACGGATGGACGAAAGGATGGATGGCGCCGGCGGCCTCGGCCTCGTCCAAGCAGCCGTCATCCTAGCTGGCAGTGTGGAGCCTTCGAAATTGGTAAAGTGTCATCTCTTGTTGAGGTTGAGAAGGTTGTTTTGTTTTTCGGTGGTTCACTGAATGACCTCTTAAATCGGACAGCTCAGTGAAAGAGTTGCATTGGATTGAATTGCGGGTTCCTTCTCTTCTATGGCGTTACATCCCTACTGGGACAGAGCATGTTTCTCAGTTTTTTTTAGAATCCTTTGAGCGCCGTCACAGTTGATCAACTGGGAAGCTTTTTTTGCCAATTATACATTTTGCTTTCATATGTATATTGTGTAGCAGTAATGGGAAAGTAAGGGTCTGTAATTAACCTATGTTCCACTTTCTTCTTTTTTCCTTACCTTCGCCACAATCAGCCTCTATTTTATTACTTCTAATACGCGAGACAGACCATCATCATTATATTCCAGGAGGAATCTTCGAAGGAATTTCAGAAGGAATGCCCGAAGGAATTCCAAAAGGAATACACGAAGGGATGCCGTGAGGAATCTTCGAAAGTAGAATTCTTGGAGAAAACCTTGAAGGAACTCCAGGAGGAGTCTCTGAAGACATTCCAGAAGAAATCTCCAAAGGAAGTCCGAAGGATTCACTGATGTAACTCCTGGAGGCATTCTTGAATCTTCCTGGAAAAATCTCCGAAAAAACTCCAGGAGTCATCCTTGGAAGAATCCCTAAAGGGACTTCTCGAGGTATCCGTGAAGTAACTCCTGCAGGAATTTTAGAAGGAACTCCTGGATTAATCCCTGAATAAACTTCAGTAGGAATCCCTGAAGCAACAACAGAGAGGATCCTTGAATTCTTCTGGAAGTATGCGTGGTTCCTTCTGTAAGAATCTCTCAAGGAAATCTCGGAGAGACCTCAGGAGGAACTCCTGGTGTGATCTCTGCAGAAGCTTCAGGAGAAATCCCTGGAGGAATTCAACAGGAATCTTTCAAGAACATCTGCATGAACCCCTGAAACTCCTGGGGGAATTTCTGAAGGAACTCATGAACTTATCTCTACACAAACTCCCGTAGGAATTACTGTAGGAACCTCAGAAGTAATCCCTGGCAGGAACTCCTAGACTAATCACCAAAGGACCTTCTGTCGGAATTCCTGAAGAATCAACTTCCTGATGATTTTCTAGAAGGCATCCCTAAATCTTCCCAAAAAAATATATACTTTGAAGAAACTTCTAGAGGAAAACCTAAGGGAGCTCCTGTTGGAATAGTTGGGGAACATAATGAGAAAATCCCTGATGAAACACTTGCTGGAGGCATCCCTGAATCCTCCTGGAGCTACTGGATAGATCCCTGAATGAACTTCTAGAGAAATCCCTAAAAGAACTCCTGAAAGTCAGTGGGGTCTCCAGTTAGTCTATTGGCTAAGGCAATGAATCGCCAACGCGGAGACGACGGGTTCGATTCCCGTTCGGGTCGGGAAAATGCTATCGACTCCCTGGGCATAGTGTATCATTGTGCTTGCCTCACAATTAACAAATTCATGCAATGGCAAGCGAAGAAAGCCCTTCAACTAATAACTAATAATCCCTGTAGAAATTCTAGGAGTAATCCACGAAAGAAGTTCAGGAGAGTTCTTCGAAAAAGGTCCAGTAGGAATCCCCGAAAGAATTCCAGGATAAATACTCGGAAGGATTCCAAGTAATTCCAAGAGAAATCCCTGAAGGAATTCTAAGAGGAATCCCCGAAGTGATTTAGGTGGAGTTCCCGTAGGAAGTCCAGGGGAATCCTCGAAAGAGTTCCAGGAGAAATCTAAGAAAGTACTCCAGAGCGAATCCCCGAAGGAATTCCAGGATAAATTTCCGAAGAAATTCCAGGAGGAATCCCCTAAGTAATTCCAATGGGATTCCCTGAAAGAATTTGAGGAGGAATCCTCGAAGGAAGTCCAGGAGGAATTCCTGAAAGAATTCTAGGAGGAGTCCCCGAAGGATTTTCAAGAAGAATTTCTTCAGAGGATTTCTATGGGAACTTTTGGGGATATCACTAATGTAACTCCTAGGAGCATTCCAGAAGGATCGACTTCCTGATGGTTTTCCAAAAGGCATCCCTGAATCCTCGTTTAAAAAAATAAACTCTAAAGGAACTTCTAGAGGAAAACCTAAGGGAGCTCCTGGGAGTTGGGGAAAATTCAGAAAAAAAAAATCCTCCAGGAACTCTATTCGAGATTCACATAATAATTTGTTGTGGAATATCTTTTGATTTACTGAAGGCATTTCTGAAAAAAAAATGAAATTCCGGGATTGACTATTGCAGGAAACTAGAAGGAACACCGGAAGGAATTCTTTGCAAATATGCTAGAGGAATTCCTTACGAAATTCTTGGAGACTCTGAAAAAAGTTTGTAGAGGAATCCTTAAAGGAGTTCCTGAAGAAAGCCGCGAAGCAGATTCTGAAAGAATTCCGGAAGGTGTCTCCGAGGAAATACGGAAGGAGATTCCGGAAGAATCCCAGAAGAAGTTCCCAGAGAAGTTCCGGAAGGAGTTAAAAAATCCCGAAGAAGGTCCCGGTGGAATCAGTGATGGAGTTGCTGGAGAAAGCACCGCAGCCATCCCGGAAGGAGTTCTTGAAGTAATTCTGGAAGAAGATCCCGAAAAAACCCAGAAGGAGATCCTGAGCGCATCCCGGGCGAATTTTTTGAAGAAATACTGAAAAAAGTTCTCGGAGAACTCCCGGAAGAATCTCAGAAAGAATATCTTTAAAAATCACAGATGAAGCTCGCGGAGAATTTCTGGAAGAAGTTCCTGTAGCAATCGCCGAAAGACCTCCTGAAAGAATCTCGAGGAAAAAAACTAAGAAGATCCCATAGGGAACTCCAGGTGCAATCCGAGAAGAGAATAATTGGGGAATGTTTTCTGAAATTTTTGTTAGAGCTTCTCGAGAAGTTTCTTTCTGGAATTTTTACGGAGATTGTCTCAGATATTACTTTACAAATTCCTCTAGAAACTTCTTAAGAGATTCTTCTAGAAGTTTTTCCAGTGGGTTTCCCAGAAGTTTATCTAATATTCCTCCAGGAATATTCTCTCGAAATTTATTAAAACTTTTCTTCAGAGATTTTTTCAATTTTTTTTCCGGGGGCCCTTCAGGAATCCCTTCAGAGATTCGTTCAGAAATAACCTCCGGATTCATTTCATGGAAGGGAAATGCAAGAAACTTTTCATGGAATTTCAGCAGAGCATTCTCCACATTTCCTTGAATTCCTTTACAGATTTTTAAAAAAAAAAGCAGTTTTTTAGAAGTGAATTTTAGTGATTCTTTCAAGGAGTCTTTCAGATTTGTTTCAAATTTCTGCTGGGCTTCCTATGAAAATTCCTCTGGCAATTATTTTGGAAAATGTTTGAGGGATTTTCGTCCACTTCTACTTTTAGACAATTCTCCGGCAGTTCATCCAGGGTTACTTTCAGGACGTACTCCAAGAATCCCTTCAGAAATGCATTCAGGGAGTCATTCAAGATCTTTTCTAATAACTTTGTCAGCAGTTTATGCTCGGATTCCTGCAGAAGTTGTTTCGAGGATTCCATCAGGATTTTTTTTTTCAAGATTTACTTCAGAAATTCCTCAAGAGTGCCCTTTAGAAATCTCTTCATGGATTTGTTTTCCTCCAGGAATTTCTCCTTGAACTCCTCCAAAAGTTTCTCATAAAATTTGTCTGTGAATTTCTCCAGAAGATGTTCCTCCAGGTATTCACCAGAGATTCCTTCAAAAAAAATTACTTCAGAAATTTCTTCAGAGATTTTTTCAGAATTCTCGTCAGAAAATATTAAAAAAAAAATGCTTGGAATCTCCAGAGGTATTTCTAAGAATTCTTTTTAAAAATCCTTCAGGAAGTCCTTTGAAAATTTCTCCAGCATTTTTTGTATAATTTCATGAAGTACTTTTGTAAAATCTGAAGGAATATCTGAACGAATTTCTGGAGGAATTTCTGAAGGAATCCTAAGAGATATTTCTGAAGGTACCGCAGGACCGGTACCAAAAAAGAACCTTCTAGAAATTTCTTCACTAATCCCTGACAAAATATTCCAAGTGATTCTTGGAGAAGCTTTTGGAAAAAATTCCGAAAGTATCGCTGAAGAATTTCTGTTGAAATCCATTGCTGATATTTATGAAAAAAAAACCTTTAAACTGCTGAAAGAGTCTATGGAAATATTTCTGGAGGACTTCCTGAAGAAGTTTCAAGAAGAATCTGTGGAGGAACTTCTAAAAGAGTGCTTGAAGAATTTTTTGGAATAAATAGACGGATCAATTTCTATATACATCTCTGGAGATATTCTAAACAAATAAAAAAACGGAAAACTTTCCGAAAGAGTCTCAAGGAAATTCTGGAAAAAATCATAGAAAGAGTTGGTGAAGAAATTGAGTAATGGAGTTATACTTGGGAACATTGTTTGAGAAACCCTTGATGAAATTCCTTTAGGAATTTATCAAGGAGAGGATCCAGGAATTCCTCTACCAAAATTCCTGGGTTTTCTGACAGAATACTTAGATGAAAATTCTTTTGAAAGTCCAGGAAGAATAAATAGAGAAACACTTCTCTAAAGTATAACAGAAAAAAACTTTTGAGAAAACTTTTGATGAATTTATTTCGTAGTTGCTAGGAAAAAAATCTAGAGCAATTCCTAAATGCATCTTTGAAAGTAATCCTGGCAGAATTTTTATGAATATACATGGAGAATAAAGTTATCTCTGAATTTCTGCAGCTTTTTGAAGATTCCCTGAATTATTCTTTGATGGAACCGATGGAGGAATTCCTGATAGAATCCTTGGACTTCTTTATGAAGAACTTCCTGAAAATATTTCTGAAGGGGAAGCGTCTATAAATTACGTCATGTTTTGAGGAAGGAAGGATCAGCAAAGTGTGACGACACATACACAAATTTAGTGTATAGAGTGTAAACGACATCAAAACCATCATTTAATTGAGAATTCTATTTCTAAAGCATCATGATTCACTAAGTGTGAATAAACTTCTACAGTTTAGAAATTCAGCAGCTTTCCTCACAAGGCTTGTAGTCGAGTGCTTCCCCTTTAAATTCCATCCAAAGCTATATTCAAAATCCTTAAAGATGCAATCAACTACCGAAAGCGCACACCTCACCGCATACGTAGGTACATCACAGTTGGCAAAGCTGCTCGCGAATGCATAGCAGCCTACTACGCCCTCTTCCACCGCACCCGACCCCCTCAAAAGATCCTAGGTACGAGATGAGACCATAACAATTCCGTTTGTGGTGCCGTTAGACTACACTAAAACCTCCATTTAGGTAATGAGTCGGGACTGCCTAAATAGAATTTTTACCTAAATGGATTCGTTACCTAAATGGATTCAGTTTATTACCTAAATGGATTACAAGGTTGCAAAGAAGTTCAACAAGGGAGAGTTACTAGGAGATTTAAAGGAGATCATGCGGAGTTTCAGATGGCTTTCAATGAGTTTCAGGAGGGGGTGGGTTTCAGGAGGGGAGGGGCTTCAGGGGCAGAAGCAGCACACAGTCTGTGTGTGTCATCCTGGTCGTCCTCGTCCCCATTGTGTGTGACGTTCGTTACCTATAGCATACCACCACCGTAGTACTGGGTACCATACCCAGTCGAGGCGCTGTGCTGTGTTGTTATTTATCCGTTTATTATCTGTTCATACTGTCTTTTTTTCGTGCTGGCTGCTGTTCTGTGTCTCCTGTGCCCCAAGCGACTGCACACTGCACTGCTCCTGCCTGCTCCGTGCTGCTTGATTGCATGGTTGACGTAAGCGCCAGGATGAAATGTTAGTTTCTGTTCAATCGCATTAATTGCAATTGCAAAGGCTGAGACGATGCAGAGGCATGTTGGGTTTCATTACCAACGGCAACTGTAAGAAACTAACATTCCTTTTCTTTTTCTAAGACCTTATAAACAGTTATGATTGTTTGTTAAAGTACTGCTTGAATATAACTGGTACATTTATCAACAGTGCAACCATCAGAAGTGCTTTTAAACTATGTATAAACAAAAAATAGGGTTTCTTTTGAATTCTTAAACACAAAATTGAATCCTAACTAATGCAATTGCATATTTGCAATGAATATATTTTATTTTTGTTTAACATATTTTATTAGAATTTTACAAAAATAAATACCGTCAAACGAGATTACTTGTACTTGCAATAACGGTTGCAACACGATGACATACACTTAATGTGAAGTATTTTCTAATGATAATGAAAACTAGTATGCCCTACTATCTCGATTTTCGAGATTATGTGTACCAAAGATTATTTTTGTGGAAAAATCAGTTTTGTTTCTTTTTTAATAACTTGATGATTTTGTGGCTATATCGGTCTCTTTCTACTCATAGTATAAGGGAGTAGAGATCAAAGTGGATAATGAAATGCTACACTGTTAAAACGGTTGATTCATTTCATACCATAAAAAAAATACGACAATCGTGCTTTAAAGGGTGAGTCGATAATTATTGTGCCATTTCCAAACTAACGTAACTTTTCTCCTACTTCACTACAATCAACCAAATTTTGCACAGTCTCTCCTTATAGTCTATTGTTTACAGTGCTGTCATGCTGAAATCAGAGCTGGTTACTCAAGGTTTTTAAATTATAGCGCCCCTTATACTGGTACGCCCCTAGAAAATGATTTCACTATTGCGCCCAATTTAGAATCATTCCAGGTAAACTCCTCTATACATTATTATTTTACGATTTTTTCCGTAACTATCTCGGATGGGACATTATTGCTCGAATCCCTTTGATGAGTTTAGCAAAAATTTTTCCTAAAATTTCTTGAAAAAAAAAACTTTATTACTTCTTGGGAGTCCGCCAGAAATTATTTTGACGATTCTTTCAGGAATAATCAAAAATTTTATGGAATGTTTACAAAAAGAAGATCATCGCCGATTTTTTAGAATGATGCTAGCAAGAATTACTCTACAGATTCGCTAAAGTATCTTTGAAAAATTCTCTAGGAACTCCTCCAGGGATTTTTTCGGGAACTACCCCAAGATATTTCCTTGGAACTTGTTCATGAGTTTCTCGAGAAATTTCTCAAGACTCATCTTGAAACTGGTCCACGGGTTTCCTCAAGATATAACATAGGAAATTGCTACATAAATTCATGTTTGTATTCCTTCGTATTTTTTAAAACATTTTTGAAGGAATTCACTCAGAAATATTATCATTTTTTTTTCGGGAAATACAAATTTCTCAAGAATTTCCTCTAGGAATTTCTCCAGTAGTTTCTCCAGGAATACCTCCAAACATTTCTTAAAAATGTTAAATTGCAGGGGATTTTTTCACAGATTCGGAGTTTCTATCAGAAACTCTTCTAGTGTGCTTCTTAATGAAATCAAACATTTTTAAATTATTGATTGAATTTCCCCAGAGGTTCCTTAAGGTATTGCTCCATTTCATGGTTTTTCTTTTTTAATTGGAATCTCCACAAAAAAATCTCAAGAGATTCTTCTAGAAGTTTTTTTCAGTTTTTTTTTATTTCTTTACATTTATGGATTCAGAAAGAGTTCTTCCAGAGGTTTCTTTAATAGTTCTTTCAGGTATTCCTCTAGGCCTTGATTTGGATTTAGTCAAAACTTTCTTTTGGAATTATTTAAGATTTTTTTCAAAGCTTCTTTCAGCCAGTCCTGTAGAAATTATTACAGAATCTATTCCTTAGCTTGGTTTCCTCAAATCTCATCAGAAATTGCATAAGATTTTTTATTTCCTTTCAGGGTTTCCTTAAACAAATCAACAGCATTTTTTGTACAATTTCTTGATGAGCTTCTGAAAATGCGTTGGAGGAACATCTAAACAAATTCTGCAGGGATTACGGAAGACATTTTAGGAGATGTGTTTTATGGAGCAGCAATTTCTAAAAAAATGAGAATTTCTGCTGGAATCACTAAAAAAATTATCAAAGAATTATTGGAGAATCAATAGGAAGAAATAATCCTTGTAGGAGTTTGGGAAGACATTTTTGAAATTAAAATCCTAGCTGAAATTCTTGAAGACATGCCAAAAATTCAGAAGAAGTTTCTGAAGATAAAAATATTTCCTCAAAGGAATTTTAAAAGGAGTCACAGCAAATATTTTTGAAAGAACCCCTGAAGAAATTACTGGAAAAGTAGAAATGGAAATGGAGTTCCTAGAAAAAAAAATATTGAAGAATTTATTCAAAAAGGCCAGTAGAAATCCTTCAATACAATTCTTCAAGGATTTTATGAAAGTATTTCATACAAAACCGTTGATATACCTGTAGAAACGCATAGATAAGCGTCTGAAATTATTAAAAAAACAAACTTAGCTTATTTCTAAAATAATTCTCATAGAAATTTCAAGGAAATATTTTTGAAAAAAATTCTTGGAGAATCCGTGGAGGAGTAATTGGAGTTCTCTAGAAGAAATGCCGAATAAATTCCTGTGGTAATACAGATGGGAATATCTGGAGAATGAACTCTTACAGGTGTTCCTGGAGGAATTCCTGCAGGATTTTCTGGATGAAGCCCTGAAAAAATCCTGTACACTCCGGGAATTCGCAATGAGATCCGTAGAGCAATTTCTGAACAAATATCTGCTGATCTTCCAGAAGCAAGACTGGAACGAATTTATTAAGGAATATTTTGACAATTTCAGAAGAAAATCTACCTAAATGAAATCCTAAAAAAAATCCAGATGGAATTCATGAATTTCTGATATAAACGCTGGAGAAATTCATTAAGGAAACCCTGAAAGACATTCTGAAAGAAGCCTTGATAGATTTTTAGATCGAATTCCACGAGTAATTTAGGAAAGAATCCATGAAAAAAATAGAGAAGTTTTTTTGGACTTGAAATCTTCGGAAGAGTTTGCTGAAGAATTTTATTTGGAATTTTTGAAGAAATCTCCAGGAAAATTTCCAAAACAATTTCTTGACGAATTTCTACAGGAATATTTGTAAGAATTTCTGAAGGAGTCTGTGGGAGAGTTTCTAAAGTTATCCTTGGAGAATTTTTGATGTCATTATTTATGAGATTTCCAGCCCAAAGCGGGTTCGGTGCAATTGCAGAATTTCTTAAAAATCCCCTTGATGGTTTTGTAAAGGCATCGCTGGAAGAATTTTCAAGAAATACCTGTAAATTAAATTAAATCCTTCGATAATTTTCTGGAGGAATTTTTCAAAGGAATTTTGAAGGAATCACTAAAAAATTTCCGAAGAAATTCATAAAATATTTTGTAAAGCAATCCATGCAAGTACCTCTGGAATAATTTTATAATACGTTCTGTAGGAATAGCGAGTAAAATAGACAAAATAATCTCTGTAGGAATCTAAACAAATCCATAGGAAAAATTTACGAATGAATCTTTGATAGATTTCAGGAAGAATTTGTGAGGTAATTCGTGAAAAATTTTCTGGAGAAATTCCGGAAAGACTTTCTGAAAGAATCTCCGAAATATGTGTTGTATTTGGAAAGATTTCTGAAGAAACCCATGTAAGAAATCCCAATAAAAGGAAAACTTGCAAAGATTACTTGCTTTTTCTACATATAACAAGCCCCCAAAAATCGTAGAAGGAGAAAATTTCATTACGTCCGGAAACTGAAAAAATATAATATTCATTTTATGTTTGTGTGGATACAGATATGTACAGATATTCAGGAGGGCGGAATAGGGATTCCTTAGTATGAAAAAGGCGATTATTCTTCCAAATTCGGGGAGCACAATATTTTGAGAAATTACTCAGATATCTTTTCTTATATTTAAGATGCAGCAAATAATTTCGTAAAAAATCACATAACAATTTACTATAGTCAATACATATAAGAGACTCTTCCGCCCTTCCAAAATTATAAAGTTACATTTTTCTTACTCGATAGGGGTTTGCAGTTTTCATTTTGTGGGCGCAACCGTATCGATATGATATTCTTATACTTAGAAAAGAGGAAGAAAACATTCCGTATTCCCTAAAAAAAAATTTACACCTACGGGGGCGCTGAAGTGAAAGCGATTTTATCTTACATATATGCGGACAAATTCAACACAATTAACCCTCTAATACCCAACCCCGCCTTTAGACGGGGTATAGTTTGAGCATTTTTGTAATTTTTGTTTCGTGGGAAATCAAAATTTTTATATTTTTGGCTGATATTTAGGACTGTTTTGTATATCTCAAAATGATTTTTGGTGCATTTTAAAGCGTATTTACATTTTTTAAAAATCATTGAAAAATTGATGTTTTGGTCACCTTTTAGAAATCATTGTTCATTCTGTATTGAATCTGTTTAATAGTTTAAGGTAATCGAATACACTCTAAAATTATTTTCCTTAAAATTATACGGAAAATAATATTTTATATGAAAAAAAAATAAAATTAAAATATTTCAACAATAATCATAAAATCTCAAAATGTTTTCATCCCAAAAAATCCGTATCCCAAATAGGCTTCCAGGAAAAATATAAAAGTGTGCTAATGTTCAACAATAAAAATTAGAAAAAAAAACTGAAATTCACGAAATCGAGAATTAAAAAGAATCATCTTCCAAAACATGTTTAAATCGATTTTAGATGACGAAAAATGATATTTAGATCAAAATCAAAAATTTGGGTATTAGAGGGTTAATCTTAATTTAGGCCCAGTTTCGTATTCGAAAGGAATTGTACAAGAAACTTCTTGAGCGGTTCTTTGCAAGAACTTTCTACGGTGACTAATCATTGACATCATCCTCATCATTGAAATGTCGAAATCAGTTTTCTGGTTCAAAACTAAAATTTGTGCATTGTAAATATATTCTCCTTATTCCATTTTGACGATGAACGCAATGGCGACTTTTTCAGCCTTAACATATTCAAGTGAAAAATGGAGCGTTAGGCTTAAAAAAGTTTCACACAACTACGTCACAAGTTGGCGCCTATGTGAGGGCGCCATGCTCGTACCCAAGGAAGGGGTTTTGGGAGATATACCCTTCCCAATACCCAAGTTCCATGCATTAGGCGCTCCTTCATTTTTAACTGAAAATATGCCTTTTCTGAACGCGGGCCTAAACAGGGCGAAAACCATTGAAAAATCATCCAGTAGGGCGGAAACAATTCCTAATTTCACTAGGAAGCTATTTAATTACATGTTTTTCTTATATTTGCAAGAGCGCTCATACTGGGAGATGAAAAATATTATTTTTTTACTTCAAGAGCTGGTTACTCAGTGAGTAACTTGGAGTAACCACGATGACACCACTGATTGTTTACATATAATGAAATGAGAAGTTATCAGTGAGATTCCGATCGATATAGAATAAATTTAGTTAACAGTTCTAAAAAGATGTTGTACAATCACATGCTAAAATCAAAAATCATGGTATCGCGCCTTGGAGCAATTAATGATTATACATTATCGGATCATCTTAATGTTCGTCAACAGGCTTCAGGAACGGTTGTCAGTGAAACATAAGCTTGGAGCTGGGTGAAAACCAGGCACGATGCACATAAACAAACCAGAGAGCTTCAATTATTTGTTTCAAGTGGAGCCTGAACATGTCCACATGGAGGGCATTAATTGAAAATGTCGTGAATTTCACTAAAACGCATCCTAAATTTGAACCTATACCAAAGAGTTGAAATACATATATATACTAAACTACTGTAAAAATTTGGTTTCATTTCGTTAACTGTAGACAATTTGCGAATCAGTTGAAGTTTGGGTGGCACAATAATTAACGACTCACCCTTTACCTTTCTTCTATGGAAAGTGTTATAAGTCTGATGACCTCGCGTGCAGTTAGGGTACCTATTAGTAAGTTTACCTAAACGATAGAAGTTTGATCAACTTATCGACTAAGTAATAAAAAAAAACAACAATTCATCATTGTTGACATTTTGTAACTATGTAGTACTGAATCACGAGATCCATATATCATCATATATAGAGTAATGCGGGGCAAAAGTTCGCACGGGGCAAAAGTTCGCAGTGGGTTTTTTTTCTGAACACGAGTTAAGAACCCAAACAAATTTCTATGGGTTGGACACATAATCAGGCCAGATACTCACCAACAAAAATTGGAACGATTTCGTTATGGTGTGGCAGAGTTATGCGAAAAAATGTGTTTCTAGGTGTTTTGATAGAATTTTTGGACTTTTTGAAATAAGAATTTGTAGCAACAGGAAGAAGAAGAATCTCATAACCTCTCGATGTCGGAGAATCGTTATTCCATAGTAGTTCGAGAGGTGCACTCCAATAAACAATAAATTACTAGTGCTTCTTGTAGAAAGGGACATTGTTAAAACCTTGACGATGGGGCAAAAGTTCGCAGTAGCTGTGGGGCAAAAGTTCGCATTAGATTTCTAAATGTAGTACATCAATAAAATTACAGAATCTTTGAAGCAATGATGGTTTCGTATAGAAACTACTATATATGTATAATATGTGTAGTATGCACCCTGAAATCGTTCCGGCAGAGGGTTTGAACTTAGTTTTGTAAGAAGATCGAGTGTAAGGCAAACATTACGTTCACCCATTTAAATCAAGAAATGAAAAATGGCTAAAAAACATTTTAAAACATTTTTTTCGTCATCCTCGTCGTGTCTTTTCGTATGTTTCTGAAGGTCATGTTAAGTTGATCTACTTTACCGGGGCCTTTCATAGCTCAGTTTGTAAAATCGCAGTTATAATTCATCACCATACTGACGGGGATAAGATTCGATTACGGTCCCGTTCAATAGTTTTGCAGCATATTTGATTTTTTTCATGAATTGTGTGCAACACCTGTCTCTATGCTTACCCCACAATGTATTTTGACAACTTTAGTAATGCTGGAAAGGACAGCTTCTAGTATATAGTTTTGGAAGTCTTCATAAAATACACTGTATACAAAAGCTGAACACCAAGTCGTATTCCAGTTGGGCCGTAATGCTAAGAACAGAAAGAAACAGATTTCATGGCTAGAGTGAAAGGACGAACATGAATTACCATGTAATAAATGAACATCACACCAATAAACTACGCTGTTCAAGGTGCGAACTTTTGCCCCGCATAATGCGAACTTTTGCCCCCACTATGGGGCAAAAGTTCGCATTGGAGTACTTGTATTAAAAGTTGTATTACTAAAACTACGGAAAGAATGCGAAAAAATCTAGTACTACGTTTTGAAGGCAACATGATAGGGACCCGTTTAACGAAGAAAAACGACATTATTTTCTTTTCGTTTAAAAGTTATTTTGTGAAATCTGTTAGGTGCGAACTTTTGCCCCGCATTACTCTATAATAAGTGTAGAATTAGCTCTAAGTTAAAATACACGTAAATAAAAACACAAAAAAAATCATATATATAATAGCCCTGTTTGTCTGTCCGGTGACTAGCCAACCAGACGCAGCACGCGGGCAAATTCTCACAAAAAAAATAAAATATTTGGCCCTTCAATTCTTTTTTACTATCAGATGCAGAAAACAAAACCAGTGACAACCTTAGACAACCAGACAAAGCATTTGATGAAAAAATCACAGACAACAAACGTTGAAAATTTTGATTTTTTTAAATATTTGGCACTTTAATTCTTTTTTACTATCAGATGCAGAGCGCAAAACCAGTGACAACCTTAGACAACCAGACACAGCATTTGATGAAAAAAATCACAGACAACAGACGTTGAAAATTTTGATTTTTTTTAATATTTGGCACTTCAATTTTTTTCACTATCAGATACAGAGAGCAAAACCAGTGAAAACCTTGGACTACCAGACACAGCATTTGATGAAAAAAATCACAGACAACAGACGTTGAAAATTTTGATTTTTTTTAATGCAGAAAAGAATCTGTTACTCTTAAACGACTGAATGCAGCAGTTACTAGAAATTACGCAGATAGTCCTGTTTGTCTGTCCGGTGACTTCGTCGAAGTTTTCCAGATGTAAATATAAGCTGCATTGAATTCCATAAATAAAATACTCCATTCAAAACTTTGAAAAATATAATGCTTTTTTATTTAAAATTTACAATCGTCAATAACAATTATATTGAAAAAAAACTCTTGCAACGGGCGCTACTGCGTCCATAAATAAACTAGTGTTTTATATTTGAGAGACGTGAGACCTGTTGTGAAACAACAAGCTCTTCCTTGTAATAACTACCAACTCTTCCTTGAAAAATCTTATTTCAGTTGGTTAGTGTACATCTTTTCAATGTATATTTTATGCATAACATCAAAAACTCATAATACGATTAAATACTAGAATGGGGATGAACCAGCCTCGGGCTGAATTTCCCCTTAATAAAAAGTCAATAATAATAAATACTAGAATGTTAGTGCAGTTTAATGGTACATAGCTAACTTTACTTCATGTCATCTGTTGCAACATACCCCAAATGTTTAGATTTTCAATGATATTGCTTCAAAGTCGAAAAGTGTTGCAAGATACCCCATTTGACGGTATTAATATAAAAATAACAAAAAAAAAATCTAAGGAATTTATGGATTTTGTGAAATTTATTATTGCTTGAGGATACCTAATGAAAACACAGAATTTTCTGTGGTGATCAGCGATGGGAAATGTCTTAAAAATGTCATTTCGTTATTTGATAAATTCGCTGCACCTAATCGGTAATGTTAATCGGCGACATCATAAATTATCCATAACTGATCAACGTTATGGACTGATGATGCGTGCGAACAGAAATTTACACCGGGAGTGGTGTAAATAGGAAAAGGTCATGACCCTTTTTTAATGAAATTCCACGACATTTTCCATCCCTGGTAGTGATCTACGTTGGAGTACTGAAAGGATTTCCCGAAGAACATTTTTGGAACAAGTAGAAGAATTCACAGAGAAAAATCCATGTTGTGAGTTCTCGGCTATGTGTTGAATATAGTTAAAAAGTTGCCAAATCGGATGAACTCATGCTTCTTATTCCTGTTCGGGTCTGTCACTGCGACCAGTTTTTAGATCTATTGTGACATTACCCGTATCCTTAGTGTAGTGCATGTCGCATTACTCAATTGCCATTGAAGGGCAAGTATCGATTTTGATACAGTTTTTGTTTTTTTTTTTCTTAGAAATTTCTTTTTTATAGAAAACAAAACAAGAGCCCTGATAATTGGCCATGCGTCGGAAACCTAGCATCACCCTTGTTTACCGCTAAATTCTCCCCAGTAAGAAGACCCGGGTTTTAACATTAGCAGCAATACCATTCCAATAATGGAACATGTGTTCAATAAGGATTCTAGTATGTTCCTTGCGTACAAGAACTTTCCAGTTTTCGAAGAGTTAGTACATACATGGATCCCTAATTCAATTTGATTTCCTTTGCATTGAGTTCAGCCTCAGATGGTGAGGTTTTTAACTACAATGCAATGTAAAGTTGGTAAACTTAGTTTTATTCAAAGACTGGAAGTCATCACAACACCAGTAGCAAGGACTAAATTACCAGAACACATATTCCAAAATTGAAAAATTGGATGACACTAGATTTCGGTTTGGTAGATCTTTCACCGCAACGCAACCCAAAAAGGCGATCTACTCACGCTACGGGCTCCGTTAAAGATCGAGCATATTTTAAACCCCCTCAACCATTCATCCCTCAGCACGGGTCGCCTGATACCTTGGATTGGGGTTACCTGTTTGGTGGACGTTTACCCCCGGAACAGGTGGTCCGTAGTGCTATTCTAAGCCGGCAGCTACACGGGCATGCTTAGTACGTACTCAATCAAAAGAGATGGCAAATAAATGTCACAAAAACTTATTTACAATGAGTGTGTTACTGGGGATCAATACCCAAGTAACACACATGTCATATAAGAGATATGACAGCGCAAGTTTTGGTTGTATAGAAGTAAATTTGACGTTCTAGCATTGTGTTGGTATAAAGTTTAATTTACTTCTATACAACCAAAACATGCGCTGTCGTAATTATTATATGACTTGCGTGTTACTTGGGTATACTCGAAAAAAACAGCCTTTGATTCGAAGAAATGAAAATCTTTGATCAGTTTTATCACCAACTAATCCCTGAATGTCAAAACTAGAAAGAATAGCGTATGATCAATAGAAGGAAATATTTCTGATGCTCATATTGATAGTTAGAATGTCAAAAACCTCACCTGAAATTTTTTGATCATAGTTCGGCCAAACGACATTCAGCCAAACGACTTATTCGGTCAGATGGCATTTGGCCAAGCTGAAAGAAGCATATTATGTTCAGCGACATTGCCAGTTTAATTCAGTCTCGCGATGACGATTCCACTTGAAGCTTCGACTTCCAATCAATGTAATTTAGGTACATTTTAAATAAGAATAATACCTATCTGGTGTCCGCAAAGGGTAACAAACAAATCCAAGATGGCAATTGCAGTCCTGCACTTGTGTTTTTACCTTGATCAATGATGTCAGATCCCGAAACCGCCACTATCTTGAAAATTGGTTCGCTATTTTAGATTTTTTGATGATCATATTTGCACTCCGCAACTCTTTTCCAATATACACTGGAACCTCTTTGCATGCCATTGGCTGGGAGTGCATCAAATAAAAAAGGAATTTTGGGCATAAATTAGGTCAGGGCTTTGAAGAGGGAATCTAGTTCGCGAGAACAGGTCTTGCTCCTGATAATTTGAGATGGAGCCAAGGTGGCATTCAGGAAGTTCCCAAGGGGCTTCGTGGAGCGTTTCAGGTTTCTTTTTTTAGGGATTTCAGCTTTTTATTGGCGTTCGTTTAGGTTTCGTTGGCGTTTCAATTTGATTACGGGGATTTCAGGGTTGTTTCAAAAGTAGTTGGAGGGTTTTCAGGGACGTTTCAAGGGGCTTAAAGAGCGATTCTAGAGAGGTCTCAGGAGCATTTGAATGGCTTTACGCGGGGTTTCAGAGATATCTCAAGGCATTCCAGGTGTTTCCGGGGGTTCCAGAGACGTTTTAAGGGCATTTATAGAGGTTTAATTATTAGCATTTGATAGCATTTCAGGGGCGAATCAAGGACTGTTTAGTGCATTTCAAAAGCACAATCATTTTAAATTAAGTATGATGATTCAAGGGCGTTTAAGTGGGATTATGGAGGTTTTGGGGGCGTTTTGAGGCATTTCAGGCCAGGGTCGTATCAGGGAGGTTTCAGGAACATTTTATAATCAAAAGGATCTAAGGGGCATCTCAAATGGATTACAGCGATTTTAAGAGCATTTGAATGGGATTATAGTGGAGGTGTTTTAAGTAATTTCAGGGGCCTTTCAAGAGTTTTTGTGAAGGGGTCTCTGAAAATCCTCTGAAACTTCCTTAAATGCCATCGAAATCTCCCTAAAACCTCCACGGATCCCATGTAACGCCCGGAAATGCACCAGTAAGAATCTGACACCGCAAGAATCCTCTGATGCTTCCTGAAATGTCCCCAAAATCCACCTAGAAACTCCCTAGAACCCCATGTAACGCATCTGCAACATCGTAACCCCCGAAAATGTCACCCTAACGCATCTGAAATATGCTAAAAATTCTCCGAAACTTAAATGAAATTCCTCAAAAATTTCCCTAAACTACCTAGGACCCCTTATAACGTACCTGAGACCCTCGAAACCCAAAAAAAATCTTCGTAACGCACCCGCAATCCACCGCAAATTCCGTGAGACTTCCTGAAATGCCTCCCACTTTAACCCCCTCTCAGACCCTATGTAACGCACCTGAGACCCCTGGAGCCCTCGGGAACCCCTTGGGTCCCCCTGAGATGCTTGAGATTTCCGTAAACGCATTTATGGGGCTGTGCATAACCTACATAGACTAAATTACAGCCATCTCAGACCAAACGTCTCCCCACGTCCCTCGTAGAGTCCATACACAAATTTTGAAATTTGTAAGGAGCGTAGACTTTGGCCAGACGCCCCACGCTATGTCTGAACCAACAGATTATAAAAATTAAATGTACATCGGGTTTCAAGTCAAAATGTTTCCATACATTTTGTGTGGGAGAGAAATTGGCCGAAAAAGAAAATTTCAGGCAAGTTTGTATGAGAAACAACTAAAAATATGAAAAATCAAAATTTGCCCGATGAAATATTTTAAAAGTTTCCGCATATGACAATACAGCATGAATTCTGATGTTGATGAATTGCTGGACCAATTCTTTTGGAAATTCCTGGAGGAATTCCTTCAGAAATTCCTGGAGGAATTTTTTCGTAAATTCTTTTTAGATTTTTTTTGGAAATTCCTGGAGAATTACCGTCAGAAATTCCTAGCAGAACTCCTTCGGAAAATCCTGAAGGCATTCTTTCGGAAATTCTGGGAGGAATTCCTTCGGAAATTCCTGAAGCAATTCCTTCAAAAAATCCTGGAAGAATTCCTTAAAAAAATTCAGAATTCTTGGAGGAATCCCTTCGCAAATTCCTGGAAGAATTCTTTAGGAAATTCCTGAAGGAATTCCCTCGAAAATTTCTGTAGGAATTCCTTTGGAAATTCCTTGGGGAGTTCCCTCGAAAAGTCTTGGATGAATACCTCCGGAAATTTCTGGAGGAATTCTATCAGAAATCTATAGAGAAATTCCTGAAAAAATTCTTGGATGAATTCCTTAGGACATTCCTGGAAAAAAATCATTCCAAATTCCTTAGAGGAATGCTTTTTATGATTCCTGGAGGAATTCCTTCGGAAACTACTGGACGAATTCCTTTGGAAATTGCAGGAGGAATTGCTTCGGAAATTGCTGGAATAATTTCTTCGGAAAATACTGGAAATTTCTTTACAAATACTGGAAGAACTCCTTCGGAAATTCCTGGAGGAATTCTTTCGGAAATTCCGGGAGGAATTCCTTCGGAAATTGCTGGACGAATTCGTTTGAAGGAATTCTTTCGGAATTTCTTCGGAAATTCCTGGAGAAATCCCTCCGGAATCTCTTGGATGCATTCCTTCTGAAATTCGTGGAGCAATTATTTCGGAAATTCCTGGAGGGATTGCTTCAGAGATTCTTATTATTATTATTGACTTTTTATTATGGGGAAATTCAGCCCGAGGCTGGTTCATCCCCGACAGAGATTCTTGGAGAAATTTCTTAAAAATTCCCGGGGGAATTCCATTGGAAATTCCTGGAGGAATTCCTTTGGAAATTCCTTCGGAAATTCCTGGAGAAACTCTTTCGGAAATTCCTGAAGGATTTTTTTTTTGAAATTCCAGGAAGAATTCCTTCAGAAATTCCAGGAGAAACTCTGTCGGAAATTCCTGGAGAAATTCCTTTGGAAATTTCCAAAGGAATTTCTCCATGAATTTCCGATGTAATTCCACCAGGAATTTTGCGAAAGAAATTCCTCCATGTAATTCCTCCAGGAATTTCCGTGGCAATTCCTCCAGGAATTTCGGAGGGAACTCTTCCAGGAACTTCCGGACAAATTCCTCCAGGAAATTTCGGAAAAATTCCTCCACAAATTTCTGGAGGAATTACTCTAGGAATTTCCGGAGGAATTCCTCCAGGAATTTCCAAAGGAATTCTTCCAGGAATTTTCAAGGGAATTCCTCTTGGAATTTTCAAAGGATTTCCTCCTGAAATTTCCGAAGGAATTCCTTCATGAATGTCCGAAGAAATCCCTCCATGAATTTCCGAAGGAATTCCTCCAGAAATTTTTCGACGGGATTCCTCTACGAATTTCCGAAGAAATTCTTCTAGGAATTTTCAAAGGAAATCCTCTTGGAATTTGAAGAATTTTCCGAAGGAATTCTTACATGAATTTTCAAAGGAATTCCTCCAGAAATTTTCCGACGGAATCCCTCCACGAATTTCCGAAGAAATTCCTTGAGGAATTTCCGGAGGAATTCCTCCAGGAAATACCGAAGGAAATCCTCCATGAATTTCCGAAGGAATTCCTCCAGGAATTTTGCGAAGGAAATCCTAAAGCATTTTCCGAAGGAGTTCCTCCATGAATTTCCGAGGGAATTGCTCCAGAAATTTTCCGAAAGAATTCATTCACGAATTTCTGAAGAAATTCCTCCACGAATTTTCAAAGGAATTCCTTCAGGAATTTCCTGAGAAATTCCTCCATGAATTTCCGGATGAATTACTTCAGAAATTTCCGGAGAAGATCCTCCAGGAATTTCCGAAGGAATTCCTTCATAAATTTCCGAAGGCATTCCTTCAGGAATTTCCGAAGGAAATCTTCCAGGAAATCCTCCTGGAATTTCTGAGGGAATTCCTGCAGTAATTTCCGGTGGAATTCCTCCAGGGATTTTCAAAAAAAATTCACCTGGAATTTTCAAAGGAGTTCCTGCCGGAATTTACAAAGGAATTCTTTCGGGAATTTCCGAAGGAATTCCACCAGGAATTTTCGAAAAAAAATCTCCAAGAATTCCTTCACGAATTTCCGGAGGAGTTCCTCCATAAATTTCAGACGGAATTCTTCCAGGACTTTTGCGAAGGAATCGCTCAAGGATTTTCTGAAGGAATTCGTCCATGAATTTCCGAAGGAATTCCTCCATGAATTTCCGAAGGAATTCCTCCAGAAATTTCAGGAAGAAATTTCTCCAGGTATTTCCGAAGGAATTACTCCAGGAATTTCCGAAGAAATTCCTCCAGGAATTCCCGAAGGAAATCCTTCACGAATTCTCGAAGGAATTCCTCCAAGAATTTCCGAGGGAATTCCTCTAGGATTTTCCCGAAGAATTCCTCCATGAGTTTCCGGAGGAGCTTGTCCTGGAATTTCCGTAGGAATTCCTCAAGGAATTTTCAAAGGAATTTCTCCTGGAATTTTCAAAGGATTTTCTCCTGAATTTCCGAAGGAATTCCTCTACGAATTTCCAAAGAAATCCCTCCCGGAATTTCCAAAGAAATTTCTTATGGATTTGCTTTGAAATACCTCCAAAAATTTCCGAATGAATTCCTCCAAAAATTGTTGACGGTTGTCCTCAAAAAATTTCCTTAGGATTTTCTCACATAATCCCTAAACGTGTTTCTGAAGGAATGTTTGAAGAAGTTTCTCAAGTTTTCATAGGAGTTTCGCAGTACATTTTTGACAGAATTTCTTGAGGAATTTCCGAAGAAACTTCTCAAGGATCTTTCGCTGGAATTCCTTGAGGAATTTCGTAAAGATCTATAAAGAAAAAACGAAAAAAAAAATCCTCAACGAACTTATCAAACAATTTCTCACAAAATTTCAGAAGGTATTCCATAAGACATTTCAGACACATGTCAAAAAAAATTCCAAACGAACTCCTTTAACAATTTCCGAATTTTCCTTATCAAGGCATTTTTAAAGAAACTCTTCAAAGAATTTCCGAATGAGTTCCTCTAGGAAATAAAAAATCACAAAAAGCATTTCTTCAGGAATTTTCGAAAAATTTTTTCAAGGAAGTTTTGAAAGATTTTTAAAGAAATTCCTTATGGAATTTCAGAAGTGATTTAGTAGTGATTTTTTTCAATATTTTCGAAAGAATTGCTTCAAGAATTTGGGAAGGAATTCTCACAGAAATTTCCGGATGAATTCCTCCAAGAATTTTTGAAGGCATTCCTCAAGGAATTTTCGGAAGAATTCCTGACGAAAACTCCGAAGGAGTTCCTCAAGGAATATTCTAAATCTATTTCAAAGAAATTCCTCAAGGAATTCCCGAAGAATCTTCTTAAGGGAATCGTAGAAGAACTCTCGAAGGAATGTCTTATGGAATTTCTCAAGGAGCTTTAGAAATGAAGGAATTCCTCGTGAAATTTATGAAGAATTAGTCAAGGAATTTCAGGTGGAATTCCTCATGGATTTTCGAAATAAATTCCTGAAATTATTTTTAATTGATTCCTTTAAAAATTTCCGAATGCATTCCTCTAGCAGCTTCCAAAGATATTCCTCCAGGAATTTCCGAAGGAATTCCTTTAGAAGTTTTCAAAGAATTTTTTCCCGTAATTCCGAAGGAATTCATTAAAGGATTTTTCGAAGAAATTTCTCCAAAAATTTCTTAGGGTATTCCTCAAGGAAAGGAATCTTAGTTTGATAGGAATTTTTGAAAGAATTCCCGGAGAATTTCTTAAAGTATTTTCTGGAGCTTCTCAAACGGATTTCTGGTGGAATTGAGAATAATATTTGTAAAGAATTACTGGGGAAATTCTCAAAAGAATGCATGGTGAAATTCGTAATAAAACTTCTGGAGGAATTATTGAAGAAATTTCTGAAAGTATTCCCAACGGAATTACTGCAAGTTTTCCGAAGGTAATTTCTTACGGAATATCTACATTAAAATAACCTGGAAAAATATTAAAGAAATTTCTGGAGAAACTGCTGGATAAATTCAAATTCATGATGGCATTTGTTAAGAAATTCCTGAAGCAATATCTTGAGGAATTCCTCAGGATTATAATCATATATGATTCTTCCATTGAACCATTCCTGTTAATCACCCATATTTCATACTTCACTTTTATTTTTTTTAAATGATGAAGTATTTGAACTCCTTGTTACTGCAAAGTGGTTTTCAGTTTAAGGGTGCTCGCCCCCCTCTGGCCGAAAAGCTGGCTACGCCCTTGCCCTAAGGCCTCCTAATATTCCTTATATGCCCCTGAAACCTCCTGAAACGATCCTAAGACCCGCTGGAACTCCCTTGGAGCCCATTGGAACCCCTTGAAGCGCCTCAGAGTCATCCGGAAAACACCTAACACGTCCTGAAAGGCGCCTGAGTCCTCCTTAAACCCCCTGAAGCCTCTGGGAGGACCCTGAAACCCCATTATTGTCTAAATAGTATTCTCATTGACATAGTCTACATTTCTGTGGTTGTGGTTGAGTTCACATTAAATACCAGAAAAAAAAGAATACTAATTTAATTTTGTTTACCATTAATCAAAAACCGTTTTATTTATCTCAAATTTTATTGAAAATCTAAATGCATCTGTTTAACTAAAAAACGTCAATCAATCAACCAATCCTTTTTTCATTTCCTACCCAAGTAACCACGGTACTGAAGCCTTATTGCATGCAGATATAAGATGTCTTTAGAGTAATCATTACTTTACATGAACACTTAAGGTTGATTAAAAGTGGAAATGGCAATTATGCGACTGAATTAAGATTATACCAGTATAATCTTACTTTGATTCTATAATTGCCCATTTCCTCTTTAAATCAACCTTAAGTTTGCATGTAAAGTAATGTTTGCTCTTAATACACCGTATATCTGCATGCAATAAGGCTTCAGCACCGTGGTTACTTGGCCCAAGTAACTTGGGTATGGCAAATTTTTTGCGTCTCTTTTCGAATGCGTGAAAGTCAGCATATCATTTCCGTACCAAAGAGATACAACGCCGTAAATGAATGAAACATCATTTCCTATCTCAAAAACGCTAATTTTACAAATAACGGTTTTGAGATGTGATTGTCATTGAATATTTTTTTCTGAGGAGTCAGTTTTGGTCTGTTCTGGCTGCAATGAAGCATAGTAAATACAATAGCATGGGTGCCAAAAGTACCTATTCAAAAATTCGACAGTAGTTTTTCATTAGGGCGTAACTGACATTATCAATTTATCTTCAATAGTGAAATTTTAAAAAGAAAATTAGTTTACTGTTGAAAATATCAATTTTAAAGAGCTGGTGTTTTCGACAACTTAATGTAATTTAGTAGTGCCTACAAATTTATAGAAGATATCAAGTTCAAATTTTACGATATCATGAAAAAGTTCAAACAACTAATTTTGAAATAATGTACGTACATGTTCAATAACTTTACTGATGACATCTATATCCTCTAGTAAATTATATTGGGATTTTTTTTTACTTGGGTTTACCTTGAAATTAAATCATTTAGTGAATATGTACAATAATAGAAAAGATTTTACTGAACATATCTTTCAAAGACACCTACACAGTGTCAAAACAATAAGACTACCTCCCGTTTTTTATACAAAATTCATCCCGAATATTGACAATCACCGAGGATTTATGAGAATTTTGATTTGTATTAAATTGGTTGGGTTTTGTTCACTACATCAACAAGTACAAGTATACTACCAATTTGCACGTATAATGAAGTTTATGTTCATGTTATACGTACTTTTATGCGGTAAAGTTACATCGCATAAAATGCAGTAAAAGTGCCTTATGCGTACAAAAGTGGAGGCGCTATACGTGCATTGACGGAAAAATAATAACGCTATATGACTTGAAGCGATATTTTATCCGATGCACGGTGTGCACTATTATGCGATTTAATAATATTCGAAAAAAATAAACAATTCTTGTCACCTTAGTATCGAACTAATAACCCTTGGATTATAGAGCCACACTGCACACTCAACACCAAACACTACTTATGAAACACACCGGCTAATTGTCATGACATTCTAACGCACCTCAGTGATTGCTGGAATGCACTTGGTTTATCTGCGTTGTACGTGTTCGGCAGGCTATGGAGCTCAAAATGACGAAGCGTGATTTCCTGCACAGATATCACTATCCCTCTCTTGCTAGCACACAACTCATTTTTAATTATCAGGTCAACAAAACAAAAATGATGACTTTGTAACTTGTTTTGTCACCCCAATGATGACTACTCAGTTTATTGTAGCTTTTTAACGAGTTTATTTTTACTTTTATGCGATTCAGTTTATGCGCCACTGCGAGATAAACTGACATAATAAGAAGAGTACCAAACGAAGTCGTATAATCATCGCAGTACGCAATTATGTGAGTTCAATTGACACTTTGCGAGTTCACTCGAACGCTTTTGCGAATGAGCAAAGTTCGTCACAATAAAACATCAGAATATCGTCTACAACGATGTAGTCATACATGATTAAAGTTAATTTGCACTCTTATATGACTTTCCCAGATACATAGTAATAAGTTCAAAAAATAACATCATATGCGATGAAAATTGTCCCTCAACCGTACATATATGTATGCGATAATGACTTGAAATAATACTTTATACGATGTACAGCGTGCATTCTTATGCGATTCCTGGTTGTCTGGGAAGATTACTATTACAGAAGGGTATATATGACTGTCCAAATAACAAACATCAAAAACTGGTCTTATTGTTCTGTCGCATAGCATATCCTTATGTTTTGAACTGGTGAACAAAACTCAATTAATTTAATACAAACTAAATTTACATAATTTTATGGCAGATGTCAAAATATCAGCCAAATCAGATTACTAGAACCCGAGCACCATCACCATCTCCACCTTTGCCATTTTATATGAAAATCGGCTGGTGGTCTTATTGTATTGCCCGACACTGTATATGCTAGAATGTCATCTAACAGTTCTTCGGTTCGATCGTCTTTTTTAGAATAGTTCCACTGTGAACCGCCGTCTTGATTTTTGATTCACGATCTTGGAATTCAACCCGTCATTTTAAATTTTTGAATTATCATCTTTGGAGTTGGAGCAATTTTTTTCAGTCATAGGAAGGTTACAAACTTTGGCCACTTTTTCAGGTGCTGGTGCGAATCACTTAAGTAGCCTAGCTCCTGAACGCCTGGACCGGTCTCCCCATTTTAAATAGGAAACAATATGATTGGTGCTAAGATCGTTAAATTCAGTTGTTTTTTAATTCCAAAAAATGAAGCTACACATTTTGTATACACACATACATCACTCTAAATAGTCGGAAGACAAGACCATCTGAGGGTTCTATCAAAGCTTTTCACGTTTGCTATTGGGTAAAATCCTGAAGTCTGTAGAGTTTAGATCCTTTTCATAACTGAAATGCAAGATTAGGTTTTTAAAAAAAAAAAAAAAAAAAGAAAAAAAGGAGCAGTTCTTATTAGTAGAATTTCTAAAGAATATTTTTTCCAGGCTTTCGAATAGATTTTAAGTATATTTTTTGAAAGAATGAGTGAAATAACGTGCGAATGATTTTGGGGTCGTATTTTCTAAGGCTTCTGATTAAATTCCTAATAAAATGCTCCTGCATACAATTCCTGAAAATCCAGGTGTTTACCGAACAAAATATATGAAAATTTTTAGATGATAATCCCTTAAAATTGAGGGAATCTCTTAAATTATTGAAGGACCTAATTTTTCGAAGAGATTCTTGCTATTCGTCTGTAAATTTGTAATAAACATGTAAGCAAGTAAGTAAATGGAAATATTTGTAAACAGCGGAATCTTTAGAACTCAAACTTTTGTGTAAAAATAACTTACGGAAACCGTAGAGGAAAAAGTTTTTTTTAGCTTTTTCCTACCGAATGGAGAAAACTCTTGTTGATTTTCTGTAGGTAGGTATTTCCAAAGTAAATAAAGAGCAAAGTTGTCGAGGCTTTGTAACGCAACATCACAATAAATTTACGAAAAACTTGCCATGGAACATGGCTTAACCATTTCCTGTGAAAAATTAGGAAATTCAAAAGATTTCACGTTACAGGTTTCAAAGGATTCCACACGTGATTCCAGAAGCAGATTTCAAAAAACAAGTTTGTTGAAGACTTTTTAATAATTTTATATAATATCCTAGATCAGGTACATTCGTCAACTATGTAACCAAGAGTAGTGCCTGTCGTAGTCGTCCCCCTCGTCGTTGTTGTCGAGTGAGTAGACATCGCTGCTGGTCGTTGGGGACTGCTGCTGCTGCAACAAACCAAACATTCACATTATGTGCATCTGTGCACATCTTTCCCATCGCATCGTATCCCATTGCATTCTCCTCTCGAGGTCCAACACGGTCGTGAGTCCGAGTCCGAGTTCGGGTGTGCATGGGTTTTAGATTTAGGTCAGTTGCCAGCGATTCAGCGAGTTCTGGTATGATGCTGTGGTGGGGACATATGTTGTCGAGGAGGGTTTGTTGGTCCATCCTTGTTGTTGGTAAATGATGAAGAATGGGAAGAAAGAGATGCGAGGAACCCGACGTCCGGGGACGAAGACGTCAGCATCGGTAGCAGCAGAACGGCAGCAATTCGCATAACATGTGCCATTAACTAGAATTTTACATTTCCTTTTTTTTTTTGGTTGGGGATACAGCAGCAGTGAAAATAGTGAGAGAGAGGGAAACCGAGCGAGAGAAAATGGTGCAACGATTAAGCAAAACCGGAAAGAAGAACTCCGTTGTGACATTAGGCGACATTGCTGCTGATGTTCCAGAGCCGAGTGTAAGATATTGAAGATCGAGGCTAATCGAGAGCGAGAAATCGAAAAAAGTGCTTAAATTTAAGTGTTAGATAATCCATAAGCTGCGGAAGAATCAACCGAGCAAGCAGAAGCAAGTGTGTCTCCTCGGTGTCTGTATAATCTGTATCGTCCGTCGTGTCCTTGTTCGTCTGTGTACGTGTGTGTGTTTGTAAAAAGGAGTGTGAATGTGTGTAGTCTCACGCTGAGAGAAATCAATGGAAGGAAGGCAGAAGAGCCAGCAGTTCAAGTTCTAAAGAGCACACAACACACACCATATCTGAGTGGAATCGCATTCTCCTCATTGCCGTTTTGGAATACGAAACGAGACAAATTAGCCGTTTTAAGTTTTTCAGTATGCGAGAAGAAAATTAGGAAAACAGACCTCTAAAACCGTGAGAAAACCGGAAACAGAGTGGAACAGGAGCCAAGCATGCTCATAGTGTCTCAATCGTCGCCAGAGTCGTGTCCGTGCGTTTCGAAGTGTTCCAAGTCAGTGCGAAACCAACAACGGCAGGAACCAATCGAAGAAGAATATCAAAAACAACTAGAATCAACCACTTCTTCCAGAGACGACTTCCGGCGGCAGCAACAGCACCTATTACTATTACTGCAGTACATTTCCATCGCAGCACGATCGCCATTAACCTCATCAGCACCTCACTCCACTTCTATTGCTACAACTACTGCTGCTGCTGATCTCACTTCCAGCACTCTGACTTCAACGCCTACCACGACTACTCGATCTAGTATAACGACTGAAAACATCACCACTGCTGCTGCTGCTGCTGCTGCTGCTAGAATCATCGAAAACGTCAAAGCCTACTACGGGAATCCCCACGGAACAACTGTGCAGCAATCTGTACAGCAGTGCGCTCAAGTTCACCACTAGTGTTTTATATCCACACGCTGCTGCCCGCACTTGTGTGTGTGCGTGTGTGTGTGTGCGCGCGTACCAACCAGCAAAACATTCATCCGCACGCACCGCCCTCGCACCCAGCAACCAACCACCCACAAAACCAACCAACACAAACACACGCAAGCCAGCAAATCAAAACCAACCAACCAACTTTCAATCATCGCGCCCCCCGCCTCCACCCGCGAACGGAATATTGTTAAACCATTGGTTACTTATTTAAATGCAAAACCATAATCTATCGCAAAGATAACGAAAAAACGCCGTGTAATTCGGCATCAACCATTTCTCCAATAGATTTCGTAGAGAAATGGGGCCTGACTCCAGTCCTAGGGCCCAGACAGGAGCCAGCCAGCTGCGGTGAAAGTCAGACCAGCGGTCAGCCCCCTCTTCTTGTGGACAGGTAAATTTATGCTAAATGTAAATGTTCTTTTAGTGTGTTTAGTCATGTGTTGTGCAGTGCTAGTGCATGTCATGTACCTACTTCATTTTGCACCTACATAAGTGCAGCAGGCACAGGCACAACAGGGTCGTCGTCGTCGTCGTCGACGGTCGGTCGCTAGGCGCAACAAAACGACCGAACGTGCCTACTGTGTGGTTGGGAAGTTTAGCATAATTAGATAGTCCACGCGATGCTCGCCGTCATCCATCCGTGCCAGTATAGTGCAGGACGTGTGTCTCTGTATGTGGGTGAGCGTTTAGTATGCTAACCAAAAAGGATTCTATTTTGCAACGATTAGACCTACCTGTGGAAGTTGAGCGCCTACTTTTGGAACACCTCGACCGCTTATCGCGGTGTATCTTCAGTTGATGTCCTGATAAATGGGGACGCATGGTAGATTGTGAATTGGTTATAGGGCACCGCACGCGGTGGTTTCTATAGGTATTTTTTTTTTGTCTGACATTTCGTAGCATAAATTTCGACGGCCTTCATTGTTTATTTTGTATTGAATCGCTACAATTAACATAATTTAAATTTTTCCCAAACCATTCTATCGTTGTTTAATAGTTTAAGGGGATCGAATACACTTTAAAATTATTTTCCTTAAAATTACACGGAAAATAAAATTTTATATGAAAAAAATTTAAAATAAATATATATCAACAATAATAATAAAATCTCAAAATGTTTTCATCCCAAAAAATCCGTACCCCAAATAGGCTTCCAGGAAAAATATAAAAGTGTGGGGATGTTCAAAACTAAAAATTAGAAAAATCAGAAACTGAAATTCACGAAATCGAGAATCAAAAAGAATCATGTTCCAAAACATGTTTAAATCGATTTTAGATGACGAAAAATGATATTTAGATCAAAATCAAAAATTTGGGTATTAGAGGGTTAAGAGGAATTCTAATGAAATTATGGGACGTACGGGGAGAGTGGAAATATGGATGGGCTACTCTTCCAAGAATTCCTTGTGGGATTCCTTCTCTGCGAATTTATCCTTCTGAAATTCCTGCAAGAGAACATTGTGGGATTCCTCAAGAAGTTACATCTGGGACTTCTTCGTTTTTGATTTTGATCTAAATATCATTTTTCGTCATCTAGAATCGATTTAAACATGTTTTGAAAGAGGATTCCCTCTATAGTTCCACCGGAAATACTTTATGGGATTCCTCCAAAATTGTTTCTGGAATTCTGGAGGAAGTCACTTCTGGTATCCTTTTACAGATTCTTCTGAGATTGCTTCAAGATTTTTTCTGGGATTCATCTAAGAACTCCTTCCGAGATTTCTAAAGTATTTCCTTCTGAAATTTCATCCTATCTCTCTGGAATGCCTCCAGAAGTTCATTCAGTAATTCTCTCAGATGTTTCTTACGGAAATCCTCCAGGAGATTCCTCATAGAATTATTTTAGGAGTTCAATATGGAATTCTTCCGTGTAAAATTCCTACTGAAATAGAATTTCCTCCAACATTTTTTCTGGAACTACTCTTGCAGGAATTCCATCTGGGATTATATTTCTCCAGAAACTTCTTCTGGGAATCCATCTTCTGGAAGTATTTTGGAAAAAAAAATCTAATGGAATCTCAGAAAGATATCCTGGAGAAAACCCAGACGGTAGGTACAGTCATTGCACAATTATGGGTCACTCTATCACAAATATTAATCAGACAGTTCAACATGCAATTCAAATGCAATTGACCCATAATTGTGGGTAACCCATGATTGTGCTATGACTGTATGCAACATGTGAAATCGAAATAATTTAAATGTACAAAAATGTCATATAGCGATGAATCACCTTATAACAAATTACGCCATTGAAGAATCATTAACCTTCCGACCAAGCCGACATTGTACTGCCATTTTGGTTTTGGTTGTATGATAACTTTTGTGGGGTCATTCTAGCACTGTACAAACACAAACACAGCGACCCTGAAGATGGATCGAACCGTGCAAAACTCATGCTCATCGGTTCAGACTAACGCCGCGTTGCGGTAGGATTGCGTAACCAACATTATTCGAGAGTCATGAGGATTCTGAACAACTTTGCTGAAGATATGAATTTTCTATGTAGTCTGGATCATGAGATAAAACATGTGAAAATGTTCTATTTTGAATGTACACTAGCGCTATATTTCGGTGGAATTGCGTACCAAATATTTCACCATTTGAGACCGATGAGTCCTCTGAACAACTTTTCTGAAGACACGAACTCACAAGGTGGCTAGATAAATCATTTCCCAAATCACTATTTTCAATAGTGCACTACCGCCGCCTAGCGAAGAAATTGCGCACCAAAAACTTAATTAATATTGGAAGTCATCTAATCAATACTTTCGAAGACCGCAACTTGGTAGAAGCTATACATTTCAAGATATAGTGCCCTAAATGGTACGATTTTCAGGTAATGCCATACTTTTTAGGGTGCTTTAATTGGGGTGTTGCAAAAATTTCTTTTAAGATTTCAGAAATTCCATTAGAGTTTTATCCAGGAGTTTCTTCTGGGATTTCTTCAAGAATTTTTTTTCTTTGATCCATCCAGGAACTCCTTTTGAGATTCTTCATTTTCTTCATTCTCCCGAGTTCATTCTGGAATTTCATCAGATCCTTCTGGAATTCCTGCGGAAGTTCATTCTGGAAACCTCTCACTCAGATGTTACTAAGGATGTTCTGGAGGATTCCTGAACTTTCGGAAGAACTCCTAGAGCAATCCTGGAAGGAGTGTCTGAAAGAATCCTAAAAAAATCACCTGGAGATCCCAGACAGAACTTCTTTAGAAATCTCGGTAGAAAGAATCCCAGTGGGAACTTCTGAAGGAATCCTGAAAAACCTGAAAGAATCTGAAGAGAACATCCTGGATGATTTTTTTTTTTCAGGAAATCTCGAAGGAATGCTTGAAGCAATCCTAGAAGGAGCTTCTGGAGGAATTCCTGGGTGACTGCAAGAACTTCAGAAGGAATCCCGGAAGGAATTTCTGGAGAAATCTCGAAAAGAACTACTGGAGGATTTTCATATCAAACTTCTTCATGATTCTCAGGAGAAACTTATGGAAAAATCTCAGTGGAAAACTCCAGAAAGAATCCAGAAAAACCTGAAAGAATCTCAAGAAAACATCTTGGATGAATCCCACATTTTGAATTCAAAACTGTCTAGGGTAATTGTTCCCTTCGTTGTGGTAGTACCTAATGTTGCGGTAGTGGCAATTGAGCACTTTTTCGACTGAAATGTTACCAAAAGGCATTTTTAATAGATGTGTTATGCTTAAATTATGAGATTGCACCATTTGTGTGCTTCAGATTTGCCCAAAAACCTATTTAAAAAAATATTTTCCTTAAATTTTTTGCTGCTGTGTTCCTATTGTTGCGGTAGTGTTCCTAATGTTGCGGTATCCCGTATGATTTCAATGGGATACCGCACGGTGTCAAAATTTCGATTATTATCGAACTTTCATGTACCTCAAATTTTTCTTCGAAAATGATTAGTATTTGGGCTATATATTCATAATTGGAAAACTAGAAAATATTTTATCGGCGAAAAATTTTCCATACATTTTGTATGGGACGTTTTTTGGACAAAAATGGTTATTATTTATTTTTAGTATGGAAAATAGCCAGAAACTCATCTAAATGAAATTTTCCCCGATAGAATATTTTCAAACTTTCCATTTAAACAATGTAGCCGAAATTCTAACATTCTATGAAGAAAAATCCGAAGTACATGAAAGTTCGATAATAATCAAGATTTTGACACCGTGTACCGCAACAATAGGAACCAAAATTAAATTTTACCTCCATAATAGGAACAGTGTGCCTAATGTTGTGGTAAGCGATTTATGATCGAAAACAAAGAGAAACGATAGTTTTTATATTTTTCCAAGCAAATTTGGATAGAAAACTACCAACTAACGTTTTGCAACCCTTCATTAGATGGTACGATCATTGTTTTTAAAATGAATTTACCTTAATACCACAACGATGGGCACACTTACCCTACTGATCGTTAATAACAAGGCCAAGAAACGTCAGAGGCTTAGACACTTTTGCCGCACAGTGACGAACATTTGTTAAGCCTAGTCCTATTTTTTCTTTTTTTTTTTTCTTTAGCACAACCACAATAATTATTTGGTCTCTTTTGGTTTCAAAAGGATCGTCTAGGTTAAGGCTGCATGCACCTTTTTCGAAGTTTACCTATATTTTTTCTTGTACTCGTTGGTATTAGTGATATGAATTACGTTATCACCAAATAGCATTTGTCGGATTATGATACTTGGTGAGCTTGTATCGTGGCGTTTTTGTTTCTTCGCCGCGTGTTGGGTAATAAATTAAGCAACTGCGTCCAATAAGCCGAACTTGTGTGGCATATTGTGGAAAAATGTGCAAATGTACGACTTTCTTAAGAGTTTCTGAAAAGTATAATGGTGGAGCAGATCTAGTTGGATGGTTAGAACACGTGACTATCACGCCGAGGACCTGGGATCGAATCCCACTCCCGACAAACTCACAAAAATGTGCGTTCTTCCTTCGGAAGGGAAGTACAGCGTGGGTCCCGAGATGAACTAGCCTAGGGCTAAAAATCTCGTTAATACAGATAAAAAAAAGTATAGAGAATGCTAGGGGGTTTTGGAACGAGTCTTGCTTATGCTCAGAGAAAAAATCTGATGCGCTATTGGGTGGACTTGAAACAGCTATCAAGTACCAGTGAGTTTACCTGCTGCTAAGTGGTAAAGCCTGTATCCGCAATAATCGGGACACAAAAGTATGGCTGTAGCTCTGCAATGAATCAGTAAAATTGGTCAAATAATTGACTGAGAACTCTTTGGTGCATGTTTATTACTTGTGCCAAATTTCATCAAAATCGATGCATTACTTTTAACTGTAGATTAAAAGCAAACAGACGTGGTTTCAAGCATTTTGTACAATCATGACCAATTTTTATTCGCATAATAGATGGTTCTTTTAAGCTACAGTTTAAATATTTATGATGATAATTATGAAATTTCGTTAGCAGTTATGATACTTATAGATGGACTTTCTTGCAAAATTTCATCAACTTTGATCAATTGGTTTGAAAGCTACTGCTGTTGATAGGTGTGAGTGTTAGGGAAAATTTTTCGTGTTTTTCATGTGCGATGATTGCCTATGCATAACTTTTGAATTTCCCTGCTAATTTTCATGAAATTTTGACAGAAGGTAGTTAATTATGTGCCTGCAAAATTTTAAAATTATTGGTATAGTACTTTTAACAGTACAATCAAAACAATGAAGGGTGCTGACTAATTGCTTTCGGAAGGGGCTAAAATAACGTTCAGTCTCAATACATGTTTCGACTATAAAATTGTTGATAGTGCATCGATTTTTGTTTTAATTTTGCCAATGCAACAAATGTAGATTGAAAGGTTTGTGTTCAAAATTTCAGCCATTTCCATTGCATAATTCAAAAGTTACAGCGCTAACAAGCAAAACTAGGGGCTGTACAAAATTCATTGGTGCACATTCTACTCTTTCATTGCTACAACAAAAAGTGCTTCTCCGATTTACATGAAATTTTGTAGGTGAAATGAACACATCTTAAGATGTTATTAGGCCAAATTTGAGCAATTTTGATGTATATATTGCAGAGTTATAGCTGCATTTCTGTGTCCCGATTATTGCGGATACAGGCTTTATTCCTCCAGGATTATTCCAGAAGTTCATCCCGAAGTTCCTTCCGGAATTCACTCAGTAGTGCCTTCTGAGATTGATTCAGGAGTTATTTCTAAGAGTACCATCATAAATTCCTTCAGGAGTAATGTCTAATTTTCCTCCAGAAGTTCATTCTGAGATCCGTCAATAAATTCTTTCTAAGATTTTTAAACAAGTTTGTTTTGGGATTTTTCTTATTTGGAGAATTCTTCCAGGAGTTCTTTAAAGGATTTCTCTAAGCGTTTCTTCTGGGATATCTTAAGGAGTTTGTGCTGCGATTCCTCCAGCAGTTCCTTCTTAAGAGAATTCCTTCTTCTAAAATTCATGCAGCAGCTTTTTTGGGATTCCTTCATGGGTTCCTCCCGAAGTACTTCTGGGATTCTTCAGGAAATCCTTCCGAAATTTCCCAAGAATTCCATCTGGAATTCATTCAGGAGTACCTTCACGGGTTTCTTTTCGGAGTTCCTTCTGAGATTCTTCCAGGATTAACTTATGAGATTAACAAGGAGTTTCTTGTAAGATTCCTTTTTCTGAGATTTTTCCAGAAGTTTCTTCAGGATTTCAGAAGTACCCTCTGGGCAGTTGTTTCTGGGATTTATTTAGAAAATCCATCGTAAATTCCTCCAAGAACTTCTCGCGGATTCGTCCGATAACTCCTTTCAGGCTTCATTCAGGAACTACCCATATAAGCTGTCGAAAGCTGTACAGGCCACGTACTTGCAACAGCTGACGAATGCCAGCACTCCGATGGGAATAAGATAAACTGGTCGGCGTTAAGTCAGAGTGGACTACGCGTTTTTTTTTTACAAGTAAAGATAAGCAAAAGAAATCGATAACTTTGAACTTTTCGACGCTATGTTGATGCAGGTGCTTTAGTCCATAAAAGAATTTCAGAAAATATTGCGCTAAATTTGATATCCCAAATGCTTACAGCCAATTTTCCCGAAATCATAGAAAAACAGATGGTTCGCTCTGACTTAACGCCGATCAACTCTCACAAAAATCGCGAACTTTTCCTACTCAACACTGTGTGATTGTCTAAATCGTTAGGTAAAAGAACTATGTTGAAAACCTAAAATCAATTTGCAAGCACTTTTTGAAGTAAAATTTTCGGAAGGCATAGCACTACCAGCAGTTTTGTAATGGATCAATGAAACAAGCTTTTTTTCATTCGCTGCATGTAAACAAAGGCACCACCGTATATGGACATTAACGGCAGCCAATTTATTGCACCCATAAACAAATAGAAACGCTCCCTAGAAAATTCAAAAGCGCTTCATAAAGAATGAACATATGTTCCATAAAATGTGCAATGTTACCCATAAATAATTGAAATCGTTCCATACTTTATAAAAAATGTACCGGTAAAACATAAAATTTTCTCATTAAAAGTGAAATTTTACACCAACAAATAATACTGAAATGCTCCATAATAAAATACAAATGCTCCATAGAAAAATAAAATTGAACCCATAGAAAATTGAATATTAATCTATAAAAAAATTGAATTGCACCATGAAAAAATGAAATTGCACCATAGAAAAAAGATGAATTCTCCATAATTATTATCAAACTGCACCATAGAAAATATAAATTGTACCATGAAAAATTGAAAATTGTCCATAGATAGCATATTCTCATAATTTCATTCGACAGGGCTGAATTGCTTTACATTGCACTGCTTAAGTGGTGCAAATGTTTAAAGTTATGGAGAATTTTCAATTTTTTATGGAACAAATTGTAATAAAATACTATTTTATGTGGTGCTGTTTGATATGGAGCATTTGTCTATTTTCTATGGAGCAATATTCAATTTTCTATGGGTACAATTTTGTTTTTTTTTATGGATCATTTGCATTTTTTATGGAGAATTTGTATTTTATTGTGTAGCATTTCAGTATTATTTATTGGTGATAAATTTCACTTTTAATGAGAAAATTTTATGTTTTGTCGGCATATTTTTGATAAAGTATGGAACGTTTTCAATTATTTAAGGGTAACATTGCACATTTTCATGGAACATATGTCCATTCTTTATGGAGCGCTTTTTGATTTTCTATGGAGCATTTGCAATTTGTTATGGTTGCAATAACCTTTTGCCGACATTAACATTGTGACAGCAGAGGAGTTATGTCAGTTGATTTTCACCCTTTAACGATATATATCAACAATAAAAAAAATGTGAACAACAGATCACGTTCACAAAAGATGGTTGCACTCATTTAAAGTCCACATTTTGCTCAAATTATGGTTGAAATAAATCATTTTCCTTAAAATTTCGGCTTCCTTGCACCCTTTTTCGCCATAGTGTACCAATTGTGGCAAATCCCATAAGAAATGCATGCAAATAGTGCGAAAAGGAACCGAAGTTAAAAAATGTAGCCATAACTGGTACAGGGTTCCTATCATTGGCACACGCTGTAATAAATACTAAAAGTAGTTTTGGCTCCTTTTTTATATTTTTACTGTAAAGTATGGAAACTAAACTATCTTTTAACATACTGGTGACATTCGTTGGTCTTCTCGTTATTTTTGTACAAATAGTTTTCCTCAGGTAGTGCCATAATTGGTACAGGCACCCTACGTTTTTACGAAAAAAAAATCATCATTAGTGGAGATGGCAGCCGTTGATGCAGAGTGTACTACACGCTAACCTGAATCTACCCATCACCTGGGTCGATCTACCCAGATTTTCATGTTGTTAGCTGTTGTCAAAATCCGGGTAACCCGAAAGCCCAGATTTCTTGAATCTGGGTAAAGATCTGGATAGTCGTCACTTTGGTGGAGGTACCGGTTACTCAGATTTTGCCACCAACATCAGTAACCCAGATTTGAGTAAAGGGACCTTTACTCAGAATAGAGTAACTGCAGCTTTGCTAAATCTGGGTCGCTTTGACACCAATCTGGGTAACTGAGGTTTAGCGTGTAGAAAAGATATAGAAGATAACTGGAAATGTCAAATAACCTTTATTCAAGTAGGCATATGGTTTTCAAATTGGGTTTGGTGTCATAATGTTGTTGATCACGGCACAAAGATCACAAGGCAGGTTAGTAACCTCTGTAAACATCAATTGTGCATGTAAACATGTGACGTCGTTCCTATCGTCCTTATACGTTTATTAAATTGGTGTGAAGTACTAGATCATTGTGTTCAAGCCTATGAACGATTTAAATTACGTCATCAAAAAATTGTCAGATTTCCGAAACCTATCACCTTCTAAATAATGCACACCGTAGTTGATTTCGATTCAGTTTTCAAACACCTTTTCATACGCTCTTGTAAACATTCACTAGAAACGACCAACTAGCAAAATTCTACTATTCTGGGGTTTTGATATAAGCAATGTAGGTAATACTGTCGTGTTATTGGTTTATAAAAACTATCTAGCTTTCTATAAAATGTGTCTTGGGCTCGAATTCCATTGCCGATGAAATCAGAAAATGTAAGATCTTCCATCGAAAGGGAAGTAAAACTGTGAGCCCCGCGATTTGCGTAAATATGTCACTAACAATTAAAAAAAATCATGGTTACAATAGCTGAACTAATGGGTCGTTTGCGCACTAGTCGGTTAAAGTCAGGTCTACGCGGAAGATACGTACCGCGCTAATTCATAAACTCACTTAAAGATTAAAATAAACAACGTTTTGATATTTTTGCATAATTCGTCTAGAAGTAGTGAACCTTTTATCACTACTTCTAGACGAATTATGCAAAAATATCAAAACAATTGTATGTTACGTGGCTAACTATGAGTCCGCGAAAATCAAACTCGCATAAAAATAAACCTGACTGCATCTGTTCTATTGTATCATTCATGGCACCCTTTGATCCCACTATCACTGACCATAAAATTCATCCGAAGAAAGGACATCTCTGTTGCCAACATCCATAATGGAAATGTCGTAATCAAATCCAACCCCTTCTTGTATCTCATGCGGCAAACCATCAAAAGCACCCAAGAGAAATGAATTATGAAACGACTGTTCGGGAAAAATTCAAATCATAACAGCATAACTAATCCTCATCATGAAAGCTTGCACTCCGGTTGCAATCGGTATAAGCTTTAACTCGCCCAGAGAGGCCCGTCCCTATTCATCAGCCACCACCACAATCAGCCCCGATCCATAAAGCTGGTGAGAAGTTTAAATTATCAACAACATTATTCAAATGCGCTTTCCATTTTCGAAGCGCACAACAGCAGAAACGAACGCCGCCCGGGAGTGCACGACGACGACAATAATGTGGTGGTGACATGCCATGACATTTGAGTTTTCAACTACCCACCACCCGATCCGTACCCGCACGGACGATGGCGCGGCGGTGCAGCAGGACACGAACAACACTCAGCTTGTCCTCGAACCCACTCGAAAGAACTACTCAAGCGAATGCATTATTAAATCAATTTTCATTTACCCAAATGCCGACAAATTGGTCGCCCGAAATTTCTAGAGGTTCCTCCTACTTTCAATTGAAGGACTTTCAATTTTGTTAATTCCAATTGCAATCCAAGCAGGCTCGTGAAATGCGAAATCGATCGACGTCCCGCACATTGGGGAAAATCAATCACAAAGGTGTAAAAATTGATAACTTTCTCGTCACAGGATTTCGAGGGAAATCCTCTCAGGATTTCGAAGAAAATCCCATCAGGATTTCGATGAAAATCCCCTCAGGATTTCTAGGGATATCCTCTCAGGATTTCGAGGGCAATCAACTCAGAATTTCGAGGAAAATCCTCTGAAAATTTCGACGAAAATCCCCTCAGGGTTTCGAGGGAAATCCTCTCAGGATTTCTAGGGAAATCCTCTTAGGATTTCGAGGGAAATCCACTCAGGATTTGGAAGAAAATCCCATCATGGTTTCGTCGAAAATCCTCTCAGGATTTCGAGGGAAATCCTCTCAGCATTTCGAGAGAAATCCTCTCAGGATTTCGAGGGAAATCCTCTCAGGATTTCGAGGGAAATCCTCTCAGAATTTCGAAGAAAACCCATCAGGATTTCGTCGAAAATCCTCTCAAGATTTCGAGGAAAATCCTGTCAGGATTTCGAGGGAAATCCTCTCAGAATTTCGAAAAAAATCCCATGAGGATTTCGACGAAAATTCCCACAGGATTTCGAGGGAAATCCTCTCAGGAAATCCTCTCAGGATTTTGAGGGAAATCCTCTCAGGATTTCGAAGAAAATCCCATCAGGATTTCGTCGAAAATCCTCTCAAGATTTCGAGGGAAATCCTCTCCAGATTTCGAAGAAAATTCCATCAGGATTTCGACAAAAATCCCCTCAGAGTTTCGAGGGAAATCCTCTCAGGATTTCGAGGGAAATCCTCTTAGGATTTCGAGGGAAATCCACTCAGGATTTGGAAGAAAATCCCATCAGGGTTTCGTCGAAAATCCTCTCAGGATTTCGAGGGAAATCCTCTTAGGATTTCGAGAGAAATCCTCTCAGGATTTCGAGGGAAATCCTCTCAGGATTTCGAGGGAAATCCTCTCAGGATTTCGAGGGAAATCCTCTCAGGATTTCGAGGGAAATCCTCTCAGGATTTCGAGGGAAATCCTCTCAGGATTTCGAGTGAAATCCTCTCAGGATTTAGAGGGAAATCCTCTCGGGATTTAGAGGGAAATCCTCTCAGGATTTCGAGGGAAATCCTCTCAGGATTTCGTCGAAAATCCTCTCAAGATTTCGAGGGAAATCCTCTCAGGATTTCGAGGAAAATCCTCTCAGGATTTCGAGGGAAATCCTCTCAGGATTTGGAAGAAAATCCCATCAGGATTTCGAGGGAAATCCTCTCAAGATTTCGAAGAACATTCCATCAGGATTTAGAGGAAATCCCCTCAGGGTTTCGAGGGAAATCCACTCAGGATTTGGAAGAAAATCCCATCAGGACTTCATCGAAAATCCTCTCAGAATTTCGAGGGAAATCCTCTCAGGATTTCGAGGGAAATCCTCTCAGGATTTCGAAGAAAATCCAATCAGGATTTCGACGAAAATCCTCTCAAGATTTTGTGGAAAATCTTCTCAGGATTTCGAGGGAAATCCTCTCAAGATTTCGAAGAAAATTCCATCAGGATTTAGAGGAAATCCGCTCAGGGTTTCGAGGGAAAACCACTCAGGATTTGAAAGAAAATCCCATCAGGATTTCATCGAAAATCCTCTCAGAATTTCGAGGGAAATCCTCTCAGGATTTCTAAGAAAATCCTATGAAAATTTCGACGAAAATTCCCTTAGGATTTCGAGGGAAATCCTCTCGAGATTCCGAAGAAAATCCCATCATGATTTCATCGAAAATCCTCTCAAGATTTCGAGGGAAATCCTCTCCAGATTTCGAAGAAAATTCCATAAGGATTTCGACAAAAATCCTCTCAGAGTTTCGAGGGGAATCCTCTCAGGATTTCGAGGGACATCCTGTCAGGATTTGGAAGAAAATCCCATCAGGATTTCGTCGAAAATCCTCTCAAGATTTCGAGGGAAGCCCTCTCATGATTTCGAGGGAAATCCTCTCAGATTTCGAGGTAAATCTTCTCAGGATTTCGAGGGAAATCCTCTCAGATTTCGAGGAAAATCCCATCAGGATTTCGAAGAAAATCCCATCGGGATTTCGGAGAAAATCCCATCGGGATTTCGAGGGAAATCCTCTCAGATTTCGAGAGAAATCCTCTCAGGATTTCGAGGGAAATCCTCCCAGGATTCCAAAAAAAATCCCATCAGAATTTCGACGAAAATTCCCTCAGGTTTTCTAGGGAAATCCTCTCAGATTTCGAGGCAAATCTTCTCAGGATTTCGAGGGAAACCCTCTCAGATTTCGAAGAAAATCCCATCAGGATTTTGAAGAAAATCCCATCAGGATTTCGAAGAAAATCCCATCAGGATTTCGAGGGAAATCCTCTCAGATTTCGAGAGAAATCCTCTCAGGATTTCGAGGGAAATCCTCCCAGGATTTCAAAAAAAAAAACCATCAGAATTTCGATGAAAATTCCCTCAGGATTTCGAGGGAAATCCTCTCAGATTTCGAGGCAAATCTTCTCAGGATTTCGAGGGAAATCCTCTCAGATTTCGAAGAAAATCCCATCAGGATTTCGACGAGAATCGCCTCAGAATTTCGAGGGACATCCTCTCAGGTTTTCGAGGGAAATCCTCTCAAGATTTCAAGGGAAATCAGCTCAGGATTCCGAGGGATTCTTCCAGGATTTTAAGAAAAGCCCTCTCAAGATTTCGAGAAAAATCCTGTCAGGTTTTCCAGGGAAATCCTCTCAAAATTTCCAGGGAAATCCTCTCAGGATTTCGAGGGAAATCCTCTCAGAATTTTGAGGAAAATCTTCTCAGGATTTCAAAGGAAATCCTCTCAGGATTTCGGGGGATATCCTCACAGGTTTTTGAGGTAATTTTTTTTCAGGATTTCGAGGGAAACTCTCTCAAGATTTCGAGGGATATGTTTTCAGGATTTCGAGGGAAATATATTCAGGATTTCAAAGAAAACCTTTCAGGATGTCGAGAAAAGCCATTTCAGTATTTAGAGGAAAATACTTTTAGGATTTCGAGGGAAATCCTCTCAGGAATTCGAGAGAAATCCTCTTAGGATTTCGAGGGAAATCCTTTCAGGATTTCGAGGTAGATTCTTCTAGGATTTCGAGGGAAATCCTCTCAGGAGTAATAATACGCCAAGGATTTAGATTATGAACGCCGAGCAAAATATACACAGTTTTTAACATAATTCCTAATCAAACATTTTACAAAACCCGATATTTTGAGGGGAAATAGGGGCAAAGCAGGCTCAATAAGGCATTGAACTTCTATCATGCGCTTTGTCCACTTTTGGCATGAGTTTTCCCCAACGTGATCTCGATTTGACAGGTGCCGTGCCGTCAGATTTTAACATCCCATTAGTTCACTAACCAAGATCAATAAAATGGGGTAGAGGGCTAGTACCTGCACGTGGTGATGCATTTCATGGATTGCAGGCAAGGCCCAATTGCTACACAATAACGGCGGCCATACTCTGATGATGTGGTGCCCTATGATGGTGTTTGGGAAAATTTTCACCACCAATTGTGGTCGGATTTTTATTATGTTATTTATATTCCGAGTTATTGCTGCCAACCAAGCCACGATAATAACAAGCCATAATAGTACGTGCCCCTTTTCCATCCCTCCATGCTATCATTATAAAAAAAGAACATAATGCAACCCGATGAAACCGCACGATAGCATTATTACGAAAGGGTATCACTTTGTATGGATGAGGGGATGTGTAGGTTTGGGTATGTTTTAGCAAGGTGTGCCAACCAGCGCTAGCGGTAGCAATAAGGAAACGTGTGAAAATTGAACACGAATCAACAAACAATTTGAAGTTTTATTGAAACAAATTTGGCACTCATGTGTCAAATTAATTAGTGGTGTGATTTGAAATCCAGATCGCGCGAAGCAGTTGGCCATGAAATGAAAACATGACTGGGGACCAAGTTTCTTAAATCCAGTATACTTCGATCGCTTGGTTTTGCAGGACCTAATGAACAAATATGAACTTAAGATAAATACATAATTATTACAACCGAGATTTTCATCCCTGGGTTAGTTCGTCTTGGAGTTGTACTTCTTTTCCGAAAGAAAAACCCGCAATTTTTTTTATTGGGATACGATCCCAGGTTATTGGCGTGAAAGTTACGTGCTTCAATCGGTAAGGTAATAGCAGATCCGCCGCAAACTCACTATTTGTGATATTTTATAAGAAAGATGTAAGTCAACGTGTGTACTAATAGTCTTTCTTTTCTCCACTTTCTCTTTCCGCAGGTCTCTACCCAAGTTGAGCAGTCAGGATGAAGAAGGGGGGGCGGCGCACGGTTTTGGGGGAGGCCATACTCATTTTGAACCAATACCGCATGATCACGACTTCTGCGAAAGGGTCGTTATAAACGTAAGTATCCGCTGAAAACCAATTTTCATTTCTTGTTATAATTCATTCATTCATAAAGGGTTCAGATATTTTTAGAGGATTTATGGATCTTCAGACGGTTCCAGTTCAGAGGTATACAGGAAGATCTTGGGAGATCCTCATAAGTGCTTCCGTTGGGTCTCCAAGGGGTTCTAGGGGCTTCATTGGGAGTTTCAGGAATTGGTTATCAGTGGGCCAACGTATGGAAGAGTTTCATGTACATAGTTTTAAGATTCCATGATGGTGCAGGCTCAAGGAGGACTGAAAAGGCTTCACATTTTTTTTTGCCCGCTCCCTACGCTTTTAGAGAACACCCCTTGACATCTCTTTCACCCTTTGAAACTCCTTAAAATTCCTTTTTTTCGCGTCTTGAACCTGATAACTCTCTTTGACCATAGCATATCCCCTTTGCAATGCCTCAATCTTTACTGAGTCGTCTTTTGATGACCCTGTTTTGCCTCTTACTTCTTAGATTTCAGATGGATTCCTAGAGAATTTTTAGGAAAGATTATTGACAGTGGTTCTCTGGGATCATACTGATCGGACCAAGTTCCAAGCAAGTTTGGACGCCCCAGAGATTTCCTACAGCACAATACCAAGAGCTTCAGTGAATCACTCGGTGTAGCAAAAACAGGCTTCTACCGTAACTGTCATGACCTTCAATTCTCAACTTTAAAATGTCCAAGACTATCCCGAAAATATCTTGGAAAGACTCTCGAGATTTTAAGATGCTCATGGATGCCTCTACCTAAACTTCATAGAGTGAAACTTTGTTAAACTTTACTCCAACGCCGAGAGTATAGAAGAGCACTATCATAGTTGGTCTTGGACGATGTTCCTTCAGTTTTCCCCGATCGTGTAGGAATCCCAGCACTTTTCTAACCGCGAGCACCCAGCACTAGGGTGGGGCTAATCTCAAAAAATCTCCCCGATATATGATTTCCCAAGTGGAAAGTGATCTACTAGTCGAAATAAGTCAGCTGTACAAAAATGAGCGATTTCGGCTGATATTTAGGGGTGGCGCAAAGGGTTCAAGTGAAATTTTTGCTAGAACAAACTTTCAAAAAACATTTCAAATTTAATTTTCATACTTATTTTTTCTATTTGTGCTCAAAATTGCGATATCTCTACTGGTTTCTGAGATATTTGAAAAAAATGTCGTTTTTCAGTATTTTTTGGGTTAGGTACCTATTTAGTCTAGAAAACATAAGTTTAAATATTAAATTTGAAATGTTTTTTGAAAGTTTGTTCTAGCAAAAATTTCACTTGAACCCTTTGCGCCACCCCTAAATATCAACCGAAATCGCTCATTTTTGTACAGCTGACTTATTTCGACTAGTAGATCACATTCCACTTGGGAAATCATATATCGGAGAGATTTTTTGAAATTAGCCACACCCTAACCCAGCACGTTCGCGATCACCCGCGAAATCACTGAACTCTAGCTGCTTTCTTGCTGAAAATTTTGTTCGCTATTCCTTTTCCGAGATTCTCATTACGTGCCCAGCGCACTGAAGTTTGTCGTATCCCAAATAACATTTTAAAGTCAAAAATAGACTAGTAGAGGTTCTTCAAACTATAATAAAATAAATACAAAAGGTTCTGAAAAAGTCTACACGAGCGATTGGACATTAAAATGTTATTTACTTGGGATATTACATGTTTCGCATTATTCGTTCTTGTGTAAACTTGATACAACTCGTGATTCATGCGTCTGCGATATACAACATTTTCTTATTTCTAACCGAGAGTTTTCGGCACCACTTTGCAGTTAAAAAATCTAAAAGCTTCTCGGTCTAATTCCCTGAACGCTCACGCCTCGACGAGGCGGCCTCGTGACCGTACAGGACTACCAGAATAATAAGCGCCTTAAGAAGAGCGAATTTCATTTGCGTTTGTAAGTTACGGAAGGCCCTATCGCAACCACAACACGCATTTTAACTTCACGGGAAACGTCGTTGGCCGTTGTCACGAAAGACCCAAGATATACCAATTCTTCAACCTCTTCAAATACATCTTAATCAATCATTACCTCAGCATCATGGCCTTGCGCAGACGGATCGAGGTTTAACCTGATCCCTTACCCTTTTTTTCTTTCTACGCACGTGTGCAGCACTAACATCACAAGACCTGCCTCTGTCTCTACCCGCAATAATGTACTTAATCTTAATCGAGTTTATCGTCGAACCTATCCTCGCCGAGGAACATGTGCGAACTTATGGTGATAATGCCATTCATTTGCACGCCAGACCTCCTAATCACTCCTTCGAGTGCAATGTTGAACAGTAAATTTAAAAACACATCACCCTGCTTCAATCCTGCCAAGGTCACCAATTAGGTAGATACTGAAAATTCGATCTTGACCCATCCAGCGTTGCGCGCCTAATTAGTTTAGCCGGATATCATGTTCTGATATTATTTGCTAAAACTCTTTTGTTTTCACTTTAAATCATAGGCTGCTTTAAAATCAATGAACAAATGACGAGTCCGCAAGTTATACTCCCAAAATTTATATAGGATCATTCGCAGGTTGAACCTTTGATCCATCATTGATAGGCCCTCACGAAAACCAGTTTGGTATTAGTCGACGAAGGACTTCTTGGGAGATCTTAGTTTTTTGAACAGGGCATGCGACAGTATCTTGTACGCCCAGTTCAAAAGGTAAATCCCTTTGTAATTGACACATTCTAATATGGGCTCTTCCTTGTAGATTGACATATGATGTCATCGAACCAGCTGGTAGACAATTCTTCAATCTCGAATGTCTTCATAAGAATGTGATGGATTGATTATTGTAGCTGCTCGCTTTCCGCGTTTGAAAAGTTCGACCGGGATCTCGTCTTTCGCAGCAACCTTGCTGTTTTCTAACTCCTTAGGGATCTTGCATCAGTGTTGATAGTTCCACTGCTTGACCTTTATCAACTATGTATGTTAATTCTGTTCCTGGGCGCTGCTACATTGTTACCATTAAACAAAGCTTCGAAGTGCTCCTTCCACCTGGCTGCGCCATTATTTTATCTGTCAGCAAATTTCCATCCCAGTCTATCCACATGGTGGGCACTGGCACAATCTTGTATCGCATGCCACAGTCTATGACATTCGGAAAAAGTCGCCCGCCAACCAGAAAGTGAACTATTTGGGAGCAAGTGTCACCACTCGTGTGTCGCCAGGTGTGTTTTCAAAGTAGGTACTGCTGATTTCCATCCTTCTAGCAGCTGGAGTAGACCTTTATCGTTGGTAATGGAATGTACGCTTTCGTTCCAATGATAGATCGAAAGAACTTTTCTCTGCTGATCTACGCATTTGCATCTCCAATCACTATTTCAACATTTTATTTTGGCCACTCTTCGTAGGCCTTATCAAGTTTCTTCGGGTTTACCGTTTGTTGGTACATAGATTAGGCTTTATCAGAAGAATTTGCGTCTCTTTCTCAATTCCGCCCGCTATTTCCCCTATAGGCTCAGTGTACCAGTTATGGCTATAGTACCTCAAATTCGCCATAGTTGATTTTCAATCTTTAACGATGCAAATCATCAAGAAAAAATATGTGAACAATAGATCACGTTCATAAAAGATGATTGCATTCATTTAAAGTTCACATTTTGCTCAAATTATGATAGAAATAAATCATTTTCCTTAAAATTTCGGCTTCCTTGCACCCTATTTGGCCATAGTGTACCAGTTATGGCAAATCGCATAAGGAATGCTTGTAAATAGTGCGAAGTGGAACCGAAATTAAAAAGTAAGTCCATAACTGGTACAGGGTTCCTATCATTGGCACACGCCGTAATAAATAGTAAAAGTGGGTTTGGCTCAGATTTTATATTTTTCCTGTAATGTATGAAAACAAATCTATCATTTGACATATCGACAACATTCGTCGGTCTTCTTCTTATTTTTGTAGAAGTAGTTTTTCTTAGGTAGTGCGATAACTGGTACAGGCACACTATTTCAAGTACGATTCGGGACCGTGGAAGTAACGTAATCCCACTTGTCCGTCCACGTACACATCCCTTCAACAATGTTGTTCGGAGCGCTGAATGTCTCTTTAATAAAGACAAATCAATCAATCAACCTTTGCTCCACGAAGCGTGGGCATTCAAAGAGCACATGCTCCGCGGTCTCGTCGCAGTCTGCACACTCCGGACATGCGAGGGAGCCTGCGTGTCAGAATCTGTGCAGATGCCACCTAAAACACCAATGGCCTGACAGAAATTGTGAAATTTCACCCCGTCATGGGACCTGCTCGTCCACTAGGACACCAGGACACGCTCAGTACGAGCCTGTATGTCCATTCCATCTACCCTTGATGGAGGAATCCCATTCTCTCTGCCATTTCAACATAGACGCATATTTCACGTGGCTGCCGAAGTCCAGCTTGTCATCGATCACGACCCCAATTTGCTTCAATGAGCTCTTGAGTTGATCATATATCCGCCTGTGGTGACCACTGTCAGTTGTCCAGACTTGCGGTTATTCACCACCACCACCTCCGTTTTGAGGTGTGCGAGTACCAGCTGTCTCGACCTGATCCAGTCCTCTGTTATGCCGACTGCGAGTGTGCTGCTGTCAGTTCTACATTCCTCTATCAACTCACCGTATACCGCTAGAGTAATGTCATTAGCGAAGCCTACCAGCTCTCCGCCCGGTGGAAGTGTGGGCCTCAATAGGCCATCATACGCCGCGTTCCATAGTACCGGTCACACGCTGATGTAGTAGCTCCTCTCGCCTCCCTCGGTGTCACAGATTTCTCTTTCTGGATGTAGCTCTCCAGTATCCGACATATGGGGGGGGGGGGGAGATGGTAGATTCCTAGGTGTTGGAAGGCGCACTCAATGGCGACCCAGGGCCCACCTGACGCTGTTCAACGCATTCTTCACGTCCAGCTTGACGACCGCGCAGTGGCAGATTCCCTGCGCTTCATTTGGAGCGCTATCTCGGCCAACAGTGTCCAGAAAACAGATAGATCTGGGATACCGACGAAATGCAAGGTGGTTTCCCGCGTTTGGGCAGTATAATCAATCTTTGCCTTTTCTGCCTCTCCGGAAATTCGCCTCTGTCTAGGCACATCTTCATAGCAATACTAAACATGTCAGGGCTAGCTTCGATGACCGTCGTGATGGCTACTGTCGGGACACCGTCCGGGTCCGGAGCCTTGTTCAACTTAAGCGACTTGGCTATTGCGATGAGCTCGTCGTTCGTTACCGGGGCGACCTCATTCTGGTCGGTTTGGCCATAGGGGACGGGGGCCCATAGTCTTATATCGTGGAGTGGGGGTAATGTTTCCAGGATCTTCTGCAGCATCTCAAGGGAGCGATCAGAAGGTGCTGACGCTCCCTGCGTTTTGGCCATGACTACTCTGTAGGCATCACCCCAAGGGGTCGTGCTGGCTACCTGGCAGAGATTTTCGACACACGCCCGGCAAGGCGCTTACGTGCCTTAATCTCTTTGTTCGGTACTAGTTTAGCCGCCCTGTAGGCCTCACTTCGTACCATTCTACCCTCATCGGTACGAGCTCTTTGCATGCTCCTTCTAGCTCTTAGGCAGGATGTGCGGAGTTCTGCGATTCCGGGACTGGTGGATACCGGTTTCCGTCCATTTCTGAGTAGGGAACGCCTTAGCATTACGGCGTCACACGCATGGGTTAGAGTTCCGACCAGATCCTCGCTGGACAGATCGTCGGTATTACCCTCCGACCCGGTCACATCAATTAATCCCCGGGGGAATTCCTGGAGGAATTCCCGGAGGAATCCCTGGAGGAATTCCCGGTGGAATTACCGGAGGAATTCCTGGAGGAATTGCCGGAGGAATTACCGGAGAAATTCCTGGAGGAATTCCCAGAGGTATTCCTGGAGGAATTCCCAGAGATATTCCTGGAGGAATTCCTGGAGGGATTTCCAGAGAAATTCCTCCAACGATCCTACTGTAGGATTTTTTGTCGCCTACGTTCGCGACATCCACGTTCAGTCTTGCCATAGCATCGAGTAGAGCCTATCCTCTCTCAATCACCCCGGCGTTGAAATCTCTGCCGATGATCACGGGACTCAATCCTACTAAGTAGTGTGCTTGGTAGCGAATCCAGCATAGACGAGAACAGGTCTATCGGAAAACCTTCGCTATTGCGAAGCCCTCGTGCGACGGAAAACGACCGGATGCACTGATCGCCGGTAGCTTAGCCTTATCCGCTACCCAGTTCCCATTATCGGGAAGGATGCGGTATGGGTCCGATAGTAGGGCGATGTCTGTACTTGGCACCGAGACTGACTGCCACAGCAACTGTTGTGCGGCTTCACAGTGGTTCAGGTTTAGATGTGTATCCTGCATTATCGTTTGGAACTTCGACCTCCTCGCGTGCCTGGACATTCAGACCCACCCGTCGTGTGACCCGTGTTCACTGTGCGAATCAAGCATTTTGGTGCCAAGTTGCACTCCCTGGCGACGTGACCTTCCATTCCACACTTCCTGCAGAGTTTGCTCCTATTGGGCCTTTACGAGTCCACGACTTGTCTTTGCTCGAGGCACTTGAAGCACGCCTCTGGCAGCTCGTAGATGCTGAGCAGGCACACTGACCAGCCTACCCTGATTTTTGCCGATTGCATTCGTCTTGGCCATCTCCCCTACACGGGGAGCTTGATTGTGGCGATCTATGTGCCTGCCGGACCCTTTCGCAGGCGGATCGATGCACTTGGTGCATCTACCTCGCACTGCTGCTTAAGTGTGACTGCGAGCTCCTCTGCGTTGGTGATCTCGTCCAGGTTTTTACACTGAAAAGTCGCCTCCGCCGTTGGGGCTCTCGCCTGCACTATTTCGCACAATACGTCCTGAGCTAGTGTCTTGTAGGAGGTGCCTTTCTTGGGCGCCCCCTTTTTCAGCAATAGCACTATCTCTCCAATACTGGTGCGCCGGATGCTTTTCACATCCGCGCCTGGCGGTGAGAGACGATTTTCGCCTCGCATGACCCTCAGCACCTCGGCGTAAGTGTCTGCCTCGGTTTTGAAGACCAGCGAATCGCTCCGTTCGCGTTTGCGGGCTGATTTCTAGGATTTCTCACAACCTTATTCTTTCCGATCGTAATCCAAGGGTCCTCTCTTCTTGTTCCGGTTTGCCACCGTTTCTCTTAGGGTTGACCTCTTGGACCTTGGTTTTCCTACCCCTTGCGCCTTTCGCAACCGGCTTGGGACGCTGATTTCTCGCGCTTCGTCATTGACTTTTGCCCGCCTCTGTCGGACGCTTCTTGGGCCGCGTATCCTCGGCAGGTTTGTCGCGTTGCCAGCAAAGAGGAAACTGTCCGTTTGGGTGAACCGCTCCTCCTTGCTCGCATCAGCTGCACTCCGCTCTTCGATCATACTCCTTCTTGGCCAGAGCCAGCGAATGGCGGAGCTTCTGCTGGCCCTGTTTCAGGTCCGCCCGCTCGTGTAGCCGATCAACTCGTCCAGTTTCGTCCAGCGAGCTTCTTTGGTAGACCGCGTAAGGTCCGTGCCAGTCATCTGCGCTTCTTCGGCTGGTGCTGCACCGCCTCGTTCTCCTCCTGATGAACCTCCTGCCGCCTACTCGCAGGTGGGTATACTAGCCCCTCGTAGTGGTGATCTCGCCAGTCATGCTGGTGCGAACGGGTTCAACGCCGTGGATTTAGTAGTCATTTCTGATGGGTCCCCCTTAGAGCCGCTATCCCTTACTGCTAATGAAGCAGTCGCCAATGATTCTTGGTATGCACGGAGGCAGGGTTGGCACTAGTACACTGAAACCTCCATTTAAGTCGATACATGGCTGATCGGAATATTTTTTACCGTACAGGCAATGACTAAACTATACAGTTTTGTATTTTTTGACAAATCTCCTTTGTCATGCGAAGTGTTAAAAAATATAAAAGTCTATAGTTTTGTCATTGCCTGCATGGTAAAAATTATTTTCGATCAGCCATGCATCGACTTAAATGGAGGTTTCAGTGTATTGGGCAAATCTGGCTGAGACATCGATTTTTGTAAATCGATTCACCAAATTTTTTTTGTCAATTTGAATTGCCCAAAACGCTTCCTGAGGGGGTGGTCGTAGGTATCGACTTTTGTCAAATCCCATTTACACTCAATCTGGTACGGTCAGGGCGTTAACACTGAACACCCAAAATGGTCAAAAATAACGTTTTATTAAATTTTGCCTCCTGAGGGGGTGGTCGTGAAGTGAAGTGATTTTTTTTTTTGAAAATGTGCACCACGTGGGTGGTGGTTATAATCACATTAACCATTTTACATGGTTATTTAAAAAAAAATCTTTTTTGACTTAAAAATAAAACTCCTTAGTCGTCGACTAACCGTGACTAAGGAGGACGACAGGGCTGTTCACCGATATAATCGATTCGATATTATAAATAAAATATAACTATAAAATGATTCATTGGCTGAATGTAATTCAAGTTCATGGTATGTTTTATTTGTCTAAATGAATTCAATATTAAAATTTGAGATTGCAAATCGAACATTTCGCGACACTGATTCGAAAATGGATATTACGTTAAAACAGTGTATTCTGGAAAAACAAGATAAAATTTAATATTTTTGAATCGAAAGTGAAATCCTAAGATCCTGAGATTGTCCAGAACTCTGAGAAGTATTCCCATATAGTACTGAGATAAATTCCCTGCTAGAAAAATTCCCCCAGAATTTTTGAAAAAACTCCTCCAGAATTCTGAAAGGAGTTCCTCTAGAATTATGAGAGAGATTTCTTCAGAATGCTGAATATGATTACACTAGAAACTGAGCGAAGGATTTTCCTAGAATCCTGAGAGATATTACTCCATATCTATGAGACGGATTGTCTCAGAGTCAAGAGAGGAATTCTCCCAGAATCCTATGATAGCTTGTCTCAGAATCCTAAGAGAAGCTTTCCCTTAGGAATCTCCCAAAATGTTCCAGAATCCTAAGAGGAATCATCCCAGAATCCTGAATAGGATATTATACCAGATTCCTAAGATGAATTCTCCCAGAATCCTGAGAGGAATTCCAAGAGCGGGTCTTTTACATTTTTGAGATGAATTCATCTAGAATACTAAGAGAGATTCTCACAAAAAAAGATTTTCGGAATTCTAAGATGAATTCCCCAAGAAACTCAAAAGAAATGACCCAGAGTTCTGAAAAGGGTAGCTTAGAACCATAAGGAGGATCACTCAAGAATCCTGTGAAAGGTTTTCTCAAAATACTAGGCGGGATTGCCAAAGAAATCTGAGATATACTCTCACAGAATCCTGAGAAGAATTCCTCCAGAATCCTTTTAAGTATTCTCCCTGAATTCCCCTAAAATTCTGGGTGAAATCTTTCAGAATGCTGAGAATAAATCTGCCAGAATCTTGAAAGGTATTCCCCAGAATCTACGAGTGATTCCCTCCGAATCCTGTGATCATTAAAAGGGTTCTTCCCGATTCTCAACAGAAATATATCTAGAAACCTAAGAAGGATTTTTCCAAAAATCTGATAAGGATTCTCCCTGGAAGGGATTACTAAAAAAAATCTAGAATGGACATCCCCAGCATTCTGAGAGGTCTTCCCAGATAAAACAAACAAATTACCGCAGATTCCTGAATGATATTCGCCCAGAATCTTTGAAAGGACTCCCCTAAACTCCTGAAAGGGATTGTCCTAGAACTCCGAGAGTAATTCCTCTAGAATACTATAAATTATTACACCAGAATCTCAAGAGAATCTTCCCATAACCTTGTCAGGGATTTTTCCTGATTACTAAGAGGAACTCTCCCAGAATCCTGAAGAAAACAGAATTCCACTGGGGTTCTAGTAAACTGCTGAGAAGGATTTCTTACGAACCCTCAGAGAAATCACAAAATCTATGCGAGGGATTCTCCAAAATCCAAATTTCGCTAGAGAATTCTGTCCAGAATTTCGTGAGAGATTGTTCAATAACTAATGATTCAGACAGACAGTGTCCTAGAATCTTGAAAAATATAGCCCCTGAATTCCAAGACTTTCTCTAGAATCATGAGACGAATTCCCCAAAATCTTGAGAGAAATTTCCCCATAATCCTGACGGGACTACCCCCAGAAAGCCTAATTTTCAGAGAATCTTGGAAAGAGTTCCCGCAGAATATTTAGTGATATTCCCCCACAATATTGAAGGATCTAACGCAGAATCCTGAGAACTGTTCCCCCAGAATTCTGAGAGGAATTCCGCCATAATTCTGAGAATGCTGAGTATGATTCTCCCAGAAGTCTGGGAAGAGTTGCTGAGAATGTTGAGAAAGATTTCCTCAGAATTCTGAGTGGGATCCTAAGTGAGGGTCTCCGGAATCGTTATTCGAATCAACCCAGATCATCCAGACATTTCTTAGAACCCTGAGCGGAATTTCACCCATGGTAGGGAAGCCTGGTAGGAAATACCTCAAAATCCTGAAATTCCCTTAGAATCCGGAGATTCCCTAGATTTACCACACCAGTATTCTGAGAGACCTTATCCCAAAAATGAATGAAAGACTCTTCCAATATAAATTCTCCCTGAATTCTATTAAGGATTTCCCTAGAATCTTGGGAGAGATTACTCCAGTTTTCTGAGATGGATTCCCCAGAATCTTTAGAGGAATTCTTTCAGAATCCTGAGGGATTTCCTCAGATTCCCGAGATGGATTCTCCCCAAATCCTGTGACGGATTGCCGCAGGATTCTGAAAGAAATTTTTCCTTGGGATTCTCCCAGAATGCTTAGACGGATATCCCCCGAACTCCCTGGCGGATTCTTCCAGAACCCTGGGAGGGATTCTCCTAGAATTCTGAGAGAAATTCTCCCACAGTATTGAAAGACATCCCGTTAGAATCCTGAAAGAGATTGCCCCAGAACCCTGAATGGGATCCTCCACATTAATAAGAGAAATTCATCTAGAATCCTGAGAGATTCTCAAAAAAAAATGTTCGAAATTCAGAGATGGGCTGACCTAAAATCCTGAGAAGAATGCGCTAGACTCTTAAGACCATAAGAAGAATTCCTCCAGAATCCTGAGAATGATTCACTTAGACACTTGGGAGGGATTGCCCAAGAAGCCTGAGATATACATGTATGCCTCGATTTAGTGGACCCCAGATTATATAGACCCTCGATTTTATGTACTTCGATTTAATGTACAGGGGATGGCCAAAATGTTTATGATAGGCAACTTTTTTTTCTCTCACAAAAAAGTTCAACATGCTATAACTTTTCATTGAGTGCATAAAAAAATCTCAAATTTTGACTGTTTGTCAACCTGCTATATGTGCATCATTGGTACAAATTTGGGCTCGATTGATTAATATTTCGCAATGTTAGAACCGTTCGGGTAAAACACTATTTTTTAGGCAACTCATTTTTAAGCTGTCATATCTCGGAAACCAGTGAATCGAATTGAATGAAATTTTGAACTAACACTAGCTATATGTAAATGCTTCACAAACTATTAAAACATAGGTACTTTTTAAACGTTGAACAAAGTTATCATGGATTGACACTTTTGGGATTTTTCTCGAAATAATGTAATTTTTTTACATCAATGTCAATAAATTTTCGTGTTGATTTCCAAAGATTTTCCACTTCTGTTCTCAAATTATCTCTAATCAGATATATTAGAGCCTATTTAGATTGAAGGAAGAACACATTTAATAATTTTTGTGTGGTATTGTAAATTTGACTTATTTTCCTCTATATGGGTAAAAATTTCAACCCAGTATAACTTAATTCGTCTTGAGAAAATATTACATTTTATAACGTCGTATTAAGTATCAATATATTGTTGATAAACGTTAAAAAATTCATTCAATTTGGTTCACTGGTTTCCGAGACATGACAGTTCAAAAACTAGTTGTCTAAAAAATAGTGTTTTACCCGAACGGTTCTAACTTCGCGAAAAATTAATCAATCGAACCCAAATGTGTACCAATGATGCACATATAATAGGGTGACAAACAGTCAAAATTTGAAATTTTTTGATGCACTCTATGAAAAGTTACAGCATGTTGAATTTTTCGTGGGTGAAAAAAAGTTGCCTATCCCAAACATTTTGGCCATCCCCTGTACATTTTTTATGGTTAAATTCTACAGTGAATTCTAAAGAATCGAAAGAAAAATCGAATGAAAAAAATCGATTCGGTCGATTTCGTGGGGCTTCAACATCGATTCAAAAAATCGATTAATCGGAACAAAAACATCGATATTGCGAACATCGATTCAAAATTGCCCAACGCTAGTTGGTATAGGCCCTCATGGAGTGGAGACTGAGCTCAGAAACGGATCAACGCTAATCAGGAGTGTTCATCTGAACCTACTTCCTAGTGTATTATACACACACACCCTCAAGGCGTGTAAGAAATCGACTTTTTGACTCTCTCAGCCTACTGTGATATAAATTTTAGCTTTCGTATACCAAAAGAAAACCAAGACATTGTATGCACAGGTGAAACGAGAACGTTATTTGTAGGGGTGCAAACAATATCACGCATACGGTATCATGCGTCTCCATCGACTAAGAAATGCCAAAATTATGTACCGTAATCCGGGGTCAAATTGATCACTTTAAAACAACTTTTGCGGATAACATCAGTGTCTGTTCAAATATTGCCAAAAGAATTTCTGTAAAACCAGTACCCAGTGGATCTCCATGGAACCATGTGACAGAATTTTGTTAAACAAATTTAAACTTTAAGTTAAACAACTTCAAATATCAAAATATTGGAAATGCCACTTTGGGGCGAAATTGATCAGTACACAATTAAGCATCGGTTGGAAAGGAAAATTTCCTTCACCGTTTAATTTTGCTCTTCTAAAGCCGAATAACGCGTCTAAAATCTTACAACTAGTGAATTTAATACTTTAAATGCAAAATTAAATTTCGAAATTTCCCCTTAAACGCCTAAAAATAGGCATTTTCATTTGAAATAAGTGATTTCTATTACAATAAATGACTATTTCTTCATAAAATGAACTTTTTATAACAATTTCATGTTCTGATTAGCTGCTTAACATCTCAACCAAGGCTCCACAAAAATGTTAAAACAGAGAATTCACGGGAAGTTCAATAAGCAAATGATTGTTTAGCAGCAATGATTTCAGCTAATTGAGAAATACATTGTAAATTCCTTGAAAAAATAAGGCAACACTAACTTTTTCTTAAAAATTAAAAGTCTACACTAATCTCTAGACATCTACGAATCAGATGACGTAAAAAGTTTAAGATCATTACGACGCTTAAGAGTTCCTAGTATGGAATTACGATGTAGTACCCGAGTGATCAATTTCACCCCGCTGATCAATTTGACCCCGGTTTACGGTACATAAAAATCTCAAGCTTCTCGAAACGAACGTATTCTCATTAACTCTTTGATTTTCCTAATCGGTTCATTTCAGATGTTGTGCTAGTTTTATTGTTTTTTTTTTTCAAAAAGGCTAACAGTTTCTGTTTCCCGTATTCTCTTCTTCTACTCCACAGGTCAGTGGTTTAAGGTTCGAGACGCAGTTACGAACGTTAAACCAATTCCCCGATACTCTGCTAGGCGATCCGGATCGAAGGTTAAGGTACTTCGATCCGCTGCGGAATGAATATTTTTTTGACCGGAATCGACCGAGCTTTGATGCCATTTTGTATTATTATCAAAGCGGTAGTATATATCAATTCAATTTCCCCATCAGCGAATTAATGGATTTGTTTGAATTTCATCTTTTCCCTCTTCTTTTCTCTCTTTATTTTTCGGTTCTGTTTCTCCGGTATGCCATCAACCAACCACCAACCACCATTTATTGCCAAACAACCAACCAACCAACAAAAATCGATCACCAACCGCCACGTTCTGTACTTTGGTTTGATTTTCCGTTTCGGCTTGCGTCTTTCTGTTCCTTGTCAACGAAAATAATAAAATGTGTGTCAAAATGATACGAAAAAAATCTCTCCATCAATTGCCTCATCATTTCTCTCATCTGTCTCTCACCCGCTTGCTCTTGCACGACTCGCCACGACGCCCATCCGTCGCGTGTCCTTCTTTACATTACTTCCGTTTCTTATTATTACTATACAACCACCCGCCTACTGTTCCACTACTGTCTTTCCTCACCGCTTGCTGTGCTTCCATCACTTCCTTCGCACTGCGTCTTCTTCTCTGGCTTCTTCACAACCACCTCTCTATCTCTCTATTTCTATTACTTCTTCCGTTTGGCAACTCGTTGCCGCCGTCCGTCCCTTCCAAACTTCTTCTTTCTTCTACTTTCCAACAACAACAACAACAACAAAAAACCACCAACTTCCGATATCGAATGGAATTGCTGCCCGAATTTTCGCACTGGCGAATGGAAAAATCAAACAAAACTATGGAATTGCGCACTGCGTGTACCTCCAATGCCCCGGACAAACAACACAACCGTGCTGCTCATGGATAACTACAAGGCGGTCGGTTACGGAGACCAGTCAACGTACCTTTAGATGTATTTAGCGAAGAAATTAAGTTTTATGAATTAGGCGAACAAGCAACTAATAAATTTAGGTGAGTACCACACACTACCCCGGGAGGGGGTCCCAAGGGCTTCCCCATTCCCATTCCTATCACCAAAGGTGTCCTGTCCTAGGGTTCCTTTTTTATTTTCCCCGCACTGGACTGACTGTGTGACGCACACACGTGTCTATTTATGCGATATTTTTACTTCCTTTCACCCCTTTTGTGGCGACCGTGTGCCCAACAACGTGTTGTATAGTGTAGTATACTTACAGTATTATTTTGCCTCCTCGTCGTCCGTCGCACATTGAAGTGGACGCTGCGATAATCCTACAGATACAAATATGTCCTTGTACATGCGGAATCTGATGCCGGAATCGGCGAAAATGCTCAAGGAAACGACGTAATGGAATCGATTTTTTCTGTGCTATTTTTCACCGACAAAGTTTACAGTTTCCTACTCAGCAGAGCGCGCTACACATAGTTTACTGTCCCTTCTTGGTGCGGTCAGATGAAATCACCTCAAAATTGATTTTCAATCCGGAAACTAGGAAACGCTAGAATATGACTACAAACTACAAATTGGATGTATTTGATTTGTAGTCGATGTATTGCTAGCCGCTAGCGGATCCGTAGTGGAAAAACTCGATAAGAATAATGCATTTTATTTAAATTCAAATACACTAAGGTCTTTTTTTACACGGTTTTTTTTACACGGTTTCGCGAATTAACACGGTTTTTTTTTACACGGATTCGCGAATTAACACTCCAAATACCGTGATAAAAAACTTTACGCGGAATACCGTGATCAGAAAAAAGTGGGAACTTTTAGTTTGAACAGCTCGTTCTCAGCCGCCTGTGAACCGATTCCTAATTTTTTTTCAGGGATCTTCGACCCAACTCTTCTACTTTTATTTTCTTCAAAAATAATGTTTCTAGGGATGCTCGTTTTTCCCCCAGAATGGCGTGAGTCAGGAACGTTTTTAAAAAACCTCATAATTTTCGATTTGCATGCTAAATTTTAGCGGTGATCACGAAAAATGACTAGAAATCGGCGTATATTTTGAAAAGGCATAATGTAGAGGTAGTATGAGATTTGCATAACTATCTTGAACATCCCTAGGCACAAATGAACGCAGCTCTCGACCAGAAAATACTCCAGTGCCCTTGATAAGCATCCTAGAGAGTTGGTGTCTTCAACAAAGTGTTATATATTGACTGGTATTACACTTTAACGTCTTCGGTTTTGATCTAGATCTGCTGTAAGTGATCTAGATCAGTTTTATTTTTCTATATGGCTCTCTAGAACTCTCGAAATGCATCCTAGATGATTGAAGTCTTCGGCAAAGTTCTCTGGATCGGTTAGTACTACATTTTTACGTCTTCGGTTTTGATCTAGATCTGCTGTAATTGATCTAGACAAGTTTTTTTTTCTATATGACTCACAAGTTTTCTCGATATGAATCCTGGATGGTTGAAGCCTTCAGCAAAGATCTCTCGATTGGTTAGTACTACACTTTTCCGTCTTCTGTTTTGATCTAGGTCTGCTGTAGTTGATCTAGATAAGTTAAGTTTTCCAATATAAGTTATCTAGAACTTTCAATATACATCCTAGAGTGTTGCAATCTTCGACAAAGTTCTCTGGGTTGGTTAGTACTACACTTTTATATCTTCAGTTTTGATCTAAATCTGCTGTAATTGATCTAGATAAGTTTTTTTTCTAAATTACTCTTGCTATCTCGTTATGCATCCTAGATGGTTGAAGTCTCCGATAAAGTTCCCTGGATTAGTTGGTACTACACTTTTACGTCTTCGGTTTTGATCTAGATCTGATGTTGTTGATCTAGATATGTTGTTTTTCTATATGACTCTCTTATTCTCGGCATGCATCCTAGATGGTGGCAGTCTTCAGCAAAGTGCTTTGGATTTGTTGGTAGTACCTTCTTACGACTTTGCATTTGACTCGGATCTTTTGTAATTAGATTAGATAAGTTTTATTTTTCTACAAGACTCTCTAGAATTCTCTATATGCGTCATAGAGAGTTGCTGTATGCGTCATAGAGAGCTGCTGTAGTGCTCTAGATTGATTGGTACTACACACTTACGTCTAAGGTTTTGGTCTAGATCTCTTTTAACGGATTACGTACAAAAGGCTGAATTACGAAAGGCTGAATCACAAAAGGCTGAAAATGTCAAAAGACTGAAATAACATAAGGCTGAAATAATGATTCGACTAGTTTTCAAACGGCGAGCCTAAAGGCAGTCATGCCAGCCTAAAGGCAACTCTAACATCACAGACAAACAGACATAACACTCCAATTATTCATATCGTACACTGATATAATGATCTTTTTGAAAATTTGCTAGTTGGCCGACCACTCAGCCCTGACACTTGAGTTTGACATTTGACGCACACTACCGCTCATTGCTTGATGTTTCATTGGACGAACATGCTTCCGTTATTATGATCGAAATCGGAAAGCGTTAGGACTGTTTTTCCGCGCTTAGATATGCATTATAATTATTGATCGCCTACATAACTATGACAGTATTTCTCCAAAGAATAGCATATATTTAAAAGAAGGAAAAATCTCTGATCACATTGTTGGCAGCTGTAATGGCAACCAATCTCCATAACAGCATGACTCGAAAGAATAGCTCATGCTCAAAGAAGGAAAAATCTCCGATTGAAATAACATCAGTCATTTCAGAAGGAATTCCTTAAGGATGTCAGAAAATAAACCTGTACGAATTCCTGGATAAATTATGCGAGGAATACCTTGTGAAATTTCTGAAGAGATTCCATGAGGAAATCCTAGATAAATTTGTGGAGGGTTCCTTGGAGGAAATTCTGGAGAAATTCCTGGAGGAATTCTGGGCGGAATTCGTAGTAAAATTTCATAAGAAATCTTTTTAAAAATTCCTAGAGAAAATCTTGGAGAAATTTGTGAAGGAATCCTTGGAGGAATGCCTGTAGAAACTTCTGAGAAAATTCCTGGCGTAATTCCTGGAGGAATTCTTGGATTAGAACCAGCAGGAGTTCCTGGAGAATTTTCTTCAGCAACTGTTTTGGGTGAATTCTTGGAGCAATCCCTAGGGGAATTCCGGGAGAAATTCTTGAAGAAATATCCAGATGAATTCTGGGAGGAATTGCTAGAGAAATTTCTGAAAAAAAAATCCCTTGAGAAATTCCAGGAGGATTTCCTGGAAGAACCCTTGGAGGAATTTCTGAAGGATTTCCTGGTGGAATCTCTGGGAATATCCACCGAAAAATTCGTGGAGAAATCCCTGAAGTAATTCCTGGAGGAATGTCTGGAGGAATCCCTGAAAATTTCCCAAAAGTATTCCTGGAGAATTTCCTGAAAGAATCTCTGAATAAATCCCAAAAAGATTTCCAGGAGAAATTAATGGACGAATTGCTGGCATAATTGCCAGCCATGAGCTTTCCAGAGGAGTTCCGGAAGAAATTCCTGAGGTATTTCCTGGAGGCATTCCTGAAGAAGTTCCAGTGGAAATTCCTAGATAACAACCCGGAGGAATAAATGGAGGAGTTCCTAGTGGTATTCCTGTGGAAATTTCTGGAGGAATCTCTAGAGGAATTCATGAAAGAATTACTGGATGAATATCTAGAGGAATCTCCAGAAGAATTCTGAGAGATTTTTGTTTCTATTTCTGTTATTTTTCTATTTCTCAAAGAATCCCTGGAGGAATTTCTAACGGAATTGCTGGTGGAGTTCCTTAAGAAATTCTCGAAGGAATTCCTGAAGGAATCCCTGGGAGTATCCTTGAAGAAATTTGTGAAGAAATCCCTGGAGGAATCTCTGGAGAAATCCTTGGTGGAATACCTGGAGGAATCCCTGAAAAATTCCTGAAGGAATTCCTGGAGAATATTTTTGAAGAATTGCTGAAAAAATCCCTAAAGGATTTCCTGGAAAAAATCTTTGGAGAATCTTCAAAGAATTTCCTGAAGAGATTTTTCATGGAGAAATTTCTGGAGGAATCCCTTAAGCAATTCCTGATGGAATCTCGGGAGAAATACCTAGAGGAATTGCTGACATAACTTCTGAAAGATGTCCAGGAGCAATTTTTGGAGAAATTCCTGGGGGAGTTCCTGATGCAATTATTGGGGTTATTCCTGGCGAAATTCTTGGATAAATTCAAGTTGACATAATTTCTGAAGGACACACACCAAAATTTCTGAAATGCTTCCAGCACGAAAAAAAATCAGCAAAATGAATTGCTGAACTTCAGCAACATTTTTGCTGAATTTCAGTACAACGTTGCTGATCAACTGTCAATATTGCTGGCTGGCTCAGCAAGTTGAAAAATCATTGCTGATACTCAGTAAATTCGTATTGCTGAATGTAATCAGCACAAAAAAATCAGCAAAGTTTGCTGAATACCAGCAAACAAAATTTGCAGTGCAGGAGCAATTCCTGGATCAATTCCTAGAGAAATCGTTGGAGGAATTCCTGAAGATATTCGTGGGGTAATTCCTAAAAAATTTCCTGGAATAGTTATTGGAGATATTCCTGGATAAAATCCTGGAGGAATGCCTGGAGGAATTGCTGGAGGTTCTCTTTTGGGAATTGCTGGGGGAATCCTTGAAGGAATTCTAGGAGGAATCTCTGAAAGAATTCCTTCAACAATTTCTGGATGAATTTCTGGGGGAATCTCTTGAGGAGCTCTGGGCGAAATTTCTGAAAAAATTGCCTGAGAAATTCCCGGAGGGATTTCAAGAGAAATCTCTGGAGGAATTCCTGGAGAAATCCTCGAACGAATTTCTGAAGAAATCCCTGAAAAATCACTAAAAAAGTTCCTGGAGGAGTTTTAGTGCAAGTCCTGGAGGAATGCCTGTAACAATTCCTTGAGGAAATACTGGAAGATTTCTTGGCGGAACTTCTGGAAAAATTCCAGAAGGTATTCCTAGAAAAAATCCTGGAAGAATTTCTCAAGGAATCCCTGAAGGATTTCCTGGAGTAATTCCTAGAGGTGTTCCTGAAGAAATCCGTGGATGAATCTCTCAGGGAATTCGTATAGGAATACCAGAAATAATTCCTCAGGAAATCGCAGATGGAGCTCTTGAACAAATTCTGGAGGAATCCTTAGAAGAGTTTCTGAACAAACTCCAGAAGGAAACCCGGAAGAAATTTCAAGAGGAATTACTAAGGGAATCCCTAAGCAGTTCCTGGAGGAAGTACTAAACCAATTCCTTAAAAAGTTCCTTAACCGTTATGTGACCGGCAAACTTTTTCCTTTTTCCTACACCGTGTATTTTAAATGGGTGCTGGGTACCCGGGTACCCTGCCGGCCACATAAGGGTTAAAAAATAGAAAGAGGAGTTGCTGGAGGAACCCTAAAAAGAGTTCGTGGGAGAATCTTTGGAGGATGTTTAATAAGTTATTTCAGAAAGAATCACAGAAGGAAGTCCCGAGTTAAGCCCTGAAGAAATTCTTGGAGGAATCTCTGGAGAATATCCTAGAAGAATACCCGTAGAGATTCACGGAGGAATCTCTAGAAATACTCGTGGAGGAATCTCTAGAAGAATTCCTAAAGGAATTTCTGGAGAAATCTCTCTACGCATTTCTGAATTAATCCTTGGATGAATTTTGAGGGGAATCACTGCAACAATTCCCAGACGATTTCTGGAATAATTCGTAGAGGAATCTCTGAAGAAATTCATGGAGAAATCCCAGTAAAAATTTCTGAAGATGGCAGATGGAATCCTTGAAGGAATCCTAAAAGAATTCTAAGAAGAATTCGTGGAAGAACTCCTTGGGTAATCCCTGTAGCAGTTCCTGAAGAAACCCCAGGAGTAATCCTTGAAGCAATTGCTAGAAGCATTCCTAAGGGAATTTCTAAACAGTTCCTGAAGGAAGTATTGGATTATTTTTTGCAAGAGTTTCTGAAAGAATTCCAAGAAGAACTCCTGAAGGAATTCTAAAAAGTGTTCCTGGGGGAACCCTTGGAGGATTCTTTCAAATAATTCTTGGAGTTGTTTTTGAAAGAAACACAGAAGATATTCCCGGGTGAATCCTTGGAGGAATGCTTGAAGGAAAACCTGGAGGAATCCCGGAAGCAATCCCATGATGAATTCCTTAGGAAATCCCAGGAAAGCTTTCTTAATAAATTCTTGATAGAATTTCTGTAGAAAAAAAAATTAAGGCATCCACGTCTGCAATAATTTTTGGACGAATTATTGTTGGAATCTTTTGATGTGCTCCCAAAAGAATGTTATTATTTATTATTATCTTTATTAAAGAGATTTGCAGCCCTAGGCTGGCTCATCTTGGCCAAAAGAATGTTTTGCACAATGATTTAAGGAACTCCTGGAAATTCCTGGAGGAATCATCGGAAGAAGCACTGCGACAATCACTGGAGGAACTACTAAAGATATTCCAGGAGAAATTCCCGGAGGAATGCCTGGTGAAACCCATACAGGTATTCTTGAAAATCTCTCTGGAGCAATCCATGCTAGAACCACTGAAGGAAGCAATGGAAAATTCCAAATGGAATTCATCGATGTATCCTTGCAGAAATATCTGTAAAAAAAACTGAAGGAATCGTGCGAGGAATTCTTGAAGCATTTCTTGGAACAAACCCTGAAAAAAAAAACTATCTGAACCCTGCAAGATGATCATGGAAGAATTCACGAAATATGGACTCCCGGACATGTACCCTGAGGAATTTCTGAAAGAATCCTTGGAGAAGTTCCTGAATAAATGCCTAAAGGAATTTCTGGAGATGTCCTTGAAAGAATTATGTAAAGAATCCCAGGTATTATTCTCTTAACATGACGTTTGTTTGAATTGAATACTTGTAACACATAACTGCACTCTATAGCAGCATATAATTCTACAAAGTCCTTCTTTTTCCCTACCGGAAACTTGACATGCTGTTTTTGTATTCTTGAATAATCATCACAAAATTTAATCATTCAAACAAGCTTGTTATTTGGTTAAATTCTGTGATTAGATTGAAGTAGATCCAAGAGTAGATTTCTTGGAGACATACTTGGCGAAATTTCCTGTGATTCTCAAGAAAAAAGGTTTGATAATTGTGGATAAAAACTTCAATTATTAGAATAGTCTAGAGCTGAGGATTGCGGACTGAAATTTGACAGCAGCCAGGCTGCTGCCAAACCTCCAAAATGATCAGAGTGTGCCTGGATACAAGTTTGGTTTGCTTAGTCACGCTAAAACAAGTGAAACATTTAATGACACACAAACTTTGCCGTCAGATACGAAAACGTTTAAAACGTTTTATCTGTGAGAAAATTATGTGTGAAACTTGCCTAAAATTTGTATATACGTTTTATTGTAGCTTTTGCTGTAATCGATATGTTTGAGCCTTGGTTTAAACGATGTGTGAAGTAGTTTATGCGTGCACTTCGAAATTGATCTCCATAGAGATAAGAAACTTTACAACGGGGAGCACTGGAAGAAAGAGTACGTGCTCAAATTGAATGACCAAAAAAGTTGAGTCCGCACCCCTCAGGTCTAGAGAATAGTTTTTTTTATATTTTTTTCTGGAACTCTTGAATTATTGATAATCTTCGTGTCGGCTCAAATAAAAAAAAAATCTGTCGGCCAGGGGGGAGGGGGGCACGCTTAACAAGGGAACCAATACCCTATCAACATTGTCAGCGAAATCAAGCAGCTGAACGGACTTCGTGAAAATCGTACCACTCGTGTTTATCCTCGCTCTCCTTATTACACCCTTCGGGAACGTCCATAAATTACGTCACGCTTTGAGGGGGGAGGGGGGTTCAGAAAAGTGTGACAACCCATACAAAAATTTTAGAGGTCCCATACAAAAAGTGTGACATAGGGGGGAGGGGGGGTTGAAAATGGTCGATTTTTGCGTGACGTAATTTATGGACGTTCAATTCAAAGCAATGTTAAACAGCAAGCACGAAAGACCATCACCTTGACGTAATTCTCTGCGAGATTCGAAACGACTGATACTCGAACTACGCACCTCACTCGATCCATGCCTTGATCAATCGTGGCTGGTTACCTGGGAATCCGTATTCGTGCATAATCTGTCATAACTGATCTAAGATAAAAAACCGAGGATGCGGAAATGTTTCGCGAATCGATCTAAAGCAGTTTGTCGAAGTCTCCAATGCTCTAGAATACATCTTCAGAATCACTGAAAGATACTCAGAACGAAAATAATCCGGATCAGATCTAGATAGAAACCGAAGACGTAAAAAAGTAGTACCAACCCATCCAAAGCACTTTGTCAAACGCTCCGACCCTTCAGAGTGTTTTTCCAGAGCAATGGAGAGCTATTTTGAAAGATAAAATTGATCTAGAGCAGTTACAGTAGATCTAGACCAAAACTGTAACGTAAGAATGTAGTACCAACCAATCCCGAGCACTTTATCAAAGACTGCAACCCTCTAGGATGCATTGCATATCGAGAGTTCTAGAGAGGCATATACCTAGAAAACAAAACTATCCGGAGACGTAAAAGTGAAGTGCCGACCAATCCAGAGAACTTTGCTGAAGACTGCAACCCAGTAGGATGCATATTGAGAGTTCTAGAGAGTCAATAAAACTGATCTAGATCAACTACAGCAGATCTAGATCAAAACCGATGACGTAAAAGTGTAATACCAACTAATCCATGGAACTTTATCGGAGACTTCAACCATCTAGGATGCATAACGAGAATTCTGGAGAGTCATTTAGAAAAAAAACTTATCTAGATCAATTACAGCAGATCTAGATCTAAACCAAAGATGTAAAAGCGTAGTACCAACCAACTCAAAGAGCTTTGCCAAAGATTGCAACCCTCTAGGAAGTGTATTGAAAGTTCTAGAAAGTCAAATTGAAAAACTAAACTTATCTAGATCAACTACAGCAGATCTAGACCAAAACAGAATACGGAAAAGTGTAGTACTAACGAATCCAGAGATCTTTGCCGAAGACTTCAACCATCTAGGATGCATATCGAGAATTCCAGTGAGTTATATAGAAAAAAAAAAACTTGTCTAGATCAATAACAGCAGATCTAGATCAAAACCGAAGACGTAAAAGTGACTAACGAATCCAGAGAACTTTGCCGAAGACTTCAACCATCTAGGATGTATTTCGAGAGTTCTAGAGAGTCATATAGAAAAATAAAACTCATCTAGATCACTTACAGCAGATCTAGATCAAAACTGAAGACGTTAAAGTGTAGTACCAAACAATATATAACACTTTGCTGAAGACTTTAACCCTCTAGGATGCTTATCAAGGGCACTGGAGTATTTTCCGGTCGAGAGCCGCGTTCATTTGTGCCTAGGGATGTTCAAGATAGTTATGCAAATCTCATACTACCTCTACATTATGCCTTTTCAAAATATACGCCGATTTCTAGTCATTTTTCGTGATCACCGCTAAAATTTAGCATGCAAATCGAAAATTATGAGGCTTTTTAAAAACGTTCCTGACTCACGCTATTCTGGAGAAAAACTGAGCATCCCTATAAACATGAATTTTGTATGAAATAAAAGTAGACATGTTGGGTCGAAGATCCCTGAAAGAAAATTGAAAATCGGTTTACAGGCGGCTGAGAACGAGCTGCTCAAAGTAAAAGTTCCCACTTTTTTCTGATCACGGTATTTGGAGTGTTAACACGGTTTTTTCAACTTTCTCGCGCTAAGTGTCTAGAAGGGAACTTTTGCTAAAAGGAAGAAATGGGATTTATGGGAAAGGGTTGCAAGGAAGTTGAAAAGTGGTATGAGGTGAAGGCGGATGATGATGTAAGAGGTCTGCAGGAAAGGGATGTGTGGGGGGTCTGTTTCTTGAAGGAGGGGGGGGATGGGTTAATATATGGGGGGCTAGGAGGGGTTAAATGGGGGGTTTCCTAAAGGTGATTTTTGGAGTATGGTTCAGCGTCCTACAGGTCCATGGAGCATAGTTCTGAAGAGAAGTAATTTTATTCAAGGATATTCTAGGGCATCCAAGAACTTCCGCAAATAAAGGCCTTAAGATCTATAAGCGCAATGGATGGGTTGTAGTCACATTACTGATACGGTGCAACATCCTAAAGGTCCTTAGAGCATAGTTCTGTAGAGACGTAGTTTTCAAAGATATTCTAGGACCTCCTAGAACTTCCGAGAGTTCAGGCCTGAAAATCTACGAGCGTAATCAATTAATTGTTTCTATATTATTGATGCGGTGTAACACCCTACAGGTCCATGCAGCATAGTTCTGAAGAGATGTTGTTTTCAAGGATATTCTAGGGCATCCAAGAACTTCCGCGAATAAAGGCCTTCAGATCTACAAGCGTAATTAGTTACATTACTGATACGGTGCAACATCATACAGGTCTTTAGAGTCTAGTTCTGTAGAGACGTAGTTTTTAAAGATATTTTAGGATCTCCAAGAACTTCCGAGAGTTCAGGCCTGAAAATCTACGAGCGTTATCAATTATTTTTTGCTATATTATTGATGGGGTGTAACATCCTACAGGTCCATGGAGCATAGTTCTGAAGATAAGTAATTTTCAAGGATATCTTAGGGCATCCAAGAACTTCCGCGAGTAGTGGCTTTAAGATCTACAAGCGTAATCGATGGATTGTAGTTACATTACTGATACGGTGTAACATCCTACATGTCCATGCAGCATAGTTCTGAAGAGATGTTGTTTTCAAGGATATTCTAGGGCATCCAAGAACTTCCGCGAATAAAGACCTTAAGATCTACAAGCGTAATCGTTGGACTGTAGTCACATTACTAATACGGTGCAACATCTTACAGGTCCTTAGAGCATTGTTCTGTAGAGACGTAGTTTTCAAAGATATTCTAGGACCTCAAAGAACTTCCGAAAGTTCAGGCCTGAAAATCTACGAGCGTAATCAATTATTTTTGCTATATTATTGATGCGGTGTAAAATCTTACAGATCCATGGAGCATAGTTCTGTGGAAAAGAAATATGCTCTAGGTCATCCAAGAATTTCCACGAATAAAGGATTCGAAATCTACAACCGTAATGAGTGGATTCTTGTTAAATTACTGATACGGTGTAACATCCTACATGTCTATGCAGCATATTTCTGAAGAGTTGTTGTTTTCAAGGATATTCTAGGGCACCCAAGAACTTCCGCGAATAAAAACCTTAAGATCTACAAGCGTAATCGATGGATTGTAGTCATATTACTAATACGGTGCAACACTCTACAGGTCCTTAGAGTATAGTTCTGTAGAGACGTAGTTTTCAAAGATATTCTAGGACCTCCAAGAACTTCCGAGGATACAGGCCTGAAAATCTACGAGCGTAATCAATTATTTTTGCTATATTATTGATGCGGTGTTTTATCCTACAGATCCATGGAGCATAATTCTGAAGAAAAAAAACTCCCCAAATATGCTCTAGGTCATCCAAGAATTTCCGCGAATAAAGAATTCAAGATCTACAACCGTAATAAATGGCTTATTGTTAAATTACTGATACGGTGTAACATCCTACAGGTCCATTGAGCATAGTTCTGAAGAGAAGTTATTTTCAAGGATATTCTAGGTAAACCAAGAACTTTCACGAGTAGTGGCCTTAAGATCTACAAGCGTAATCGATGAATTGTAGTTACATTACTGATGCGGTGTAACATCCTACAGGTCCATGGAACATAGTTCTGAGGATAAGTAATTTTCAAGGATATCTTAGGGCATCCAAGAACTTCCGCGAGTAGTGGCCTTAAGATCTACAAGCGTAATCGATGGATTGTAGTTACATTACTGATACGGTGCAACATTCTACAGGTCTTTAGAGCATAGTTCTGTAGAGACGTACTTTTCCAAGATATTCTAGGACCTCCAAGAACTTCCGCGAGTATAGGCCTGAAGATCTACTAGCGTATTCAATCAATTGTTGTTACATTTTCTAGTGTATTCAATCAATTGTTGTTACATAGGTAATTTCTTTGGAAATTTCCTTTACTGTTAAAGTTTTTCTTCAGACAGTCTTTTAGGAATCCCTTTAAAAATATGTTCATGAACTCCTCCTGGAATTCTTTCAGAACATCCTCCATGAATTTTGGTAAGACATTTCTCTTGGAATGTTTCTAAATATTTTTTAATAAATCCTTGTAGGAGTTCAATCATGGGTTTCCGAGGGAGAGTTTTCAGCATTTTCTTTAGCAACTCTTTCTAGAACCATTTCAGAAAAATCCCTAAGATAGTTTCACATAATCTTGAAGGGCTTCGTTCAAGAATATTTTCTGGGATTTCTTCAAGAATTAGAAAGACAATTTATTCAGAAATTCCTCCAAGGGTTTTTTCAGAAATTCTTCCATGCACTCCATTTAAATCTAACTAAGGAATTCCTTTTGAAATATTACTTGAGACTCCTTCAGTAGTTTAAGCGTTTCCCATAATTTTCAGTAAAAGATTACCTTTTCCATGGATTTTTTGTTATTTTCATTTTCAGAATTTTCGAAGAATTCTCAGCGGTTTGAGATATTCCTCCACAGATTTTTGCAGAATTATTTCATGAAATAACGTAAATCATGTTGGAGTTACTCTTCGAGGCTTACCTGAAGGAAATATTTAAATAAATTTCTGATGAGATTAAATTTTATTGAAACTATTTTAGAAACAATCGTTTATAGCTCCTGGAGAAGTCCTTGGGGAATACCTGGAGGAACTCTTGAGATTCGACACAAAAGTTCAGTTAATTGGACGAAGTGGCTTAATTTCCCCAATAGAGGGGTAGGAAAAAAAGTCCTGAGATGGATTTAGAGGATTTTTAAGTAGAATTTTATGAGAAATTTTTGGGAAAAATCAAAGAAAAAATACTGAAGAAGTTTCTAAAAATCCTTGAAGGCATTTCTAAAGGACACACCTCTGATAAGTTTCTGAAAGAATCCTTGAAAAAAATCTTCGGAAATCCATAAAGAAATTACAGACAAAAATACTAGAGGAATTCTTAAATAAATTTCCTAATGATTTTTTGAAGGGCGATTTGGAACAAACCCTGAAAGAACTCATGGACATACTTCTAAATAGAGGAGCTTGTGAAGTATTCGTAAGGGAATCACCAAAGAAATTTCTAAAATTGTTATTTTTTTTCAAGGAGTCTCTGAAATTTGGAGAATGCTGTGCAATAATTCCGAAAAGAATTTCTGAAGATATTGTTGGAGAAACGTTAAGAAATAAATCCTGAAGTGAATTCTAAAGAATCCCTGAAGAAAGGTTTCTAAAAATCTCTAGAGAAGTTTACGATCCCACTTGTGGAGGAATATCTAAGGATCTTCTAGGAAGCCCCTTAGAGGAACCCTATTCAGAATTTTTTGGAGAAACTCCTGATAGAATCCCTGGAGTAATTCCTGAAAAGCACCCTAACAGAACACCTACAAACATTTCGAATTTTACCATGACTATACTGGTCTAAAATGAGTTTTAGAAAAGAATATCCTTAGACGAGACGTGCGACGTTGTGAATTTCTATCTAGAGGAATCCTTTATAAATTTCCTGGTAAACGTCCTCAAGGGTACTCTCTGAAATTTATAGCACAGTTCTTATGAGGATAGTTTTTATTGAAGCCTCTGATTGACATACGTTTAAACCGTTTACACAAAATAGATGAAAATTGTAATTTAGATACAAGAAAGAAATTGTTCTGTATTGACTTTTTTTTAATGACTAGAATTTGCTCTTCACTAAAAAAAATAATTGAAAATTTTGGTCACGCCGATTACGCCGCCGCCGCCGCCGCCGCCGCCGTATAGGACGAACGGCGTGCGCCGCCGCTGCCTCGAATTACTATACACGCCGCCGCCGGTGAAAATTGCTTCGGCGCACACGTCTATTACAGGTCCTTGGCGCAAGATTCCGTTAACGTGTTCTAGGTCATCCAGAACTTCCGCAAGTAAAGGCCTGAATCTACTAGCGTAATTAATCAATTGCTTTTACATTACTTATATGATGTTATACAGATTTATGGATCACGGTTCTATAGAGAAGTTATTTTCAAAGATTTTCTAGTTAATCCAAGATCTTTCGCGAGTTAAGGCCTTAAGATCAATAAGCATTATCAATGGACTTCTGTTGCATTACTGATGCGGTGCAACATCCTACAGGTCCATGGAAGACAGTTCTGTAGAGTCTTGATTTTCAAGAATGCTTTATGTCTTCCAAGTACTCTTGCGGCTCATGGAAGTTCTTGGAGTGCCTAGAAGATGTTTGCCAATTATTTCTCAACAGAACTATGCTCCCTGGACCTTTAGGACGCTATACTGTAACAGTAATGTGACAACAAACCATTGATAACGCTTGTAGATCTTCAGGTCTAAACTCGCGGAAGTTCTTGGGAACTTGTATTGATTGCGCTTATAAATCTTAGGTCTTTACTCATGGAAGTTCTTGGATGACCTAGAACATCTGTGGAAATTATTTCTATACAGAACAATGGATCATGGACTTGTAGCATGTTACAACGTATTAGAAGTGTAACAACAATCCATTGATTACGCTTGTAGATCTTAAGGCCTTCACTCGCGGAAGTTCTTGGAGGTCCTAGATCATCTGTGGAAATTATTTCTCTACAGAACTATGCTCCCTGGACCTGTAGGACGCTACACTATATCAGTAATGTGGCAACAAACCATTGATAACGCTTGTAGATCTTAAGGCCTTAACTCGCGGAAGTTCAAGGAAGACCTAGTATGTCTTAAGAAATGAATACTCTTCAGTACAATGCTCAATGGACCTCTGGGATGTTACAACGCATGTAGCAAGAAATTATTGGCTATGTTTGTGGATCTTCTGGCCTTTACTCGCGGAAGTTCTTGGAGATCAAAATTGGAGGTCATGTTTGAAAATGATTTATTTACAGAACAATGCTCCGTAGACCTGTAGGATGTAGAACAGTATCAGTGATGTAACAACAATGAATCGATTACGCTCGTAGATATCAAAGCATTTACTCGCGAAAGCTCCTGGGTGTCCTGGAACATCTTTCTCTACACCACCTAGCTCCGTGGACCTGTAGAGTGTTGACAGTCTCCTTGATCCTTCGTTTCGTCCGTCTAGACAGTCCTTATCACCCCAAAATATCCTCTACGATCTTTCTTGGAAACAGTATGCACTCTGCTCCCCATAGCCCATCACTTGTCCCCTTCCCCACTAACCCCTAGATTCAACTCTTACTACTACCCCCCCCCCTTTTCTTATTACTCTCTAAAACAAACCTCGGATATCTGAAGGTGAGGACATTTCAAATATTTTCCGATTTCCCTCAGTTTTTTTTACACGGATTCCCGAATTAGCACGGTATTTTTTACACGGTTTCTCAAACTAACACGGTTTTTTTTTTACACGGTTTCGCGAATTAACACGGTTTTTTTACACGGTTTTTTTTACACGGGACGTATCCCCCGTGTAAAAAAAGACCTTAGTGTAGGAATAATATAACTTATGAAAGTTACACGAAGGAATAGGAGAGGTGAACCAGTGTCTGGCTGAAAGCCTCCTTATGCGAGGTATGCACTTCAACCGGAATCGCTCAGGTAATTTTGGTTCAGTGCATTATTTTTCGTAACCGGAATGGCCAAGAAATTTAACACAGCAAGCCCCATTTGATTTGACGTTTCGTTTCAGCTCCGTACTAGGATCCGGAATAAAGCGACGCTTTATTATTTCTTGAGCGATTCCTTGCCTGAATTTTCCACGCATCGAGATAGGCCAAGAAATTACTTGCGATCTGCGTACTACCCATTAAGACGAAAAAGAATAGGACGTCACTATAGGGCACCGCATGAAATTCTCTCTTTCTCTTTCACTCTTACAGGAACTTTGTAAACAACAAGACCAAGAAACGTCAAAATCCCATACAAAATCAAAACCGTGCAGTTCCCTATTGCTTTTACCAAATAATTGACTTATCATCATTAGGGTGACCCACACTTATATGAAAAACAAAACAAATCGAAAAATACCAAGTCTTACCTCTTGAATCAGTTGTTTTGGACTCCCAGAAGCTACGTTTTGCCAGGTTTTGCCTAAGGTATAACTTTTTTCACAGCCATCGGATCACTTTACGATTTTTGACAACGTTGTTTGGCATATAGTCATCTACAATACAGTTGACTCTCTACATCGAGATTGAAGATTGAATCTTTTGGTTCAAAAGTTACAGACATTTTTCTAAAAAAAAAACATAGTTTTTTAAAAAGGTGTTATGACGGGTTGGGGCAAACATAAAAAATATCTTTTGCCCGCATTCAAAAGAAGAAATGTTGTTATAAAACATATCAAAAAATTAGAGGGGTGTTATTTTTGTAACTCAAGTGAAAAATACTTGAGAAGTGCCTATTTTTTCTAGAAAATCATCAATATCTTTTGAACGGAATGACGTAGCAACATTCTCAGCACACGAAAATGTGCGTTTCTAAAAGCTCTGAAACTGGTTCTTAGACAACTTTGATGAGAAATTTGAAACAAAAAAGATAAAGGGTTTAAACTGTTTTGACCAAATTTGGAGCATTTTCCCATAGTTTTCATAGGGTGACGCTAGAACAAATCGTTTTATTGCTTTATCTTTTTTGTTTCAAATTTCTCGTCAAAGTCGCCTGAGAACCACTTTAAGAACTTCCAAAAACGCGCATTTTCGTGCGCTGAAAATGTTGCTACGTCATTCCGTTCAAAAGATATTGATGATTTTCTAGAAAAAATAGGCACTTTTCAAGTATTTTTTACTTGAGTTACAAAAATAACACCCCTCTAATTTTTTGATATGTTTTATAACAACATTTGCAAAAGAGATAACGACCATCTCAGCGCACGAAACGACGCGACTTCAAATGCTCTACAAGTGTTTTATGGGCGACTTTGATGTAAAATCAAAACTGAAAATGTTAACGCCAGAAAACCGGTTTTTCTTGAACCACCCTAAGCTTATTCGGAAAAATACCTCTAGATCGGTCAATTTTAAAGCTACATAAAAAGTGTCTTCAGCAAACTTGCTCAAAATTGGTAGGTCTACAACTATTCCGAAGAATGTAAATAGTTATTCTTGTAAATAAAAAAGTGTGGTTCCCAATTTCTTTGAAAATATGGACCACCCTAATTTTCATGTATATTGAAAAGAGGGCCTTATTTTTAGAAACAACTTTGTAGAAGACCATATTTGATTTGAAGGCGCTGCATGCATCTTTCCTCGTAAATCTGGTTCGTGGACCACTGTGCATTGCTGCCAAGGCTTGTCCTGTCTCGCTCAGTCCCACCTACCAGCATATACTTTGTCTTAGCCGCATTCACCACCAGTCCGACCTTTGCTGCTTCACGTTTCAGGCGGGTGTACTGTTCTGCCACCGTTCCAAATGTTCTAGTAATAATATCCATGTCATCCGCAAAACAGACAAATTGGCTGGATTTCGTGAAGATCGTACCCCGGCTGTTGATCCCGGCTCGTCGCATAACACCTTCCAGGGCGATGTTGAATATTAGGCAGGAAAGTCCATCACCTTGTCGTAGTCCCCGTCGAGATTCGAATGAACTGGATAGTTCACCCGAAATCCTTACGCTGTTCTGCACACCGTCCATCGTTGCTCTTATCAGTCTAGTCAGCTTCCCGGAAAAGCTGTTCTCGTCCATAATTTTCCATAGCTCTGTGCGGTCGATACTGTCGTATGCCGCTTTGAAGTCGATGAACAGGTGATGCGTTGGGACCTGGTATTCACGGCATTTTTGGAGGATTTGCCGTACGGTGAAGATCTGGTCCGTTGTCGACCGGCCGTCGATGAAACCGGCTTGGTAACTTCCCACGAACTCATTTACTTTAGGTGAAAGACGACGGAAGATGATCTGGGATAGCACTTTGTAGGCGGCATTCAAAATGGTGATCGCTCGAAAGTTCTCACACATTAACTTGTCGCCTTTCTTGTGGATGGGACAGATTATCCCTTCCTTCCACTCCTCCGCTAGCTGTTCGGATTCTCAGATCTTGACTACTAACTGGTGCAGACAGGTGGCCAACTTTTCCGGGCCCATCTTGATGAGTTCTGCTGCGATACCGTCCTTACCAGCCGCTTTGTTGTTTTTGAGCTGGTGGATGGCATCCTTAACTTCCCTCAGCGTGGGAGTTGGTTCGTTCCCGTCCTCTGCTGCACCAACATAGTCATTTCCTCCGCTGCCTTGGTCCTCCGTGCCTACATTCTCTTCGCCATTCAGGTGCTCGTCGAAGTGCTGCTTCCACCTTTCGATCACCTCACGTTTGTCCGTCAGGAGGCTCCCGTCCTTATCCCTGCAGATTTCGGCTTGCGGCACGTAGCCTTTGCGGGATGCGTTGAGCTTCTGGTAGAACTTACGTGTTTCTTGTAAACGGCACAGCAGTTCCATTTCTTCGCACTCCGCTTCTTCCAGGCGGCGCTTTTTCTCCCGGAAGAAACGGGTCTACTGCTTCCGCTTCTGTCTGTATCGCTCCACATTCTGTCGGGTTCCATGCTGCAGCATTACCGCCCGCGCTGCATCCTTCTCCTCCAGAACCGCTCTGCACTCCTCGTCGAACCAATCGTTTCGTCAACTCCGTTCTACGTACCCGATAGTGCTCTCGGCTGCGTTGTTGATGGCTGCTTTGACTGTACTCCAGCAGTCCTCCAGAGGGGCCACATCGAACACACCCTCGTCCGGCAACGTGGCCTCGAGATTCTGCGCGTATGCTGAGGCGACATCCGGTTGCTTCAGTCGCTCTAGATCGTACCGAGGCGGCCGCCGGTACTGTACATTGGTAATAACGGAGAGTTTTGGGCGCAGTTTAACCATCACCAGGTAGTGATCAGAGTCGATATTAGCGCCACGATAGGTCCTGACGTCGATAATGTCGGAGAAGTGCCGTCCATCAATCAGAACGTGGTCGATTTGCGATTCCGTTTGTTGTGGTGATCTTCAGGTGTAACGATACGGGAGGCTGTGCTGGAAGAAGGTGCTACGAATGGCCATGTTCTTGGAGGCGGCGCTGGTGGGCGCTGAACTTCCCAATCGTCGGTCTGAATTCCTCCTCCTGGCCTACCTGAGCGTTTAGATCCCCTATGATGATTTTGACGTCGTGGTTTGGGCAGCGGTCGTACTCGCGTTCGAGCTGCGCGTAAAATGCGTCTTTGTCATCATCAGTGCTTCCGGAGTGAGGGCTGTGCACGTTTATTATGCTAATGTTGAAGAATCGGCCCTTGATCCTCAACCTGCACATTCTTTCGTCGATCGGACACCAACCGATCACGCGCCTCTGCATGTCGCCCATCACTATAAAAGCTGTTCCCAGCTCACGTGTGTTGTCGCAACTCTGGTAGATGGTATGATTACCTCTAAACGTTCGCACCATAGATCCTGTCCAACACACCTCCTGCAGCGCTACGATTCCGAACCCGCGGTCCTTCAGTATATCGGCGAGTATGCGGGTGCTCCTGATGAAGTTGAGAGATCTGCAGTTCCACGTACCGAGCTTCCAATCGCAAGTCCCTTTTCGTCGCTGTGGTCGTCGCCATTGGTATCGGTTCGCATTCTTCTCTTGTTGATTTTCCGGTGCTAGTCTTTTTTACGGCTGGCTCGCAGGGCCTGACACCAACCCACTAACCCAGGGAGCTGGGCTTACCTTCCCGGAAGCTACGGGTTCTGCATTGGCACTTCCTTCAACTACAGTGCTAAATAGCTAGGCTCGACTGTAATACTAAAGGGTTCAATTATTAAACGCTTAGAGTTCCACCTAGCGGCAAAAATCGAAAACTTAAGATTTATGCATACATTTGGCCAAGTTTTCCCATACAAACTTAAAGCCTGTTGAGCGCCCCCTTAGGTTTGACCAATTTTGCTCAAATTTTGAACGTAGCTTACGAAAAATACCCATTTAGTACGATCTTTTCTAGCTACACAAACGACACAAACATGTATCAGTAGGAACCACGTGCGCGCGCTCATGCTTGCTTGTCGACGTAGTTTTTTGTTCGATCAGGTAGGCTATGGTGTAGTAGGCGTCACCAATGATCGAACTCCCGTTGTCAAACAGTTGTGCGCAGGCATAAGCAAAAGCAGATTCAGCAGCTGACTCTACACTAGATTATATGTAGTTCGAATCGTAATTGAAATCGTCCATGAATAGGGGATATATTTAGATTATAAAAAGTGTGTGTAGCTTACTCTGAAGGAGAAGCGGCACAATTCGCTTGGTTGCATAACTTGTAGGCGTTATATGATAGATTGACACTGTGCTGTAACAGTTGGAAGGAAGGGAAACGGTTTTTTCAACCCGTTTCTGTTCTAGCGATGGCTATGAACTTCTGCCTATACATAAGTTAATACAAGAGAAAGTAAACAGACTACAAAGTAGGGGGAAAGTAACGGACCAGGGATTGAACCCAGAACCTTCTGCATACGAATCAGAAGCGGTGCGTAGCCACTAGACCACAGCAGCCATTTGAGTTTTGGGCTAACACCTTGTGTTTTCTGGTTATCACTTTTGAATTCCGGACATCTTTACTATCCCAAAAACAATATTGTCCCGATTTGATCATTCCCCTTTTCAAAAATGATTTTAAACATTGCATAAAATCTCCACGTGTTTTTTTAAGAATTTCAAAGCGCGCTTCATTTGTTTACTTTGAAGAAGAGAAGGGAGATTTATCCTCAACGAAATTTGAGGTCTGTCGCGCGGAGGCGATGATAAAATCGGACGATTACTGTATGTCCATTAGGGTGGCCCACACTTATATGAAAAACAAAAATTTCGAAAAATGCCAAGTCTTACCTCCTAAATCAGTTGTTTTGGACTCCCAGAAGCTACGTTCAAAATTTGAGCAAAATCGGTTGAGCCTAAGGGGGCGCTCAAAACGCTTGAAGTTTGTATGTGAAAACTTGGCCAAATGTATGCAGAAATTTTAAGTTTTCGAATTTTGCCGCTAGGTGGCGCTGTAAGCGTTCAATAGATAAACCCATTGGCATTTTTGTTGGTGACTATATACCAAACAACTTTGCCCAAGACCGCAAAGTGATCCAATGTCTGTGAAAAAAGTTATACCCTAGGCAAAGTGAGGCAAAGAATTGAGATTTCATTATTGATATTATTCCTTTACATGTACTGGAAAAATATTAATAATGTTTCACCTCACCTTACCTAGGGTATAACTTTTTTCACAGACGTTGGATCACTATGCGGTCTTCGGCAAAGTTGTTTGGCATATAGTCACCTACAATAATACCAATGGGTTTGATTATTGAACACTTACAGCGCCACCAAGCGGCAAAATTCGAAAACTTAAAATTTCTGCATACATTTGGCCACGTTTTCCCATACAAACTTCAAGCACTTTGAGCGCCCCCTTGGGCTCAACCAATTTTGCTCAAATTTTGAACGTAGCTTCTGGGAGTCCAAAACAACTGATTTAGGAGGTAAGACTTGGCATTTTTCGAAATTTTTGTTTTTCATATAAGTGTGGGCCACCTTAATGTCCATATTGCATGGTTGAAAAATCATAACTCCATAAAACATCCATCCATCCATCTTGGATTTTAGGCCTCCATATTCGATATTCTTGTTACCATATTTGGACTCCGGACCATACCAAATATACCCATATTGCATGGTTTAGTGCCTACAATTCCTTGAAAAATCTACCATTTTGAATTTTGGGACACCACACAGTGATGCGACATTTACACACACACACACACACACACACACACACACACACACACACACACACACACACACACACACACACACACACACACACACACACACACACACACACACACACACACACACACACACACACACACACACACACACACACACACACACACACACACACACACACACACACACACACACACACACACACACACACACACACACACACACACACACACACACACACACACACACACACACACACACACACACACACACACACACACACACACACCACAGTGATGCGACATATAAAAAGGAGGGAAAAGCTTGATGTTGATATTATGTGCTCGAATATTTAATAGGCATTTGGTAATTAATTTCTAAGCCAAATCTTGATCTATTCTTCTTAATTTATATACATAACCAATAACGGTCACTTGCAGGCAGGGTTGCAAAAAAAATGAAAGCACGCAACGAACGTGAGTTTTTGTTTTTGTCTTTTCACCACACCGCTTCTGACGGTAAAGCCTCTTTCCTTCACGAAAGCGGGTGAGAAGAGAATAAAAATTCTCTCGTCGCTCACATCGTGGCGACAGCGAGATTCAATAACAACATTTTCCCTGTCATTGGCACTCAAAAGAGAAAATTCACCACGCTTGCTTATGGGCCAGTCGCATTTATGCGGCCGTTGTTGACATGAAGCATCCATCAGCGTCCACAAAGTAGTTGAGTTTTTCTGTGTTCACTTTCAAGTATCTCACAGCGGAGCTGAAAATGAATGCCTAAAGCAATCAGTTCAGCAAAATGTCATTAAATTGAATGTGATTTTTTCAACCCTGCTTGCAGGGGTGTTCCGGGAACCTGATTCCTCCGAGGAAGAGGACAACTGTTTCCGGCACCTACCATGCAATACTCCAATCTTCATGATTTTACTAAA